>NC_138173.1:50922871-51538348 GCF_964165515.1 Mesoplodon bidens | reverse complement strand
TGTGATTTCTCTCAGGTACCATTGATCTCAACCCTCTCTGTCCAGCTCCATCACATCTTCATGGTGCTAGCCTATGAGCATAATCTAATCAATATCTGGAAAGGTGACATGGTAAATGGAAAAAAAAAAAAAACTCCTCCCATCAAGAAGTGAAGTGTATTTCTTCACCCACTGAATCTAAGTTTGGCCATTTGCTTTGGCCAATTGGATATTAGCAAATATGACACAAGCAGAATTTAAAAAGTACCTGTGCATTAGGAATTGCCCTCTTAACTGCTGGGACACTGTGACAAGCCTGGGCTAGCCTCCTTGAAAATGAGGGACCATGTGGAGTGAGACATCCCAGATATCTCAGTTCCCATGAGGACAGCTGAGGCTCCTGATATGTGAATGAGGCCATCCTGGACCATTAACCACCAACTAAATAGTCAGGATCAAAAGAACTACCTAGCTAATCACAAAACTGGGTTGCTTTAAGCTAGTAAATTTGGGGGAATGGTTTCTTACGTAGCAAAACCTAACAGATACAAATGGTAAATGGAAGAAAATTTCAATGAAACTTTTGATGTTCTCCATGTAACTTAGCTATTTTGCATATATCATCTTTTACCTTCCTGTTTTCTAGGAATCCTGAATTGACTTTTTGAATGGGATTATTAGCTATTTGAATAATATCCTCATTTTCTCCCTGGAATTGACCTTTTAGCACTAAATAAGTACTCCTTAAGGGCAGGGAATATATTTTAATATCCTTTGTATTAAATTTCTAGTACCTGGTCCAGGGTCTGGAATAAATCAAGAAAATATTAAATATATATTAATTATGGTACAAATCCATGTGGGTTTTGTGATTTTTCTCTAGCAATAGAGAAAATAGGAGAAGAGAAATTAGATGGCTGGATTGACTGAAAGGTCCTAATAAGAAACTAAAGCAGGATTAAGTAAATTTCACAAAATTGTAATTTCTGCAACAGGAATAATTTAGATTTCAAATTTTCCTGGTTAGCTGAATGCCAGTATGCTTGAAAATACAGAAACAAAGCTTAACAAATTATAGAGAATGACCAATTATAAATTAAACCAATAAACTAGTATCACTTCTACCAATAAAACAAATTGAAAATATTTTTATACATAAAATTATAGTTTTTAAATATTACACAATAATTTAAAGAAAAGAAAAAAACCTTACTCTTTTCCTTTTTGAAGATGAATGTCATCTGATCTTTGTGTTGGGCTGGAAAAATAACTGTTGGCATTGGAAGAATGATAGGCAATCCTCACCTTATCCCAAAAAGACAGAGAGAGACAGAGAGAGAGAGAGAGAGGGAGAAAAGAACTTATTAATAAGCCTTTTCAGCATTTATTTATCATTTATTTTTTCTGTCAGTCTTAGAACTTTTATGAACAGAAAAATGTGAAAATATTTCACATTTTTCTTCTAATATCTGTTTTTCATGATGAAATGGATTTTTTTTTTTTTTTTTTTTTTTTTGCGGTATGTGGGCCTCTCACTGTTGTGGCCTCTCCCGTTGCGGAGCACAGGCTGCGGATGCACAGGCCCAGCGGCCATGGCTCACGGGCCCAGCTGCTCTGCGGCATGTGGGATCTTCCCAGACCGGGGCACGAACCCGTTTCCCCTGCATCGGCAGGTGGACTCTCAACCACTGCGCCACCAGGGAAGCCCGATGAAATGGATTTTAAAAAATTATCAAACCTCACTTCACCCCTTCCATCCTTAACTAACATCAACTCCACTATTCCATGAACTCACACAGAACATAGCTTTTCCACAATTAGAACTGCAAATGGGAAATTTAAAGATCCATACAGGGAGGAGGTTGTTACTGTTAAATAAAATATTCTTTTGTTCTGCTGAGAACTTTGAGGGACTTAATCCAAATGAGATCATTAAAAGGAGGTCTGAAAGATGCCAAAGATTACTAATTGGGTCTGCATACTAGAAAGAGAAGACTTTGGGCTTCCCATTAGAAATGACTATACTGTCTTTAAAGGAAACATGCTGAAAAGCTACAGTAAAATTGGAATTCATGTGTTATAGGCAGGAATTTAAACTTGTTCATCCAGTTTGGGAGACAACCTTGCCATATATATAGTGATTCATAAAATGTTCTTATGATTTGATTCATTAGTTTCACATTTGTGAAACTGTCCTAAAGAAATAACATAAAATACAGAATAATTTATTGAACACAAATGTTCAGTTGAGTACGATTTGTGGTCATAAAAAATCAGAAGTAAGTTAAAAACTTATCAGTATGGGGAAAGGTAGTAAACTCATGCAATAGCATACTATTCAGTCATCAAAAATGGTGTTATATAAATTATTTAATAATATGTGAAAATACTAATACATGACAAAAATGACTATAAAATTGGATGTATGATCCTATTTATGTAAGAAACAAAATACAGACAAAAGGAGATAATAGACTTTAATCTCATGACCAAATAATAGTGAAACAGATCTAGCAGGATAGTGAAATACTTGTACTCTTCTCCAAATTTCCTATGTGTGACCATAATTCTTTCATAATAAAAATAATCTTCAGTTTTAAAGGAAATGTATGTTTTTTTTTGTTGTTGTTAGAGAAAATTTAGGTATGGTAAAGCAGTTTCTTTCAGGCAATGGGTTTTCTAACAACTTTATGGTTCATACCACATGTGTTAAAATAGCCAAGAACCCACCACATAAATTCATTAATATATTCATTGGTTTTTGTGTAGAATAAATGGGATATGTATAAAGGTTATCATATTGTTTCTATAATATCAAGTAGTATTCTGTGGCTTCCCTACCTTATCTTCAGGAAGTCCAGTCTGGCTGAAATAAATAGCATAACGGTCATCACCTCTGATGTAGAATCTATAAAAATCAGAATCTGGAGCCACCAAAAATCCACTGAAGCGTGCAACAAATGTATCTTGTCCCATAGGCCAAAGATAGGAAGCTGAATCTACCCAACTGGCACCCATGTACCCTGGAGTTTTTTCATTGTATTCGAGTATCTCTTCAAGATGTACTGGACGGCTACTATTCCATACCTCAAGCTTTAGGCCTCTCCCACCTGAACATAACAAAATAAAAGAAGGCTTTCATCAGAATTTTCATGTGGTATCTCAATGTCTTTTACTTGGGTAGTGATTATAGGTATTCTATTTCTATTCACATTTTTACAGCATGTGTGTAAACAAAACAATTACACGTATCTCTACGTGTATCTGTACCCAGAGGATAGACTGCTGTTAAGACAGTCTGCAATTTATTATTTCACATATCTGTCCCTCAGATTCTACATATGTAAAATGAGAGTAATATTATGATTGGCATGCCTACTATGGGGATTAGATATCATACATATGTAAAATACCTGGTACTTAGAGAATGCTTTACATAAGATAGTAATAATATAATAATTATGATTTTTGATATGACTGATGTTGCTTTATATAGTCAAGACTCAAAACTTCAAGATTCAGACCATCTGATTACAAAATCTTCACCCTGATCATTCTAATAAAAGTTACTCAATTAATTCCTCAAAGAACAGACACTGTTGGCCTTAACATTTCTGTCAGTATTTGTTTTTCTTCTTTTTAACATTACTTTTGCTCTAGGATTTCTCCTTCTTCTTGGACAGAATCAGAGAGAGAACATTCTCATTAAAGTGAACTTACACTTGCCAGTGTAATTTTTTCCTAATCATAATGAGCCGTCTCACTTTTTATTTTTCTTCTTTAAAATACAACAACAATCAGGCTCAGGCCTTGGTTCAGCAGCCTTAGGCTTGTCTGGAGTGCCTGAATCTGGAAAATAATGGCTACTACTCTTCCCCTGAGTCTGGTGAGAGAAAAGCTTGAGCACTTCAACCTTTTATAGCAGCAGCATGCTCTGGTATATACAACTTTCTTTAAAGTAAGCAATTATAAATATCAAAATTCTCCTCTTAAACTGGTCAATTTTTAAATATCATTCAAAACAAGGACATTTAAAAGGTTAATCAAATGAATTTATTTGGCTTCAAATACCAATCAATGACACAATTATAAACTGATTTCACTGAGTGCACAGGATGAGATACAGAATCCACGCACACACATGCACAGCATCAAGGTGGTCTAGTTGCAGATATCAAGGCCATCAGGTGCACTTTCACTGGTCACAGGTGAAAATCTGAAAAGAATTTTGTGTTCCGTTTCTCTCATCCTTGTCATCATGCCTAAATCATTCTAGACAAATAAGGATTTAACCTCTGACATTTATTTTTTAACCAGGAATAAAGCATTTTAAAATTTTCCATGTAGCCTGTACCAAAATTTAGTAATAATCATTTGATCTGAAATAAAGGCACCCTAATACTCTATCAATAGAGTTTTCACAGGGTATCTGAGTAATTTAGGCCAGGTTTACCTCCACTGGTGCAGCCTTGATGCAGATATATTAATAGAAAAATTTCCTAATCCAGAAAGTATAAAGAAAAAAACTAGAAAGAAATTTATTATAATTCTCACTACAAATTCTAAAAAATTCAAATAATATTTTTTGTTACTGTGTTACAGGCTGAATGTTTGGGTCCCCTCAAAACTCAGATGTTGAAACCTAATGCCCAACGTGATGGTATTAGGAGGTAGGGCCTAATAAATAGGATAAGTGCCCTTATGAAAGAGACCCCACAGAGGTCTCTTCTCCCTAGCCCTGAGAAGGCCTCATCTGTGAGAAAGCAGGTCCTCACCAGATCCCCAATCTGCCAGTGCTCTGACCTTTGACTCCTATCCTCCAGAACTGTGAGAAATCAATGTTGTTTATAAGCTACCCAGTCTATGGTATTCTGTTATAACAGCCTAAACGGACTAAGACACGAAAGATATCTGTCAATAATAATATTCCTCCTATGCAAATATAGAAATGGTCCTTCTCCCTTTTGTTGACTTACCTGGATATACAGCTCTGAGAATATCAGGTTTAGGGGGTGTCTTGCAACATATGCTATTTTCTGTGACATTCAAAATATCACAGGCTTGACCTACAGAGAAGCAAGGGCAGAACTATTACTACAGAGCTTCTGAATGCAAATCACATCTGCCTATCTCGGAGTGCCTTCTCAATTAAAGCTAAGTTGCAAAAGCAAGAGGCAAAGTTGAAGGGTCTTAATTTCCTTTACGTATTCTCCATGAAATCTTTAATGGTGGTTTTGTGGTGGTTAATGGTGGTTTTGTCCAACTTTTTCAAATGAAAACAAAAGGAATAATAACTTGTAAGTGGTGTTTTCACAGACAGATGGAAACCAAAACAGACAAGATTCTAAATAACAGTTGTTATACATAAGCACAATTAGACTTCAGTAAGAGTGTACATTTTAGACCCCCATGTATTCCGCACAGTGCCTCATGTAAGGTCAGCCCTCATTAACTATTTACTGAAATGGAAATAACCCATGAACAGTGAAGCAAGGGAAATGGAAGAAAGTATCTTTGCCACATTTTGTTTGGTGACCTGGAAAATGTATACTTCAGCACAACCTTTCACTATTTTGAATGCTTTGTGAATGCAAGATCATTGAACTAGAAAACAGAACATTTTAACAGTATATTAAACTAACTTAACCCATTTTGTTTGGAGCAAAGGAAAGATACAAAAACCAATCATTATTTTCAAGAAATTATTGAGGATTCAAAAGCTCAAATCTGGCTGTAACATTAATGGCAATGAAATATTAAAAAATTTAACATGTTATCTTTGCATATCAGCTGTATCATTATATCAGATCGTAAAACATATTATATATATTAAAAATATTTTATGTCCCTGCTTCTAATATTTAAAATATAGTATCTGATCAGAATAACATATTATATGAAAGTTTAAAAGCTTTTGGCCTATGCAGGTGGCCAGCGAGGATTCATGGAGATAGGAAAGACATTATATGAATGTTACACGAGGTTGCTTTCTATGAATTTCTTTTCTTGAAATCACATTTTGGCTGGCTCATTAGCAGATTCCTTAAAAGTAGAAAGTACCTAAGCAGCGGGCTCTATCAGAAAAATTACGTGCCAGGTGCATGGGCAGATATCCTGTCTCCTGCGCGTCAAGGTAGGTAAGGTCATTATAACTGAGTGGGAAGACCCCCACTATTACATTCATCCCCAACTTCCTATTTGAGCTGCCTAGCACCCTACCTCTGAACAGATCTGGACCAGACATATAAATGTGATGCATAACCAGAGAATCAAGCCTGATGTGCAGCTGTGAACATATAACACATTAATTGATGCTCTTTCTAAGGCCAATATCATCTATAATTACTGATGTCCAGATAAGGCACCGTATATGACAAGGGGATGAGGAGAGTATCCCTAAATACCACTTTAAATTTTCCCATAATTACCTAATCCATTAAGAAATAATAACAGTTCAAAAAGGTAATTTAAGAGTCTATTAAATAGAGGGTACGTGTGTCGCTAAGTGTGGTGAGGAATTTGTTGATGGCAGCCATGATGCTGCCATGCAGTGCCCTTCGGTGCTGACCTCAAAGCCCAAATCCTGGTCATATAAGGCTACAAGGAGTGGTCCTCACTGGAGAATTGCAGTGGGAAAAGCATCAAGCCCCAGAACCAAATGCCCATCTGAAAATACACAGCTTTTACATTAAGCATTAATTAAGAAAAGACTGTTATTCTTCTTAGATTTTATTAAAGAAAAGGAAGGATTGGTTCTTTTATTAAAAATCATGAAAATTACCTCCAACAAAAACTCTGACTGGGAAATCTGTCTCATCAAAGAACCGTCCACTTATTGTTAGCATGGTGCCGCCTTGAATGCTTCCTTGTGAAGGTGAAATCGTAGTGACCTCTGGGAGGGGGAGGGGAAGGACAAGAAATACAATGTCATGAATATTGCACATAAACACAAATGTTTGATTTTTACCAATTTTCCAAATTACCTAGCCATAGTGCATAACACAGTGAAGGTACTGGATTACCAAATGAAAGTATCAGGTGTTTCATTATTTTGTCTCTGATGCAATCCTGCAAAGAGGACTATAAACATGGTTTTCACAGAGACCTACACCTTCTGGGGACCAGGCGTTAGTGGTAACTAGTACTAAAGAGACACTGTAACAGAAGGATCTAGAGAACAAGGAAAACCTGGGCTGAGCATAGATGTTTGGTTCCAAAAGAAAACAGGAAGGCATAGAGAACAGCCTCTTCTCTATGCTCTTGAAGAATGAATCTTCCTTATATTTATGGGCCAACCCCTTATATTTATATTTTTTTCATATACTAATATATTAACTATGATTGGAATTCTTGTGGCTTTATATATAAAAGTCTTAGGTATATTGGTAAAATAGCCCAGTGCATGACATATGGTAGGTTCTTATTAAAATTTATCCTTATTAGTTCAATCTATCAAAGTTCTATGTATTTTTACATAGGAGTTTCACATTAAATAAGTTTCTAGAAAAAGCCAGGATAGATCACATTTGATTGATTCCAAGACATACATTTTTTTCACATTTGAACATTGAAATCTGAATCATCCCAGACCTGGAAGGAAGTACAATTCTTCCAGAAGGGTTTGTGTTTGCTTCTGACACTCTCCTAGGGGCATTACCAACCTGAGACCTCTTTAAATTAAAATAAATTAGGATCTGCTTGAGGATTCTTCTGGACCACACTGACAGCATACATCTCAGAGAGTGCTGGTTTGTGGTTTAAATTGACAGCAGAGATTTTTTTTTCCTCCCTTGATCAACAGCCCAAGTGGAGATGCACAAGTTTCCCTGCTGTCTCTTTTAGCGTGATAAGTGTCTTTCTCAATCAACCTTACACCAGAAATGTAGTTTTCGGGATCGTAGCTTAATGTCAGGACTTCCTATTTCACTCCTCATCTTAGGTGTGTTTCCTTTCTTAGAATTACATAACATAATATAGTACACTTTACAGTCACTGTTGTATTTGATTTGATGAAATATCTCTTCTCCCGCCCCCCACCCCACATACAGAAAGGTCACGTACCTGCATATGTTTGAAACATTGAAATTTTATTGAGAGAAGAAACAAAATATGCCATTTTTTGTGGTAAACTCCTGTTTAAAAAAAGTAAAAATCCTTGCTTTAAAAATGACCTTTATTTTAGGAAACTGTTTCTTTTTTTTTTTTTTTTTTTACTTTAGTGATAGAAATCATATCATAATTTACAAAGAAGCAGGAAAGAACTTTTCAGGAGGATAAAAATGTTCTACATCCTGATTTAGTTATTGATTACACAAATATACAAATACATGAAGATACATTTGTCAGAACTCACTGAACTGCACACTTAAAATACGTACATTTTATTATATGCAAATTATACGTCAATAAAGTAAGAATTTATATTAACATAAAAATAAACAGACAGGAGGACTGCCTTTCATAAAAGCTGGGCTCTACTGATGACCACCCCAGCGTGCTCTATGCTCTTATAACCCATTTACTGTCAGAATAACTAACATTATTGAACACTTATCAGGTATGCTAAGATTTTTAAGCTTTTAAGCTAAGATTTTTTAAGCTTTTAATGTATTATGCTATTAAATTTTTAATTTTATATCCCATGAGGTAGGTAAAACTCAGAGAATTTTTATCTTAGTCAAGATCACGAAGACAGTAAGTAGCAGAAATAGAATTTGAACCCAGGCAGCTTGAGTCCAGAGCCCTGGGTATTACACAGTTCTCCTCTCTTGCCACTAACTTACATGAGAATACAAATGGATGAGAGCAAGTTCACACCAGTCCACCAGAGCTAAGTCACCCTTAATGAACACAGAACCTATTCATATTTTTGATTTTTGATAGATACATACTTGCACTTCCATAGTCTAGAGGGTTAGGAAAGGAAGAAATCTGATCGTAAAATTAAATGCTGTTCTCTTAATTACCTCAATTAAATTCATAATTAGAAAAGTTAAGAAATTCTAATATTAAGACCCTAAACCCACTCATCATAATTATAACACAATGAACTGGAATCTAAAAGGATAATGCAAATCTTGTGGTGGAGACCAAGAGTTAACACCCTATAAGTCTAACACAGGCATTATAATTTGCATTGGCAAAGCTAAAGAGTCCCTGAAAATATTTAATGCTAAATTAGTTATTTAAGAAGTTCGTACTAGATTTTATATTTTTATGTTATAAGCTTTTCAGTTGATTTCTCAAAGATCTGAAACGATGCCAGTTCCGACAATGTTGTCTGTGGTCAGATCCTGCATCTGAAAAATTAACTCTGCTTTTTAAGTTGGTGGGAAAATTGCCTCCTGAAATAAAATTTGAATGTAAATTATTTGGTATGACACTGCGGTGACTTTCACTAATTCATTGATAATGACTAGGCATTTCTCAATTAAGCGAGCCTCATCTAAACCTTATCAGTTTGGAACAGCTGTTGTTTGAACTTGGGGTAATAGAAGAGAGAAGGTTGGTTATTAAAAGAAATACAGAATGCACACAACATTGTAAATCAACTAAACTTCAAAAAAAAAAAAAAGAAATACAGAATGGGTGCCACAATAGTGTCTACTTGGTTCATCTGATATTCAGGAGTACTCCTGAAATTTGTAAAATATGGATTTTATAACTTATAAAATGACAATTTTTTAAATGCCATGTAATCTTAAAACTAGGCTCTTAAGTAGTAAATGTCATATTTTTAACAGTTATCTTAAATTCATAAGATTGTTTTATATAAGAACACAATTTCTTAAATTCTGAGACACTAATACAAAAGGAAATCCATTGGCTTAAAAAAGAAAAAAATGATTATAAGTCAAGATCACAGAATTAACAATTTTATGCAATATTTTTGCCTATATATGTGCAAATTTTCTGACTTTTTAAAATTGAAAATTGAGGGCATGTTAATGCCACATATTGACTCACGTATACTTATTAATCACATTCAAGCTTGATCACTCAAATGTTCTATTTTGGGGTAATTATTTCTCTGAGAGACATATGATGGATTTGGCAATTAGTACCTTCCATACAGACTCAGGACTAAGAATTCACTTTTCTCACCTTAGGAAGAATGACATTGAGAGCATAAAAGAACCATATATAGTTCATGAAATAATTTAAAACTGAGTAATTGTTGCTTCTGACATATTTTTCTAGTATTTTCAATAAAATCTTATTGTCATATCTTATCAAATTATATGTAAGTAGGCCATGTCCTTGCAGCAAATCACAGTTAAGTCATGGGACTGTGTCATTTTCCCCATGTAAATCATAAAGGTAAATCTTAGCACCGTTTATATATCATCCACTCTGGCTTATCTTGAATTATAATATTCTTCATGGTTTTAGTGCAGTATATATTATTCTATAATGAAGTGTCCAGTGGGAATTCTCTGGCGGTCCAGTGGTTAGGACTTGGTGCTTTCACTGCCAGGGCCTGGGGTCGATCCCTGGTCGGGGAACTAAGATCCTGCAAGCTGCGTGGCACAGCCCAAAAAACTAATAATAAAAATGTTTTTAAAAAAGAAAATACAGTCCCTGTGCTTTGGGGATCCACAATTTAAAAAAAACAGTGTCCAGCCCAGGTTTATAACTTGGTAATAAACATATTGCCTCTAGGTGTCTAGAACTAGCTCATGTCTAAATACAGTGATAATGGATTTGGTTTCACCGACTCAACTGCATTTCCAAACATGCAGGGACCAAATCTCACCCTTCTCTTGCAGTCTGTAAACAATGAACAGGAATAACATCTACTCTGATTACAATATTGCCACTCTTTCCAAACTTCTAAGCACTGAGTCTCTCTTCAGAGACCAAAAAGAAATCAATAGACCTATTTTATCATTGGTCTAATACTGACATATTAGGACTGGATGGCTAAATCTTGTGACTTATTTGGATTTCTATCAACCAGCTCATTTTCCCAGTGGGAGATGCTATGACATTTTGGGAAGAACAATTCATTTAGGTTTGGCACATCATGGTCCTGCCCATAAAAGGCCATTAGCATGCTATAGTTAGTGGGGACAGCCAACAAATGCTACCCCCCCACATTTGCAAATACTCCAGGAGTGGGGTGATCCCACCATGTTAGAGAATCCTGAGTCAGGATGTGAAATACTGATGAGATGTGGTTCTGTGACTGAAACCCTCCATCAGTCATGGCAGAGCACTGGAATAAAAGGCTTAGGCCCTGGAGTCAGACTGCATGGGTTCACATTCTAGCTCTGCTTCCTACCGGCTGAATATCCGTGGGCAAATTATTTAATGTTCCTAAGCCTCATTTTCCCAGTGTGCAATACGGGGTGGATGATAACATTCAGTTTATAGGTTCTTTGGGAGTATTAAACTAGATAATATATGTAAAGTGCTTAACACTGTGCCTGCTACTAAATGTTCATTATTATTATCTATAATATGACATTTGCAACATGTGTTGAGACTTGCATATTCTGATATTTCTGTAAGCGTGTGATGGTCTTTCTGACTGAAATTAGGATGTAGGATATCTAGAAATAAGTTCTAGTTTTACTAAAAATCATAAATGTAAGTTATTAACATTGGTGTTAAAATGAACAATTAAAAGCTATAACTACCATCTTTCACAACTCTGTTTGTCCTGATACTTTAAGAGAAAACCATTATCAGGTAATATTAACCATGAGGTTTTATTTATTCTTACATTAGTTCAAATCAAAATTTAATTACTTAGCTATCAAAACAATTTTAATTAAATAAGAAGGACTACAAAATATAAAATAACACTTTATAATATCACAATCAAAGATTTTTTTATTTATTGTTTTAGGTAATGCTAGATTTTCCAACAATTGGAAGGCCATGTCTGAGGCACAAATTATGAGTGAACAGGAGTTACAGATCCCTTAAATGTTAATTTGGGGGAAGAAAGTGATTAATTTTTTAATCTAGGGATCTATATAGCACAAAGTAAATGTACACTTTTATTTTATTTACCCAGTTGAATTAATTATGAAAATTATTATTTACAAAATGACTTACCTTCCATAATCACTATCCAAGATGAAGCTGACATTGTGATGACCTGGAATTAATTAATATATGCAATCAATTAAATTCTCAATCACAGGAGAACAATAACTATGTATTATAAAGCTGATTTAAAACAAAGAAAAGAAATATAAAATTAGCAGTGTAATTATGCAACCATCTACTAATCCTCAAAGAAATGAAAACTGAAATATCTTAAAGTACCTAGTACTTTAAGATATACAAAATAATATGTCTCAAGGTTATAACCAGGAAAACTTGACAAAATACAATAATGAATGAAGGAGAAGAAAAGAATATATATGTAACCATATTGCCCTTAATTTTCTTTCATTCATTTAACAGTTATTTAATTGGGTCAGACACTCAGCTACGGGTTGAGAGATGCAGGGTGAGCACACAGTTTGCTCGTCTCAAAGAGCACACTGCCAAGTGGAGGATACAGTCAGTCCAAAGCAATGACACAGAGAACTAAAAACTGTGATAAAGCTATCAAGCAAAAGGAGAACGAACTTCGATAATGTAAGGCTGGGGATCAGGCTTTTTTGAAGACGTGACATTTCATCTGAAACTCTCAGGATGGGAAGTTTGCAAAGGTCCTGAGACAGAAGGAATAAAGCTCATCCAATAACTAAAAGTTTTATGAGTCTGAAGTACATAGAGCAAGGAGAAAAAAACAGAGTAAAAGTAAAGCTACAGGTAAATTAGTAATGGAATCATCTGGATGACAGAAGAAAAGAAAAAGAAACTTGAAGAAGCTTACTTCAATGTCAACCTTAGAAAAAGGTAATTCATACAGGCTTACATGACACTGAAAAGAAGCCAAGGTAAAGAGGAAATGTTAATTTAAAAAAAAAGGGATGAGGCCACAGGAGAGGTCTAAGAGAATATAAAACAAGGAAATAGTCAGACATTTCTGAGAACAATGAAGAATGATGACTGACACTTACCAATGTAAGTTCCAGTCGTCTTACAAATCATAGAACCCATGTCTCCATTTGGGTGATCTAGTTTTAGACCATACCTAATAAAATACATATGTTAATTTCAAAGTTTATATTGACACTAAAGTTTTAAAATATTGTGTTTCCCTTAAAAACATCTTATGAATTTCAGAATATATATCAGGAGAGAAACTGTTGCTACAACAGAAATTTTTGTAAAATGAAAATACTTCCCAGTCTTGGTTGAAGTTATTTGAATAACACTTCATTTGAAAATTAAATATTTTGTAATTAATTTGGTTATCCCCATTGATACCCCTTTTAAAGAATTTAAAACATTACCAAGTGAAACAATTATTTGATAAAGGTATTTCTCAAAACATCTTTCTCAAAATAATCTAAAAGCAGTTCATATCATACCATACTGGAGATAGTAGATATCAGGTTACATCTAACTATATAAATGATTGCTAATTTACTATAAAAATATTACAATCTATACTGTTATAAAGCATTCAGCTATGCAATACTGCTAGAAATTATTTAAATCTAGTATGCTTGTATCTACTATTTATTTTTCTAAAGAAAATTATTTGAATTACTTACAAATTATCAGATTGTGGTATGAGAAGTTCACAGGGCATTCCTCCAATATAAACTCTGTATAAATATTTTATTGGAAATGATCAAGTTGTCTTTAATACATCATTTCAAAATGCTCTCCTCCCACCAAGTTTACTGCTACCTTATATTTTTTTCCCAATCACTTATTATTATCCATCATTCATTCACTCAACAAACATCTATTGACCACTTATTATGTTACAGTTTTTGCTGTAGGTACTGGAACACATCAGTGAACAGAACAAAGATCCCTGCCCTTATAGAACTGACATTCTAACTTGGGGAGAATGACAATAAACATGATAATAATAACATATTTGGTGTGTTAGAAAGTGATAAGTACTATGGGAATAGAAAATGTAGATAATGGGGACTCTTCCACCTGAAGTTCAATTAATTCAAGTACAAAATATAATTTTCTAGTTAAGTTTCATACTATAAGAATTAAACAAAGCCCACAGCAGAGGTCCCACAAAGTAACTGGATGAAGACGATGTCTAACAGCATCAGTGTCAATGAAATGGGAACAAGAAGCTGAGAAGGATTAGAAGCTGAGAGGAAAATCTGCCTTCACATTTCCCCAGCTGACTAGGTCGACCCATTGCTTTAAGGTTGATAGAGCCCAAGGAGATTGGAGGCTTGCAGGTAACTGACTGCTATCACATTCTTTGCACCATCAGAACAACCCCCCAGCCTCTGGGACAGCAAATCCCATACTCAAAATAAGGCCAGATACATACCTCAACTATAAAAAATAGAGACTTCTATTTGCAGAGAACTTTGAACTTTTTAATATACACACAAATTCTTTCATTTGATCATTACATTAGGTTGTAAAGAAGTAAACTGAATTACTGTAACCATTTTAGAGATTTATGAATTCATATTCTCTTTCTAACTTCTTGCCTCACTGCAACTAAATAATAAATTTAGCAGCAAACATTTATAGGCACTTACCACATTTAGTCCTTGCAACGACCTTATGGGTTAGTAACTATTACCCTTCCATTTCACAGATGAAGAGACTGAGGCAGGGAGGTTAAGTAGTTTGCCCAAGCCTGCAGCCAGTAAGGGACAGAACAGGAATTCAAACCCAGACAGTCCTGCTCCAATGTGTGCTCTGAACCGCACCCCGTAATTCCCAAAGTGGTCTGGGTTTGCTTTTCTATGGTAATACTAACCTATTTGGCCTTAAATACATATATTTAACTTTTTTCCTCATCTGATCTTTTAGACCAAAAGTGCCTTAATAGGCACTAGGTCCTTCAGTCATTTGCATGTCCTCTATCATTTGTACCTGGTCTGAATTTGGAGATTGGGCCAAACTGACAAGACTTGTGAGAAGCAAAAGCAGCTTGAGCACTTGGGTCTCCTGACGTCCTGCCCAGGACTCGGCCCATTGTTTCCTGGTAACAGAATTCAGGCACAGTGAAATGCCTTGAGGGCCCCAGTGTCACAATGAATGTGGTAGAAATGAGATAAATGCAGCTCTAAAACCTTTGTGCCTCCTATTAATAGGTGTGTGAATTTTTTTCTATTTATCTATACTATCTCAGGGTTACCAGAGTATAGGGGCTGGGTAGTCTGCCCTCTGAGGTCTCTTCTGACTGTGATGCTGTGATGTCATGAAATAATTTTTATCCATTCCTTTGTATTAAACAGAAGTAAATTTCAACTACAGTGGAGAAAGAAAAGGAATCACTTTGAAGTTAAACTTTCTATTTTCTGCCATCATTAGGGAAAGGATGACTTAGAGAACCCAAATTAAGAATTGGAATATAAGACATTCATAACACTAGGGGGTGTGGGGAAGGGATGCACTGGGAGTTCGGGGTTAGTAGATGCAAACTACTACATATAGAATGGATGAACAACAAGGTCCTACTGTGTAACAGGGAACTATATTCAATGTCCTGGGATAAACCATAATGAAAAGAATATAAAAAAAGAATGTATATATATGTATAACTGAGTCACTTTGCTGTATAGCAGAAATTAACACATTGTCAATCAACTATACTTCAATTTTAAAAAAAGACATTCATATGGACTTGAGGATATGGGGAGGGGGAAGGGTAAGCTGTGACAAAGCGAAAGAGAGGCATGGACATATATACAGTACCAAACGTAAGGTAGATAGATAGTGGGAAGCAGCCACATAGCACAGGGAGATTAGATCGGTGCTTTGTGACCGCCTGGAGGGGTGGGATAGGGAGGGTGGGAGGGAGGGAGATGCAAGAGGGAAGGGATGGGGGAACAGATATATATGTATGACTGATTCACTTTGTTATAAAGCAGAAACTAATAAAAATAAATAAATAAAAACAAACAAAAAAAGACATTCATAACACTCAACTATATGGAAATAGACAAAATCTTTATACTAAACTGTCCATATAAAATGTTAAATATTTGTTTCTCTATTTTAGTAGTTCTTTTAAGATCAACATGAATATTTCTAGAATATTATAGATTCATGCAAATGTGATTTAAGTGAGAGTTCTACCCCCACAGAATGCCAGATAAATTATCTTTATTTCATTTAGTAAAACCTTTCAAATTGCATGTTTTACAAAATTATATATTCATATGTACGTGTATGTGTGCTGTCTGAGTTATTATTTATCCATTTATTCATTTTACATATGTATTCAGTAAGCATGAAGCATCTTGAAAGCTCTGATACTGATTCTGTAGGAAATGAACAGGACTTTCAGTCTTTCAAGGCAGGACTGAGATAACCCCACCAATGCTAGAGGAAGATAACTCTAGTGACAGTGCTAGTTTCCTACCCAAAAGGTGGAAACTAGTATTTTTTGATGTCAGGTAACCAGCCAATGTTACCATCTGGTCCACAGTTAGTATATGGAGGAACCAGGATTCAAATCCTAGCCTGTTAATAAATTATTGACAGTTTTTAGTTTCAGCACTGTCCCATACATGACATGTAGTAGAAAAAGTGCCAAATTGCCTGTTAGGAGACTTGTGTTCTCTTCCTGACCTTGACTAGGTGATGGACTTCCAGGCTTCCAAGGCGTTTGTTTAATATGTACAAAATGAGGCAGTTAGATTAAGTAACAAAATTCTCCAGTGATGAAGTTCTGTGACTTTAGCTTAATTACTATTGGACTTGCTTCCACGTACCTTCTATAAATAAAATCCATCATAGAAAAATAAGCAATTATGTCATACTAAAAGAGAAAGGTATACTGGCCATTGCTTCTATGTCAATGAATCATGGCAACAGTCTATTTTTCTTCCTCTAATATGGCTGAAAAACACTAGTTAATCCCATCACATTGTAGTGGTTTTTAATATCATTGGACCCATTATTCATGGGATATCATGTCTCATTTATGAATTATAAGAATATGTTTCCACATCAAAAACTTACCTTAAAATCCTAACATTTCTCCCATTTGAGCTTAGTGCTATATTACTTCCATAGACATCAGTGAAGATTCTGCCTTGAATTGTTATTAGTGTACCTAAAAACAAACCAAAGAAAAAGCTCTGTGTAAGATTATCTATCCATATACCCATACACTTAATATTAAAACTTTAGAGGTTTTCCCAATAAAGCAAGCATCCAGACGCTTACATCTTGTGTTCACTACTATTGTTTAGCATTGTTCTGAAAGTTCTAATACAATAAACCATGAACAAATAATTATAGTATTAAAGAGATATCTATAAGTATTTATAGCTTAAAGAGGTGTTTCGTGGAAGATAGGATGAATTATTCAATAAATATTGCTTGGGTCATGGGTGATTTGAAAAAATGTAAATAAGATCCCTACCTTATGCCAAAAAATGAAATAAATTCTACATGAAATAAAAATTAAATATAAACAATAAAACCATACAAACTCTTGAAAAATAAGTGAAAATTTATATAATATTTGTAGAATCGGGATGGTGGGATCTTCTACAGCATAAAAATAAAGGGAGAAATAACAAAGGTTAAGATCTATAGATTTGATAATTAAAATTAAGTGTCTGAATGACAGAAACATCACTAATAAATTTTAAAAGCAAATAATAAATTCAAAAAATATTTCCTATCTATATGATGTATATATGGTTAATATTCTTAAAATGCAAAGAATTCTTGCAACTTAATATGAAAAAAATGACTAGCCTTAAAAAGGGAGATGAACCAATAATTTATAAAAAGAAGAAATACAAATGGTTAATAAATACAAAATTAATTACATAAATCAAAGAACTGGAAAAATTTTTTAAAAACCAACTATATTCTTCACATAAATTCTTTTTAAAAAAAAAAAAGAAAAGGAGAAAAGGCCTCCTGCCTTCCAGCACCCAGTGTCCACTGGGCTTGGAGCGGGTGGAGCCAGGGCCAGTGCCCTAGGAGAAGGTATAGGAGTAGAATTTTTCACATAAATTCTTGAAATAAAATGAGTACCTAGAATTGTTAAGGTTATAGAAAAAGGCATTTTCATATATTCCTGTTGAAATTATAAACTGGCATAACTATAGCTATTATAATAAACACTGGAAGTAAACTAATGTTCAATAGAGGGAAAGTTTAATACATTATAATAGATTCAGATGCAGCTATTAAAAAGCATTAAAAATTTTTTTAGTTGTTTTATAATCAGAAAATGCTATTTATAAATTTTTAGGTGTCATAATAATTTTATGTACTAAAAATTAATTAACTATTATAAACAAACAAGATATTTCAGCCGTCATATAACAGACCTGGAGTTCCAGATAAAGGTGTGATGCTCCTTATTGTTGGGGTTCTGAAACTTTTTGCCTGTAAAATAATATTGTTGATAAGCAGTCATCTCTATTTTGTTCCTAGTTTTATGAAATATCTCTGCTTATTACATTATTTATATTTGAACAATATCCATAATATGACTGTCAAAATATTCCTTTTATATATGAGAAATAAAGTTCAGAATATTACTCTGATTATTCAAAATCTTTTCCTTATCCCCTAAAAATCCTCTTTCATTTCAAAGTGTTTCTACTTGGAATTTTAAAATTCAATCATCCTTTTGTTATCAGTGTAAGTCAAACCACAGTAATAAGGCTCTCTGGTTAAGATTTTTAAGAATTTGGTGGAATACAATTAAAGAAAGCCTACTTTGGGTTAAGATTATAAAGAAAAAATAACAAAGCATTTTTCAAAAACGTAGAAGCAAAACTTGGAAAGAGTTCATCAGAGTAAGCTTTAGTAACTAAGCTAACGATAATTTTCTAGAGTTATTATACAAAAAATACTTAGAACACCACCTGACACATTAGTTATTATTATTCAAGTAAACATATGCCAACTTCTTTTTAAAAGACAAAATGAGAAATAATTACCACAAAAGGGAAATTTGAAAAACAAAATTAATTCTGAACAGGCCAAAAGCAGAGCTGATAGACTAAGTTTCCTCAATAACTGGGATACAAGCAGATCAACATCTACACCTAAAAACAAATAATGTAGGAGAAAAACAAGCTAGAAATAGACCAAGAACAGTCCACCTGCACAAACACAAGGGTACCTCAGAAAAACAGAAGAGGACAGAAACATGGGCTGTATTTTTAAGGAATAACTGAAGTTTTTTGGAGGAGGAAGGTTGCTGGTGGAGAAAAAGATGGCCTCTACATGAATACAAAAATTATATAAGCAAAGTAACCTAACACAAAGTAGACTCTCACTAAATGTCAGCTGTCTACCCCCCCCCCCATTCTCATTCAGGAATGACCTAAAAGAAAGATGCCCAGATACTTAAAGTAAAAGGACAGATTTCTTTCAGGCTTCCAAGAAGAGATAAATTTTGAAATTTGAGGCTAAGAATGACTTCAGACTCATTCTTTTACACTTCAGAAATGGTTAATGGAGAATCTATGTAAAAGTAATAAGTAATATAATACCTAGTCAAATGGACTTTGGGCAAAATATCATTTTTAGAGGTAGTAAGGGAAAAGCTAGAGGAACTACCAAGTGTGTGTAAATCAATCTCTCTAAGCCACAATGTACTCATATAAATTACATCTGTGGCAAAAAATAATTGAAGAGTGCATATTAAACAACATATTAGTTACTATTATTATTTGAGGAGCTAGATTAGAAACAGATTTTCAATTTAATACACCATCTACAAAGAAAAGAATCAATGAAGATGGCAGAGCAAGTTATTTTATAGAAAATAGAAAATGAGGGAGAAGGTTCTGAAAATTAAGAATAATTAGTCTGAATAATAGCAGTCAAGGATAATGATAAAAAGTATTAAAGATAAAATCAGAAAATAGTATGAGAATTAGATGCTACAAGTATGCAATTTTGTAAAGGGTTTTAAACAACCCAATAAAAGTGTGCAAAAGTTATTGGTCCTGATAAGAACAAAAAGTAAGCGTAAGCACTTAGAGACGTTTAAAACAACTGGACATTGCTGTGACATTTTTATTGTATTTTACATAATATTGAGCCACAACAGACTGGAAATTTTTAAAAAGATGATCCTTCACCATGGGTTGTTTAAGACACAGGACCAAGAAACAATGGAGATATGATTTCAAAATTCCAAACTAGAGTTCTATATCCAGCTAAACTGTCAACCAAATGTGAGAGTAGCATGGAAGTTTTAGTATTGGAAGGATTTTATTTTAACCTATTAGTAGAAGGAGTTTATTTTCTAAGTACACTTTTCTCCACTAATATGAGGGAATAGTAAATCAAGAAAAAGGAAGACATAAGATTTAGGGAGCAAGTAGTGACATGAGGGAGAGAGGCAGAAAGTCCCCAGAAAGCTGGTGAAGGGAGACCCCATGATGATTGACTGCTGTGCAGCACATCTAGAGAACAGGCTGCCCAGACTGGAGCAGGAGCACAGAATTCAGGAGTGATGTCTTTTAGGCAAAGATGATTTGATAAATTACCTAATGATTTAAATACCTTGAAAAAATATCATATTTCTGGTGCAGAGTTTGATACACAGAAAACTAGGCAAATACCTACACACACATAAAGACCCAGTTATTAACTCCAAGCAAAACAAAATACTGTATGAGAGAGAAATGTAGTCACAGTACAATACTTGTTTCAGCTACGAATATTACTTATACAGACATAATCATGTTATGAATATTGATCTAACCAAAACTGGGGCAAATCTAATTGAGAGGAGTGGGAGGATATCTGTGTGTGTTGGAGGTGGGAAGGGGTAGCATTTTCATCTCAAACATGGCTATAATTTTCCTCTCCCTGTATCCTCACCTGCAATGTCTTTGCAGCTCTTCCCATCAAGAGATGGAGGCTTGAATATGGACTGGCCTTGGAACTTGTTTCAGCCATTAGAATGTGGTTCAAAGAGCGTGACATTTCTGAGCCTAGGGCTAAAGGCTCCCTGCATACTTCTGCTCTCCTGAGGGATCCCTGCCTCCATCATATGAATAACTCCGGGCTACTTTTGGAGGGTACAGACACTATACAGAACAAAGCCTAATCAGCTCAGTTGTTCCAGCTGAGGCCTCCCAAATGTGAAAGCACCTAGCCAAGAGCAGCAAAGCCTCCTACCTAACGCACCACAGACACACAAGCAAGCCCAACAGAGATCAGTCTACCTCTGCCCAGAACAGAAGAACCACACAGCTGACCCGTGGCTACATAAGCAATATAAATGACTGCTGCTTGAAGCTAAGCTTGCGAGTTGTGTTACACAGTACAAGTTAATAGATATAAGGACATAGGTGCTAAATTCTCATCTTCCATTGTAAGAATTATCAATAAATAGATAATATTGATAGTTTAACTATTCAGAAATAGCAATAAATATATTTCTAATTAAGAAGCCTATTATTAGAAATATCACAACAAATCATATAAAACATTATTTGTACATACATTAGAAATAATATGTTTCTTCTTTAGAACAGGGGAAAGGAATAATAACGTGCATGGCCTTGAATGTTGTATGTGAACAGTATAATGAAGAAGGACAGAGAGACCAACAGGCTACAGCGATAATGGCTGAGAAATGACAAGGCCAGAATCAAAACCAAGGCCATGTCAGGAAAGAAGATAAGGGGACGACGAACTTTAGAGCTAATCTGCAGGGTAGGATCATCATGGTTTGGGGCTGAAGATGAAGGAAAGGGAGAAACCAAGGATGTAACAGGTTTCTAGCTTGAGATGTGTGAGAAATACCAGAAAAAAAGTAGGGTTAAGGAGGAATACGAGAAGTCCAGTTTGAGATTTGTTGAATTTAGGTTGCTTTGGAGACATTTTGGCATTTTATTCTAGGAAACAAAAGATGGTTCCACATTTAAGGAGAGAGAAGGAAGCCAGAGATATTTGGGATTCTTATTTGGCAATATATTTGGGAATTGTAGACGCTTCTTGAGGACAGAAGTCATAACTAATTTCCTCAGCATTTCCTCTTACGTTGGAACATTACAGCACTCGGTAATTGACAACTTAAAGTATAAATACAATTTTTTAAAATATATGGGATGGTCCTTAGAAGAAAATGTATTATAGTGAACACCTACATTTAGGGTAACTAAATCTTGAATGGCTCTGTGCTACATGCAGTCACATCTTATCTCATTGCATTAGAAAGTACAAAGAAAGGGAAAAGAGTTATGTCTCTATTTAAAATGAAGGTGAGTCTGATGAAAACAGAAAAAGGAAAATCAAACTAAGAGCAGAAATGGAGAAAGAGAAAAAATAGTATGAACAAGAACATAGTTTGGAAGTATACAAGTTTAATTTATTAATAAAATTAATTTAAAAAGGTAAACACGAAATGATAAAAGAGCTTCCATTGCTATAGAAGATAATTAACAGTGGGTGAAATTAAACATAGCTACATGCTAGTAAATTATTTAATGTGGAAATAGATAACAATCTGTAAAATTAAAGAATAAAAACCCAGTTCCGCAAGAAAGAAAGCGTACGATCAATTATACGTAAGTTAGAGAGGAGATGCCACGTACATTGAAGCTGCAGGCCCAGCTGTTGATGTGACCTTTGCAGATATTATTTTCTGCAATAGGAACCCCGTCCACACTGACTCTAATAGTGTAGGAACCTTCTGGCATTGCTCTGGAAAGCAAATGAAGAACACATAAGGAATGCAAAACTCTGTTATTTAATGTATAGCATTAATGTACATGTCATTTTTGGGAAAAAAAGCCTGAAATTCAAATTGTTGTAAAATTAAATTAAATTTTATATTATGGAAAGAAGATGATCTCCATCCTGAACTCTGTACTGCAAATTCTAACATTATAGACCTCAGGCAAATGCTTATTCTGACTAATGCACTGGTGTTTATTGAAGAGGAAAACAAATGTAATAATAATCATTTAAAATAGTAACATATCATCTCGGTACAATTATTTTATGCTTTACTTTTTAAAAAGTTTTAATAGGGCTTCCCTGGTGGCGCAGTGGTTGAGAGTCCGCCTGCCAATGCTGGGGATACGGGTTCGTGCCCCGGTCTGGGAAGATCCCACATGCCGTGGAGCAGCCAGGCCCGTGAGCCATGGCTGCTGAGCCTGCGCGTCCGGAGCCTGTGCTCCACTACGGGAGAGGCCACAACAGTGAGAGGCCCGCGTACCGCAAAAAAAAAAAAAAAAAAAAAAAAAAAAAAGTTTTAATAATGTTTCTCCCTAAGTAAGCTGAAAAACAGCCTAATGTGGATGGAATCCTCTGAAATATGGGCTACCTGTCTCAGTATTGAAAGTTGCCATTCAAAATGATTAATTTTTTCTCCAAAGTTGCTAATAACAAACATCAATTTGAGCTGATAGTAAAGAACTTGAAATGTCAGTCTACAAAATGAGCATCTTTAATCGTAATGACTGTGTCAAGATTCTGAACAAAATTAATCAAACTGGACAGGAAGGCATAATTTTGATATTTTGAAGAGCATCATCACAATTTAATAGTGGCCATTTATCTTCTAAAGAAGATCAATAATGATAATAGCTCTAATAACCTGGGAAAGGATATAGAATATATTTTGATCATGCCAATATGTGGAAAGAGTATTATAACTGAATATAATAAAGGTATAAAATAGTCTACACATCATGAAATCAAAAATAACAGCTGAAAAAATATAGCTGATAATCAGAAAAACATTATTGTAATAGCCAGAGTGATAAAACTATTATAATACTGATATGCATAACTGTGGTTCTGATATGTTGAAAATGATTTTATTAAAGATACTTTAAAACATACCTAGTATAGCATGTAATTTGAGTTGAATGACTTGAATCTTTTTCTACATCACAAGAAATTGATCGGAAAGAAGAAACTAATTGCACACTGTTTCCCATCTCAGCATTATCAGCTCCATAGTTAAACTGGTTTGCTTGAGCAAAACCTGGAAGAACGAAAGCACTCAATTATTAATGGAACTCTGTTTTCAAAGATCCAACACTTATTTCGTATTGAATCATTGAATAAATAATAAGAAATAGTACTGATGTAAGCAATTAATCTATTTCATATTCACCCCTATGATTGTAATCCTCTTTGGAAACATGAAAATTAGCCTTTAATTAATTTTTTCATAAAAGCAATGCTTGAGAACCTATTATTTGTCAGGTTGTTAAGTGCATTGTAATCAAATTGCTTACATCCCAGTAATAGGGTGGGGAGGGGTGGAGAAACAGACAATATACAAATATATACCACCAGATGCTATGTCTAGTGGAGATAACTACTATGAAAACAGCAGGCTAAAGGGCATAGAAAGAGGAGACAAAGGGAACACGATTTTATAAGACATAGGGTCCTTACCTTGAGTACCTATAAAGCAAAATCTGAGGTAAGGACTTGCAAGTAGATAGTTTATTTGGGTGGTGATCCCTTAGGGACAAGAGAGAAGAAAACCTGAAGAAGAAAACCTGGACACCACTGAAAACAGCTGGGGTTCAATCTTGCTGGAAAAGACTTTTAAGGAAAATATAGACAGCCTCTCAGAAGCAAAGAATCAATGGGAAGAAGCATTTATTCATCAAATCCTGTCCCATTAGCTGACAGTTCCCCATGGGGGAAATGGCTTTTCCTGCACTTTCAGGCTGCACATAGGTGTATGCCATCTGGGTTCCAACGTCCCAAGTCACTGCATCAAAGAAGCCCTGGGACAAAGACATGCTGTGGGACCTGGAGGCTAGAGCTGGAAGCACAGATTGAGTCAAAGTACATGGGGAACTTTTTGCCACTTCTGTGGCTAGAATAAGAGGTGGGAACCAGGATGTGAGGCTGAGTAAGAAAGGCATCTGATACAGTTGATTCCTTGTACCATACAGATATGCTCAGGCCCTACTTTTAAGTACAATCCATTGTCAGGTCTACAAGGCAGTGGCCACCTAAGAGCTCTGCTAAAGATTTAATACAAGAGGGTTAGTGGGACATGCAACAGGCTGCAGTAATACAACTGGTCCTGAGGCTATCATTAACATACATGTCCCCTCTCTATCACCCATTGTAATTTCCCTAACCATTAGCCAGCACTTCAGCTAATGGAGTGATGCTAACCTTTGTCCTAAGGATCTGAGCCCAAAGTTGCCTTGCCCATGTCTGGTTGTGGTTGCCACCTATGCCTATTCACAGTTATCACTGCACATGGAGGCCAAGAGATGCTCCAGGAATACCATGAATTCCAGACATACTGCTCCTCATCTGCCTTAGGTGAAAGCAACCCTCCCTCTCCACAACCATCAGAATGGAGGATCTCTACCAGTCTACTACTTATGTTTGCTCAATTCAAACTGATCGGTCAGTAGTGGTAGTTTCAGTTCAGTGGAACCCATATTGGGACCCCTGGCAGAAGCATTCTCGATCTGGAAACTCAGACCCAGAATCCAGCAGAACCTAAAATTGCAAGGACAGAAAGCACAGATTCAATTTTTGGATCACTGGGAGTGATAATGACAGGGAGTAACCCTTCACTCCCAGCTCCATGTATTCTATCTGTTGGGAAACAAGTGTGGATCTGCCATTGGCTCCGTGCATATGGCACGTGATGGAGCACAGCATCCCACTCCACAGGATGTTGTTCCCAAGCTGGGTTCTTAGTCTTGCCTTTTGTAGGCTGTTCCATCATTCTATGAGGCCACATGTTTCAGGGTGATGCAGGGTTCATGGTCATGTGCCCATTATCACTACTTTTTCACTATAAAATATGTTCCTTGTTCTGAGGCCCTGTTTTATGGCATCTCATGGCAGTAATTCAGACTCTGTATGCTCTCAGAAGATGAGGCTGGCAGAGGCATGGTGGAAAGAGAAGGCAAAACCCGTATCTGGAATAGTGTCAGTTCCAGAAACAGTGAATCTCTGCTTGTCAATGAGGGAAGGAGAGTGATGCAGTCGACTTGTCACTGAGTGGCTGGGTGTACTTCTTGAGGGATAGTCCCCATTGAGAGCTCAGTGTTGGTCTCTGCTACTGACAGAACAGATACTCAGAAACAGCGGTAGGTAGCTTAGTGTTGGTGAAAGGGAGTCCCTGGTGTTGGTCCATGCACAGCCTTCACCAATGGCCCTCTGTTCAGAGGCCCATTGCACAAGCACTCAGGTGGCCAAGGAGAGAAGCTCCTGAACAAGTTACCCAATCGACCTAGTTGTTCCATTTCCTCTGTTGGGGATACTCTCTTGTGAGCGCATTCACCGGTCTCTTTCCAAGACTTTCTTATTTCTGATTTTCCAATCTTGTACTAGTCAAGTCATCTGCCACAGCCCAGGAGCTGATGTCTATCTTTACCTTGGACCACCTTTTCCTCCTTATAAAGTTACTGACCATGTATACTCCTCACAGCTCTGCCTACCAGGGAGGCTGACATTGAAAGTAAACTAAGAGCCCAGGGAATACTTTGCAACATTTATGATATCAGAGGTGATGCCAAGAAGGCACTTGTCATAGATGGTCATGGAAGCTTTTCAGAAGGAGTAAGCCATGAGAATATCTATGGGAAGTACATTTTAGTTAGAACAGGGTGTCCCAAGTCCCTGTGGCGGGAGCATGTTTGTGGATTCAAGACTTAACAAGTGTGGTTGCATTAGTATGAGTCAGGAGAAACAGTAGGAGATGAGATTAGAAATGGAGACGTTTAGATTGTTTTTATGTGTGTGGAGACATCGGAGGCTTTAAAACAGAGAAGTGGTATTATCTAACGTATACTTTTCAAGATTCACAAGCTGCTGCTCCAAAAACAGAATGGGGCAGGGTGAGAATAGACTGGGGGCAGGGGTGAAGATGCTATTTCAGTCATCAATGTATAAATGACTGCTTGGCATGGGTTCAAGAGAAGATGGAGGAAAATAAGTAAAGAGTACAAATACTAGTAACCTTTAAAAGAGTTTTACTGTAAAGGGAAGCAGAGAAATGGGGTAGCTGAAGGGGGGGCGGGTGTGGACCAAGGGGACAGTTGATTTTGCTTTTGTTTTTTTTCCAGATGGGTGAAAAGGTATGTTTGCATGCTGATGGGTATGATCCAACAGAAACTGAGAAATGGGTGATGTGAAAGATAGCAGAAGATTATTTTAATCTTACTATAAATATATGAAAATTCAAACTAGATTTGGAAGTCAACATCAATTATTTTTATGCCACCTAGAAGTATTTTAGGGCTTCCCTGGTGGCGCAGTGGTTGAGAGTCCGCCTGCTGATGCAGGGGACACGGGTTCGTGCCCAGATCCGGGAAGATCCCACATGCCGTGGAGCAGCTGGGCCCGTGAGCCATGGCCGCTGAGCCTGCGCGTCCGGAGCCTGTGCTCCACAACGGGAGAGGCCCCAACAGTGAGAGGCCCGCGTACCGAAAAAATAAAAAGTATTTAACAACAAGTTCCTACCATACAACACAGGGAACTATATTCAATATGCTGTGATAAACCATAATGGAAAAGAATATGAAAAACAATGTATATATACATATATATGTATAACTGCATCACTCTGCTGCACAGCAGAAATTAACACAACATTGTAAATCAGCTATACTTCAATAAAATAATTTTTAAAGTATTTTATATTGCTGAAACCACATTCAATTCTGAAATAAACCCAAGAAATAAAACCTATGAGTAAGATAATCGGATAATGTTCTATTGATTAAATCTAAAATTAAGTATTCTAATAAAAATGTTTAAAAGGTACTTAATACTATTCTAGTGTGCACAGTGAATCTACAAAGTTGTCTAGGTTATAACATATTTTTTGAATAAAGTCAAATTAGTAAATAAACATGCTTTGCCCAGATTACTTCAAAATCTAAAATTCCTAAATTCTGAGTTCTAAATATATGTGCATTTTTACATATTATTTTTCTCTGAATATCACAAATCCTTAAGATTAAGAAACCAGTATAGCCATATTGATGACTAAAATATTTTTGAAATTATGAAACATTTTCTTTTACACTAAAAGATCTGCATCTATGTCATTAGTGTAAATGTATAAGCTATGTAACTGTCATAACTTAATTAGCTACAGATCACATTGTCCCACAGTACAATAATAAAATCAGTAGGAAAAACAGGTTAACCCAGAGAGGTACACTAAACTCTTTAAATCCTACATATTTATATTATTAATGTTAGGAAAAAATAAATATTAGGTATTTACCTTAAATTGTCAGTAGTTTTCAAGTATGTTTCAACAAAACAATCACCACTACAATATGTACTCACATTAACCTTTACTAGTTAAAGTGGCTGAATTGGGGTTGCCAAAGGTTTGTGATGTGGCTTTTTAAATTACTGAACATTTTCAGTGTTCTACAAAGGTCTATGAGACAACATGAATACTGCCTGGTTTAACACAGGACTGGAAGTAGGGCTTTGCTATGCCAAATGTTCATCAAATGCCATAGCCCTGTGCCACAGCTCTGGTTAACGCTGCATGTTAGGTGACAGTGTTGTTTACAGGAAAGGGCATTTGGACCCTGACATCCTGGGTTGGAATCCCAGCTCCAGTGAATTCCTTGCTGTATGAACTTGAGCATTAGTTTTAGACATAAACTCTCTCAGTCTTAGTCTCCTCACCAGGAAAATGACCATAATAATCTACTTAGCAAGAATTATCAGGAAGACTAAATGAGAATTTATATATAGTACTTAACATGGTACCTGGTTCACAGGTTAAGAGCTCAATTAATATATATCCTTATTATATAATAAGTCACAAAATAGTTATTATTAGTCAGTATTAATATGGTTTTTTAAAAAATAACACAGAACAAATAAGTGGGTAGCCAGGATTCAAACCCAGGTTGTAGATGACAGCTTGGCACCCTTGTGATATTCAGAGAAAAATATTTAAAAATGCACATTACAAAGCTATTTCCAGTTATCCAACGTAACTTCCTCCAGACCCTATGTTCTTAGCTCCTCTCCTATTCTTTATACATAGAAGAAGTAAGCAGAAACTCAACAAAGGATAGGGATTTTAATAAACACTGCTCTCCTATTCTAGCTTAAAACTTAAAGGAACAGGACTCATCCAGCATAGGCTAAAGTACAAACATATCAATTTAACATGTGAAACGTATTTGCATTGAGTTTGCAATTTTGAATATAGGAAGGCAGTTACTGCTGAAATGGAATTGTGAAAAGATACATGAAAACACAGAAAAGCAAACTATTTGTAAAACCACTCTTTCCTTTTGCCAGTTTCTGCTTATCTTTGGCGTTCACGTTGAGTTTGGAATACACAGAAGGGCTGCTGGCAACTAACTAAAGAATAGAAAGTTTTACTTGTAGCGTGGCTCAGGAAGTGATACATGTGTTTTCCTACTAGGCATATGTAACATCAGTGATATGGTAACGCAGATCTGTTCTTCAGCATTCCTAAGAAAAAAACAATTAAAAAAAATTATACCGGGCTTCCCTGGTGGCGCAGTGGTTGAAAGTCTGCCTGCCGATGCAGGGGACGCCAGTTCGTGCCCCGGTCCGGGAAGATCCCACATGCCATGGAGCGGCTGGGGCCGTGAGCCATGGCCGCTGGGCCTGCACGTCGGGAGCATGTGCTCCGCAGCGGGAGAGGCCACAGCAGTGAGACGCCCGCGTACAGCAAAAAAAAAAAAAAAAGATGATGTATATTGTTTTTAGCTTAGGAGTTGTTTTAGTATTATATGTGTATGTATGTATATATACACACACATATATATGTCTCATATATATGTGATATATATGCCATATATATATATATATATATATATATATATATATTTCCTGGGAGTAAAATATATAGGAAAATATGAACCAAATCAATAAGATTTGTAAATATTCTCATTATAAATTTTAGTGAAAAAAAAACTACAGAAATATTTCTAATTTTGTAGCTAGCACCAAAGAGTTAAAAAGCAATAGAAAGGAATCACCTTTAAAAAAATAATTTTAATTTAAAAGTATAATTCTAGGGCTTCCCTGGTGGCGCAGTGGTTGAGAGTCCGCCTGCCGATGCAGGGGACACGGGTTCGTGCCCCGGTCTGGGAAGATCCCACATGCCGCAGAGCGGCTAGGCCCGTGAGCCATGGCTGCTGAGCCTGCGCATCCGGAGCCTGTGCTCTGCAAGGGGAGAGGCCACAACAGTGAGAGGCCCGCCTACCGCAAAAAAAAAAAAAAAAAAAAAAAAAGTATAATTCTAAATAAATAATTGGGTATAAAGAAGATAACTCTGGAAGTACTCCAAAGCACGAAGATTACAGGAAGGGGTGGGTGTACCCTGGAAACAGAAAAGGTCGAGGCTTCAAATGGAAATTCTTGACATGTTGATGTATTTTTTTCCTTTTGCAGAACAACTGGAGACAGAATATGCCAGGCACCCGAACCTGGGTCTCCTGATAGCAGCCTGTGCTGCTATCACAAAAAATGCATGTGTTGTCAAAGCCAGCAGTTGCCATGTACAATGCAGGCTGTTTTGGGTTTCTCTGGTTAAAAAAAAAAAAAAAAAAGCAGGGTTGAGAGTGTATAAGCCTACTTAAAAGCTGTAACATTCAAAGCAATGGGAAAAAATGGTGCAGTGTGACGGAGCATAACTTCTAAAGAATGAAACCATCCGTATAAGATAAATGCAAAAGAATAATAAATATAAAATAGTTCTAAATTATGGAGCAGATATTATGTATAGGTGCCTTAGATACATCATCCTTTTCAATATTCACAATAGACCCAACAGGTAGGAATTAATATCCCATTTCACTGATGAGGAAGCTAAGGCTTAGAGAAGAAACTTGTCCCAGTCCCCTAGTGGGAGTGGCAAAGTTGGAGCTGAAAGCCAGTTGGACCCAACTAAAGTCTATATGCTTTCCATAATATTCCAAAAATTACATAACTCACCACTTCAGTTAAACAACAATATATGTGCTAGACATTGCAATAGGGAAATAGCTAGAAAAAAAGAACCAAAAGTAAAAAGTTATTCCTTCTGGCTCACAGATTTTTTTAACAAAGATAAATATCAAAGAAGACAATTGAGAAATACAAGGTATGAATATAAAGTAATAAACACAATAAAGTTAGAAACACTCCAGAACTTCTCAAAATGATAACACTCTTCATCCAATCAGTCATCTTAGAAGGAAATACAATGATTTCCACGGTCATGCCACTGCACAAAACGCTTTTTTTTTTTTTTTTTTTTTTTTTTTTGTGGTACACAGGCCTCTCACTGTTGTGGCCTCTCCCGTTGCGGAGCACAGGCTCCGGATGCGCAGGCTCAGCGGCCATGGCTCACGGGCCCAGCCGCTCCGCGGCATGTGGGATCTTCCCAGACCAGGGCACGAACCCGTGTCCCCTGCATCGGCAGGTGGACTCTCAACCGCTGCGCCACCAGGGAAGCCCTCAAAACGCTTTTACTTGGGCAGCATAATTGTAAAATTATACATAATACATAATATTTACATAATTGTAAAGTTTTACCTTTGGCTCCTGAAGATAGCCTTTAGAACAAAGTAATGCAGTAGCAAATTTTTGCCTGTAAAGTTTCATTAGATGTGAAAATAGACAAAAGTCATTTGAATACACGAAAACATTAACAATAGATCTTTCAGAGGGTGGAATTTCAGAGAACTCGAGTCAAATATTTATTTTACTTTTTCATTATGGCCTTTACAAAAATAAAAAATTTTAAAGTCATAGGGGACCACCATTTAGGTGATCTAGCATTTACAATTCCATTTAGAAAGTGTTCTTCTGTGATTAATAAATTATCTCTGTATTCAATTCTAAACATGGGTATGGGTCAGACACAGCACTGATGGATGATGTGAATGTAGTTCCTGCAAATAAACTTTGTTCAAGTACCACATTCATGTAGCTTTAGAGGTCTGGTGTGTTTTGTAAATTCATTATCATTACTTTACACACATTCTGTATCTATCATGGGCCCCCCAAACAGTATTTAGACTCAGCCTCTTAGAAAGACATAATGTATCACAATTTCAGTCCCCTATAGTGTGTGGTTAAAGCAAGGAGAGGGAAGACACATCAGGGTGGGGTGCAGGTATCTGCAATTCAAATAGGATTTAACTATTCTATAGTTCTTGGCCAAAAGCATCCAGAAATACAAACTGATGGGAAAACTAGAAATTCACTGTGACACTTTGTGCTTCCTAAGTAAGAGGATTACTCCTGAGCCTCAGAAAGTCTACCAAAGAGCAAAGGTTATAGCTAGGTTAATAAGGATGTTCTTCCAAAATTCCTTAAGAATGGAATGGTTTGTTTTGTTTTTTCCTATTTCTAACTAGGGATGCTCTGAGTTTATGTACCTAAACTCAAGCCATGGTTTCTGGATCAGAAAAAGTGCAGGTCTTGAGGCAGAAGGAAATAGCTGAGCAATTTTATTGTTTTTGTTTGTTTGTTTGTTTGTTTTGGGCATTTGTCTCATGGCATTTAAATCTCTGTTAGAAACACAGTAGCTTTCAAACACACTATCTAACCAAATGTTAACAGCAATATACAATATAAGGGAGTTATGGATAAAGACATTTTAAAAAGTCTTTGACAAACACATTGTCTCCAGGTGTCTAACTCTAAAAAAACAAAAACACACTTTAATCCAAAATATATTGTTCACAATTTAGAGGCACAAACCATTTCAAGTATATCATTGAGATTAAATTCTACAGAAATTTTACTTAGAAGTATTGAAAGACATTTCAATACATATGACAGAATTATTAAATATCTTGCTTTGTCAATTTTCTGATTCCAAAAACTTCTTACTCTTCTTCTTATTTTAAAGACTAAATAATAGTTTTTATTAATATTCTTAAAAATTTTTTCTTTCCCATCCTTCAAAAATTTGTAAGCATCTGAATTCTATTATCATTTAGATAGTAAAGGCCTAATGGCTAAAAGAACCACATATTTCTATTTAATCCTAGGAACAGTTGCTTATTAAATATATTCCCTAATTGCCTACTTTGTTTTCATCCCAAGATGAGGGAAGGAGAGTTATACATAACCCATGTTTTGAAGAAGCATATGATAAGGATTGGGCGGCAAAAGAAGGGATCCAAAGCTTTGCTTTCAATTGTCTTTCTCCGTTCATTACCATTCTACTTCTCTATCATACCCTCCTACTAACATCCTACTCCCAGAACCCCCCAAAATGTTATATTTAATATAAAGATAAATGTTATTAGACCCATGAAGAACAAAGTAAGTAACTGCAGAGTTGGGTTAAAGATGTTTCTTTCAATTCAATCATTATAGTCCAGACCTTGGAGTTCAGCAAGTAATTATGATACAAATTCAGATGGTCAGGTTGATAGAGACTTTCAGGGGTTTTGTTAGGTGTCAAAGAGGATAGAGTTTCACTACTGTGGCCAAATGGAGAAGCAACTCTAGTGGAATTTTAAAAAAAACCGTAAATCTCTAAATGTGAAACAGCCTTTGAAATACCTCAACCTTGATGAAAAAAAAAGGCAACAATACCTTCTCCTTTGATAGTCAGCCTTGTTGCTCCATTTATGCTGCCATATTTAGGTATTATTTCTGTGACTTTGGGAATTATTTTAGAGCCATCTGAAAGATATTAAAGTACAATAGAAGTAAAAGCATCAAGTACTTCATTTCAAGCATCAAATTGTATACCACAAATAACAATGGTGTAAGAAAAACATCATGGAGATTATAGGACAGAAAGTAAATACACCTAGGTTTTATTTTTGGTTCTATTACTAACCAGTGACTTGACAGGGAGTTCAGTCATTAACTTAGTTAATACTCATTGGCTTTATGCAAAGCACTGTCTCACATGCTACAAAGAAGAGGAATAATACATGATCATTTTCATCACTCTTACCTATCACATTATAAAACATTTATTAGACCCTTAATTTCATGTAGTGCTCTGCTAGCTGCAGTTCCGTAACTACAGCTATCAGCCCACACAGCAGCAGACAACGCTGCAGAAATAGCTCTGTGGAGAAATAGGTCATTATGAAAGCCCATAAGAAATGCAAAGCCAGGTAAATTGAAAGAATAGTCTAGGTACAAAAAAGGAATGTTGTGTTTTAAGAAGTAATTGTTTTCTGTGACAGAGTAAGACTTCAGGGAAGATCACTTCTGGGACCTTTTTAGCCTTCTGATGATAGTGAGTTCTTAATGTAAAGGTCACTAATTCATTCAACAAACAGTGTTAGGTTCCTGGGCATTTAAAAATGTGTGACAGTCCCAACTTTCCAAAGGCTCAGCTTAGGCAGCCCAGAGTGACAGAAGAGAGCACAGGGGCCACGTGACTAAGAAGGGGCATTTCATCCACACTGCTTCTTGAAAGAAGGGTGTTCCTGCTGCATCTGGGAGAGCAAACGTGAGTTAGCTAGACTGGACCAACTATGGGAAAGACAGACTTCTAGACAAAGAGGCGCCTCTGCAAACACAGGGGTGAGTGAGCAGCTTCTTTGGGGAACTGAAATTAAAGCTTCAAAATAACTCAAAGTTACATCATCGCTAAAAGGATTTATTTTCTGCTTAAACTGTACAGATCTGGTAATTACTAGATCCAGTAACAAATTCTCAGGATAGGTGGAAAAATTTAAGTGGGAACACAAAGAAAAGCCACCTAACTTGTTTGAACCGGATGAATGAGAAAAAAGGTAAAGAAATTATGATTGAGTTCATTTCTGCCTGAGAAAAGTTTAGTGTGGACTTCACCTACAAGAGCAGAAGCTCTCCAGCATAAAGATGACTACCCTCCAGACCCAACGACTCTGCGCTTTGGGTCTGTCTTTGCCAAGAGCTCCAAGGCTGCTCATGCTCCAGGCACATTTGTAACTTCGAGCAGCCCACAGCCAAGGGTAGGAAACTCCAGCGCGGGAGCTGGATCCTATCTCGTAGAAGCGCTGTTCCTCTCCTATCTCAGGTTCATCCTCCCCGTTATCTCCACGTACAACTCCAATTTCTTATCTTATCAGTCTCTTCCCAGCCCTCTCTTGGGTATTATTTTGAAGGCCCTGGGCAGCTGCCCTTGGAAATGACTGACACCCGCCACAAAGACCCATTCCTATCTTACTGGGAGACCCTGTCCTCCTTTCAGTGGGGAAGGGACCCAAGAAGAGTGAGAAAAGGGAGCAGTTGGGTTGCGTCCCCAAGCCCCAGCCAAATTCCCTTCTCTTTTTCAACTGAGTCACCAGGGATGGAGGGGCTGAGGTTCCATAATTCAAGCAGCAACCCTCGTGGCAAGAGCTGAATGGCAAGATCGCCGTGCAGCCGCACGCTCAGCCTCGTCCCAGGGCCAGTGCCAGACGGTGCCGCCTCTCCCGCGACCCCGGCAGCGGGGGTTGTGTCTACAGGGACCTCTCCGGCTTGCCTCCCTGGCACCCCAACTGGGTTACCTGTGCGGGGGTCTGCGACGCACAGGAGCAGCCCCCAGAGGCCCCACGTCCCCCAGAGCCACAGGTGTCCCATCGCGGCGCCAGTTCCGCAGAGCCTACGCCCGCCGCTCGCTCGCAGCCGCCGCCAGCGCCCCGGCTCTGCTGGCTAGCGCGCCCGCCGCGTCCCACGCTCGCAGGCGGACTCGGCCGCCCCAGGGCCGCCCCGCCCCCGCCCGCCCAGGCGCCCCCGGGCTTTACGCGCAGACGCACGCCCCCTTCACCCGGGAACGCAGCCAGCCCCGGCCCGTCAGTAACCATCGAACCTCCACACTCAGAGTTGGTTGCTAACGCCCCACGGCTGCCTCCGCAGGTGTAAGAGCCCCACTTTTTCTTGGCAAGAGAGGTCAACAGGCAAGTTTGCCGACAGTCTCGCCTTTTCTGCCCTCCCTCCCGTCCTTCCCCTCCTCTCACCCCCTTCCTTCCTCCCGGCCTTCCATTCTCTCGTCTTCTTCCCCCCCCCCCGCCCCCGGCCATTTCTGGACCTGTACACTTTCCTCTGCCGGTCTGCCTTGGTTATTAATCATCCCCAGGTGAGCCTCAAAGTCCACCTAATACGCAAACCCCACACAGTTTCCCCCTTCCCATTCATTTAAGTTCGTGCTCTCCCTTTTATTGACAATCATACTAAGGTTTATTGGTCTCTGGGCACTTCCCCAAACACGCGCCTTAGAGACTTCAACCCACAATAGTTCCAAAAGGACTATTACTATTATTATGATCCCCATCGTTACAAGCCGTAGACTGAGCCGAAGGTTAAGGAACTTGTCCGAGGCCGTATACCTAAGTGTACGGCGAGGGCTCAAGCAGAGTGACTCTAGAGCCAGGGCTCTTATGCCCGCCACTGGCCCCTACTCGGCAGACTTCTGGCGAAGGCTTGCAATGCTTAGGACATCCTTATACTAAAAACTATTCATTATTTATCTGAAATTCGTATTTAATTCGGCATTCTGTATTTTTATTTACTAAGTCTGACAACTCTAGTTGGGCGGGAAGAGAGAAGAAATAGAAGAGAGAACTTAAAATCAGTGAAATAAAGTCCTTGCTCTTCAGAAGTTTTATCTACCTCATTGGGGTTAAATTTTTTTTGTTAGATTTAGTTAATTATAGTCGTCTTATAATTTTGTGCAAACGGACTGTCACCACTCTACTGAAAGCAGTGCCAGCAAAGGTACCCTGACCTTTCTTACTTCTTTTGGAACTCTCTGTAGCATGTGACACTGTCGACATCTTTCTTGAAATTCCATTCCTCCTAATAGCCTTGGGTTTCTTCCTGCTTCTCCAGTCACTTCTAATATTTTTCTCTTCCATCTTCTTTTGGAAATTGGTATACCTGCAAGGTTTTTTTTCATGCTTCCCAAACTCTGCTATCTAGAAGCAGACCAATTAGCAGAAAATCAGCTAATTGAATGCCAATTTGCTAATTATTTGCCAAATTTACTAAATTTAAAGATGGTAATGTTGTAGAGCAATAATAAGCAGCTTTAACAAAAATATTCACTTTAGGTTATTAGCTGTGAAATATGTAGAAGTATATATTTCAATATCAATAACCAAAAAAAATTAATGTGGGAATTTCTATATGGAATTGTTTGGTTAATTTTGATTTATTTCTGGTGCTTTCAAATTAAAATTAAATTAATCTAAATTAAATTTTAGATGACTTCACTAAAAAGTGAATGCAATTTTATTCAAAATCCTGATTTTTGCACATGCTTTTAAATTTATAAATTTAAATAGAATATAAGACATAAGCTAAATGATACTAAAAAGAATACTTACGATTCTTTTAGTATTAAAAAAGTAGAAAATGTCATTTAAAAGTATTATGAAATAAGTAGGTGAAAAATCTTGTCACAGACATATACTGAAGTTGTGATTTCTAATCAGGAATCATTGAAATAGGTAGACTTTCTTTAAAGAAAGGATCTGTATTGTTTATAACAAAAAGGAAAACTTTTCTTAAGTTTTGGATATATCAATAAAGTGATTAGGGAGCTTTTTTTTTTTTTTGCGGTACACGGGCCTCTCACTGTTGTGGCCTCTCCCATTGCGGAGCACAGGCTCCGGACGCGCAGGCTAAGCGGCCATGGCTCACGGGCCCAGCCGCTCCGCGGCATGTGGGATCCTCCCGGACCGGGGCACAAACCCGTGTACCCTGCATCGGCAGGCGGACTCTCAACCACTGCGCCACCAAGGAAGCCCAATTAGGGACCTTTTTATGTTGATTTCTGTTTTGCCAAACTTTTAATATTTTTAAGATTGTTTCACAAAATTCTTCGAGTATATCCACCAGCAAATGGCATCCACCAGCAAATGGCATAATATATAAAGTGGTTATTCCTATTGTGTTTTATTTCATTTTTCTACTTAACTTGTACTAACCACACGGTCCCTTCTAGATTAAAATGGTCCCTTCCAGATATTTTTACTTCCTGTACATCTAGTCTTGTAACAAGTTAGCTATATATGTACGTATGTACAAATATATATACAAACATACGTTTATATATGTACATAATATATACGCATATCCATATATAATATGACATTATGAACATCACATATTGTAATATAAAAAATGTGTGTATAGTTTTTCTATATATTTCACTATCAGTAACCAAAATCAAATAGTCTTGTTCAAGCTGCTAAATATTTATGTTAAACTGCATTCATTTAATTTAGCAAACTTTGCAAATTAGTCATTCAACAAATTGATCGTTTGGCTAATTGGCTTTAGGAAAACTGATATTTCAACAAATAGCCTGCTTTTCTGTCATGTAATACATAAATTTCTTAAAGAGCCAAGCACTGTAATTTACATTTATAGATTTTTACTCAATTCTTCTTGAATGAATGAGGATCTTTAACATTTCTATTATAAATAGTGTGTATTTATATGATAAATCAATGTCCTGAAAAATACAGCAGTGAGATTTTTTAATCTTAAATTAACATAAGTGACAATAAATAATTATAACTAGTTGGAAATCTGTATAACTAAAACATCAACTTGGAACCACAAAAAGTGGTTACGTAGCTTACATGACTAATGATTTAAATTGTATTCATCTTTAGAATCTTTAAACCTTTGTAATACAGACTTGTCATGGAACATGGACATGGGGAAACATGAAAAGAGAATCCTAACTACCAAACTGTGTGCTTCTTTTGTAAGTTTGAAAAAAATCTAGCTCTAACAAAAACCTGCCTATAGGGCCAGCATCATGGGAATATGACTTGTGCAGTCTCATAGGGCCGCATGTTTGGTTTAGTTCTCTGCTGTCACCATCCTGAAATCCTTAATACTTTTTGAATGAGGGGGAATCTCTATTTTCATTTTGTTTGGGATCTCACAATTATATAGATGGTCCTGCCTGCCCTTATGATGAAAAAAACACAGGTTTTTAACTTGTTGATCCTTCAATTTAAACATAATAAGAAAAAGTGATAACTCTTGCAGAACTAGAAAGAATAAGGAATTCACTGACTTAGACAATGAGCTGTGTGCTGGAGCCTGATTTTGAATCTGCACCTAATTGTGAGAGATGGTGAACAAAATGAAGTACCTACAAAACAATAGTTTGCCTTCAACAATTATTCAGTATACTAGGCATTAAGAATATGGCAGTAATTTAAAAAAAATCTCTGTTCTCATGGAAATTATATTTTTAGTGGAAGCAGACAATAAACAAAATAAATGAGTAAAATATACAGCATGTTAGGAAGTAATACATGCTAGAGAGAAAAAAATAAAGCAGGGAAGAATAGTGTGTGTATGTGTGTGTGTAGGGTGTGATGGAGTTTTAGATAGGATGAACAGGAAGTTGTCATGGAGAAAGTGAATTTTCAGTAAAGTTCTGAAGGTCTGAAGTGAGTAGCTTAGCCACGTGGACATCTGGGAGAAGAGCATTCTAGGCAACTGGGAGAACAAATGCCAATGAGTGAGGAGGGAGTGCGTCTGGTGTGTAAGGGGCAGGAAAACCAGAGTGGCCAGAGTGGCCAGAACAAGCTAGGTACCATAAGATGTGAGGTCAGAGAAGTTATGAGAAGAGGGGCAGGTCATGGAGGATCATGGATTTGACTCTGAGTGAGATGGGAATTCACTGTAGAATATTGAGCTGAAATGTGACATGCTTTAACGTATGGTTTCAAAGAAACACCAACTGCTATTTTGTTGCACTGGGGCAAGGGCTAACGCAGCAAGATCAATTAAATGGCTAGTGCAAATGATCTAGGCAAGAATATTGGTCACTTGGACCAGGATGGGAACAGTGTTGGTAGCGGGAAGTGGTCAGATTATGGATATATTTGACAGCTGAGTTAACAGGATTTGCTGACAAGGAGTATGGGGGGTAAGAGGATAAAAAGGAGTCTAACATGACTGCAAGGGTTTGGGCCTCAGCACCCAGAAGTACGGGGGCCGTTAACTGCAGCGGAAGAGTGTTGAAGGGGTGGGTTTGGGTGAGTGTATCAAGAGCTCATGTTGGACATATCAAGTTTAAGACCTATTAGACATCAAGTGAGATGTAAAATAGCAAGTTTGGTTTTGAATCTGAAGTTCGGGGGGAAATCCAGGTTGGAGATATCAATCTGAGAATGATGAGCATACATTTTAAAAACAGTGAGACCAAATGCAATCACCTAGAGAGTAGAACATAGACGGAAACATGAAAACATCAGAAGCCTGAGCCTTGGGAAACTCCAATATTTAGTAATGGGAAAGATGAGGAAAAACAAGCAAAGCTGACTGGGGAGGAGTGATCATAGAGGCAGCAGAAAAATCACTTGAGAGCATTGTGGGAAGCCAAGTAGAGAAGTATTTTAAGGAGGAAGAAGTAATAACCATCAATTGTTCCTGCCATGTCAAGCAAGAAGAGCACGGAGAATCACCTTTGGATTGAACAATGTGGAGCTTATTAGAAACTGATAAGAGTGGTTTTAGTAAAGCGGTGGGGGTGAAATCCTGATTGGAGTGGATTCCTGAAAGAATAGGGATAACTGGGGATCATTTTAGAGGCTGCCTGCCAAGATAAGCTAGAAGAGTTGGAAAATCAATAGCCCAGGGAAAAATAAAGTCACTGCAGGGAGCCAAGGGTGGTGGTCTTGAATTGAAGTGCAATCAATGAGAATGGTAGCATTTTTTTCTTCAGCTACTTGAAATGTGCAGGTACCAGCAAGTGAGTAGGCAGCTTTGGGAAAGCTAGTGGCTTTACTCACTAGACTTTAAAATCGCTTTCCTATACTAAGATGACACTGTCAGCAGCAGCATTCTCAGATAAAAAGTCAGGAAACTAGAAAGATGTTAAGGGGTAAAGAGGCTCTAAAACCTACTGATAGAATAAACCTCTGTTCTCGAGCAAGCCTGTGGGTTTGGTTTTGGTTATTGCTGCCTTGGGAATTTTTGTGTCCATTGTTTGAAGTAGGCAGTTGTTATTTGGGGGGGGGTACTCTTATTTCTCCTTTTTTTATATCATCCCAATTTCTCCTTTGTGGAATGATCTCTTCCCCACTAGATATAGTCTATTGAGTCAAGGAGTGTGTGTGTGTGGTGTTGGGGGAGGTGACCTAGAGTAGGCCAATCAGATTCTCCCTGGAACTTGAATCTCAAGCAGAGGAACAGAGAGAGCGTGAATGCTGGAGTTTGTTTATTGCCTTGGAAGTGACCTGACCAGATTGTTCACACAAGTACTCTTTCAGAGGTTCTTTCCTTGCAGTCCTAGAAAATGCCTTAGTTCCTGCCTGTTTTCCATATTTTGATTTGCCAGGTTTCCCAGTGATAATGTAAGGTTTAGATATTCTTCCTATAAATTTCCATAGTTCTGTAGTTTGCCAGTCAGTTATGGTTGTTTGCAACCCCGAAAAATTCTAATTAAGAAAACATTTTTATCAGTAAATCATGCTTATAGAGGGAGAGAGGGGAGGTTTTGTATTCTATTCTCTTTATTTCTCTTATTTTCATATTTCGTTATTTGGCAGGATGGAAAAGATCTGACATTATAACCACTATGCGATATTTGATTAAAAGGCATGTAAAAGAAGAACTCTAGATAGTTGTAGCAAGCAGTACAAGTACCTTTTTCTTGAACAAATTTTGGAAAAATATAGCATTAGTAATAGTGAATGAGCCACATTGGTACCTAGCTACATGGACTGATAGTAGAAATTAGCCCTGTATCGTGGCTCAAAAGTTTCTTGTGCATGCTTTTTTTTTTCTTTCTATTATATATGAGTTGAAAGAAACAAATAAACTTTTTACAAGTATAACTTATTTAAAAGCCCTGGAAAATGAGACAGACCATTTTGAGAAACGCAGCACTGGGTAAAATGATTTAATAAGGTAGAAATGTTCTCAGAGGGCTGAATCACTTGGTAATTCTTCTCTTTTCCAAAACCCTACATAAATTTACATATGGAAGCCATATTGACCCCCAGTTTTTTTTTAGTATAACTTGTTTAAAAGCCCTGGAAAATGAGACAGACCATTTTGAAAAACGCAGCACTGGGTAAAATGATTTAATAAGGTAGCAATGTTCTCAGAGGGCTGAATCACTTGGTAATTCTTCTTTTTTTCCAAAACCCTACATAAATTTACATATGGAAGCTATATTGACCCCCAGGTTTTTTTAGACACAAAGTTATTAAGCCTCGCTTCCTCAAATAACTATCTACATGGTAGGGTAATCCTAGCTGAGAAAACTTTTTCTAGTACAGAATTGAGAACAAGTCAGCCTCCTTTGAGCTTTTGCCAAAGGGTAATAAACAAATGCTTCAAAGTAGACAAAAAGCTGTTAATCTTGACTTTATATTATGAAACATTCCACAGTATTTCCTGATCAAGTAAGTGCTGATGGTTTGTAATTTGTCGCTATTGCCCTCTTTCCTCCCTTTTAAAATAAATGGCAAATAAGGTTGAGTGAGAAAAAAACACTGGGAAGGAACAAAAATCCAGTGTAATTGGTGATAGCAAATTGGGGGGAAGGTAGCACGAGATGAGTTTGGAGAGAGAGGCAGGGGCAAATCAGAAAAGCTTTTAGGACTCAAGTAAGGAGTTGTCCAACTTTACGTGGAGGTGGGTGACTTGACAGATTCATGTTTCAGAAAATGCACTGTTGCTGCTACATGTTAAGGGCTTAAATTGGAGACAAGAATGGAAATAAGATCAGTTTAGGATGCTATTGTGGTGGTCTGGACTAGAGATAGTGAAGATGGAACTAGAACGGCAGTACTGGAATTGTTAAAAAATGGGCAGATTCCTGGATATGGGTTGGAGATAGCACTGCTATTAACTTTTGGAATGGATTCACGGGGTAAGGGAAGCCTGGGATGCTCTAGGTTTTGGGTGTTAATGCCTGGTGGATGGTGGTGCCACTTACTATGATGTGGTAAGGCTGGAGGAGGTTCTGTTCTGGGGTAGAAGGTCCATACTCCTGATTTGCCCAACTTAAGCACAAGGTGCCAATGAGGAGAAGGGTTGCTTAGAGGCTAAGAGTACGGGTTTGGGAGGCAGAGTGCCTGGGCTCCATTCTTCACTCTGCCACTCAGTAGCTGGGAAACCTTGGACAAGCTATTGAACATTTTTATGTAAAATGAGAATAACAGAACTTACCTGATAGTGTTGTTTTGAGAAGTAAATGACTTAGTAAGTGTAAAATGTTTAGAATAGTCCCTAGCATATCGTAAGCTCTCAACAAATGCTAACTATTCTTACAAACCAAGTGTAAATGTCGAGTAAGTGAACAAATGTGGGAGTTATTCATCAGCATATAGATGGAATTTAAAAACACAAAAATGGCTGAGATCCCTGAGGGCAGATGTTCATGAACTTAGATGGGAAAAAACTACAGCTTTATTTTCACTTTCCTCTAAGTGAAAATTTCCATTCCCTTTAATTATTAATGTAGACAACAAACCACAGTATTGTTATTCAGTATCTGCAACATCAGTATCACCCAAGGAAAGCATAGATATTTTCATATGATATTACAGTTGTTGGAGGTATCTTAAAACATCTTTACGCTCATCGCTACTTAAGGGAATTATTAGACCCACAATAAGACCACACATGACTACACTCTTCCTGTCTCAGACACTTGTGCATTAGTTAATGTGATGGTACACAAAGGCTACAGTGGTGTTATTTTTTAATAGACTATTTTTAGAGTAGTTTTAAGTTCACAAAATAGAATGGAAGGTACAGAAGTTTCCCATGTTCACAAAATAGAATGGAAGTTACAGAAGTTTCCCATATACCCACTGTCCCTCCATATGCAAAGCCTCCCCCGCCCCCCCCCGCCCGGTTATCAACATTCCCCATCAGAGTGGTACATTTGTTACAACTGATGAATCTACATTGATACATTATCACCTGAAGTCCACAGTTCAGAGTTCACCCTTGTACATTCTATGGGTTTGGACACATTTATAATGACATGTATCCACCACTAAAGTTTCATACAGAGTAGTTTCACTGCCCTCAAAATCCTCTGCACTCCTATTCATCCCTCCCTCCCCCAAATCCGTGACAACCACTGATCGTTTTACTGTCTCTATAGTTTTGCCGTTTCCAGAGTATCATTTAGTTTGAACTATACAGTATTCAGTCTTTTCAGATTGGTTTCTCTCACTTAGTAATATGGATTTAAGTTTCTTCTATGTCTTTTCATGGCTTGATAGCTCATTTGTTTTTAGCACCGAATAATCTTCTGTTGTCTGGATGTACCATGGTTTATTTATCCATTCACCTACTGAAGGACATCATGGTTGCTTCCAAGTTTTGGCAGTTATGAATAAAGTTGCTGTAAATATTGGGTGCAAGTTTTTAAAATTTATTTATTTATTTATTTATTTATTTATTTATTTATTTTTGGCTGTGTTGGGTCTTCGTTGCTGTGCACAGGCTTTCTCTAGTTGCGGCGAGTGGGGGCTACTCTTTGTTGTGGTGCGCGGGCTTCTCATTGCGGTGGCTTCTCTTGTTGCGGAGCTTGGGCTCTAGGCATGTGGGCTTCAGTAGTTGTGGCTCACGGGCTCTAGAGCACAGGCTCAGTAGTTGTGGCTCACGGGCTTAGTTGTTCCGCAGCAGGTGGGATCTTCCCGGACCAGGGCTTGAACCCGTGTCCCCTGCATTGGCAGGCAGATTCTTAGCCACTGCACCACCAGGGAAGCCCTTGTGTGCAGATTTTTATAAGAATATAATTTTCTTCTCCTTGGCTAAATACCAAGGTGTGTGATTGCTGGATCATGTGGTAAGAGTATGTTTAGTTTTGTAAGAAACCATCAAACTATCTTCCACAGTGTCTGTACCATTTTGCATTCCTACCAGCAGGGAGTGAGGGCTCCTGTTGTTGCTCCACACCTTCGCCAGCATTTGGGATTGTCAGTGTTCTGGATTTTGGCCATTCTAACAGGTATGTAATGGTATGTCATTATTGTCTTCATCTGCATTTCCCTGATGACACATGATGTAGAACATCTTTTCATGTGTTATTTGCCATCTATCGATCTCTGGTGGGGTGTCTGTTAAGGTTTTTGGCCCATTTTAAAATCAGGTTGTTTGTTTTCTTATTGTGGAATTTTAGGGGTTCCCTGTATATTTTGGATTATAATCCTTTATTGGAAATATTTTTTTGCAAATATTTTCTCCCAGTCTGTGGCTTAACTTTTCATTCTCTTGACAGTGTCTTTTGCAGGGCAGAAATTTTAAATTTGAATGAAGTCCAGTTTATCGATTAGTTCTTTTATGGTTTGTGCCAACACAGTGTTTTTATTTTTAAAAATTCTTGCAAACAGCAGGCTTTTTCATGCAAGAAAATCTAAAGACAAAGAGCTAGGATACTCCCCAAACTTGGACTTGCCATTTAACAAAATTCTTTTCTCTAACATCCTATTAACTAAAGAGAGACTTTAGTTCAACCATGTGCACTGAAAATGTTCAAGTTGGTTTTTGGACTGGAACAGAAGAGAAATTGTTGGAAGAGGTCAATGAATCAAGAATATGACCATTGGTTGACCCTCAAGATGGGCCCAAGCAATCAGAGGCTCCTCACCCCCACCCCTGTCCTTGGAATATATATTCTGCCCACTGTTCCCACAGTGGGAGCCGTTTTCAAGGATGTAGCCTTGAAAAGTAAGGTGTTGTTGAGACCATCTGGACTGAATATGTGACTGAACCCCGTTAAGGCCTCCATATACACTGTAAAAAATGGGGGTGGGGGGCTTCCCTGGTGGCGCAGTGGTTGAGGGTCCGCCTGCCAATGCAGGGGACGCGGGTTCGTGCCCCGGTCCGGGAGGATCCTGCATGCCGCGGAGTGGCTGGGCCTGTGGGCCGTGGCGGCTGGGCCTGCGCATCCGGAGCCTGTGCTCCGCAACAGGAGGGGCCGCAGCAGTGAGAGGTCTGTGTAATGCAAAAAAAACCCCAAAAAAGTGGGGCGAGGGGGCTTCCCTGGTGGCGCAGTGGTTGAGAGTCCGCCTGCCGATGCAGGGGACATGGGTTTGTGCCCCGGTCCGGGAAGATCCCACATGCCGCGGAGCGGCTGGGCCCGTGAGCCATGGCTGCTGAGCCTGCGCGTCCGGAGCCTATGCTCCGCACCAAACAACAACAACAACAACAAAAAACAACAACAACAACAACAACAACAAAAAAGTGGGGTGAGGGGAGGCAGGTGCAGAAATCTACTTGTCCTGAAGCCACCCAAGATAAGCCTCACATGTAAGTTCCCTTATTTATTAAACCTTCCACCTACCAATCTGGAGTCATCTGCCTCTTTTTTCAGTCTCTCCTTGCCCTCCATGTATGGGGGCCAGTTTCAAATTTCACCTGGTTAGCTCCCAAGCTTTCAAACCAACAGAAATCTAGGAAAGGTTCTAATGTCAAATGTTTTGATACGTTGTAGAATTATGGAAATATCTTAACATTTTGAAACAAGCAATGGAGGAATTAACAGCCTCACCATTCCCCTTGAGTATGCACCTGGAAGAATTCTTATTTTGTGAGTTTCTTTGTAAACTATCAAGGCTGTTGACATGTTGGAAATGGTGAAAAGTTATTTTATTGCTCTATTTTTTAAAAATTATTTTTTCAAACAAAACTTCAACTGGAAAAAAAGCATTATACTCCTTACATGACTGGTCCCAGCAATGCTTGGTAATATATCTGGTATTGTTACCTTAATGGAATAGGAAGCACCTCATGATGTCATCACTTCTTGTTTTTTTACACAGACATTCACCAGGAATTAAAACTTTTCTTCTAATCTTGGGAGAAGCTTTGCCAACCTTCAGAAAAGTCATCAACATTATCCTCTGATAATTCCTCTGAATCATTGCATTTTTAAAAGTGTCAATAAGAGGACTACTACCAAATAGTTCACTGGCTTTCCCAGAGAACGATACCTAAGTGCTTGTTTGAATTAAAGACAGTTGCTTTAGTTTTTCTGAAAGAAAAGAAATTCCACACTCAATACCTCAAAAAGAATGATTTATCCTTGTGCTGACTCACCTGGCAGTTATTTTTTAATCATATGAATGAGATAAAGCATTCATTTCAAGCCCACTATGGTTTCTACTTTCAAATAAAAAATTGTAGGGGCTTCCCTGGTGGTGCAGTGGTTCAGAGTCCGCCTGCCGATGCAGGGGACACGGGTTCGTGCCCCGGTCCGGGAAGATCCCACGTGCCGCAGAGCAGTTAGGCCTGTGAGCCATGGCCGCTGAGCCTGCGCGTCCGGAGCCTGTGCTCCGCAACGGGAGAGGCCACAACAGTGAGAAGCCCGCGTACCGCAAAAAAAAAAAAAATTGTAAGCTCTCCAGGATTAGCAGCTGATTGGGAAGACCAGAACAGAGACTGACATCTTTCCAAACTTTGAAATGCTGGAGAAGGTGCTTTACCCTGAGATGGCTATCAATTTTTCTAAAAAAAGAAATCTATGGACACCTAGGAACTACTGAGGACTCCTTCAGAAGTTACTTCTATCTTGATGGTATTAAAGCTGAACCACAGATCTATAACACTTTTCTTCCTGATATAAACTCTATCAAAGATTTTGGGGCTTCCCTGGTGGCACAGTGGTTGAGGATCTGCCTGCCAATGCAGGGGACACGGGTTCGAGCCCTGGTCTGGGAAGATCCCACATGCCACGGAGCAACTAGGCCCGTGAGCCACAACTACTGAGCCTGCGCGTCTGGAGCCTGTGCTCTGCAACAAGAGAGGCCGTGACGGTGAGAGGCCCGCGCACCGTGATGAAGAGTGCCCCTCGCTCGCCGCAACTAGAGAAAGCCCTTGCACAGAAACGAAGACCCAGCACAGCCAATAATTAATTAATTAATTAATTAATTAAAAAAGATTTTGTCCTAGCTTATGACCTTTGATCTTAGAACCAAATCTTATTAAACACAAAAGCCTTTGAGAATTCTGGTGTTCTTTGAGACAAGATTTTTGGCCTTGCAAAGTAAGGTAAAGAAGCTTTAACTCCATTTGCAAAAATATATATATCTTAACCAATCAAGAGTTTCAATACTTGCAACCATTAAAACAAAAAATTGAAATTGATGGAATGTCCAACATACCATGTATAGATGATGTATATATGTTGTCCTGTTGAATACCATCTTACAATTTAATGTTCTTATACAAGGTAATAAATAACTTGAATAAGCCTTTACACTGATATTTTAAAATAATAAGACATGAAGCTTACCTGTGTTTGAAATACATTGCCTTATTTTTACATTAATAAAGAAGAATATCATGCATTTATTTGGAAATATCTTATAATTATATTTTAGTATAGTTTTCCTGCATAATTCTAAGAATTTTATTTTGTGCATTTAAATATATTATTCTGGGAGAGAATTCATAGGCTTCACTTTACTGCTAAAGTAACACAAAAACAGCTAAGAACACTTGATTTAGGGAGAGAGTGCAGATAGAGAAAAAACGAAATCACGTGATTAGGATTTGAAGAACTCTAACAATTAGAGGTCTAGCTGAAGTCAGCCAACAAGACAAAGCAGCTGTGAGTTAGGCGGAAAGTCAGTTTTGTAGCCCAGAAATCAAGGAAAGAATGTGTCTAAGGAAGGAGAGTGGTCACTTGTTACGGTGCTGCCAAGAGGTTGATTAAGGTAGTAAGTCTCTCTTGACCTTGACATGAATAGTTTCACTGGAATGTAATTCCCATGAGTAAATGAGTGGCAGGTGAAGAAGTGGAGACAGTACCTAGAGACAATTCAGTGATGCCGCCTTCCTTGCTTTGAATGGGAGCAGAGAAATGGGGCGGTTCCTTGAGGGAGATCTGTGATCAAGACATGGTTTTTATAAAAGAGGGACACTACTGCGCTAAGTGACTGTGCTGCTAGAGAGAAACTTCTGACGGAAGAGGGGGACAACCACAGGAGGGCAATCACTGAGAAAGAGAGAGAAGCACAGAGCACAGGCAGAGGAAAGGCTGGATGTGTGGGTACAGATTCAGGAAGGCTGGTAGTTTTGGTAATGCTGGGTTCTCGTCTGATTGCAGCTGTCCCTTGATAAAGCATAAGGCAGTGTTGATAGTACAGGGGAGGAGTGTGAAATAAGCATTTCAGGGGAGTGGAAAATGTATATATTCAATACTAGAAAAGCGTAGGAGAGTTCTTAAGCAGTGAAAAGTGTTCATTGAGATTTGTGATCATTTCTTCTTTTCAAAATTTTACTTTGAAAAATTCCAAACCTATCTAAAATTAGCATTTACATCCTCCTGTTAGATTCACACGTTCTTTCTCTCTCTCCATATTAAGTATATATGCATTTCTGTTGTTGAACCATTGGAAAGTTAGTTACAATGTGACACTTCACCCCTAAATGCTTCACCATGGAACAAGGTCATTCTACTTGAATACACATGTAACATTCAGGAATTTTAACAGTGCCACAGTTCATGTTTAAAATTCTCCAATTACCCTAATAATGTTCTTAATAGTTTTATTTACACATTACTTTAAATACTAATGGATCTTCATTCTCTTTTAACATAGAATGGTTCCTGACCGTTGTGTCTTTTTTTTTTTTTTTTTTAGTCTTTCATTCTTTCTTGACATTAACATTTGTGAAAAGTTCATGCCAGTTGTTTTTGAGAATGTTGTTATTTTAGAGTGGAACTTGTAAGAAGGATTGTGTGATTTTCCTCAACAGAGTTCAGGTGATCAGGTGCACGCAGCCAGGAAGCACTCAGGGTAACTAGGTTTAAGCATGACTGTGTGTGAGATTAGAAAAAAAGAAGAGAGAAGTTCAGGGTAATTGTATAGGAGTTCTAATGTTAAACCATCAAATCTAAGCGGGTAGGGAGGGAAGAGTGAACATGAAGGGAGTGATGGATAATAATGATAAAGGGGTCATTAACTGACGGGGTCTCTACAAAGTCTCTGTAGAGTGAAAGAATTGTATCAGGAACATAGGAAATGCAGCTGATCAGTGAAAGCCTCAGTGCTTTTTCATGAAATACGTCTGCTGAAAGCCTGATGTTTATGGATGGGGTAAAATATGAGAGAGATTCCATACACAAAACTGTTTTATGAGCACCATTACACGGAGAAAAGTACAGCATATATATAAGGACTTGTAAAGTCCTTTACCATAACTTTGACTTTATGTCACACCTCCGAAGAGGAGTGCCCATAATTCCCATACTTTATTATACTCCCAGCATCCCTAGCGGAAAGGAGATGTGTTATTGATAGGCAACTGCACGTAGAACATTTAAGTGACTAATGAAGTCTTTAAGCACAATAGTGGTAGAACTGAGAAGACCAGAGCACTCACTTACATACTGTACTAGCCACACTGAACACTCCCTAAATCACACGATGTGTATCACTACCTAAATCACCCAGTCACACAGGCTGTGGTTTAATGGACATCTCTATTTCAATTACTCTATTTAGTGCCTCTTACTCTGCCAAAGCCCAACTTTGATATAACTAGCTGCCTAGGAAGGATAAATTCTCAAAGCTGTGCCCTCCACAAATAATTTTAGAATACGAAGGTATAAAGTAAATGAAAGGCATTTATTATCACTTAATTCTGGTGATCCCAGGCACAAAGCCAAAGCATTTATAGATGTGGTAAGTACCAGCTGCTGTACTCAAAACTATTTTATGAGCAACATTGCACCATGAGTGCAGATTCTGCCTGCCTTCATTTGTTGGCTTTCTTCACCACTGTCATCATAAGCCAACGTTCATTGAATGTCCACAGGGTTTGGAACTATATAATGCTCTATTTATGCACATATGTATATTTTTAAACAAAGTTACATAGTAAGAAAAAGGAAAATATGAATATTATTACCTTTTAAAAGGGCTTTCTGAGAGAGGAGCATGACAGGGAAAATATACTGGAAATTATTTTATTTATTAATGTACATACTGTGCTTCTTTTTTAATAAAATAGCTGAAATAGAATCATTTCAGTTTTGGTGTATGCTATTTAAATCAATTTGCTGCCTGAATTACTAAATTGGCTTCAGAAAATGACCCCAGTAAAATAATATCTACATTATTATTATTCTTATCCCAGTAAAATATTACCTCAGTGTAGCTTCATTTTAATTTATACCAGAAGCACATTCTGAGGTCTCATATTAAGCTTTAATTCAATTACACTTTCATCTTGAAAAAGCTGACTGGCCTGCTTTTGGGCCTGTTGAAATGAGAACACATTTCAGTGAGCCCCAGAGAGGATCAACATACAGGCTTCAAATGCCCCCTGGTGGCTGATAAGCAGAATAACCAAATAAATTCGAAGTCTGGAATAAACAGGTTTTCCCTATTGCTGTTTATTTATTAATTCATTTAAAAGAACATGTCAAGAATTTACTGTTTCACACCGAAGATCAAAAGGTAAGTGGGATACAGTTTGTGTCATAGTAAAACGAGGGTAAAAAGATAATTTCAACTCACCCTGCTAAGTTCCATTGTAGTGATTTTTTTTCTATTCTGATCAAGTTATGCTGGTCTTTATTTTTGTAGGTATTCTCAAGGCAATTAATATTATTTAAAAATTCCTGAAAAATAAAAGCAGCTATTTTCCACACAAATGTAATTCATGTATCTAAATAAATCTAGAAGACAAATAGTAAATAATTACATATTTTTAGTTTTTCCTAGGAGTAACGTGAACCCATATTGCTTTTTCTGATTACACAGATTGCTTTTTATAATTATCCTACTAATATTTAGTTTTAAAAATTATTTTCATTCTTTCCAGGTCAGCATTATCAGATCTACTGAGCAGATGAGGAAACTGAGGCAGAAGAGTCAGCCTTACCTGATAATTCAGTATAATAGATGAGACCACAGTTCAGATTGCCTGATTGCACCTCTTAGTTTTCTTGGAAGATTCATCCAATGACTTTTGTGTGGTTTCTAATGGTAAATATGAGGGGTTTTTATGGAGTCACTGGGTAACATGAGATAGCCATTTACAAGAAGGGTTAAAACACACACACACTCATTGGATCATTTCCAACATCAGCTACTGAACAGCTGTCACAATTCTCTTGAGTTGGATGGAGTCTTTTTTCAAGTTATGAAATGTCCCATATCCAATTACCAATCCCCAGAAAACCCAGGCCCTGGCTTTGCACTGCACAACCAAATGATACACTTGTGATGCCAGAGCAAAGCAATTACATAAATAATTTACTTCGGTCTTCTTTAATCCTATACAAGAGAAGCTTATGGTAATCCTAATTAGTATTTTACTCACCCAGCAGTCATGTAACAGTAATCTTCTATTGAATTTCCAACATTGAGCACGAAAGGGTGCAAGATTTTTAAAGAATGTGTTCCTAGTTTGCATAAATCAATGATGTGAGTCAAAATATACACAAAGTTGGTTTATTTGAAAGGTATCAGTGTTCTAGATGCAAACTATAAGATAATTTCTAAAATGTCAAAAAAACCCTAGAGGTGGTGGGGGAGTTCTCAGCATTATTATTTTAAATCTAGACTCTTCAGTATCTTGAATTGCTATTACATATTTTCGATTCAGCTATTTTTGTTCCATTTCAAAATATTTTCATAATAACTTGCTTTCCATTTTCTCATATTTGCTTTTGAGCTATTAAAAGTTATTTCTATGAGCAATTTTTGATTTGCTTTCATATACAGTACTATGAAATAAAATACTCATTTTTAACATTTACATACCATTTAATATTGTTTCCTTTTTGATCATCGGTAGCAGAATGGTGAATATAACTATCATTACTTTGGATCATTGCTTTACAAGAGATGAAGTGAAACAAAAAATTCTTTGGGGTAGTTTTATGATTTTTGTGTGTGTATCTTGGACTCAAAATTTACATAATTAAGTCCAGTTGGTTCAATGACTACACTTAAACTATAAATTCATCAGAAATATAAAGTTGTATCTCTAGAACATGAACCAAAAATTAACATAAAGGCTTTCCTCAGCTACACTCAATTGTTACCTTCTTTGGTGCTCCTATAATGTTCATTCACTAATCCATTCATATATTAATTCCTTTGTCCATTCATCCACAAATGAGTATCGTACAAAGTAAGAATTAGTCATATTTCCTTCCCTCCAGGAGATGCATGCTGAAGTTGGAAAACCAGTGTTGATATTAGGCACAGGTGCTTCTTACAGAAAACCAGCGGTGGGGAATCTAAACCAGAACAAGAAACGTCAGAATGTTTCAGCAATGACTCAAGCTGAATTTTGAAGGGCAAGTAGGAATGCCGTAAGTAGAAAGGCTTTCCATGTTCGTGGATTTTCCAATGTATTACAGATGTAACAACGTGGTACTTTTGGGGACTCTGTAACCAGAGAAATAAGTAAATGGCAGATCAAGAAGGGCCTAGGTGCTACAGCGGAGCTTGAATTTTACCTTGCAAACTAGGAAGTTACTGAGAAATTTCAAGTAGGGGAATAAAATGACCAGGCTTGAATTTTAGTAAGGTCACTTAGGCAATAATGTGGAAGATATACTGGAGGACACATGGAGCAACTGGAGTGAGGAAATGTTAAGAGCCGACTGAAGTAATCTGGGCTTGAACTAAGAGGGCCTAAGTTAAGCAGGCAGGGGGACAATGGACAGTCTTGCTAAACTCAACATGGTCTCCATCAGCAGCACGAGCGTGTCTGAGAAGCTTGCCTGAAATACAGAACCTTGTGCCGTATCCCTTACCTTCAGAATCAGTATTTTAACAAGCTCCTCAGGTAACCTGTATGTTTGGGAGGCACCACACAGTAGGGGCAGTTACTGGAGGAAAAAGAAAATCACTCTTAGATAGGGTCAGTTTGAGGTGTTTATGGAACATTCAAGGAAGCTGATCCATAGCAGTTGAGTATATGGATCTGGAGGCTGGGTTGGAGATGCAATTTAACATTTATCAACCTGTTAGTATTTGAAGCCATGGTCCGACCCAACTTTCCTGGTATCTGCCCAGGAAATTATATCATTAGGCAGAGGGCCCAGAGGGAGCACTAAGAAACACCATTATTTAAAGTTCCATACAGCCAAAGGTATCCACAAGAAACAGAAGGAGCTTCCAGTGGTAGGTATACACAACGTGAGCAGTGGGAAGAGTTCCAAGTGGCCGGACGGTCAACATTCTCATTTTCCAGCAGAGGTCACATAAGAATAGACAAAAGTCCATGGATTTGCCAATCTTGATGTCAGAGTAAAGCTATGGGTGGAGATTATTTCCCATTAAGTTCTTTCTTGACCTTAGTAAGTGGGGATGCAATTTAGTTTCTGCTTTCAAAGTTCAGATGAGTAGAGTATGTGAGAGGAGCTTGGTATGGAGCCAGTTTGCAAATGTTCTCTCTTCCAATAAGATGGTAAATTCTTTGAGGAATAAGGAAGGCACATAAAGATGAGTAAGACCCGGTCCTAACCCTCAGCGTTTATAACAAATAAGAAATAAGATATCTGTAGTACAAGGTGGGACATATATTATAAAATATTATAGGAATTCAAAAGAGGCATAGACTACATCCAAACAATCAGAAGAGGCTGCTTACCTCTCCTCAATTGTTATTACAGAGATTTGCTTACTTAACATTTACATACTTAACACTTAAACTATATTCACTGCTTGACTTTTTCTCTTAACAAATCTGATGAATTATTAATAAAGTCCCATTTATTCCAAAATCCAAGGAAACTTCAAACTCATTCATGAGATATTTATTAAAATAACACATTTAGGGAAAAAAATCAATACAATTGTATACATCATTACTGAAAACTGTATACCATCATACAAAAAAGGATTTTATTTGGGGAAATCAATTCCTAATTTATGGCAAGTTTTACTTTCAGAAATAAAACCACAAAACAACACAATCTAATTCAATCTTAAAGGCTGGCATGCTGAGCAAGGAATGTTCTTATTCTTTGTAGGAGCTCCTTCTTTACACTGTCAGGTACCAGGGCTGAAATATAAAAATAAAAACATAAGAGTAAAGAAGATCCCAATTAATATATGTCAATTTGAGATTTGCTATTTTATTCAGGACTACCAACAAAATAATTTCAAAAGGAACCCTTATGCTTCAATAAAAAAAATAAAGACATTTGAGAAAATAAAGTATATTTGCAATTCATTATTTGAATGAATTATCCAATACCTAAAAATATATTGCATATGTGAAAATTCTTTAAACTAGGAATAGAAAAGGCCTTTTTTAAACAGAGGCTGTAAAAGATTGATGAATTTGATTCAAATGCAACAACTTAATAAGCTTGGTCAAAATCACCAATTAAACCAAAACAAAAACAAAAACTGAGAAAACACTGCTAATCTACTACACAATTTCTTCAATTTGATATGAAAAAGATCAGCAGGTTTACAGAAAAATGAGCAAAGGAGATGAGGAAAAGGAGAGGCATATAGTTCTTGAATGTAAAAGGAGTTTAACCTCACAACAGAAATGAAAATTAAAACCACATTCAGATAGCATGTTTTACCAATGAGATTGGCTAAAATCCAAAGGTCAATAATGTATGTATTGGCAAGACTGAGGGAAAACTGGCCCTCTCATATTAGCTGGTGGGAGAATAAACTGACAAAACATTTTGGGGAAGGTAATTTGGCAATACTGTATTGAAATAAATGCATATACTTGAATGAGCAAAGATGCAAAAGCTTCAACAGTAGCTCTATTTGTTATAGGCTTATTTTTAAAATTTTGAACCATGTAACTGTATTATCTACTCAGAATATTAAACTAAAAATGGGAAAATGGGAGTTCTCTGGTGGCCTAGTGGCTAGGATCCTAGGCTTTCACTGTTGTGTGGCCTGGGTTCAATCCCTGGTTGGGAAACAGAGATCCTGCAAGCTGTGTGGCATGGCAAAAAAAAAAAAAAGGAAAAAAAGCCCTGCTCTTTGAAATTTAAATTAATATCAAATGTCAATAAATAAATCTACACTATTTTCCCCTTTTGGCTACTAAAAATGACAATAAGAAATTAACTATACAGTTCTCCTCTTTATAAATTTACTGTAAGCCTGCCTAGAAATAAAGACTACATAATTAATTCAAGTCACTGCAAATGTGATCACTATGTATGTTAAATATACTTTTAATCAAAATTATGGTGATGGAGAACAGATCAGCTGCCTTGGGGTTACAGATGTGGTGTGAGTATGAAGGAACAGCTTGAGGGAGTTTTTTAGAGTGAATCTATACATGTGTATAAAGTTCATAGAACTGACACTAAAAAAGGGTCAATTTTACTGTATGTTAATTTAAAAAATAAAAACAAATACTCCTCTTGACAATAAAAAGAACACCATGAAAATAAAAGAAAATATTTATTTTTACTTCTCTTTTCTTTTTTGCCCATTCTCTAGCAAGGGAGCTACAAGGGACTGAACTGTCCAACACACAAGTATTGAAGGAGAAGCAAAGGATGATTTCTACCCTGTTAACAGATTAAGTTCTTAAATGTTAACAGATTAAGCATAAATTACAGAAGTAGAAAAAGAAATTATAGAAATTTATTTTAAAACATAAATCCATGGGGAGAACAATAAATGCTGCTTTTTCCCCCTCCTTTTCCTGAGACATGATTGACCAAAGAAGTCATGTTGTTTAGCTGTAAACAGCCCTAAAAAGATGGCTGGAAAGGACCATGAGATGTTGTAGCTCCTTCCACATGGTAGCAGTTCAGGGGACTAGTATTCCCTAGTAATAATTTTAAAATCATTTACTTTTCACACTTAAATTCTTTTTACTATTTCTGTGTGAGGAAACAACTAATGGGTCATCTAATTTACCTGCTTCCACTTATAATACAACTCTCCCTCCCCCCACTGACTTCCTCAAATGAAATGATGAAAATAATCTCGTTACACTTAATTATATGATGTAATTCCTGACTTAATATTTATTACATATAAATATTTTGTTAATAGTTTGTTAATATACTACTTCCTCTCTTTCCTTTGGCTTCTCTAAACAAGGTATTAAAGGGAGAAATTAAGAAGGTAGTTGAAGTGTGAGTCTTAAATATGAATTACCCTGACCATGAAGTTATGGAGCTACCAAATTCTTAATCAGACATTCAAGAAGACATTTTTGTTTATTTTTAATAAGGAAAGAGAGCAATGACTCGGGGGCTGGTGTAAAACTCTGATTATTAAATATCAGGCTAAAGTTTACAAATCCTAGCTTCAGGTAATATTTGCCTCTACAAAATCCTGTATTTTAAAAATGATCTGTTCTAACAACCACATCAACTTACATTTGTGTACTGTTTTAACAGTGCAAAAATGTTTTACACCTCTTACTTGCTTGTTACTCAAGACCATGCACAAAAGTTGGTGAGGCAACTATAACTCTTCCCAAAGAGGAGATGCAAGTACCCACATAATTTTGGAAAGGGTGCTTTTCCTTGTAAAACGAAAGAAAAGCTGCACCAGTAAAAGAGAAAAAAAAAAAATCATGTCTTAGCCCACATTTCCTTTCACACAATTTGTATTCATTCCTTACCTCTGCCTTTTGGTGTGATTTCAGCCACCAAGTCATCAACAGTAACGTGTTCTAGTCCTTTTTCTTTAATTACCTCTTATGCAAAAGCAAAAAACAAATCATATCATTTAAAATCATTATCTGTAAGAAAGATTTTCATAGAGGAAGGGTTAAGATCATGTTTTTAGAGTACAGGCTGGTCTTTAAAAAAAAAAGAGGACACTTCTTTTTTTCTTTTCTAATGAAGGTTTAGTTCAACCTTAAACACAGTATGTATTCACCAGATCAAAAACATAAAACAAATAATTATAACACTTAGAATGAATCTGAACTGTAAATTCAAATCTAATATTTATAAAAAACTGGAAACTTACAACTGCACAGATCTTATTTCATGATAATCATATCAGCTCTTGAATGTATGGAGGGGAAAAAACCGTAATTTACGTCTAACTTGTAATTTCACAGCCCCAAATTAAAATATAGAACAACTCCTTTGCTCCTTTCTCTTCTCTAGGCTGGGCCAAAAGAAGGAGAAAGGAGTTTACACTTATTGGACCCCTATTATGTGCTGGGTGCTTTGCATCATTTAATATTCACGATAAGCTGACAGGCTGGGCGTTTTTCCCACCTCAGAGGTGAGGCAAGTGAGGCTGAAAGATTAAATAACTCATTCAAACACGACTTGAAATCCAGCTCTAGTCTTACCAGTGAAGGTCTGTATGACCTCAAAGTCTATGCTTTTATTAATTTGGCACATTGCCTTCTTCCGGTTAATGATATAAATAGTTTCTATTATCATTTGTAGAAACCAATACGAGAATTAATTATAAATATCCAGAATTCCAGCATACCCAAAAGCTGAGCCAGAAAGGAAGGCTTATCTTAGTGACACGTGTAATTTATCTAATGGCATAATCATCAATACCTAATTGCAATTTAACAAGCTCCCATTTTATAATTTTAAAAATACATGTAATTTTCTAAGAGCTTTTATAGATGATTTTTTTCAAAAATAACACTGTTAAAGATAGGAAATATAATTCCTGTAAGTCTGCCAACCGTAAAGTGCTCAATGTGTTAAGAAAAACAGACTAGGAATAATTAATATTTCACTTTGAGTAGGCACAGCAAAAAAGGTGGGATTCCATATTCCATGCCAGAGGAAATCTTGTCTCACTTGTTTTAAGAGAAACACAAAGAAAATTTCTAAAAATTAAGGAATAGGTCTACATATTATCACTGAGAGGAGGTAATCTATTACCAACAAGATTCAATTTTCTATTTGTTTAAAATTATGCTCGAGCACTCAATATATCTTAAAATGCTGACTATAATTTTTCTAATGAATTCCAAACCAACACAGTTGAGAGCTATGGAATTAGCTTATCTTCTAAATGAAACAGATTACCTTTACAGTGTGCCTTCAACTGATCCTTCCAGCCACATTCAATTAATTTAGCTCTCAGCAACTCTTTGAGGCTGTTGAAAAAGAAGTGTTTCCAAATTAAACTACAACAGTGTACAATATCTTAGATAGGAATGTTTGAAGCAAAGCTTCAACTGTTCAATTAAAAATCCCACCTTCCAGTTATAAAACTTTAACCATGGCCTAATCTTGGTTCTACCACTAAAAAGTTCTTTGATCTTATGCAAGTCATTTAAATGCTGGGCCTCATTTTCGTCATCAGTAAAATTCAATGAAGTGGATGGGGTACAATTCTTCTTAAGAAACCCTACTCTGGCCTTCTTACACACTTTCTACTTCTCTCCACCAACAGGAATATTGTGGGTTTTGTACAACTTCAGAAGGGTATTAGTTGAGTTTGAAGCAGCTGTACTTTTGAAATCTTCAAACTCCAAAATCCATTCTTTAATTACAAATTCTTACCCATTAGCTCTCTTATTGCCCCTATATCTAACCTCATAGACTTGCCCCTCCCTTTTTCTCATTATCCTTCTAAATTACACATTAACTATGGTATTTCATTAATTCTAAGACTGTGTTTTCCCACATTTTAACAATTCAGTAATTGGCATGCCTATCATAATTTAATTGGCAGTATTTTCTTTATTCTTAAAGGTTAAAAAAATATTGGTGTGCATTACAACTAATGGCATCATGGGTGCAATAAAATATTTTATCCTTTTGCAATACCTAGTCTTATAAAACCTCAGTCTTCAACTTAAATCACCTCATTTCTCAGCTTAAACATGTCAAGTCCCAAACCAAACTGCTTCTTTTTTCAGTATTCCTAACATCCACTATGTGACATTTCCATCTAGATGTTTAAGTCATTTAACCCTAACAGGGACAAAACCCAACTCTTGCTTCTCTTCCATCTCAAGCTGTTCTCCTTGTCAGACTGGCAACTCCATTCTTCCGGATCCTCAGGCTAGAAACCTTGGCAGCATCCTTCACTCAGCAATTTTTATTTTATTTTTATTTATTTATTACTATTTTTTTTTTTGCGGTACGCGGGCCTCTCACTGCTGTGGCCTCTCCCACCGCGGAGCACAGGCTCCGGACGCGCAGGCTCAGCGGCCATGGCTCACGGGCCCAGCCCCTCTGCGGCACGTGGGATCCTACCGGACCGGGGCACGAACCTGCGTCCCCTGCATTGGCAGGCGGACTCCCAACCACTGCGCCACCAGGGAAGACCCACCATCTTCTCTTGACTGGACTGTTGCCAAAGCCTCCTAACTCGTCCCCCTGCTACTTCCCTTGTACACGTCCTTCTCCTCTCACTGCTCAAAACCCTCCAGTGGCTTCCCAATTTACTCAGAATACAATTTCAAGTCTTTACTACAACCTAAATGACCCTGCATGGTCTGCCCCCTCCAAAGCAATGCCTCTGACTTTATTGTTTCTCTCCTTCACCCAGCTGACTTAGTCTTATTAGTTTCCATGGGTTCCTCAAAATGCCAGGCAAGGGAACTCCCTGGCTGTTCAGTGGTTAAGACTTGGCGCTTTCACTGCTGGAGCCTGGGTTCCAGCCCTGGTCGGGGAACTAAGGTCCCACAAGGTACACAAGGAAAAAAAAATGCCAGGAAAGCTCCTGTGTCAGGACCACGGCTCTTCGGAGTCCCCTCACTCCCTCATATTCTTTTGATCTCAGTGAAGCCTACTTTTTTTTTCTTATCCAAAATAACACACCTGATTATTCTCTACTTTATTTTTCTTCTAGAACTCATCACCATCTGACATACTACACATGTATTTTCTGTCTCCTCCCATTAGAATGTAAGCTGTGTAAAAGAACAGGCTTCATTTTGTTCACTACTGTATCTCCAGCACCTTAACAGGACATGGCATATGGTAGAAACTCAGTAACTTTAAGCTGCATGAATGAAAACAGATAAAAAAACAGTAATACATAATACCCTATACCCATTATTGGCAATACTATCCTCTCAGTTTCCCAAGGCACTGTTCTAGAGGCTTTCCTCGTCCTCATTCCTCATGTCAAGGGTTGTTGATTTTACTTTAAAAAAAAAAAAAACCTGTAAGTTCTCCTTTCCATTTTTGCTGTTTTCTACTTTTAACCTATCATCTTCTGCAATTTATCTCTAGCCCTTCAAGTCTATCCTCCATACTGCCAAAATAACATTCCTAAAGTGCAAATATGATCTAGTCAGTCCCCTTCTTAGAATTTTTTAATGACTCCCACCACCCAAGGATAAAGTCAACAACAGATGTTTTTGCAAACTACCACCTATTTTCCTGCCATTTCTTTGACAGTAAAAACACTCCACAACTCTCGGTGTAAAAAATCCGGGTAGGGCTCTAGCAATGGAAATGTGACCTAGGCAACGCTGATTATGAATGGCCTATTACCTAAGTAGGATGGTAATCTAGCTAGGTCCTTTGCTGAAACTACTAGAACGGTAGTCTCAGTTGGAGAGATGTAAATTTTGAACTGCTAATTTCTGCCACCTTGTGGGTAGTGCCTTCTTGAGAATAAAGCCAACAGAGAGGAAAGCAGAGATGAGAGACAGAAAGACAGACATGTTCTTGGCAACAGTTTTTGAGTGCCTGGACCCAGTGGTGCCTGAAGCACCTCCAAGCCCTAGACTTTGAGTCACACGATCTTATACAGAAATTGGCTGAGCCAGTTACTGAGTTCAGTTTCTTATCATTGTTAATGGAAAGATTTCTGATTACACAAAAGCCACATTTCTCCTGTCCACTGTCTTTCACATTTTAACTGCACAGTTCCCCAGAATATTATCATATTGTAACAAATCTCTTTGACTTTGCAGATTTGGTTCCATCTGCCTAGACTGTCCTTTCTCCTTTACCGGGCTGGGGAACTGCTAATCCTTCTTACCCAGCTGAAGTACCACTTCTACTATTTTGTGAGAGCTTTACTGATTACCTTAATCCCCAGGTAGAACTGAGATCCCTCTTGTTCCTTATATATATTTCTCTCATACAATTTATCACCCTACTCCTGGAAGCTTTTTTTGATTCCTTAGACTCTCCTCTGTACTTCCAAACCTATTTATTCTTCAAATATTTAACTGGCCAATTATGTGCTAGGCATGACGCTCGGTATACAGTAGTATTTCTGCTGTCAAGGAACTCAGATTCTATTGATACAAACTAGCAAAGGAGGTGATTATAATACAGTGATTAAATACTATGATGGAACAAGGTATTTGGGAGTTAACAGATTTCTAGAAGAGATGAAACTTAAATTAAGACCTGATAATGAGGTAGAATTAGTTAAAGATGGGGGGAAGGAAGAAGAATGTTTCGGAGAGTAGGAATAGCACACATTGCTCTGAGGTTAAGAGGGCTTGGTAACTGAAACTGGTTCCATCATGTTGTCTCCCTGTTAAAAAGTGGGTAACATTTTATCTTCAGTTGTAGTTATCTGGGTATGTATTTTTCTTCTCCATTAGATTAGACATTTTTTGAGAGAGAGTCATTTCCTGTTCATCTTTGTACGTGATCCACTTCCCTCCAAATCTTGCAATATTGAACAGACCTAAGCATTTTTAACAGATGTTAGGAATTGCTTTTGATAATCTCAATTTTCTGTAATTATTTCCACTGACATCAGTTTTGTTACTTTTTAGATTCTTATAACTGTAATTTAAAGATGTTAAATGTAATTAATTAACACAATCGATTACTTACCGTTCTCTTTCTCCAGTTTCTATCAACTTTTGGTTAATTGCTGCTCTCATCTGCGCATCTTTGTTCATCTTGCTAACCTGAACATCAACATGTATTTTCAGATATAGAACACTTACAAAGCATTTTCTTCTAAATCCTCTCAAGCACCTCAACACATTTAACATTCTGTCTATCAACTGAAGGGGTGATAAATTTCAACAATGTGTTAACAAGGTCCTTACTCCTAATATTATTTACTGCATCCCAAGAAGTCATGATCATGACCTTACAATTTTCTTCCCCCATGTACCCTTTATTAATGAGTCTTTGGATAATGACAATTACTGTAACATTTATTAAACACCTATGTGCCTGGAACTGAGCTAACGCACTGAGTTTTTAATCTCATTTAATTCCCAGATCTTATTCTTTTATGCAAGTACTATTAACATAGTTTGTATTTTACAGATGAGGAAACTGAGGCACCGAGATAGAAAAGTGGTGGAGGCAGGACTTGAACTCAGGTACTGTGACCCCAGAAGCCACAAAATACTTTAACCGCACATAATAACTGACTGCTAATCATTTCTGCATCTTAGTTAACTGCATTCAAAATTTGGGGGAAGCTATATAACCTAAATATCAATAGAAGATTAAGCACAGTTTGTGAAAAATGAAATTCCTGGGTAAGGATCTTAAGTGCTTTACTTTACTTTCCACTAGTATGTACCCAGAATTACAACTGCCAAACTAGCTGTAAGTATGTGTGTGTGTATATGCTCTTTATCAAAGCTTGCTGGTTGGGTTAAGGAGAAAACAAATCTCAAGTTAATTCCTAACTTAGAAAATTATCAGTTTTCAGTAAAAAAGGACAACCAAAATGGTGTAAAAAGGACAGGGAGGATAAACTGTAAAACTTGGAATAAGCTAACGTTACTCCACTTATCTGTCACCAACTTGAGACTACTTTTGTTGTCCCCCACCTCGCCGCCTCTATGAAAACTCAAGGCTGGCAGTGAGTTTTCAGAGTTGATTTTTTTTTTTTTAATAGAACAGGAAAAAGGAGAGGTTGAGAAAGGACTAGGATATGTTTGCTTTTGCAGTTGGAGGCTAACATTTTCAAAATAATACTAAGGTCTAGTCCGTACCATTGGCAGAATACTGAACTTGATCTTGCCTTGGCCCCCAAAATACGGAGAGTGACCTTGGACAAGTCAGTTCTTAAAGGCCTCAGTTTTCTCACTGGTAAAACAAGGGCGCTAGGGGATCCCTCCCAGTTCAGACAGTCTTTGGGAAAACAGAATAGGGCGGAGACAGCGGGAGAGGCGGGAGGGGAGGAGCCAGAAAACAAAGCGAGGACTGGCTTCAGGCCAACTCCGGTAGCACGCCCTGTCGGAGAGCCCTACAGGCCCGCGAGCGCGGGTCGGGGAAGCTAACGAAAGACAGCACATCGAAAGGAGCCTGGGCTGGGCCCGGGTCCCGGCCCTGAGGACCACGGGCATAGCTCACCACCATCACCGCGGGCGAGGGCCGTCCCTTCCCAGCGACGAAATGACCCTTGCGCTGACGACCGTTACCTACCACACTCTTCGGCTGCCCGGACCTAGACCCTCAGTAGCTCGGGCACCTAAGCACACAGAAAGCTAGCACACGCATTTCCGGGGCGGGGTCTCGCCACCCTGCCTATAATGTGAGAATTTAACCAGCGCGGGCCGCCTCCTGGTTGCTCAGCCCTCTGGGTAAGAGAGTCCAGATCCTGCTGTCGTACTGGCATTAAGTTCCCTGAAAACTACATATCCCAATATGCAACAGAACCAACTTCCCCGTGGGCACTACATTACCCAGAAAGGGTGTTACGCCGCAGTGTTTTCTGGGATGGGAACCACGCCGCCTCGCAGCCACGGTAATACGCGTGAAGCGCGGACCTTTCAACCCGAACTTTATTAATTCTCACGCTAGGCCCCTGGAAGGCGATGGAGGTGGCCGCTAATTGCTCCCTGCGGGTGAAGAGACCTCTGTTGGATCCCCGCTTCGAGGGTTATAAGCTTTCCCTCGAGCCGCTGCCCTGTTACCAGCTGGAGCTTGACGCAGGTGGGTAGCGGCGGTGCCCCCTAGCACTCATTTCCTTTCTTCTTTTGGCTTCCGAAACTCGACGCTTCCCGCACTTTCTTCTTTTCTGACTCCGGCTAGCCAGGCGACCGTGGCCTTCCTCACGGCCTGCCGGGCAGGGGTGGACCAGAGTGGCTGGTTCAGGAGAATGATGCCCATCCCCGACCCCCGAGGGAGCCGCCTTCGAGTGGCTCTACCGTAGCGGGACCCTGGGCCGGCTCTAGGCTCCGCTGCCCGTGCTCCGAGGTCCTGCATGCGGGTGCTTTCTGGGCTCCGCCCGCCTGTCGGTCCTGGCCTGGCCCCTGCTGCGGAGAGAGCTCAGGGCAGGCTTTCCTCCTGGAGCATCCTCTGTAAACGTGTGCGTTGAGAAGTCACACCTCTTTGGAGGACCTTCTGCTTCTGTTTCCTCTGGCCGAGACCCAGTTCTTAGAAGAGAAACTTCATTGCAGTTAGCGTTTTCAATTACCTACGGGCCATCAGATTAAGGACTCTATCGTAGATTACATCTCGAGAATGTAAATCTGAGGAAAAGTTGGTTTAGTACCCACACTTACACTACTTGTTTTGTTTATCTGTAGGTGGCGGGAATATTCATCCTTGTTTTTACAAGGTAAAGAATGGCATTTTTGTTAATGATAAAGAGCTCAAAGATTGCATTTTTAATACACAGCCCTGCTGATTCTGGTGCATGTTGTCAGTGGATCACACTTTGAGAAATAATCTAGAGTTAATAAGTTTTATAGAATCAAATAAGTGTTTATTCATGTAACGTATAAATTATATAAGTTCAGAAATCTCTATTGAGAGCCTGTTTTATGTTACATGCTGATACAATCAAGATGAATATGACACAGCCAGTAACATAAAAATGCTGTTGTCTAGTTAGGAAGAAAAGTGTAAGCAAATAATTATGAGACAATAAGGCAGTGATAGGAATATGTACAAAATATACTGATAACGTTTCAGTATCTTTCCCAAACCAGCCTGGGACATCTGGGAAAGCTTCCAAAAGAAGTTGATATCTAAGTTGAGCTTTAAAGAATACGTAGTTGATCAGGGTAAGAGAAAATGAGCTTGATGTTTCTATTCATTCCCTTCCTTTCTCTCTCCCACCCCATATAAATGAATGATACCACCATGTTAGTTAGCCTTGCATTAAAAAACCACCCCAAAACTCAGTGGCTCAAAACAGTAAGCAGTTATTATTGCTTACAAGTCTACGGGTCAGCTAGGTGGTATTAGTCATGACGGTACTTTCTCATATGTTTGGGGTTTCTCTGGCTGTAGGCTGGTTTAAGATGATTTCAGATGGTCTCTTATCCTTCAGCATGCTGGCACAGGGTTATTCCAAGAGTCTTGTCTTGAAGAGTTTTTCAAGCTCTGATTGCAGTAAGTGTGCTATTGTCCCGTTGACCAAAGCAAGTCGTATAATCAAGCTTAGAGTCAATATGGGAAGCTCAAACCAAAGGGCATAATAGATCCAGGGAAGCATAAAAAATTGGGACTACTAGTGCAGGTTGACATAATTGCTCATGCGAGAGTCAGCTTTGGTGTATTTCTTCTCTTTTATCCCCTATTGTTTCTCAGCAAATCTAGTTAACTCAAAATCTTGACTTCTCCATGCTTCTACCCTTGTCCAAGTCCTTGTTATCTCTTACCTGAACTATACTACCTTCCTGACTAGGCTTCCTGCCTTCGATTTTGGGCTCCTTCGTTCCATTCTTTGGAAGGCAGTACTTATAGTTTTTATCGATAACTCTACATTTGTTTGCTATCTGTTTCCTCCACTAGACTGTGAGCTCCCTGGATACAGTGGTGTTTCTCTTGTGCTTGGCATAGTGGGTACTCAATACATTGAGTGAATGAAGAAGAGAGGTTGTTGTTGAGGTCATTCCATTCATGGGAAGCATGAGCAAAGGGAAAAAAATTAGATTGTGTGCCGGGCACTATTGCTGTATTGCCTGAGCAAAAAATCTACTGGGAAAATGAGAGGACTTAGGTGAGGGCACGTTTTGTCTTTTGGACTTTATCCTCTGAGTCAGTGTTTCCCAGGCTTTTCCATGGGCAATTACAATAAAACATAAAGCTCAGCTGTCATTGATTTACCAACTTTTTAATAAAGCTCAGCTGTCATTGATTTACCAACTTTTTAATTTGCTAAGTGCAGGTGTTTCTTAAGAACTATCACGTACTCACCCACCCTTTCATAAACAAAAGGATATTTTGACACCAAAAAAGCAGGAAGCAAAATCTCACAATAAATAGTCCTCTTAATTGAATACATTAACTTTATGAAAAACTGAGTTGTTCTTTTTCGCCCCTCATTTCACCAGTGTTGGTCTTAGATTCTGTTTGGGATGCACAGGTGGAGGTGATGAGGTGCCATTTAGGGTTTTAAGTGTGGAAGGAAAGTGGCAGGTTTGGGGATTGAATAGTTCACTCCTAGGCTCTGTGGAGATTGAGTTTGGAAGATGAGGGGAATGGAGATGGGGAGACCAGCTTGGAGGCTTTGCAACAGTTCACATGAGGAGCTTTCATTAAGAATTAATTACTTGAGGAGGATGATGAGGTTAATTCTTTTAAAAACTGCCATTTCTAGAGATATTGTGAGGTGTGATTGAGCTACTCCTCCTGACAGTTTGATTTCTTTTATAACCAACCTAAGGCGTTCATGTTAATTTAGCAGACTGTTGGTGGGCACCTGTGGTGTGTGAAGCTTCCCAATTGGGATGTGAGAATGAAGATGTGGTGTCTGGTCTCAAATTGCTTGGAGCTTTGAGTTTTATTCTCTTGTCTTAAATGTTATTAAGTTGTTCTGAAACCCCCTATGCTACATAAACAGTAAATGTCACTTTGTCTTTTTCTTTTTCAAAGAACTAAGCAAAAAAAAACCTTTTGTATAAAATTGTAACTGCCCTTTGAGCCAGCAGTTCCACCTCTGGACATTTATCTTATATTTTTTCCCTAGACTCTTCATTAAGTAAATGTATATATTTTCCTCCTATATTTCACCTAGCTAACTCATACTCTGTTCTTTCATCTTGGTTTACATGTTACTCAAATTCCTTTCTTGACTATCTAGTAAAAATCTATACTATAGAATCTATACAAACTAGAATTTGTACTTTTCCACAGTACCTGATTCTTCATAGACTTTATCACACTTTAGCACTTGGTGTCTGTTTTCTCTGCTAAGACTGCTAGTTCTGTATTGAGGGTCCTGTATCCATCTTTTTCAGTGTTTCATCTCTGGAGCTGCAGCATGACTGATGAATAATAGAAGATTTTATATCACAACCTAAACAGCTTTATTGAGCTATAACAATAATCTACACATATTTAAATGTATAGGTTGATAAGTTTTGACATGTGTTCATATACACTGATGAAGTCATCACCACAATCAAGATATTAAACTTAGGGCTTCCCTGGTGACGCAGTGGTTGAGAGTCCACCTGCCGATGCAGGGGATACAGGTTCGTGCCCTGGTCCGGGAAGATCCCACATGCCGCAGAGCGGCTGGGCCCGTGAGCCATGGCCGCTGAACCTGCACGTCCGGAGCCTGTGCTCCGCAACGGGAGAGGCCACAACAGTGAGAGGCCCGCATACCGCAAAAAAAAAAAAAAAGATATTAAACTTAGCTACCATCCCCAAAAGTTCCCTTGTGCCTTTCTGTAACTGGCCCTCTGTTCCTCCCTCTCCCCTCTCAGTCCCTAAGCAGCAACTGCTCTGTCACTGTAGATTCGTTTGTATTTTCTAAAGTATTATATACATAGAATTACACAGTATGTACTTTTTTGTCTGGCTTCTCTTACTCAGCATAATTACTTTGAATTTATTCTTGTTGCATGAGAGAGATTTTGAAATCTCTGGCTATAATTGTGGCTTTTTCTCTTCTTCCTTGCAGTCCTGTCAGTTTTTGCTTCATATATTTTATGTTGCATAAACATTATTGATTATTATGTTCTCTTGATAAATTGACCACTTTATCATTATGAAAGAACGTTTATATCCTTGGTGATAGTCTGCCCTGAATTCTCCTGTTTGATAGTAAAATAGTCACTTCAGCTTTCTTCTAATTAATGTTACCATAGTGTATACATATATACTTCCATTCTTTTACTTTTAACCTATTTGTGTCTTAGTATTTAACATGCATTTCTTTCTTTTTTTTAAATTTATTTTATTGAAGTATGGTTGATTAAAATGTTGTGTTGATAACATACATTTCTTTTTGGCAAAAATAGTTGGGTCTTTTTTATTCAAACTGATAATCTTGTGATTAGACTGTTTACATTTAATGTGTTTATTGATTTTGTTAGGTTTGGGTCTTTCCTCTTGCTGTTGGTAGTCTGTTGGTCCCATTTAGTCTTTGGGAAAATGGAAGTTTCCTGCTTTTCTGCCTTCTTTTGGATTGAGTATTTTTAAATGAATCCATTTTTATCACATTTGTTGGCTTATTAGCTATAGCTCTTTGTTTTGTTATTTTAGGGTTTATAGTATACATCTTTAAATTATTACATGGTGCATTCAAATGATATTGTACTATTTCATGTGTAGTATAAGAACTTTACAAAAGTATGCTTCCATTTCTCTCCTTTATGCTATCGTTGTTGTGCATTTTACTTTTACATATGACTATAACCTTGTAATACATTGTTATTATTTTTGTTTAAATAGTTAATTATCTCTTAAAGAGAAGTAAAAAGTAGAGAAAAAAATCTTATATATTTACATTTCTAGTGCTCTTCATTCCTTTATGTAGATCCATATTTTTATCTGTACAATTTTCCTCCGCCTGAAGGAATTTTAATATTTCTTGCAGTGTGGGTCTTCTGGTGATGAAATATTTCAGCTTTTGTATGTCTGAAAACATTTTTATTTTGCCTTGATTTTCAAAAGATTTTTGCTATGTGCAGAATTCTAGGTTAACAGCTTTTTGCTTTCAGTACTTTAAAGATGTTACCCTTTGTCTTATTACTTGTATTGTTTCTGATGAGGAATTGTATGTTAGCCTATCTTTGTTCTTTTATGCATAATATCTTTTTCTTCTCTGGCTGCTTTTAAGACTTTTCTCTTTCATATTGGTTTAGAGCGATTTGATTATGTTGTGTGTTGATGTGGTTTTCCTCATGATACTTGTGCTTGGGGTTTGTTGAACTTCCTAGTTCCATGCATGGGTTTATAGTTTTCATCAAGTTTGGAAAGTTTTCAGCCATTATTTCTTCCAATTTTTTTTTCTCTTGTTTTCTCCTTTGAGGAATCTAGTTACCCATTTTTAGATTACTGGAAGTTAACCCCAGCTCATCAGTGTTCTTTTTATTTTTTTCTGTGTTTTTTTTTCTTTAATCTTTCTTTGGTTTTTTTTTTTTTTTTTTTTTTTTTTTGAGGTTCACAGGCCTCTCACTGTTGTGGTCTCTCCCGTCGTGGAACACAGGCTCCAGACGCGCAGGCTCAGCAGCCATGGCTCATGGGCCCAGCCACTCCGCGGCATGTGGGATCTTCCTGGACCGGGTCACGAACCCGCGTCCCCTGCATCGGCAGGCGGACTCTCAACCCCTGCGCCACCAGGGAAGCCCCTTGGGTTTTTTTGTTTGTTTTTTTGGCCCTGCTGCGCAGTATGCCGGATCTTAGTTCCCCGACCAGAGATTGAAGCTGTGCCCCCTGCAGTGAAAGCATGGGAGTCTTAACCACTGGACCACCAGGGGAGTCCCTTAAATCTGTTTTATTTTGGATAGTTTCTATTTTCATGCCTTTAATTTCACTAATCTTTTTTTTTGCAATGTCTATTCTGTCATTAGTCCCATCTAGTGTATTTTTCATCTTAGATATTGTAGTTTTCATCTCTAGAAGTTTGATTTACATGATTTTTAATACCTTTCATGTCTCTGGTTGTCATTTTGAACATTTGGAATGTACTTTAGTAAATATTTTAATTTTTTAAATTTAATGTTTAATTAAACATTTTCATGTTTAATGTTTTAAAACATTTTAATGTTTTGTTCTGCTAATTATAACTTCTGTGTCAGTTATGTGTTGGCTTCTGTCGATTGGGTATTCTCATTGTGGGTTTTGTTTTCTTTCCTCTTTGCATGCCTGGTAATCTTTGGATGCAAAAAGTTGTGAATTTTACCCTATTGGGTATAAGACATTTTTGTATCCTTATAAATCTTCTTGAACTTTGTTCTGTGATGCAGTTGAGTTACTTGGATTAATTAGATTAATTCCACTAGGTCTTGCATTTATGATTTTTTAGCCTTGTCTGGAGCAATGCTCAGTCTATGGCTGATTATTCCTCACCACTGAGATAAGACTTTTCTGTGTACTCTGCCTATGAATTCGGAGTTTTCTGTGGTCTGCCTAGTGGGAACAGTGACAGCTCCTAGCCTTGTGTGAGTACCCAACACTGTTCCCTCTAATCCGTTCAGATGGTTCTTTCCCTGGTCTGGGGTAGTTTCCTCAAACATATGCCATTAGTTCTCTGCTGAATATTTGAGAGAGACTCTCTGCAGATCTCTGGAGTTCTCTCCCTCTATGGCTCTCTCTTCTCTGGTACTTTGTCCGATGAACTGTAGCTGTCTTGGTCTCCCCAGACTTTCAGCTCAGATTCCTCAACCCAGGGAGTTAGTCAGGTTCTACCTCACTTTCCCCTCTTTGTGCTATGGGCTGGAAACTCACTCATGGCACTAAGCTGGGGCGGTAGTAGAGCTCACCTCATTTGTTTCTCATCTCTTAATGATCACTATCCTTTGTTGCCTGTTGTCTTGTGTCTTGAAAATTATTGTTTCATGTAATTTTGTCTGGTTCATTTTATTTTGTCTTACTGGTTGTTTCTGAGGGAGGGATAAATCTGATTACTATTATTCCATCATGGCTGCTCAATGCATATTTTTAAGGGAAAAATAATTTTATAGAGTAGTAGAGCTAGAAACAAAATTAAAATGGGTTAATGAGGGTAATGAGAAAATGGGAGTGTAGACTGTTTTTTAGAGAAGTTTGAGAAGTACAGGGTGGGAGAGAGCTCTGCTTTGAGTGCAGAGCGAAGAAGAGGAAATCTTTTTCATGTGTTTTGAGAATGGGGAAGTTTTCAGCATATTTAAGTGGAGGAGAAGGGGCCAGTGGAGAGGAGATAACCTGAGGAAAGGCCTAGAAGAGGCAGGAGAGAATGAAATCATAAACAGCTGTGAAAATTAGCCTTGGAAGGGAGAAGAGGAACCGGGAGATGAACACTTAATCTTCTTCTTAGGTGTCACATAGCAAATACTTCACATAATTTAAACTTGTCAGTAATTTCACAGGATAAGTATTATTAACTTTTATTACAGGTGAGGAATCAGGGTAGAAAGTTAGGTAACCTAACCTTAGGCATCAGTGGCTGACCTGACCCTAAAGCTCGTGCTTTTTCTAATGCACTTTGTGGTCTCTGGGCTGTTACTTCAGGGCAGGGAGAATAAAAGCTGGTGAAGGTTTAGGCTATAATTGGAATAAAGGGAGAGAAGGGCCATGTAACTTATTTATGTAAGTTTACTATAAAATTCATGCCTACTCTTCTGGAGGAAAATTTGGGGAAGAGAAGCAGATCAGTGTGTTATGGTGCAGAAGCATTGTATAGAAGAGCAGTGGGAGCAGTGCTGCTAAGTGTAGCCCTGCCTTGTTCTGTATATTTTGCTTCAGAACTAATACAAATGTGTACTCTTGCTTTTTTACATCTTTATATGCAAAGAGCAAACTTAGTAACTAGGTGAACAGAGGACTTAACTGATCATTTTTAGAAGATAAATGGTCTAAGAAGTGACCTTTGTGAGTTAACGTTCTTTGCCCCTTCCCCTCCTTTTAAAAAAATACTGTACTTTGCTTATGTAAGTATTAGATAGAATCATATTCAGTTGGTGTCAAAAGAGTTGAATATTGACAGTTTAATGTGGTTCAACCTAATTGTGTATTTTGAAAGGGCAAGAAGCAGTAATTGTGACCATTGTTAGCACCATTAGGACACAGAGATTATGTCTGTTTTATTTACCAGTATTTGCCCAATGCCAAGCACCATGTCTGGCACGTAGTAGACATTCAATAAATAATTTGTGAATGAAAAACTGTAGGTTTTTGAGGTTCCATGCATGTTTTATAAGAAATTTAGGTAAAGATTAAGGGAGATTCCCTTCTTGTTAGGCCCTAAGTTCTTTTTCATAGAATAAGAGAGAAGGCTTTTTCAGCAAAGCTGTTTTATTTCTAATGCAAGATAATGTTAATTAATAAAATATTTTACTACAGTGGCTTCCTAGCCTCTGTTAAAGAGGTTCCTCTTCTTCAGTCATTTCAAAGAACAAGCTGGATTGGAGACTCCCTGCTGTCCACCCCTCCCTTAGGCTTTACAAAAGAGCCCCATCAGTGGTTAACCTCTGTCACATTCTGGACATTGCTTTTCTCCTTTCATTTTTCTCTGCCTGCCCTTTTATACTCAAGTTGATTAACATGGTAAATGCAATAACTTTTCCTTTCTCATTTGGGGCCAGAGAGGTGGCCTTTTTCTGAGCACTGTCAGCTTTTGCAAAATAGCAAGTATGTAATGTGCCCTTCATTTGTGTCCTTATAACCTACCTAAATTAATCTTGTCAGAATGCAGCAACCTAAGACTTAGACTATTTCCTGGTTTCCTAATAATGGTTTTCCAGAATCAATACAGTTACAGACGAGGTGTTGTACCAAGGCAAAGGGCTAAGAAGTCTCTGGCTTGCTCAGGTTTGGTCAGGGGTCTTTGGTACAAATATGAAGAAAATGTATTTGTTGTATCATTGCCTAATATTACTGCTTTGGACCATTCTGTTACCACGTACACTTCCTGCAGTATTGAGTTTAATCCACACAGTGGTGCTAGAAAAACAAGAATTAACGATTGTTTCCCTTCTAATCAGTGAATATGTATTTTTAACTTCCTTATCAAATAAACACTTCCTTGAGTCATGTAATAATTTCCTCAGCCTCTATCAAATCCATTACAAAGTTATAATGATTTAACCTCTGATAGGTCTCCAAATTTCAATCATCCTTTACCTGGATGACTGCAGTAGCTTCCTGGTGGATCTTCCTGGGTTTACTTTGCTTTTGCTCTGGTCTGTTTTCCATAGGTAGTTATAAGTAACCTTTTTTTTTAAAATATATATATATATATATATATATATATATATATATTTATTTTTGGCTGCGTTGGGTCTTCGTTGCTGCGCGTGGGCTTTCTCTAGTTGCGGCACGCGGGGGCTACTCTTCATTGCGACGCGTGGGCTTCTAATTGCAGTGGCTTCTCTTGTTGCAGAGCACGGGCTCTAGGCACGCGGGCTTCAGTAGTTGTGGCACGCAGGCTCAGTAGTTGTGGCTCGCGGGCTCTAGAGCACAGGCTCAGTAGTTGTGGCGCGTGGGCTTAGTTGCTCCACGGCATGTGGGATCTTCCTGGACCAGGGCTTGAACCCGTGTCCCCTGCACTGGTAGGCGGATTCTTAACCATTGCGCCACCAGGGAAGTCCCTATAAGTAACCTTTTATACATTCGAATCTGGACTTTATTCTCCCGCTTAAAAGTTCTTAAATGAGCTCTTATTACATTGAGTTTATCAACAAAGATAAATAAAGGGAAGGCCTTTTGTGATCCAGCTTCTGCCCAGTTCTCTAGCTTTATTCATCTGTTGCCTTTCCTTGTGCAGTTCTCCTTGTTGCTCTGTGTTTCAGCCAGTCTGGCTGACTTTTAGTTTTTTGAACACAAGTGTTTCCTTCTACTTTGGCCTGCTCTCATTTTGCGTGTGATAAGTAGTGTGTGTGTGTGTGTGTGTGTAGGGATGTTTCTTAAGTTAACTCTATCTTGTCCTTTGTAGCTTGGCTCAAATTTTTTAAAGTCTTCTTTAACCTCCCCAAGTAGATCAGCTTCCAGTGTTATTTGTTCTCACAGTAGCCAATAATGTTTCTTTATAACATTTATTACAGTTTAATTATATATTTATTTATTTGACTAACGTCTATTTCCCCCCTGGATCATAAGTGTTAAAAAGGTAGATTCTGTGCTCTTTTCTCATCATTGTATCATTTGTGCCTATTAAAATATTTGCTGGGCTTCCCTGGTGGTGCAGTGGTTGAGAGTCCGCCTGCCGATGCAGGGGACACGGGTTTGTGCCCCGGTCCGGGAGGATCCCACATTCCACGGAGCGGCTGGGCCCGTGAGCCATGGCCGCTGAGCCTGCGCATCCGGAGCCTGCGCTCTGCAACGGGAGAGGCCACAACAGTGAGAGGCCCGCGTACCGCAAAAATAAATAAATAAATAAATAAATAAATAAATTAATAAATAAATTGCTGAATAAATGAATGAATAAATGTAAGTCAGCCAGGACTCAAGGCAGGTAATAGAAGTACGAACAGGTGAGCATTTGGGAAGAAAAGATGAAAATACTTGCAATCAGAATACAGTAAGGTGAGTTTCATAATTAAGGTGAAATATTGGCCCAGCATAGTCTACTTATGTATTTCCTGTTGGAGCAGAAATTAATTCTAGGTCACTGGCAGCCCTGAACTATAAGTGTCTCTCTACATAGAAGGGAAGGAGGAGTGGGAGGCAGAGATCATGCTTGGCAGATTTAAAATTACGGAAGCAGGACTTCCCTGGTGGCGCAGTGGTTAAGAATCCGCCAGGGTTTGAGCCCTGGTCCGGGAAGATCCCACATGCCACGGAGCAACTAAGCCCGTGCGCCACGACTACTGAGCCCGCATGCCACAACTACTGAGGCCTGCGCGCCTAGAGCCCGTGCTCTGCAACAAGAGAAGCCACCTCAGTGAGAAGCCCGTGCACCGCCACGAAGAGTAGCCCCCGCTTGCCACAACTATAGAAGGCCCGTGCGCAGCAATGAAGACCCAACACAGCCAAAAATAAATAAATTAATAAATAAATTAATTAATTAAAAGGAAACATAAAATTATGGAAGCAGCTAAGAGCAGATCGTAAAAGTTCTTATAACGAGAAGAACAATTGTAACTATGAGGTGATGGATGTGTTAAGTAAACTTATTTTGATAATCATTTCACAATAAATACATATATCAAATCATTATGTAGTGTACCTTAAACTTATACAATGTCATACGCCAATTACATCTCAATAAAGCTGGAGAAAAGTAAAATAAAGTTATGGAAGCTTCCAATGCCCTAGTGGAAAAAACACTGGTCTTTAAATAGGAAACCTTGTTTCTGTTCCAGATATGATCACTGTTTTGTTCTCTACTCTTGGGAAAGATGTGGTATAGCATTAGAGAAGTCACCATTTGCACTTACATTTATTACCATAATTATTTTATGGGATAATAAAAACATTCTCTTTATTTCTTAATGTGTGGTAAAAAATGAATGAGGTGATAGAGGTAGAGCATTTTAAAAAGCACACACTTTATAAAGTGTACTTAATATTTGCCCAGAAAACAGGAAATCTTTCAATTTTATGATTTCTCTGTTCTTTTTATTTATAATTACAAGGAAGAGGTACCTAAAGGATAAGAGTGTGGTATGAGGAGCTCTGTCTCCTCTGGCCACTCTATTCTGAGTTCTGTAAGGGCAGGCACCTTGTCAGTTTTACTTACGGTTTATCCTCTGCACACAGTGCCTAGTAGGGGCCCAGAAATTGTTTTTGAAATGAAAAATGTAGTGAGTTGTCCTGAGGCCTTGGTAATCAGTATTCTGTGATTTTTTTGCCTTGTTGGCGTTCTGCAGAAAAGAACAATCTGAGGCAGAACTCTTGATGTTTGTTTATTTTTCTTATATTTCAGCTGTGGCAGAAGTAAAACTTCGAGATGATCAGTATACACTGGAACACATGCATGCTTTTGGAATGTATAATTACCTACACTGTGATTCATGGTACCAAGACAGTGTCTATTACGTTGATAACCTTGGAAGAATTATGAATTTAACAGTGATGCTGGTAAGAAAAAAATTTGTAATACTAGGGATTTTCCAATAAATTTGTTACTTAATTTTCCCTTTTCCTCTAATATCTAGAGAATTGAGGTACACATACCTTTAATATATAGAATCCTATCATCAGTTTATGTAAGGCTTTGTTTTGTTTAATTCAATTTTAATTTTTCCCCTTATTCCTGTTACTTATATTTACTTATTCCCCTCCACTCTTACCAACAGGCAACTACTCTGATGTGTTTTATATCTCAATATTGATGTAACTGCTTTTTCTATGTGAGTAGTTAATCCTATGACAGTGGATTTATCTGTTTTTTCCTTTTAGTTAATTTTTGCTTTATGTATTTTTAAGTATGTTAACTGGGTGCAGACATTTTATCAGTAGGATTGTTTTATCTGCTATGCAATGTCCTTTTAGCATTATAAAATATCCCTCTTTATCTCTGGGCTCTGGGAATAATTTGTCTTGAAGTCTTCTGATATTATTATAGCTGTCCTGGCTTTTTTTTGTTGTTTAATTAGTATTTGTCTTTTTCTTTCGTTTTTCTTTGAGTTTGTCAGTGTTGTTATTTTTAAAGTGTGTCTCTTGTAAAGAGCATATAGTTGGGTTTTGTTTTTTATCCAGAATGACAATCTTTGTCCTTTAATTGGCTTAGTACATTTATATTTAATGTCATTACTGATATGGTTGGGTTTATGTTACCGTTTGCTAATTCTTTCCATTTTGTCCCATCTGCTTTTTGTTCCTTTGTGTCTCTCTTCCTACCTGTTTTTTTTAATTTATCACAGTTTTTCTTTTTAAAAATTTTTTTCTTAAAATTCCACTTAATTTTCTCTTTTGGCATTTTATTTAAACCTGTTTGTATTGTTATTATTTTTAATGGTTAATGTAGAGATTGTAGTACTCATCCTTAATTTATCCTACTTTGCCTCTAATTAATGTTATTCCACTTTTAAAAAATGTAAAAATCTTATGATATTATAATTCCTTTTACTTTTCGATCCTCTGAGCTATTGTCATACATTTTATACTTCTTCATATGTTGTAAGCTCCACAATACATTGTTAATGTATTTGCTTTAAGTAATCAGTGGTCTGTCAGTAGCTTCCTGACTACTCTCTGCTCCTTTCAGCTTTCCTTTGTGTTGCATCTACAGAATAATCTATCTACTTTGCTTGTTTAATCTTATCACTTCTCATTTAAATTCCTTAAATATTTCCTTTATGACAAAATCCACACTTATTAATATGTAATTTTAGAATAGATGATGCATTCATGTGATTTAAAAAACAAGAAATTTGAAAAGGTATTTAGTAAAGTCTCTCTGACCCCAGTTTTATCTGTCCTATGTTCAATACCCCCTTTCCCTCCGTAACTTCTTTTTATTAGTTTCTTGTATATTCTTCCAGAGGTGGGGTTTTATGTGTGTGTGTGTTTGTTTGATTTTGATTTTCCTGGCAAGTATAAGCATAAAGTGATGTATTTGTTTAAAAAATACAAACTCCTCACCTTGGCAAATGCAGCTTATAATGCCCTTTTCTCCAGCCTTGTCTTTCACCACTTTGTACACTACATTCTAACAATACTAAACTCTTGCAGTTACTGAAACATGCTCTGTATCCTTTTCCCTCCAGCTCTTTTCCCACATAATTTACTCTACCTGAAACATTCTCTCTTAACTTGTGTGTCAGGCTGCTTCCCAGTCTTCACTTGAGTTTCAGCTAACCATTTCATCTAGGAAGCTTGATGACATCCACCCTTTGTTCCCCCAGGGATATTCAAACCATTGGCTCTCAGATCTGCATGGACTTTGAATTCCTGCTAGGCCAGGGGTTGGCAAACTTCTTCTGCACGGGGCCAGATAATAAATGTTATAGGGTTTATGGACCAGACAGTCTTATGTCACAGCTGCTCAGTTTTGCTGTAGTAATGTGAAAACAGCAATTCACAATATGTAAACAATGATTGTGGCTGTGTTCCAATAAAACTTTATTTGCAAAAACAGCAGGCTAATTTGGCTCATGGGCTATAGTTTGCCAACACTTGGTCTAGGCTGTGGGTCTTTCTTATATTTCTATAATCCTAGCAGCCAGCAGAAGGCTTAATCAGTCTGTTTATACAATGGATAACAGTTGTTTAAAGCTTTTTCTTACTCTTTGGAGTTGGCTTTACATTCTTGATAGGATCTTTTTATTCTTCAGGTACAAGTATGAGTCTGGTTTGTTGAGATAATTTTACTGAATAAGAAAGATTTATTTTTCTTCAACAGACATTTATTGAATACTGCTGCATGCTTTGTAGCCACACACACAAATAAATTGATAACATCACAGTGGAAGTAAGGATAAGATGCAGAAGTAGTATGGAGGAGGAAATAGTTTACTACTATGCGTGGCTAGGAGAGGGATGCTGATAGGGTCACATTTCAGAGCCAGAAGCTTGGTTTTATCAGCTCACTCATTGATAATCATGATTTGGGATACTAATCCCAACTTAAATCAAAAGATTGGAAATCTAGAGTTAAAGTTCATGACTGCATTTGAAATACTGTAGATAAGCAGTGTGGACTGGTCAGTATATTTTTCTTCTATTGCAGAGTTTCCATAGGAAATAAAATTATTTTATTTATTTTTTTTTTTGAGGAGACTAAAGCTTTCTTTTTTTAATTTTTTAATTTAATTTTATTTACTTTTTTATACAGCAGTTTCTTATTACTCATCAGTTTTATACACATCAGTGTATGTCAGTCCCAATCGCCCAATTCATCACACCCCCACCCCCCCCGCGGCTTCCCCCCTTGGTTTCCATACGTTTGTTCTCTATATCTGTGTCTCAACTTCTGCCCTGCAAACCAGTTCATCTGTACCATTTTTCTAGGTTCCACATACATGCGTTAATATACGATATTTGTTTTTCTCTTTCTGACTTGCTTCACTCTCTGTGACAGTCTCTAGATTCATCCACGTCTCAACAAATGACCCAATTTTGTTCCTTTTTATGGCTGAGTAATATTCCACAGTATATATATACCACATCTTCTTTATCCATTCGTCTGTCGATGGGCACTTAGGTTGCTTCCATGACCTGGCTATTGTAAATGAACATTGGGGTGCATGTGTCTTTTTGAATTATGGTTTTCTCAGGGTATATGCCTAGTAGTGGGATTGCTGGATCATATGGTAATTCTATTTTTAGTTTTTTAAGGAACCTCCATACTGTTCTCCATAGTGGCTGTATCAATTTACATTCCCACCAACAGTACAAGAGTGTTCCCTTTTCTCCACACCCTCTCCAGCATTTATTGTTTGTACATTTTCTGATGATGCCCCTTCTAACTGGTGTGAGGTGATACCTCATTGTAGTTTTCATTTGCATTTCTCTAATAATTAGTGATGTTGAACAGCTTTTCATGTGCTTCTTGGCCATCTATATATCTTCTTTGGAGAAATGTCTGTTTAGGTCTTCTGCCAATTTTTGGATTGGGTTGTTTGTTTCTTTAATATTGAGCTGCATGAGCTGTTTATATATTTTGGAGATTAATCCTTTGTCCGTTGATTCATTTGCAAATACTTTCTCCTATTTTGAGGGTTGTATTTTCATCTTGTTTATGGTTTCCTTTGCTGTGCAAAAAGCTTTGAAGTTTCATTAGGTCCCATTTATTTATTTTTGTTTTTATTTCCATTACTCTAGGAGGTGGATCAAAAAAGGTCTTGCTGTGATTTATGTCAAAGAGTGTTCTTCCTATGTTTTCCTCTAAGAGTTTTAGAGTGTCCGGTCTTACATTTAGGCCTCTGATCAATTTGGAGTTTATTTTTGTGTATGGTGTTAGGGAGTGTCCTAATTTCATTCTTTTACATGTAACTGTCCAGTTTTCCCAGCACCACTTATTGAAGAGACTGTATTTTCTCCCTTGTATACCCTTGCCTCCTTTGTCATAGATTAGTTGACCATAGGTGTGTGGGTTTATCTCTGGGCTTTCTATCTTGTTCCATTGATCTATGTTTCTGTTTTTGTGCCAGTACCATATTGTCTTGATTACTGTAGCTTTGTAGTATAGTATGAAGTCAGGGAGTCTGATTCCTCCACCTCTGTTTTTTTCCTTCAAGACTGCTTTAGCTATTCAGGGTCTTTTGTGTCTCCACACAAATTTTAAGATTTTTTGTTCTAGTTCTATAAAAAAATGACATTGGTAAATTGATAGGGATTGCATTGAATCTGTAGATTGCTTTGGGTAGGATAGTCATTTGCACAATATTGATTCTTCCAATCCAAGAACATGGTATGTCTCTCCATCTGTTGGTGTCATCTTTAATTTCTTTCATCAGTGTCTTATAGTTTTCTGCATACAGGTCTTCTGTCTCCCTAGGTAAGTTTATTCCTAGGTATTTTAATCGTTTTGTTGCAATGGTAAATGGGAGTGTTTCCTTTTTCTCTTTCAAATTTTTCATCATTAGTGTATAGGAATGCCAGAGATTTCTGTGCATTAATTTTGTATCCTGCACCTTTACCAAATTCATTGATTAGCTCTAGTAGTTTTCTGGTGGCATCTTTAGGATTCTGTATATATAGTATCATGTCATCTGCAAACAGTGACAGTTTTATTTCTTCTTTTCCAATTTTATTCCTTTTATTTCTTTTTCTTCTCTGATTGCCATGGCTAGGACTTCCACAACTATGTTGAATAATAGTGGTGACAGTGGACATCCTTGTCTTCTTCTTGATCTTAGAGGAAATGCTTTCAGTTTTTCACCATTGAGAATGATGTTTGCTCTGGGTTTGTCATATATGGCCTTTATTATGTTGAGGTACGTTCCCTCTATGCCCACTTTCTGGAGAGTTTTTATCATAAATGCGTGTTGAATTTTGTCAAAAGCTTTTTCTGCATCCATTGAAATGATCATATGGTTCTTCTTCTTCAATTTGTTGATATGGTGTATCGCATTGATTGATTTGCATATATTGGAGGACCCTTGCATCCCTGGGATAAATCCCACTTTGTCATGGTGTATGATCCTTTTAATGTGTTGTTGCATTCTGTTTGCTAGTCTTTTGTTGAGGATTTTTGCATCTATATTCATCAGTGATATTGGTCTGTAAGTTTCTTTTTTTGTAGTATCTTTGTCTGGTTTTGGTATCAGGGCGATGGTGGCCTCATAGAATGTGTTTGGTAATGTTCCTTCCTCTGCAATTTTTTGGAAGAGTTTGAGAAGGATGGGCGTTAGCTCTTCTCTAAATGTTTGATAGAATTCACCTGTGAAGCCATTGTTTGTTGAAAGATTTTTAATCACAGTTCCAATTTCATTACTTGTGATTGGTCTGTTCATATTTTCTATGTCTTCCTGGTTCAGTTTTGGAAGGTTATACCTTTCTAAGAATTTGTCCATTTCTTCCAGGTTGTCCATTTTATTGGCATAGAGTTGCTTGTAGTGGTCTCTTAGGATGCTTTGTATTTCGGCGGTGTCTGTTGTAACTTCTCCTTTTTCATTTCTAATCTTATTGATTTGAGTCCTCTCCCTCTTTTTCTTGATAAGTCTGGCTAATGGTTTATCAATTTTGTTTATCTTCTCAAAGAACCAGCTTTTAGTTTTATTGATCTTTGCTATTGTTTTCTTTGTTTCTGTTTCATTTATTTCTGCTCCGATCTTTATGATTTCTTTCCTTTGGCTAACTTTGGGTTTTGTTTGTTTGTCTTTCTCTAGTTCCTTTAGGTGTAAGTTTAGATTGTTTATCTGGGATTTTTCTTGTTTCTTGAGGTAGGCTTGTATAGCTATAAACTTCCCTCTTAGAACTCCTTTTGCTGCATCCCATAGGTTTTGGATCGTCGTGTTTTCATTGTCATTTGTCTCGAGGTATTTTTTGATTTCCTCTTTGATTGCTTCAGTGATCTGTTGGTTATTTAGTAACGTATTGTTTAGCCTCCATGTCTTTCTGTTTTTTACCTTTTTTTCCCATGTAATTCATTTCTGATCTCATAGCATTGTGGTCAGAAAAGATGCTTGGTATGATTTCAATTTTCTTAAATTTACTGAGGCTTGATTTGTGACCCAAGATTTGATCTATCCTGGAGAATGTTCCGTGCGCACTTGAGAAGAAAGTGTAATCTGCTGTTTTTGGATGGAATGTCCTATAAATATCAATTAAATCTATGTGGTCTGTTGTGTCATTTAAAGGTTCTGTTTCCTTATTTATTTTCATTTTGGATGATCTGTCCATTGGTGTAAGTGAGGTGTTAAAGTCCCCCACTATTATTGAGTTATTGTCGATTTCCTCTTTTATAGCTGTTAGCAGTTGCCTTATGTACTGAGGTGCTCCTATGTTGGGTGCATATATATTTATAATTGTTACAGCTTCTTCTTGGATTGATCCCTTGATCATTATGTAGTGTCCTTCCTTGTCTCTTGTAACATTCTTTATTTTAAAGTCTATTTTATCTGATATGAGTATTGCTACTCCAGCTTTCTTTTGATTCCATTTGCATGGAATATCTTTTTCCATCCCCTCACTTTCAGTCTGTATGTGTCCCTAGGTCTGAAGTGGGTCTCTTGTATCCAGCATTTTTTTTTTTTTTTTTTTTGCGGTAGACAGGCCTCTCACTGTTGTGGCCCACTCCCGATGAGTAGCACAGGCTCCGGACGCGCAGGCTTAGCGGCCATGGCTCACGGGCCCAGCCTCTCCGTGGCACATGGGATCCTCCCGGACTGGGGCATGAACCCGCATCCCCTGCATCAGCAGGCAGACTCTCAACCACTGCGCCACCAGGGAAGCTCCCTAGACAGCATATTTATGGGTCTTGTGGGGTTTTTTTGTTTTTTTTTTTTGAGGCACGCAGGCCTCTCACTGCTGTGGCCCCTCCTGTTGCGGAGCACAGGCTCTGGACACGGAGGCTCAGCTGCTGTGGCTCACGGGCCCAGCCGCTCCGCGGCATGTGGGATCCTCCCAGATCGGGACATGAACCCATGTCCCCTGCATTGGCAGGCAGACTCTCAACCACTGTGCCACCAGGGAAGTCCCTGGGTCTTGTTTTTGTATCCATTCAGCAAGCCTGTGTCTTTTGATTGGAGCATTTAATCCATTCACGTTTAAGGTAATTATCGATATGGATGTTCCTATTACCATTTTCTTCACTGTTTTGGGTTTGTTTTTGTAGGTCCTTTTCTTCTCTTGTGTTTCCCACTTAGAGAAGTTCCTTTATCATTTGTTGTAGAGCTGGTTTGGTGGTGCTGAATTCTCTTCGCTGTTGCTTGTCTGTAAAGCTTTTGATTTCTCCATCAAATCTGAATGAGATCCTTGCCTCATAGAGTAATCTTGGTTGTAGGTTCTTCCCTTTCATCACTTTAAGTATATCATGCCACTCCCTTCTGGCTTGTAGAGTTTCTGCTGAGAAATCAGCTGTTAACATTATGGGAGTTCCCTTGTAGGTTATTTGTCATTTTTCCCTTGCTGCTTTCAATTATTTTTCTTTGTCTTTAATTTTTGTCAGTTTGATTACTGTGTGTCTTGGTGTGTTTCTCCTTGGGTTTATCCTGTATGGGACTCTCTGCGCTTCCTGGCCTTGGGTGGCTATTTCCTTTCCCATGTTAGGGAAGTTTTCGACTATAATCTCTTCAAATATTTTCTCAGGTCCTTTCTCTCTCTCTCTTCTCCTCTGGGACCCCTATAATGTAAACGTTGTTGCATTTAATGTTGTCCCAGAGGTCTCCTAGGCTGTCTTCATTTCTTTTCATTCTTTTTTCTTGATTCTGTTCCACAGCAGTGAATTCCACCCTTCTGTCTTCCAGGTCACTTATCCATTCTTCTGTCTCAGTTATTCTGCTATTGATTCCTTCTAGTGTGGTTTTCATTTCAGTTATTGTATTGTTCATCTCTGTCTGTTTGTTCTTTAATTCTTCTAGGTCTTTGTTAAACATTTCTTGCATGTTCTCGATCTTTGCCTCCATTCCTTTTCCGAGGTCCTGGATCATCTTCACTATCATTATTCTGAATTCTGTTTCTGGAAGGTTGCCTATCTCCACTTCATTTAGTTGTTTTTCTAGGGTTTTATCTTGTTACTTCATCTGGTACATAGCCCTCTGCCTTTTCATCTTGTCTATCTTTCTGTGAATGTGGTTTTTGTTCCACAGGCTGCAGGATTATAGTTCTTCTTGCTTCTGCTGTCTGCCCTCTGGTGGGTGAGGCTATCTCAAAATAATTTTATTTGATAGCTTACTTGACATGAATCAGAGCAAAGACTAATATGTCTTTGATTCCTTTTCCTGTCCTATTGTCTAGCTTCTGTGGACACCTTAGAATAATTTGTTATAGATCCTTATTTGGTTTAGTCTCTCTGCCTGTCTATTGACTCATTAAAGACACTAAATATACATACACTCTGTATACACTATATACTGGATAGTGTATGCACACAGCCAGATGCCCTATAGACATACATGTGTGCTATATTGCCCATACAGGGTCATACACATCCATACTCTGCATATGCATAGTTAGCATTTTATTGTGTGTTTTAAATTTAAGGGCTTTTACTTTTTTTCTAAGATTCCATTATGTTTTGTTTAGAAAGACAAATCTAAAATCTGATATTCTTTAAGAATATTGACTTATGGAGCCTAACTCAGTCACGTAGTCTAATTTAATACTATTCATTCGACATTCAAAATGTTTATTGAATACTTGCTATATGTTATGCATTATTGTAGGCACTGGGAATGCTGCAGTATACAAAGTAAAGTCTCTTCCAGTTTATTAATTTACAGTAGAATATGAACAGCTTCCTTCCCTCTCTTCCCCAATTTGAACTTGACATTGAAATAACAACCTCTTTTGTATGTTTGTACATGTTCAAAGCAATGTACATCTTCCTAATTATAGTGTACATTTAAATTTGTTTAGTTTCCTGGTAAAATTGGAAAGTTTTTTTTTTTTTTTTCCCCTCTTAGAAAGCAATAAGGAAACTATAATTTAGAATGCATGACTTCTGGGAAAGTTTCTACAAGGTGCATTCTTTCCTAGTTCCCAGTTGTCATTCTCATCCCTAAATTCTTTTAGCACTTCATATGTATTCTCTTTTTAGCAATTGGATTACAACGTCCTTGAATTATTTAGTCGAAAAGACATAATACACACTCTAAAAATAGTTTATTAGATCCTCTATCAAAAAGACCTACCATATACCTATATATACCTTTTTTGTTTTTTTTCCCCAACTGTTAAGTGACAACTGTATGTTTGAGAATCCCCTGACCTGAATGTTAGTTTTTGTAAGTTATATCTCCTGGGCTGGCAGGTGTCCTCAGAGAGGAGTCCTCTGGTTTCTTGTCTGAGAAGTATTAAGGCCTGATTGTGGCTTTTTGGGATCCAAAGGAAAGAAAAGAGTTTGTAGTCTCATCTTTTAATATGTGGGGATTTGCTGATTCCTCTGTTTTCTTTCAGTGGCGTCCTTTACCCCTGTACTTAGCTAGGTCTGATGGCCAGAGTCAGTCTAGTTAAAACTTTCATTAGAGAAATCTCCAGTTTTTTGCTAGAGTGGGTAGTTTTTTTTGTTGGGGAGAATTGGCTTTTTTTTTTTCTTTTTTTTTTTTTAACCCAAGAACATGGTATGTCCTTTCATTTATTTAGATCTTCTTTTATGTCCTTAAGTAAGAGTTTTATAGTTTTCCCTTGATCTTATGCTTATTAAGTTTATTCTTGAATATTTTATGGTTTCTGCCTCTCATTAATAGAATATAGTTTTATCTGTTTTCTTTCCTAGATGCTTATTGATAAAGACTATTTGTTGTATAAGCAGTCACCTTATTTGACAATTCAGTAATTTTTACCTACTCCCATTTAGGTTTTCAAAGTACACAGACAGTTCCATCCTTAGCAAAAGGAAATGGTTTTATCTCTCCTTTTCCAGTATTTATGAAAGTAGAAATAACATTCCTGTGTCATTTCATTTTTGTCTTATTGAGGTTAGTAGATAGAACCTCTGAGACAATGTTGAATAATAATGTGGACTGCAAGTATCTCTGTTTAGCTTTTGATTTTAATTGTAATGGCTTTTAAAATTACTTAAGAGAATACACATTGTCAGTTTTAGATAAATAGCTTTTATTGTTCTAAAGTTGCTTCTTAGAGTTTCTGTTTCTGTTTAATGTTTTTATTATGCCTGCTGAATTTTATTGCATGCCTTTTCAGAACCCACCTATTGTTAATGGTTGTGTGCCTTTTATTAATTTATCAGTGTAGTGAATTAAATTGATATATTGTAGTTTTAAAATTCCTTAATTTCATAATTCCTTAAGTTCCTGGAATAAATTATTTTTGGTTAGAGTGTGTTATTCTTTTGATACATTATTGGTTTCTATTTGCTGACATTTGTAATATTTGTATTTGTTTTCACAAGTTATATTGGTTTTTGGTTTTGATTTTGTTGATATCTGTCAGATTTTGATTAAAGTTTTTTGCTGGCTTCCTTGAATTGGAGAGCTTTCTGGAACTGGAATAGTTTCAGATGGGAATAATCTGTTATTATTTTTCTGATCAGCAACAAAGGAAATTGACTTGCTCTTTGAACTGTATTGGGGGCAGGTGGAGAGTATTGGCTGCTAGATACTCACTGACATTTTTTAAAGCAGAAAACAGTTCTAATATACATTTTATTGTCTGATTTTTTTTTTTTTGAGTCAAAGGCACACATTCACAAATCCCAGAGAGGTTCTTTTCTTGTGGCTGATTTACAAAAATGACCATCCATGTTAATCTGGGCTAAACACTATTGTGGTCAAGATGGAGGCTATAGGGCCCAAGAAAGGAAATCCACAAGTTGCTTGACTGTTAGATTTTGTCAGGAGCCAGCAGGTGGCAGCAGTTCAACACACAGGTTTATAGAGGCATTATACTTCTAAGTCAGTCTAACTTGTGGTTTACAATTGTTAATTTTAGAGAAATGTCAATTGGGAGGAAGTACATTTAGGAAGTAGAAAATTCCTTAGGAAAGAAAAAAATTGTGTTTTAAAATTTGGTTCTTTATTATTTTGTCATTTTATTATGATATTAGGGCTTATTTTAAAGTAATATGTTCTGTCTTCATATTTATGGGATTAATTCTGTCCTAATTATTTTTCCGTTTATCTGAAAAACTCATGTCTTTGCTACTAAAGAAGAGCGTCATCTTGTGGTGCCTCTTTAAATTGCATGTAAAGATGGAGAGGAGAGTTGCTGGATTCCATTTGAAGCATGGATTTGTGAGGTTGCTTGTTAGTCCAGCTCAGTTGTATGCCAGTATGTTCTTATCTACACCTGAATCTAGCTTATTTTCTACAGCTGAATTTATTAACAGGGAGCCAGTAATTTACCTGGTTAAAGAAAAACGAGTGGAGTAAGTTCTTGGAACTGTGTGTGCTTAATACATTATTGAAAGCTTTGTGGTACATAAAGACATGACTCAGTCAAATTGCAATTAATTTAAAACACCCTTCCTTAAAGCTTTAGCAAAAAAAAAAAAAGGGTGGGGGCAGAAGAAGGAAAAAGGAAGACTTCTTTTTTCTTCCATATAAAGTTAATAGTTATTAGTGATAAAAGCCTTTCTCCAGAAAAAGATCACTCCCTTTTAAAAGGGCAAATTTTTAAATGTCAGTGTCTAATAATACTAGTAAATGGCATCTGTATTTAATTTAGCTTGACCAGTTTTTAAAACTTGAGTAGTGTTTTCTGTAAATATACATGTATTAGAAAAATGCTTTGTTAGTTCAGAGCTTGTCTCCTTGTAGCTGTAACTAAGAGATCCCCAGATGGTTTTGAGATGTTTTCATAAATATGTACAGTTTATGAAAACAGTACTTATTTACTGTTTAGTGTCATTTATATACAATATGTGGACATTGAGATTTTTGTATTTGTATTTTGTATATGTTTTGTTGACTCAGGAATCTGATTAAAATACTGCATAATATATTAGCCTGAAAGAAAAACTGAATATGGTAGTTTCGTTCATATTAGGGTTTTTTTTTTTTTTGCGGGGTGGGGAGTTATTCTATAAGTTGCATTGAGTTCTGGGGTATCATTTGTTTAGAAAAACTTGAGAATTGGTTTCTTCTCAAGAAAGTGTGGAATACAGGAAAGACCAACTTTTGGAGTGTGGTCAACCAAGATTTGAATACTGGCCCCGCCATTTTCTAGCACTGGAATTCCAGGCAAATTATTTAATCTTTTTGAACAGAGTTCTTTATCTTCTTAAAGTGGAATAATAATTTCAACTTCATAGGGTTTGGAAATAATTAAATGAGATGGCAAAAAGTCAAAGCACTTATTTAATACAGTACTGTTTATTGTAGTCATTCAATAAGTGCTCCATTTATCAATGAAATTTTAATTCTTTTGCAATTCACTTGTGAAATGTTAGAATGATTTTCAGCAGCTTTGAACGTAGTTACGTTAATTTTTTTTTTTGACTGGAGGAAGAAAATAATTGGGTGGGACCAGGACCTTATAGATGCTAATTACATAAAGCTTTATTATTAGAACACTGTAAAACTGTTATTGAAGGTTATTCAGAAATAATTTAATAGTCTAATTTACACAAGAAAATATTTTATTGGTACAGTCCATTTAAAATTACAGTGTACTCTTTGAGAATTAGGTTTCAAAAATCAGGAACATTTAGGTTCTTTCACATAAACTATCATATAACTTTGAGATACTGTATGTTTTCTTTTGCATTTTAATTTAATTAATTTTGGCGTCACATTTATAAACTTGAATATCTTAATCATTCTACTAGATATTGCACTCATTTATCTGATAATTAGGTGCCTAGCAATCTCAGTTATGTGGAACCTTGTATTTAAAAGAAGATGGCTTAAAACCACCTTTATAATTGAACATGAAATGAAGAATAGTGGCTTCCTAATAATGCTTCCCTAGATTAGACATAGTGAAGAGCGTGTAGTGGAGGAGACCACTAGAAACTTTTACTTTGAAACAACTATTCTGAGGAAGAAGTTCCATTTTATTTTATCTTATTCACATCCTTTAATTATGTATATCACACGTAAATTATTCAATATGGAAAAAACAGTCAAGCAATGTATTTGAAGCAGTAATGGAAAGTTCTTCTTTACCCCCCATCTCCCTTACCACCAGTTGCACTGTGATCTCATTTTCCTAATAGTAAACGCTATTAACAGAATAGCACGTGTCTGTCTACAGCTTACTCTGCGCTGTCATATCACAGTGTGTGTTTCAACATACATGGATTTATACATATTCTGCATCTTTTTTCCCAGTTATTATCTTGGTGATCTTTTTGATGTATTGTAAATCTACTTCAGTATATTTAACAGTTATTTGGTATTCCAAAGGATGATTATTCCACAGTTAACCATTCCTCTTCCAATGCTCTCCAGACAAAGATGCCAGGTACACATCTGTAGTTGAACACATTGGATTTATTACTTTTTGCAGCAGAGGAGAATACCATGCGACACCATAGGATATTTCAGAAGATGTTAGAAAGGACTTATTGTAGGATTGAGCTTATATTAGATGATTTTGGGGGAGGATTTAAGAGACTGGGGCTTTGCTCTGGATTGGATACTGTTAGGAAACTGGATAATTCCATGATGGATATCTTAATAAGTCTTACCCAGAGGGAGGGAAGAAGACTGGGCCAAGGCTCAAGCTGTGGTTAGTAATCTTGGCATGGATTAGGGTCCTGTTTGTAGCTTTGACAACGTTTATGTTTTATCTGTGTTCAGATACCATTACAGCGTGATGCTGTTTTTGTATTGTTCTATTGTGGTGACAGAGGTCACACAGTGGCCTTGTCTGATGATGATGTTCTATGAAATTGTTTATGTTCATGAGGAGAACATAGCTGTTAGTGTCACCAGCTCATAGCAAGACCAAGGCCTAGCTGATACTGCCAGGCTAGCACTGGGATGTCAAGGGCTGCTATTTTCTTACTTACTGTTAATAAACAGCTAGGTTGTATCTTAGTTTTTATTGACACAGTTTTTCATTTTCATCATCAAAATCAACATTCTCGTTATATGGATCTTAGTGTACATGTGCAAGTATTCTTATAATATAAATTCCTAGAAGTGGAATTATATTAAATGGTATATAATGCATCGTAAAATTTGATTTATAATCATTGCTGAAAGCCTATACTTATTTCTGTTCCCACAAACAGGGCACCTTAGCCAAGAATAGACATTAACAGTCTGAGATTTTTTTTTTCTGGCTAATAGAGATATCTTATTATTTTAATCATATATTTTTTTTACTAGTGAGTTTGAGCATTTTGCTCATTTTTTTTAAACCATAGTTTTCCTGTTCGTATTCTTTTCCCATTAAAATATTTTTAATAACCTTGTCTCTCTTGTTGAGTTTTAAGGTTACTTCTTATGTTATAGATATTAGTACTTCTTTATATTTGTGGCAAGTATTTCTCTCCCTACCTCCTACATGTCTTTTATTTACATAGGAAGGCTTTCTCCACCTTGAGATTATTAAAACATTATTAATCTTCTAACACAGTTATTTTACTTTTCCCTTAAGACATTTATTTTATTAATCTATCTGGAGTAAAGAATATTTTTGTGTAATTTTTTTCCTAAAGATCCCTAGTGTTCCACTATCACTTGTTGACTAGTCCATTTCCTTCACAATAATTGGAAATACCACATCATGTTCTAAATGCCTATGTAGACATCAGCCTGCAGTAAAATTTCTCTCACTTGCCCTTCACTTAACTAACTGGATTAACTGATATTCTCTATTCTCTTTGAATAACATACTGACTGAAGACCACGGTGAGCTTAATGTTTATTGCCAGTAGGCTACTCAGTACTATGCTGTTACAATTCTGTTTCTGTTAGTTGAGCTTTATATCACTAATACCCAGATTTTGTCATTCTAAAAACTTTATGCCAGCTGTGTTTGTCATTGCATTTTCATTATTTAATGCAATATTATGTAAATCAGTAAAATATGAGTACAAAAAGAAGGAAAGTTGCTGTTTTAAAGAAAATTGCATGCTTTAGAAAGAAACAGTGGGTCACTAAAAAATTTGAGGCTAATAAGGATACAGTTTACTTAAATTTTTTTAATATGTACATATATTGATCTAAACAGTTCTAGGAGCAGGGAATGAAATACATGAATCAAGGATTATTTTTGTACTGCAGGAAAACCTGTTAACTAAAAACTAAAATGACAATAAAAAATTAATTGAGGGCTTCCCTGGTGGCACAGTGGTTAAGAATCTGCCTGCCAATGCAGGGGACACGGGTTCGAGCCCTGGTGCGGGAAGATTCCCACATGCTGCAGAGCAACTAAGCTCGTGCACCACAACTACTGAGCCTGCGCTCTAGAACCCGCGAGCCACACTACTGAAGCCTGTGCACTAGAGCCCGTGCTCTGCAACAAGAGAAGCCACCGCAACAAAGAGTGGCTCCTGCTCACCGCAACTAGAGAAAGCCTGTGCGCAGCCACGAAGACCCAACGCAGCCGAAAATAAATTAAATAAATAAATTTAAAAAAATTAATTGGGACTTCCCTGGTGGTGCAGTGGTTGAGAATCTGCCTGCTAATGCAGGGGACATGGGTTCGAGCCCTGGTCTGGGAGGATCCCACATGCCGCGGAGCAACGAGGCCCGTGAGCCACAACTACTGAGCCTGCGCGTCTGGAGCCTGTGCTCCGCAACAAGAGAGGCTGCGATATAGTGAGAGGCCTGCATACCGCGATGAAGAGTGGCCCCCGCTTGCCACAACTAGAGAAAGCCCTCGCACAGAAATGAAGACCCAACACAGCCAAAACTAAATAAATTAATTAATTAAAAAAAATTAATTGAATTGAATACAGTTTGGTGTATGAGAGGAAGTTTATTTTCTCAGTTGTAGCCCTTTTTATATATTTTCTTGTAAAACATTTTAATGATGTGTAATCCGTCTTACAACTTTATATTGTAAGGACATATACACAATAAAAATGTGTCAACAAAAACCCAAGTTGTTAATAGCATAATATAGCATTTTCATACCACAGGAATGTCCGTGTAGGCATTTAGAACATGATGCAGTATTTCCAATTAGTTAAAAATACTGGTCATTAATTTTAAACTGAGAAGAATGAAGACTAGATTACTGCATTGTATTAGTTATCTGCCATATTGCTATGTAACCACTTACTTCAGAGCTTAGTGACTTGAAACAAATGTTTGTCATCTCACAGTTTCAGTGAGAAATCAGAGTGGCTTAGCTGGGTGGTTCTGTTCCAGGGTTTCTCAAGAGAATGTAGCCAAGGTGTCAGCCAAGACTGCAGTGATCTGAAGGCTTTACTAGGGCTAAAGTGTACACTCCCAAAATGATTCGCTCACAGGGTGCTGGTTTTTGTCAGGAGCCCTCACTTCCTCCTCATGTGTGTCTGCCATGTGCAATCCAAGAGAAAGCAAGATAGAAGATGTAAAGTCTTTTATGACCGAGTCCGAGAAGTCACATACCATCACTTTTATTTCTTAGAAGTGAGTCAGTGGGACAGCTCACACTGAAAGGCAGGGGAATTAGGCACCTACTCTTGAAGAGAAGCGTAACCAGTGCACTGAAGATATTTATTCTGTGTCTGTATGGGTCACGGAGAGGGAGGGATTCATTTATAATGTTTGGCTTCTTTTTAGGACACTGCCTTAGGAAAACCACGAGAGGTGTTTCGACTTCCTACAGATTTGATAGCATATGACAATCGCCTTTGCGCATCCATGCATTTCACATCTTCTACTTGGGTTACCTTGTCAGATGGAACTGGAAGATTGTATCTCATTGGAACGGGAGAACGTGGAAATAGTGCTTCTGAAAAATGGGAGGTGAGTTGTTTTTTTTTTTTTCTTTAGACTTAGCAAAGTCTGGAAAGTATATTCAAATTAGATCTTAATGATTTTGAAATAACACTTTTTTAGGGATAGTTTACATGTGACCTCTTGATTTTTATAATATATAATGTTTTGGATATCTTTGAAGTTAAATTATAAAATGTATACCTTTTATGAAACTGATATATTAGCTATTCCTGTTTTGATCTGGGGTGCGTGCAGTTGTCTAGAATTGTATTTGTTTTTCAGCAAATACCTATTGAGTGCTTTAAAAGTGGCATGCAGTACACTAAGCAATGATGCTGCCACCGTCTTCTTGAAGAGTTGGCCAGAAGATTGCATTGTCATGTCTTTTCTCCTCTACTCTTGCTTTGTTTGCTAGTATGTTTAAGGGCCCAGCACACTGCTGCACCACTCTGCTAACTGTCTGGTATGTTTAAACGGGTCAAATAGTAACTTTACCAGAGTATTCCCGACTTAGAAAAATATACTGTAGCATAAATAACTAGAGTTACGTACCAGTCTCCAAGATGTCATTTTTACTTCAGTTTTTTAAAAACAATGTAACAGACTTAAATCTGAGGGGCAGGTGTTAGGATTTTAACAGTAATAAATATGGAATTATTTTCTCTAGAGCCACAGTCTTTGAAGGTAGAAAAGAATGACACTGAGTTTTGCTAATAAGTACAATGTGATATTGCTACTGTCTAAATCTCAGCAGGTGGCCTTTCGTTCTGGGTAGCTAAAGCGATATGAATTTAATATTTTACATCTTATGAAATATTTTTTTCAGACCAACAGATGCCTACAAAGACCAGGCTTTAATTATTTGAGAAAAACCAAGAAGGCCTTAGTGGTTTACCTTTCTTACTAAGTTATACCAAATGCTGTACTACCAAATTGTAGTATGTTCAAAAAACTAAACAAAAAACACAGTAAATTATCAGAACAACAATAACCTGTTTATAGGGGGCCTTTGTAGTCATAGTTTCAAATAGTTATTGGACATTGTGACATTTTCTGTTCTGGCCTCCAGTAATACTTTTTTTTTTTTTTTTTTTTTTTTTGCCGAGGCAATGTGGTATATAGCACAGCTACCTGAAATAGTTGGAAGGAATTTGGAGAATGATGGGCAGGAGAGATATGAATGAGAATTTATCTGTTATCAAGCTGTGTGGATTCTGTTGGTTTTCAGTAGTAAGAAACACACTGACCTTGTTCACCTTCAGATTAAAAATAACACCACATATTCCACCAGAAGGAAATTCATATAGGTTTATATTTCATTTGGTTTCTGCTGTGTATATCTCCTTGGCACATATTAGGCTTTCGATAATATTTTGTAAATGAATTAAACATTTAAATTTACTCCACATCCTCTTCAGTATTTGTACTATCATAATGAAATCAGCACTCTCTGGGGAGGTGGGGGGAGTGGGAAAGGGATGGGACTTGGGGGGCATTACTGAGGTGGGAGGAATACTGAGGGATATTGGTCACTTTGAGAGAAATAACTCAGTAGAGTTTTGAGACTGGGGGAATTCGTGTAAGAGAGGAGGCTAAAGGTGAGCATGATGGGGGCATGGTAGGGCCTAAGGGGGCTCAGCAAGCATGGTGGTGATGACTGAAATGTAGAAAGAGAAATAAAAGAAAGCAAGGAAGACTGCCTGTTTCCAAATGTGTGGCCTCTAATGTGATGGGGGTGCTATATATCAACAATATCACAGTTGATTTGCTAGGTTTGTTCAGAAGACTGGAAACTTCAGCCTAAGAATTTTTAAGAGTCCAGACATCTACTCCTCTGGTCTCATTCCAGTCCCTTTCACTCACATGAGAGAGAAAGAAGAGAAGGAAACAGTAAACTGGCTACTTGTGCTTGGCAAAACTTTCAATTTTTTCTTCCTACGGCTTATTTCTTCTTGTCCCCCAAACAAAAGCAGAACCCACTCAACCAACTATAAAAAACCATGTCTGTCATCTCTGTTTTGAGTATTTGAGGGTTTTTTTTTTTTCCCTGCTTATGGAAGACTTCAGAATGGATTTCAAAGCTCTACTATTCGAATAATTTTGGCAGAGTTGCTCAAACACAAAGAGAAAATGATGACATTAAAGCACACTTTTCTATTTCTTTTCTTTTTAAATTTAATTAATTTATTTTTTTTTTGCGGTATGTGGGCCTCTCACTGCTGTGGCCTCCCCCGCTGCGGAGCACAGGCTCCAGACGCGCAGGCCCAGCGGGCATGGCTCACGGGCCCAGCTGCTCCGCGGCATGTGGGATCCTCACGGACCGGGGCATGAACCCGTGTCTGCTGCATCGGCAGGCGGACTCTCAACCACTGCGCCACCAGGGAAGCCCTTCTTTTATTTTTTATTGAAGTATAGTTAACTTAAAATGTTTTGTTAGTTTCTGGTATATAGCAAAGTGATTCAGTTTTACATATATATATTCTTTTTCATATTCTTTTCCATTATAGTTTATTACAAGATACTGAATATGTTCCCTATGCTATACAGTAGGATCTTGTTGTTTATCTGTTTTATATATAGTAGTTTGTATCTGCTAATCCCAAACTCCTAATTTATCCCTCTTCCCCTTTGGTAGCCATAAGTTTGTTTTCTATGTCTGAGTCTATTTCTGTTTTGTAAGTAAGTTCATTTGTATCATATTTTAGATTCCACATATAAGTGATGTCATATGGTATTTGTCTGACTTACTTCACTTAGTATGATATTCTCTAGGTCCATCCATGTTGCTGCAGGTGGCATTATTTCATTCTTTTTTATGGCTGAGTAGTATTCCATTTATATACCACATCTTCTTTATCCATTCATCTGTCAATAGACATTTAGATTGCTTCCATGTCTTGGCTGTTGTAAATAGTGCTGCTGTGAACATTGGGGTAAAGCACATTTTTCTTTATAAGGCTTTCAGGTAGGAGCTGATATGAGGGGATTCCAGATAATGGGTTTAAAAAGAATAAAAAAGCTAATTTTTGTCTCAGATTAGTATTCAGCTTATTTATTTTTTCATTTATTTGAAAAGCTTGTTTAGAAATTAGTATTAAAACCTCTCCTATTTGGTATTTAATAAAAACATAATAGTCTTTTAGATTATGTGTATGTCTTATAAAAAGAATTTGATAAGATTTTGTGTGTCATTGCATAATACTTTGATTTGCTTTTTAAAAGAAACTTCAGTGTTTAAATAGAGTTGGTGGAATTATACCTTTTAAATGTAAGCGGGCTCTTCTGTTTTTGAAGAACAAGAAAGTTTTTGTGATTTGTCCTTTGACTCTTACCTTTGTAAATTTCCAGAAAACAAAGAAAAACAAACCAAACCAAAAACAAAAGGAAAAAAAGCATACACACACGCACTCACAAACACTCACGAACGGTATTCAGAAACTAAGAGGAAGAAAGCAGAAATAAATCAGAGATGAGACAGGGGAAGAGATGCAGTAATGCACGTTGACTTGCTCATGTCCTGTACTGAACATTCTTTGCACTTGACAATTATTTTCTAGAAGATTGCTTTTAATTCCCTTTCTCCTTTAGATGCTGTTTGGATGCCCTGTTGTTTTCTTTGTTTTTAAGCCAAGAGTACTGATCAGTTTTCTCTGTAAAACAATTAGATATTTTCCATAAGTTCTTTCTTCAAGCAATATGATTTAAACTTGTAAGCTTTATTTAAGGGCCTTTTTCATTTTTGTATCCTTGTAGTAAATATGGATAGTATCTGAGTTATTTGTTGGATTGTCAGAATTCTGTGTATTTCCTCTGTGCCGTATACATTCATCTAATACATTTTTGTGAGTGTCATCTTTTTTCTTTTTTGTAGATTATGTTTAATGAAGAGCTTGGAAATCCTTTTATCATAATTCACAGTATCTCATTGCTGAAAGCTGAAGAACATTCGATAGCTACCCTGCTTCTTCGAATAGAGAAAGAGGAATTGGACATGAAAGGAAGTGGTTTCTATGTTTCCTTGGAGTGGGTCACTATTAATAAGAAAAGTAAAGGTAAAACATAACAAAAATCTGATCTCTCTCTAGTGGTTGCCATAATTTAGTAGGTTTTGAAATGCAAAGCAGTTCCTGTAAATGCTATTTGCTTTTTCTTAGGCACTGTGTTATGATTCTGGTACCTGCCACCCAGTGGAATGAATATTTACAGGTAGTTTCTCCTTAGGTATAGGTTATAAAAAAATAATAATGTGTTTCCATAGTCAGATGTGCCTTTTTGTGTAAAAGGAGACACTGTTACATAATTTTGGAATAATTTAAGTGTATATTTTTAATATATATAAAAGTATATGTTATGTGTGTGTGTGTGTGTGTATATATATATACACACACATATATACACACACACACATATACACACAAGATTTGTTCTTCGAAATATTTAATGTAATTTGTTTTTTCTTCCCAGTGTTGTAGTTTTTTCTCTGGAGGAACACAGTAACTGAAAACTTTAGATTACGTGTTAGAAAGTTTCTGTAAAGGGCTAGATGGTAACCATTTGACTTATATTATAACTACTCAACTATGATGTTGTGGTGCAAGGGCAGCCATAGATGAATGCATAAATGAATGAGTAAGGCTGTATTCTGGTGTTTGTGGACACTGACATTTGAATTTTATATAATTTTTACATGTATTTAAATATTCTTTTGATTTTTTGTGATTTAAAAATATAAAATTCATTCTTTGGCTCACAACTTTCTTTTCTTAATATCTCAGTTCCTCTTGTCCCTGAATTACTAACATAATTGTGTTACTTTTTATTTTCCCTGAACATTACAGAGCAGTGTTATATTTCTAAACTCTTTTGAGTGGAATATTTGATAAGTTATATTTTATGGTCAAGTAAGTTTGAAAATGTGGGCATACGATATCCCCACTTCACATTAAGCATATTCAAGTTTCTAGAAATTTTGATTAGAAAAAATTTAATTTTGACCCAGCATTTCCCAACCCATTTAGCCATGGAATAATTCACTTGAGACCTACTGTTTTCCGTCCCACACATGTTGGGAAAAACCATCCAATAAAATATACAGTGTCTAAGTGTGGGTCTTTAGAGACAGCTAGGACTCTTTGCTGTGCATGTACCTGTGGAGGAAAAATAGGAGTTTTTATTTCATTCATGAAATGAAAAGTCTATTCCTAAATATGTATGAAGTGAATGTGTGAATGTAGGTGAGGATTTAGAGAAAAAACACTGACAGATGTTGTAGAACAGATTGTATTATTATGTATGTATATGTGTTATTATGTGTAACTCATGACATTGAGTTATGATTTTTGACGATTCATTGTGTAGCTTACAAGCACTACCCACTATAATAAAAATTTGTTACCCCCAGTAACAATATAAGTAAAGGTATGGACTCAACTGAAATGTTTGGGTACTTTTTAAAGCAAAAAACAAAACAAAAAAACCCTTATTTTCATAGAATAAATTCAGTTAATTTACCAGAAACTCAGAATACAGTTAATTGTTTATATCTTAAAAATTCTAAGTACAGTTATTTATATTTGATTATAGTAGGCAGATAGATCTATATCTGAATGTGTATAAAAATCATTTCTACCATAAACATATTTCATTTTTTAAAAACCCCTTATCAGTAGCTAGAATGGGAAGAAAATAGTCCACACCACACTTTTCCTGGTATCATCAGTTTGTAGCTTTTTTCAGAAGACACTTATATACTGGCTGAGAAAGTAGACAGGCTGTAGTCAAGGAATGGGTAGGTTTTTCAGAGGTTGATGTTTCAGGGAAGTCAGTCACTTTTGTGATTTAGAGCACTGCTCTCCAATAGAAATTTTTCCAAAATGGACGTGTTTATATGTGAGCCACTCAGTGTGATAGCAGCTAGCCATGTGTGGCTTTTGAGCACTTGAAATGTGCCTAGTGTGACTGAGGCATTGAATTTCAAATTTTACTTAATTTTAATTAAATAGCTACTCTGGCCAGTGGCTACCGCATTGGACACCACAATCTAGAACAAATTTCATGAGACCCAGTATTTTTTTTAACATCTTTATTGGAGTATAATTGCTTTACAATGGTGTGTTAATTTCTGCTTTATATCAGAGTGAATCAGCTATATATATATACATATATCCCCATATCGCCTCCCTCTTGCATCTCCCTCCCACCCTCCCTATCCCACCCTCTAGGTGGTCACAAAGCACCAAGCTGACCTCCCTGTGCTATGCGGCTGCTTCCCACTAGCTATCAGTTTTACATTTGGTAGTGTACATATGTCCATGCCACGCTCTCACTTTGTCCCAGCTTACCCTTGGCCCTCCCCATGTCCTCAAGTCCAGTCTCTACGTCTGCATCTTTATTCCTGTCCTACCCCTAGGTTCATAAGAACCATTTTTTTTTATTCCATATATATGTGTTAGCATACGGTATTTGTTTTTCTCTTTCTGACTTACTTCACTCAGTATGACAGACTTTAGGTCCATCCACCTCACTACAAATAACTCAGTTTCGTTTCTTTTTATGGCTGAGTAATATTCCATTGTATATATGTGCCCCATCTTCTTTATCCATTCATCTGTCAGTGGACACTTAGGTTGCTTCCATGTCCTGGCTGTTGTAAACAGAGCTGCAATGAACATTGTGGTACATGACTCTTTTTGAATTATGGTTTTCTCAGGGTATATGCCCAGTAGTGGGATTGCTGGGTCGTATGGTAGTTCTAGTTGTAGTTTTTTAAGGAACCTCCCTACTGTTCTCCATAGTGGCTGTATCAATTTTACAGTCCCACCAACAGTGCAAGAGGGTTCCCTTTTCTCCACACCCTCTCCAGCATTTATTGTTTGTAGATTTTTTGATGATGGCCATTCTGACTGGTGTGAAGTGATACCTCATTGTAGTTTTGATTTGCATTTCTCCAATGATTAGTGATGTTGAGCATCCTTTCATGTGTTTGTTGGCAATCTGTATATCTTCTTTGGAAAAATGTCTGTTTAGGTCTTCTGCCCATTTTTGTCTTGGGTAGTTTTTTTTTTTAATATTGAGCTGCATGAGCTGGTAAATTTTGGAGATTAATCCTTTGTCAGTTGCTTCATTAGCAAATATTTTCTCCCATTCTGAGGGTTGTCTTTTTGTCTTCTTTATGGTTTCCTTTGCTGTACAAAAGCTTTTAAGTTTCATTAGGTCCCATTTGTTTATTTTTGTTTTTATTTCCATTTCTCTAGGAGGTACAGACCCAGTATTTTAAAATAGGGATTTATTTACAGAATATTAGGTTGTAAATTTTTTTTATCCTTTTTAAAAAAGGTACCTAATAGTGTGCTTTTTAATAGTACATTTAAAATATTTAGTTTAAATTAGAAGTAATATACAAATATATTCAAATATTTTTATTATATAGTTTTTTATTTGTAATTTTTTTGTTCTAAAATGCTTTATTTTCTTACAGATAAAAAAAAATATGAAATTACTAGGCGTAATATTCTCCGTGGAAAGTCAGTGCCCCATTATGCCGCTATTGAGCCCGATGGGAATGGTCTAATGATTGTCTCTTACAACTCCTTTACATTTGTTCAAGTTGGTCAAAATCTTGAAGAAAGTAAGGATGAAGACATGTCAGAGAAAATCAAAGGTAATTTTACTTTGAATATCCATAGAGCTCCTGTGTAAAATATGTCTGCTTTGTCCTCCCAGCTAGGTTATGAGTTTTACCAGGTCAAGATAGGTGCTTAATTTTTCTTTATTTTCCTTTATATTTCCCAGAATGGTCTTTTATAAAATATACCACCTAAGTAGTGTGAACTGTTCTATTTAATACTTCTGTAATTACCAAAAATGTTTTTAAAACCTATATATTATCTTACCTGATTAGATATTTAATAAATACTTATTGAATGAATAAACAAATACTAATGTCTACTTGTTGGTGTTTGAAAATCCAGCATATTAGTATTGTCAATAATAGTTTTTAAAAATAAGCTAACCTCTGTTCATTATAGGTGTCCTAATTACGTGTTCTTATCTTTCATACTAAACTGAAAGAGGGTTCCTTGGGGATAGAATCACTGACTAAGTTTTCTGAGTGTTGAATTCATTCATGAATGCATGAGTGAATGAATGAAGGTAATGTTTTAGAATGAAAAGAGTAAAAAGGTCTTTCAGGAGAAATTTATATTTGTATACAAAAAGTACATATTCTTTAGAAGTATTCAAGAGAACATTTTTCTATAATCATTACTGTTTATACTTCTGGTATTTATAGCCAGGGACTAGTATATTTTACTTAACAGAGATTTTCACAATATTTAACAATTATATATATTACTCTTTGAATCTACCCTTTTTATTACTTTAACAACTTAATTATTTAAAATAAAAATTAGTTTCACTATTTTTATAAGTATATTTTTATATACTTTTATAGCTTAAAAAATGAATCCTTTGAAATGTATTTAAAAATACTTTCCAGGGCTTCCCTGGTGGCACAGTGGTTGAGAGTCCGCCTGCCGATGCAGGGGACACGGGTTCGTGCCCTGGTCCGGGAAGATCCCACATGCCGCGGAGCGGCTGGGCCCGTGAGCCATGGCCACTGAGCCTGCGCTTCCGGAGCCTGTGCTCCACAACGGGAGAGGCCACAACAGTGAGAGGCCTGTGTACCACAAAAACAAAAAAAACAAAAAAAACTTTTCAAATACTTAATTTATATGTTATATAATATTTGAATAAGTAATAAATATTTGAAAAATATTTTCTCCAGGTTTGTAAACATGTACACCTCCAATTATAAGGGTTGTGCTTGGTAGCGTTTTATTTAGCGTCTTGTGATGTTTTTATGTGAGATCCCTTTCTGAATAAATTCTATTTTGTCTTAATTATAATGTTAAACTCTCCTAAAGCTTAGCCAGAGCAGCTATCCATATCTCTAGACCACATGCCCTTTAGAACTCCTTTGGTAAGCAGTTGTGGAAGAATGAAAGACTGCCTTAATCCTTAGAAGCAGTCTGCCTAGTAGCTAGGACCATGTGGTTCCAAGACAGATTTGCAGGCTAGTTGGGACACATCATGTGTTTAAATCACTAGCCACTAGTCCAGTGTTTCTTTTCTTGACATCTCACTATATTTTGCATTCCGCCTGAATTCGTTTTCCCCTTTTAGTGTAAACTACAAGTCCCTTCCATTTTTCTGTTTCCTTTCTAATAAATAGCCCTTTCTTGTACCCACTTTCTCTTGGGAAATTTCTTCTGTATTTATTTTGTCATTGGACTTCCACAAGAAGAAAGGAAAATTGTTCTAATTTTTAAAAATTATGCATAGTTCGTTAATTAGTATGCTTTCTTTTAAGCACTCTTTTGAGTATGTATACTGGTTTCATTTTCCATAAACTTCAAGAAGACTGATATTATCTATTACCTATTTGGTATTGTCATGATATTATAAGTAATGATATTTTCTTTGAAGACCTAATACAATCTCTAGAGATATAGAAAGGTACTCAAAGCAACCAACAATGGAAAAAATTATTTAGGTGTTTGTATAGTTTTGATGGAGAGGGGAGTAAGAAAATTCTGGCTTTCTCTTTAGTCTATGTCCATGGCCTTAATTTATACTAAAAGCTCATGTGATTTTGAAGGTTCCTCCCATCCCCATATCTGGCAGAAGTTATATATTGCATGATTATTATGTATAAACTGCCTTGTTAATGTTTGTGGGAGACGAGGGATGAGTAAAACATTTCTTACCTTAGAGAGCTTATAGTATGTTTTTTAAGCTATATTTCAAGCTTTTTGAGTAAATTTTTATTAAAAGTACTTCTAAAGGCAAAAGATATAGGATCTGAGATTTAAAGGAATGTGATGCAAGTTAGATATTACCCCGAAGTAACAACTTTATCCTAAAAATTCATGCTTTTTTTTTTTTTTTTTTTTTTGGCGGTACCCGGGCCTCTCACTGTTGTGGCCTTTCCCCTTGCGGAGCACAGGCTCCGGACGCGCAGGCTCAGCAGCCATGGCTCACGGGCCTAGCCACTCCGCGGCATGTGGGATCCTCCCGGACTGGGGCACGAACCCATGTCACCTGCATCAGCAGGTGGACTCTCAACCACTGCACCACCAGGGAAGCCCCCATGCATTTTTAAAAAATTTATTTTAATTTATTTTATTTTTGGCTGCGTTGGGTCTTCTGTTGCTATGCATGGACTTTTCTCTAGTTGTGGCGAGCAGGGGCCACTCGTCTTTGCGGTGTGCGGGCTTCTCATTGCGGTGCCTTCTCCCGTTGCGGAGCACGGGCTCCAGGCGCGTGAGTTTCAGCAGTTGTGGCTCGCAGGCCTCCAGAGTGTAGGCTCAGCAGTTGTGGTGCATGGGCCCAGTTGCTCCGCGGTATGTGGGATCCTCCCAGACCAGGGCTCGAACTTGTGTCGCCTGCATTGGCAGGCAGATTCTTAACTGCTGCGCCACCAGGGAAGCCCGCATGTTTTATATTTATTTCTATATTATCAGATTTGTTAAAAGAAAAATTTTAATATCAGATAAAAGTGACCCTTCCAGGAGACACACCATGCTTATGCTATATCTTTCAGCATATCAAGTACCCCCCCAAGTTTTAACATAAAACCACATGAAAATAAAAAGAATAATAACCCACATTTAGTGAGAGTTTATAATATATTTAGCTAACAGAATTGATATTAAATGTTTTACATGCATTAACTCATTTAAATGTCACCAGTCAGTCCTAAGAGGTGTGTAATATTCTGTTACACTATTTTACAGATTAGAAAAATGAGGATTAGAGGTATAGTTGTGTATCAGAATTATTAAATGGTTGAACCAGGATTCAGACCATGGACTAGCCAGCTCTGGAGCACTAGTTCCTAACAGCTCTGTTACATTCCTTTCTGATGAGTGGATAGACAGATTAATGTTTATGGATGCCATTAAGCAAATATTTATTCATTTTGCATTTAAGCCCTATTTTCCTACTTCCATGGTGATAGTATGATGGGTCTAAAAGTGTTTCTTTAGTAGATAGCTTTTTAGGACACAAGCTGAGGAGTTAGAGACGGTGATGAAGGGAGGATTCTTTTATTGGGAACTTAGACAAAATATACTGACAGCCCTTGAATTTGCTATGAAATTGCTTTCATGTTGTGAATGAGGTAGAATAGCCAATACTTTATAAGGAGAATATCTTTTATTTTTGTGTGGACATGTATCCCACCAAATAACAGTAGTCTCCTGTATCACAGAGTTACTATATTGCCCCAACATTGGCAAATCTAGGCTGTGGTGAAAGTTTCAGACAGGAGTTTACGACATATTTGGTATTCTTTTGAACTCGGAATCCACTGTGTGTGTGTGTGTGTGCGCGTGCGTGTATAAGAGGAAGAGGGAGAAGTAGGGAAGTAGGGATACTGAGAGGCAGGAAGAGAAGGAATGGGAATGAAAGAGTTGCTATGATTTGTACTGTATGAATGTGTATCTCTTGGAGCATGAGGTAATCCTGGAACAGGAAAATGTCAAGTAAATTGCTACAACTCTTTTGAGTGAAAATTCCCCATGGAGATCTCTGTGTGTTTGTTCATAATTATTTTTTTGTGAGACGATCACTAGAAAATATGCTAAGATAGGTGTTCTTTTGTATGACCTAGTCTCAGCTTTTTAATTATATAATGCATTTTTCTTTTCCTAAAAGAACCTCTGTATTACTGGCAACAGACTGAAGATGATTTGACAGTAACAGTATCGCTTCCAGAAGACTGTACTAAGGAAAACATTCAAATACAGTTTTTGCCTGATCATGTCAACATTGTGCTGAAGGGTCAGAGGTTTTTGGAAGGAAATCTCTATTCATCTATTGATCATGAAAGCAGTACATGGATAATTAAAGAGAATAATAGGTATTTTTATAGTTTTATTTATATTTAAAATTTTATTTTTTATTATTTCACTTTTTCCTTCTTCTCTTTTTATACTTTCTGCAGTGGTTACATCATAGGGGAATACTACAATAGGTCCGTCAGTATTGCTGATTATTTTTCTTAAGATAGATTAAAAATGGAATTACTATAGTTAAGATTAAAGATACTGTTATAGTTATTGTTTATATTATACTGCAGTGCTTTTCATTACCAGCTCTGGATACAATAATAATAATAACAAACAATAATAATCAATAGGTGAAAGTGGTCATTTATTTAAATTTGTGCTTTTTAAACTTTTTAATAGAAATAATTTTTTTCTATTAACTTTAATTTGCTAATTAGTGGAATGCTACTCTGCAATAAAAAGCAGTGAACTACTGATAGACATAATATGAATGAACCTCAAAAACGTTACATGGACTGAAAGAAGCCAGAGACAAAAAGTATGCCCTGTGCAATTCCACATAAGTGAAGTTCTGGAACTGGCAGAACTAATCTATGGTGATACAAATCAGAACCGTGGTTACCTCTAGGGTGCAGGAGGATTGACTGGAAAAATGCACAAGTGAACTTCCTGGATGTTTCACTATCTTTATTGGGTTATATGGGCGTATGCATTTGTCAAACAATGAACTCTACACTTAAAATCTATGAATTTCATCTATAAATTACACCTCAGTAAAAAGAATATGTAAATAAAAGGTAAACAAAGGTTGTGTCTTATAAGACTATAATCCTCTGTCCCAACTACCGTTCCTCTTTGTAAATCTGTTGTTCCAGATACTTCTTTCCCTAATCATTTGGATTAATAAAATTAGTCTCTTTCATTTTAGATCAAGTCTTAGTAATTATTGAATTCAGTGATGGTTAATGAATGGTATTAGGCACTTAATTTTTTAAATGGTCAAATTTTGTCAGAAGTGGGTTAAAATTAGATATTTTTATTAAATATAATTCTTGGTTAGTGGTATTTTACCCATCCATGTGAGTCTTGATGTGACTCTGAATTCTGCTAGTCTAAGAAATATATATCTAGTTCAAAATTGTTTTTAAATTAAGCAGATACCCTGAAATCATTTTATTAATGGAGAAATTTGGTGACTTGTTATACTTTTTAATGTATTATTTTAAAAACTCAGTATCTGAAAGGTTCTTTCAAAAATATTTTATATTTCCATATATTCTATTTAAACATATCTTACTAGTGTGTGTGAGAGATGAGGATAGCATTTTTAAATTGGCAAACCAGCTGGAACATACTGCTAAATATAAGTCATCAAGCAGTAACCCAGCCAAGGTTTAGGAGAAGAGCTGGACCTTATGCAAATAGTTTCAGCATTTAACACATGAATATAGACCAGTATTCTTTTTTCATTAAATTTGAGGTGCTTGATAACTATTTTATGTTACAAAAGATAATTACAGTGCTATGTAGGTGATATCATTGGTTTAAAAACACATGATTTTTTTGTACTTGATTATATTATTCATCTCATTTTCAGTAGTTAATGTTCCTGTAGTTTTGGAAGGATTTGTTTAACTAATCTGTAGTTTATTATGTATGGGGCTATGTGTTCCTTTTTGCTTGGATGGTAGGATGTGATTCTAGTTTTAAAATGTAGAAATGCATTTGTGCTAAAAGAGTAACATTGACTAGATATGCCAATTTAATGATGGTTCATAAATTCTTTATAACTAAAACTGTATGAACTCTAACTTCTTTAGGTAGCAACTGACTAAGAACAGTATTTATGCATTCTGGTCACTAGGTACAAGTTCTTTAATAGTTATTTACATATATTTTTTCAGAGAGGCAGAATAGTGCAGTAGTGAAGAACATGGACTTGGAGCCAGACTGCTTTACTAGCTTGTGACCTTGGCAAGTTACTTAACCTCTCAGTGCTTTCTTTTCTTACTTGTAAAATGGAGATGATAATAGTACTTACTTTATTTGTTTGTGGTGAGCAATAAATGAGTTAAAACATGTAAAGTGCTTAAGATAGCACCTAGCTCACGGTAAGCATTAGGTAAGTATAAGCTGCTGTCATTATTTTTATTATCATCATTATCATCATCACCATCATCATCGTTCAAGATTAGCTTTCTCCTTAGAAAATGTAACTAAATCTGGGCATTATTGACCATGGTGGTAGTTTTTAATGCTAATGATAGGAACTCATTACATAAGAAAGATATTATTTTGTATAGTCTCTTAAAATACAAGAAGTTTTAGAAAATTTTAAAGTACTGTAATTAATTCATGAGGTAGTGATAATAGCCTTGAAAAAGAATATCTGATAAGTTTGCATGTTCTATTTGATAATTACGATAATAGTTACTATCGTGTTCTTGCAATTGTTTCCTTGCAATTGTGTTCCAGGGCATGGGTTAGTATGGCCCACGTGTACCAGAGATGGCACATGGAAAAGGTTGCTTTGCTGTGAAACAGCTACCACCAACACCACTCTTCTCTGTATTATAGCAACAGCCAGCTTACCTGGATTTCCTTTCCTATTCAAGAGGCACATGGGCAACTCCCTATCCCATGTCCACAGTCTGCCCTGACTCAGCTCTCTCTCCCCTTTCTGCTGCATCAGTCCTTAATCTTAGTGTTCCCCAATGGGTCCTTTTTTATTGATTTAACTAACCTTCCTGATATTTAGGTTAATAATATATTTTGGCTACTGGTTTGTGATAATGAAGGTAATTGTTGGCTCCACACACAAAGAGGTACCTTTAGCTATAGGCCCTTTCCAGTTAACTTTATGTGCCCCCCCCACCATTCCCCAGTGAAATAGCTCATAGATTCATGCTGCTTGCATTTTTCTATTACTGAAGATTGGTAACACACAGCACACCTGAACTGCAGCAGTACTTTCTGAGTGGTCTTACTCTTTCCAATCACTCCAGTGGTACCTTCTTGTCTATTAAATCTATATTGTTTACCCTTGGATGATAGGTTTTCCATCATATGCAGAATGAAAATGAACATGATTTTTGGTAAAACATCCTCTGGACATCAGAGGGGTAATTTCTGTGGAAGATTCTTCTGTTTGGTATTGGTTGTATAATTTGTATAGTTGCTTAATGTAACATTACTTTTCTCATCTTAAACTTCTAGCTTGGAGATTTCCTTGATTAAGAAGAATGAAGGACTGACATGGCCAGAGCTAGTGGTCGGTGATAAACAGGGGGAATTTATTAGAGACTCAGCCCAATGTGCTGCAATAGCTGAACGTTTGATGCATTTGACCTCTGATGAACTGGTAAGCAATTGCAACAGCAGTGTGACTTCCCAAGGATCCAGAAGTATGTTATGTTAGGATTATACCATGTTTTTCAAACATTATTTTGCTTTTCCTAATGTAAGAGACAGATTAGGTATTACTGACTAGTGTTTGAATATGGCTTAAAATTCTAATATTTATTCCTTATACTGTGTGAATATATATATGTGTGTGGGCATGTACATATAGGGTGGGTGTGCATGTATGGTTGTATGTATATATGTATCTCTCGCTCTCTCAATATATGTACAGAGAGAAGAAAGATACACCCTCATACACTCAAAAATCCAAGTATAACTTTACAGTTGGTCCTCTGTGTCTACTGCTCCACATCCTCAGATTCAACCAATTGGGTATTATATATTTCTGTAGTATGTATTTTAAGTGGACCTTTCCAGTTCAAACCCATGTTGTTCAAGTGTCAACTCTATCTCCGTGTATATCTATATTCTCTTTTAGAAGAATTGACTGACCAAAGCTGACAGAGACAAAAATTATGATTTTACCCCCTACCTTGCTAATAATCTACATGTAGTCATTGAAATTTTCTGGGTGCTCTTAGAATATCACAAGGGGTGTGTGTGTGTGTGTGTGTGTATACATATAAAACATACAACTATAAGATTTTTGTTGAGTATGTTCCTACTCCGATAACATTTAAGATAATGTTAAGAATTTGAACAAATACAGCAAAACATATCAGCAAATTTAAAATGTCTGATTTATTGCCATCTGGAATTATAACAACGAGGAAGATTATATAAAGAAGTATTTATACTGTAGGGTTAGTTGCATCCTAAGGTAGAAAGGAAAGGTTAGAATATTGAAAGTAAATGTCTCTGACAAAAGAAAACATGACCAAAATGGAGAAACCAAGTTTCACATTTTCTAGCATAATGGAAAATTTCAAGAATCACTGGAATTCATATGTATGACTATAAAACTTTGATTTCATAGCCCTCTTGTTACAAGCCATGCAGACTGCATTGCTCTGTGTTCATTCAATATTCAGCAAGTATTTATTGTGATAGGGCTCTGGGGATATAATTATAGTGATAGTAGTGGGGGTTTGTTTTGAGATTGTAGATAATTGCTACTAAATGTCTTTTAAACTTGATGATTTCAAATGAATATTCATATATATGAGTAAGTTATTTATGCCTAAACACTAGTGTGTTTGTTACTTTTAAAATAAAAAACAGAATCTTGTCATCTCTAACTGAAGGCAGTTTTGTGTTTTTCAAATCTTTATACTTTTTCTTGCCTTACTGCATTGATTAGAACCTCTAATCCACTGTAAAATAGGAATGGTGAATAGTGAAAGCAGATATTCTTGCTTTATTCATGATCTTGGGGAAAAGACTGAATTTTCACTGTTAAGTATGATGGATTCTTTTTATCACTTTGAGGAAATTTCCTTCTATTCCTAGTATGCTAAGAGTATTTATCATGATGGTCATGATGTATTATTCTTTTTTACATATCACTGGTTTGGTTTACTAATATGTTATTGAAGAGTCTTACATTTAGGTTTGTGAGGAATATTGGGGCCTAGAGTTTTTGTTTTGTTTTGTCTTCTTACTGTCTTTATCTACTTTTGGTATCTGGGTAATGCTGAGTTCATAAAATGAGTAGGGAAGTGTTGCTATCTTCTATTTCTGGAAGAGATTGTGTAGACTTGGCATTATAGCTTCTTTAATGTTTGATAGATGTTGCCAGTGAAACTATCTGGACTGAAGCTTTCTTTTTTGAAGGTTTTAAACCATGAATTTAATTTCTTTAAAAGTTACAGGATTATTTGGGGCATCCATTTCTATTGACGTTATTTTTCCTTTTTTTTCAGTTTCCAATTTCATTCATTTCTGTTATTACATTTATTTCTCTCTTTTGCTTGCTTTAAATTTATTTTGCTCTTTTTTGAAGGTGAAAGCTTAGATGATTGATTTTTGACCTTTCTCCTTTTCTAATGAAAGCATGTAATGCTATACACTTCCTTATAAATACTACATTAGCTGCATCCCCAAAATTTTCTGCCTGTTTTCTTAATCCCATTACTCACTGATTTGATTTGATGCTGGATTTCAGTTTTTTGCATGGCTGGTTTATTCTTTGTTTGTTCTTACTCCTAGGGCGGAACTTTTCATGAATCTCAACTGAAAGTCTGGAATGTTTACCTGGGTTTCTCCTCCTGTGTGGGCCCTGATCTCTAATTTTTGTCTCCCAAGCACTTTGATAATTATCAGAACTCAGCTTTTTAGCCCCATATCCTCTGCTTTCCACTTGTCTTTTTCAGCTCAGCTTGAAACAGCAGATAACTCTAGGAAAGCAGCATAGTCTTGGGTTCTCCTTGCTATTCCCTTTTCTCTGTAATCTTGTCCTGTTAAATACTGGCTGCTTTGATAGTCCTTAGCTTTTCATCTTTGCCCTCCCATCTCTAACATATGGGTAATTGAAAGGAGAAGGGAGGGAGGAGTGAGGAGGCTGCTTTCTTTTCTGCTGGTTGTATATATCTTCTTGAGACACTCTGACAAAATGGCCCCAGCTAATTGCTGGAATTACCTTCTCAGCCAGCCACTGCAACCAGAATTGTTTCATTGGTACTTAGAAAGGACAAGACAACCACAGCTAGCTGGCTCCATATCCCAGCTGGAAAATGGACAGATTTGATAATGTCTGTAACTTCCAGACATTTAGTTTCACAGACTCTCTAGTCCTTTCATTAGGTTCTCAGTAACATGACTGCATTTTGGCAAACTAGTTGTGTGGACATTTTATCAGTTGTTATAGAATTGTATTTCTGTTATATGCATGTGAATGTATAATTTATCTTTTAAGTGATCCTTTTTTACTCTTTGAGGGATATAAGACCAAACAGTGATTTTTGCATTCAAACAGTGAACATATTAAAATTACTTTAATGAGTCCATTTATCTCTACTTTTGGCATATTTTTAACTATACCTCTGTGTTTTTGTTTGGGTGGATATTTGTGTATGTGTTTAGTGGTTGTTCTAGAGTTTATAGTATACATCTTCACCTTATCACCATCTATCCTCAAAATATATCACTTAACTCATAATTTAAAAACTTTACAGTATATTTCCATTCCATCCTTTGTATTATTTTTGTCATTTTATTTCTATGTTATAAACTTCATGATATGTTATTATTTTAACTTTAGTCAGTCAGTTTTCTTTTAAAGAGATTAAAAATGCAGGGTGAAAAAGCCTTATATTGATCCAGATATTTGTCATTTTCTCTTTTTTACATTCCTTTGTGTTGATTCAGATTGCCATCTGGTGTCATTTTTTTCCTGGGTGAAGAACTTCTTTTGTCATTTCTTGCAATGTAGTTCTGCTGGATAAATTCTTTCAGCTTTTGTTTGTCTGCAGAAATACATGATTTCCTTCTTTTAAAGCTATTTTTGTTAAGGGTGTAAGTCAGTGCTGACAGGGTTTTTTTCCCTTTCAGAACTTCAAATATACTCCATTGTTTTCTGGCTTGTGTAGTTTCTGATGAGAAGTCAGCTGTCATTTGTAATTTTGTTCCTCTGTCAGTAATGTGGTTTTTCCCTCCTGTAACCACTTTTAAGATTTTCTCTTTATTACTTAGAGAATAATTTCATTTTTCTCATTTTCAGCAATTTCATTGTAATGTGACTTGCTGTGTTTTTTTTTTTTCTTAATGTTTGTTATGCTTGGGGTTCTTTGACCTTCTTTAATCTGTAGGATTATAGTTTTCATCAAATTTGAAAAAAAATTGCCATTATTTCTTCAAAATTTTTTCCATTCTTCTTGCATTCTTCCAAATACTCATATGTTAGACCATTTGATATTGTTCCACAGGTCACTAGGGTTCTCATCTTTTGTGTGTGTTTTTATTTTTTGTCTTCTCTGTGCTTCATTTTTAGATAGACTCTATTACTATTTTAGATAGACTGTTACATTTTAGATAGACTGCAACTCACTGGTTGTCTTTTCTTCTGCAATGTCTAATCAGCTGTCAACCCCATCTAATATTGTTCTCCATTTCAGATATTGTATTTTCATATCTAGAATTTCAGTTTAGTTCTTTTTTATATCTTCCATATTTCTCAATGTGTTTGTTTTTCTTTACATCTCTGAGTATATTGAACAAGTTTATAATAGCTGTTTTCATATCTTTCTCTGCTGATTCCATCATTTTATCTTCTTTGTGTGTTTTTAAGGTTTTATTGGTCATGAGTCTGAATTTTAATATTTAATTATTGCTGTAATCTTAACATCGTTGAGTATGAAGAAATTCATTCTCTTGTTGTTATTTATTTTCTTTTATGGTCTAAGAATCCAAATCCAGATAAAGGTAAACCTCCTTGTAATGCTCAAGAGTTAGAAGAATGTGATATTTTCTTTGAAGAGAGCTCCAGTTTATGCAGATTTGATGGCAGTACATTAAAAACTACTCATGTGGTAAGTTATTGATAATGATATTTCTAAAAATTTGTGAATAAATAAAAGTTATTCAGATGAGATGATAATTGATTTACTAAATACTATTTTGCAAAGACAGCTTGATTGTCAGTTACTGGCTGTGATGTAAGTTTCTTCACTCCCTAAAGTAGCCATCTTTTTATACCATCATCCCTAATTAAACAATGTATGTGTGGCACTACTGCATATTGATATCTTTCAGTGGGCTTTTTTTCTGTGCAGTTTTTCTATGTGTAGTTGTGCCTGTAATATATAACAACTTAATATCTAACTTTCCTCTCATTCACTGTCCTGTCCTAACTTTTTTTGGATACTTAACATTTTTTTAACTAATGTCTGGGTATTACAATACTCAAAGGTGTTATAAAAATGAGCATTTTTTTGATTATACCTATGTAGACAAATGAGGTGGAATGGCATAAGACCAGTGGGTAGAAAGAGGTGTCATTCAAGCTTGTACCAAAATTACTTACTCTTATGATTAATTTCTGCATCTGCTTTGCTCTCCTATAACTAACTAACTACAATAATTTCTAAAAAGCACAGAGATGACATTTTGCTTACCACTGTGTACCTAACACCCACCAAAGGTTCTGATTCTGATAACTGCTTAAAAACATATTTTCAGACTGATCTCTTGGTGACAGTCATAGAAATAGAAATTGTTTCAGGTGCATCTTGGATCTCAAGAAATTTGCATACACTTTTATGTTTCCCTTCTTTGTCAATCACTCCTCTAACTGAAGAGTAAGCAAAGTTCTTGGTCATATTATATTATGCAATCTGGGCATTGATCCAAAGCCCAGATGATCAAAGTCATTAGATTTTTTTAGGCGTTTTCTTTCTTAGATATTGTTTAGTTCTGACATAATCCCATAGATAACTCCCTTAATTGTGAGTGAAGAACCATTACACAATTACTCTTACTGCCTTGGGTTAGCTTTTAGAAAATCATTCTTAAGTGTGACTGATGAAAGACTCTTCATTCTGACTGACTGTAGATTATTTATTCTTGAAGAATCTGGCCTTTCTTCCTAAAGTTACAGTCTTAGGAGCTATAACTTTTAGGTACTGTTTCCTGCCTAACTTTTATAGGAAGACATGTGATCTTAGATGTCGTAAAATGTTATTGTTTAAGCTTAGCTTCTCCGAGAATTTCATTTCATTTTAGTATAGCACTACTAAGTAGTATTGATCAAGTAGTTTAATGTTGGTCACTGAGAGGCATCTAGTTAATGATACCTGTCTTTATTTGCTATGTTTAAGCACACTAAAAATTAAAACCAAGGAGTCACAGAAGGGGATCAAAATAAAACATTTATTATTTACAAATTAGGGTACAAAAGCCCCATCTGCTGACTAAATCCTAGAATTTAGCAAATTTAACCTTAGTCACAGGCAGTGCCAAACCAGATCTGGCTGACCCTGGTGGAGCGGTGGAAACATCTTATTCTCTGAGGCCTCTAGCTCCTTAGAGGAAGAAGTTGATACTACTTATATACTTAAATAAATATATACTCTCTTATATTTTTCTGAGCTTTGTTGAAGTTCTCACTTTGTTCATTCTTCTCCCAAGCTCAGTGGGCATCTTTATGACCATTATTTTGAACTCTTTATCAGTTAATTCACTTATCTCTGTTTCATTAAGGTCTCTTTCTGAGGTTTTATCTTATTGCTTCCTTTGAAAGATATTCCTCTGTTTCTTCATTTTTCTTGACTTGCTGTGTTGGTTTCTATCCGTTAAATAAAACAGCCATCTTTCCCAGTTAAAGACGTGGTCTTATATAGGAGATGAACCTTATTGTTCAACTCTGTCCCTAGTTCTTAGTTGCCTCTCAGACTTTGTGATTGTCCAAGCAGCTTTTTTTTTTTTTGGCTCCCAGTAGTTGAGGGTGTGCCAAGACCTGTTAGTGTCCCAAAACGGACGATCTCAGTCAGCACCTGAATGCAGGCTGGTTGGAAGCCAGACCCTCAGGCATCAGGTTTTGAAATACACAAATGTGTACAGTCCTGTGGGATCGCAAACATAAGTCAGTCCCACTGTCCACCAGAGCCAGATGGTCTAGAGTTATACCCTGGGCGACAGTCGCAAAAATTGGGGCACCAGATGCGTATGCAAGCTCCTTTCCTGGAGATACCAGTGACTTAGAGTAAGGCAGAGGGAACGTGCAAAGATGGCAGTCACTGGCCTCTGTCCACAGAGAGCAGCAGCACCTCAATAGGCCTCTAGGTATGTGTCACACCAGAAGCCTACCACTACTCTGAAGCTTTAGGACGAGCAGAGAGGGTTTTTTCACAGAAAGACTGGGGGTGTGTTTCGGTCTGCCATCCCCGTTGAGCCCTGTAGTGGTAGTCAGCCAGGAACTGTCTCTAATTGCTATAGTCACATGGCAGGCACCAGGAATGCAAGCCCTACTGGCTCCCAGAACCAGGCAATCAGTGAGCATCCCCTGGGCAGAAACCACAAAAATCAGAGCACCAGATGTGTGTACAGGGTTCCCTCTGGGAGATTACTGGTGCTCTGAAGTGAGGCAGAGGAAGAGTGCAAAAGGTGGCACTTACTTCCTCTCCCTGAAGTATATTTCAGATGTGTGTTGAATTAGATGCTTGCCCCTCCTTCATGGGAGGAGGTGAGTATCTTTCAGATCTTCAGTATCTTTCTATATTGCTATCTTGAACCAGTATCTCAATTGAGTTAAATTTGAGGCCAAAGTTTCTTTTTATAATGGTAAGCACTTTGATTTTTCTATCATTAGTCATTTTTTATGAATATAGGCAAAGATTCAGTGAAGTAAAAATGCATAAACATTGATGTTTGGGAATAAGTGGAATGGTAATAACTGGAACAACAATTAAGTACTAAGTCCATCTTCTTTCTGAAGACAGATTTGGGGACTTCCCTGGAGGTCCAATGAAGGGGGCGCAGGTTCGATCCCTGGTCGGGGAACTAAGATCCCACATGCTGTGTGGTGCGGCCAAAAAAATAATAATAATTTAAAAAGTAAAAATAAAAAATAAAGACAGATTTGGTAGGTCAGTGTATTGTATGAAAGTCAAGGTCTGTCTGGTCAAATGTAGCTTGTTAAAAAATAGTTTCTTGGTGTACCTAAGAGGATACCAGTTGGCATGTCATTGGGGAAGGGAATGAAGGAGGCTCCAATATTGTGGATATTCAGTGGTACATCCATTTTAGGCATCAGATAGTACTACATGGGTAATTCATACTCCTTTCTGCAGTGTTTACTTCAAATTTATCTTCTTGATTTCATTTGTCACGACTTTGGACAATTTGAAATTACCTGTACATGGAAAGGTCAGTATATGTCCTTAATTTAGAAGAAAAAAAAATACTGTAACAAAAAGGTCAGAACTCTATATTGTAAATGACAGATTTTCCAAAATATAAAATTCCCTGAAAGAAATGTAAATTAGGGTTAGAATTTGGCATTTGGAGAGTACAATGTTAAATGAATATATGTAGCAGCAGAATAAAAGAGAAATATTAAATTTCAGAAGCGAAGGAGAAAAGTAATAAGATGTGATCACTGGGGTGTAAAGCTCAAATCAGAATTTAGATACAGTTGAAGATGAATTATTTTTGCTTTTATCTAGAGCTGTGTTATCCAAAATATTAGTCACTAGCCACATAGCTTTTGAGCACTTGAAATGTGGCTAGTTTGAGATGTGCTGTAAGTGTAAAATACACAACAAGATTTTGAAAACTTAGCATGAAAAAAAGAATGTGAAATATATTATTAATAATGACTTTTATATGAATGTTCATGTTGAAATGATAATTGGTTATGTTTGGTTAAGTAAAATACATTTATTAAAATGAATATATCCCATTTCTCTTTACTTTTTAATGTGGCTACTAGAAAACTTAAAATTATGTATTTGCCTTGCATTTTATTACTGCCAGACAACACTGATTTATAGAGATCAAATTAAATATAGCCTTGAACAATCAAAAGATGATAGGATGTTTTTAAAAAATTACAGTGAATTTTGCAGATCAGGTGGTATTCATCCTTTACTGCTTAAAACATGAGAATGAAACAGCTGAAAAGAATATTTGTAACTTATAAACTCACTGAGACAGTAAGCAGAGGAAGTAGAAACAGGAAATAATTTTTAGGTTAATGTCACTAAGAAAGGTAGTAGAAATGGCATGTATTCAGTATACTAATTCTTTCAAAAAGATATTAAGAATAGGATCAGAGTTTATAGAGGAAGGAAGTACATTTAGAAAGTATCTAAATCAGTGGTTCTCAAGCTTTTAAGCTCCTTGAGGTACTGAATTTATAATTTACTTGATTATATCAAATTTGACTATATTAGAAATGAAGCTATGTAATAATTTCCCTGCCTTCATGCTCAGAGTAGGTATATATCTCCGTAACAGTGCCTGAAAGTGGGAGGAGACAAATCCTAGTGCTAGTTGTTACTATGGGATGGACCTGAGGCTCACCATTATGTTGGTGAGGAGGTATTCTCTTCTGGAAGATTTAGAAACAACCAGAGCACCATTCAGGCAGCTGTCCATGAACCAACCACCTTTCCTGGAAGCAGTCTGCACCCCTCTCCCCAAGTCTTCCTAATTACCAGGCAGTAAAATAGAGTGCCATTTGTTGCCTGATTGGCCATACAATTTGGTCAGCATATTTGCTACCAGTACCTACAGACTTACCTCAAATTGTATAAATTGAACCATAAGGCCCTCATATTTTTTCTTTAAGAGAGCCATGTCTCTATCAGCATCCCATCTTTCTCTCCAAAATCGCAGTGCATTTGAGATTTTTACCTTTCCCATACACTAGCAAGTTAGCCTGCCATAGTTTCATAGATGCTGGTAAAAGCCATGAGACTCTTGGGTCAGAAACAAAGGACAGTTTATTACTGACAGCAGTAATATTAGCTAGAGTATCAACATTTGGACCAATTCCCAGTGCCCCAATTCCCACAGTGTAACATGGAGATGACCAGAAAGCTTGGCTGACCTTGCTCAGGAGGGAGAGATTATGTTCATGCTACTGGACAGTAAAAAAAAAAGCCTGCCTTTTGCTCTGGAGGGAGACAGTTTACCTTCCACAGTTGTTTGCTCTAAAAACACCTTGAAGTAGTAGTCTAGAACACATTAGTGCTTCTGCTAGAAAGATGTGCAGAAATGAAAGAGTCCTTAGGATAACTGTCTCCCTGCAAGTTAATGTTCAGGTATCACAGTAATACTGGTGTCATAATGCGTGTGATTCAACTGAAAGCACTTCAGTTTCTTTCAGGGTTATGAGAATATAATGGATAATGTCAATTATTTGCTGCCAATGGTTATTATTGAAATTACCTGTGACGGACCTATTTGAAGTAGTTTTCAATTCCATTTTTACCTTCTGTTCTCTGAAAGGAAAGATAATTTTAATTGCATATCACATATTTCTTGATTCTTAAAGTTTCTACACAGTTATCAAGCCCTCAATCCACTAGAATTTAGCCTTTCCCTTGAGATATCAATGAGATTGTTACTTGACTGACAGAATTTTTTCTTAGAGCATCTCTACAGGAAGAAACTCTTCCTAGAAGTTTTTGTTTTAGATAGAATATTTAATAAACTTTCATCTAGAATCTTAAAGGACAAGGATGTTTTCAGAAACTATCCTAAGTGACAATCCCAGTTGGAAGACCTTTTATCAGACAACCTATGGCTCTTTTCTTTCTTTATTCGGCAGCCTTTTTCCCAGGATGATTGCCCCTCACACACCAGGTAAGGGAAATTCCCTTATCTGGGAATTTATAGATACTTGACAATAATTTATTATTATCAATTTATAGATACTTGACAATAAATGTAGTTTGTTTGTTATTATGGACAACAAGCCTAACACAGGAATACAATTAGCCTGATTTGTGACAAGGATAATACTACAATATAGTGGGGAAAAAGATGGTCAAAATAAATGGCTCTTGGGCTTCCCTGGTGGCGCAGTGGTTGAGAGTCCGCCTGCCGATGCAGGGGACATGGGTTTTTGCCCTGGTCTGGGAGGATCCCACATGCTGTGGAGCGGCTGGGCCCATGAGCCATGGCCACTGAGCCTGCGCGTCCAGAGCCTGTGCTCCGCAACGGGGAGGGCCACAACAGTGAGAGGCCCACGTACCGCAAAAAAAAAAAAAAAAAAAAAGCTCTTAGTCTGTTAGATATCCATAGGAAAAATAATTTATTGACATTTACATCACACCATATGCAAAAATCAATTACAGATGGATTGCATGTCTAAACATGAAACAGTAAATTAATAAAGCATAGAGAGGAAAACAGACATTTTTGTGGCATTGGAGCAGGTAGAGATTATTTGAACAGGGCATATAAAACACTAACTAAAAAAAAGATGTTTAGTTGGATCAAAATTAAGAACATTAAAAACATCTGTTTATCAAAAGATGCCATTATGAGAGTGAAAAAGGAAACTTGCAGTGAGGAGAAGATATTTGTAATACACGTGTTTGACAAATGGTTCATATCTGGAACAGGGTCAGTAACCGTACTGGTTACTTACAGCCACCTGATTGGTAAAAAAGTTTTATTGGAACACAACCATAGACATTTATTTGTATATTGTCTGTGGCTTCTTATATACTACATCAAGAGAGTTGAATAGTTTTAACAGAGACCATATTTCAGAGACCTTTAGGCCTGAAATATTTACCATTTGGCCCTTGGAGTAAAAGTTTGCTGATCCCTTCTTTAGGCAGTACTATACTGGCTTGATTCTGTAGCTATGTAGTGAGTCTTGATTTCAGATAGGGTTAGTCTTGATCTTTGTTTTTATTTTCCTAAATTGGTTTTGTTTTTGTAAAAACTTTACAATCAGCTTTTCAATTTGTACAAAAACATCTGCTGGGATTGTCATTGGGATTGTGTTTAATTTGTAGGTCAACTTGAGGAGAATTGACACCTTAATTATTGATTTGTGTCATTCATGAACATTGTATGTCTGTTTATTTAGGTTTCCCTTAATGTTTACTAGCAATATTTTGAAGCTTTTAGCGTTAAGTTTAACACCAGTATTTCATATTTTGGAAGCTAATGTAATTAGTATATTTTTTTAATTCCCAATTTGTTTTGTCTTTTACATAGAAATAAGGTTGAGTGACTTTATATTGTAACTTATAAATTCTTTTTCCAGTGCTTTTTTGTAGATACGTCAATATGTTTATGTACAGGATAATGCCTGTGAATTAAGATAGTTAACATTTCTTTTCAGTCGGTACACCTTTTATTTCTTTGTCTTATCTTATTGTACTAGGTAGGACATCAGATGCAGTATTGAATTTCATTGATGGGAGCAGAAATCCTTGTCTTATTCCTAGTCTTAGGAAGAAGGATTGAGTGGTTTACCATCAAATATGATGTTAGTTCTAGGGTTTACGTATGTTAGGTTGAGGAACTCACTTATAGTCTAGTTTGCTGAGGTTTTTATCTTTTTAATCATGAATGTGTGTTGAATTTAAGTGCTTTTTTGGGCATTTGCTTGATTATATGGATTTTCTTCTGTTAATATGTTCAGTTTTATCATTTAATTAAAAAATTGTAACATGAGCATTATTTTAAGGATTTTTATTTATATATTCATAAGGGATATTAATCTATGGTTTTCCTGTAATTTCTTCTTCAGATAACAGTAATGCTGTCCTCATAATATGAATTGAGAGGTTTGTTTTCTGAAAGAGTTTGTATAGGGTAGGTATTATTTGCTCCTTAAATGTTTGGTAAAATTTATCACTGAAATTACCTGTGTCTGGAGATGTTTTGTGGGAAGGGGTTTAATTACGAATTTAGCTTTGTTAGTAGATACAGAGCCATTCCGATTTTCTCTTTCTTCTTTAGCTTGTGTTGATCGTTGTTGTCCTTCAAGATATTAATCCATTCCATCCAAGTTGTTGAATTATTGCAGAAGTCCTCCAAAATACTCTCTCATTGTCTTTTTAATGTTTGTAGGATTGTAGTAATGGCCCCTCTATTTACTAATTATGGGTTTAATTTACTCCTCTTTTTCTAGTTTCTTAGGTGGAAACATAGGTAATTGATTTGTAGCACCTCTCCTCTGATAAATGCATTTAGAGCTATAGATTTCCATCAAAGTATCACTTAACCTTCATTCCATATATTTCATTTTATTTCAGCTTAACATATTTTCTAATATCCTTTCAGATTTCTTCTTTGACCCATGCTTATTTATAAGGTGGTGTTTTAATTTCCAACTATGTAGGGATTTTTGTGATGTGTGTGTATGTGTTTGTGTGTGTATACAGGGTTTTTTTTTAAGTGATTTCTCACTTAATTTCATTGTGGTTAGGGATAACCAGTCTTTTTAAAGTTATGCAAACTTGTTTATAACCTAGTACATACACGGTCTCTAGGTATTTTTTCCATATATACTTGAAAATATGTATATGCTGTGGTTGGGTGACCTCAATTTGTGTTAGGTCAAGTTGTATTAGGTTCAATAGCTGAGGTTTTGTTTTTTTCTTAATTTTTATTTTATATTGATGTATAGTTGATTTTCAGTGTTTTGTGTTAGTTTCAGGTGTACAGCAAAGTGATTCAGTTACACATATACATGTGTCTATTTTTCAAATTCTTTTCCCATTTAGGTTATTATAGAATATTGAGTAGAGTTCCCTGTGCTATACAGTAGGTCCTTGTTGGTTATCTATTTTAAATATAGTAGTGCATATATGTTAATCCCGAACTCCCAATTTATCCCTCCCCCACACCTTTCCCCTTTGGTAAACATAAGTTTGTTTTCTAAGTCTGTGAGTCTGTTTCTGTTTTGTAAATAAGTTCACTTGTATCATTTTTTTAGATTCCACATATAAGTGATATCATATGATACTTGTCTTTCTGTGTCTGACTTACTTCACTTAGTATGATAATCCCCAGGTCTATCCGTGTTGCTGCAAATGGCATTTCATTCTTTTTAATGGGTGAGTAATATTACGTTGTATATATGTACCACATTTTTTTTATCCATTCATCTATCAGTGGACATTTAGTTTGCTTCCATATCTTGGCTATTGTAAACAACGCTGCAGTGAACATTAGGGTGCATGTATCCTTTTGAACCATGGTTTTCTCTGGATATACCCAGGAAAGTGGGATTGCTGGATCATACGATAGCTCTATTTTTAGTTTTTTAAGGAACTTCCATACTGTTCTTCATAGTGGCTATACCAACTTACATTCCCACCAACAGTGTAGGAGGGCTCCCTTTTCTCTACACCCTCTACAGCATTTATTATTTGTAGTCTTTTTGATGATGGCCATTCTGACTGGTGTGAGGTGACACCTCATTGTAGTTTGATTTGTATTTCTCTAGTAACTAGTGATGTTGAGCATCTTTTCATGTGCCTCTTAGCCATCTGGATGGCTAAGAAAAAAAAGCCATCTTTTTTTTTTTTTTTTTTTCTTTTTTGGCTGCACCACATGGCTTGTGGGATCCTAGTTTCCTGACCACAGATTGAACCCAGGCCCCCAGCAGTGGAAGTGCCAAATCCTAACCACTGTACCACCAGGAAATTCTCTGTATGTCTTCTTTAGAGAAATGTCTATTGAGATCTTCTGCCCATTTTTTGATTGGGTTGTTTGTTTTTTTGATATTGAGCCACATGAGCTGTTTGTAAATTTTGGAGATTAATCCCTTGTCGGTTGCTTCGTTTGCAAATATTTTCTCCCATTCTCTGGGCTGTCTTTTCGTTTTGTTTATGGTTTCGTTGGCTGTGCAAAAGTTTTTGAGTTTAATTAGGTCCCATTTGTTTATTTTTGTTTTTATTTCCATTACTCTAGGAGATGTATCGAAAAAGATATTGCTGCAATTTATGTCAAAGAGTGTTCTGCCTATGTTTTCCTCTGAGAGTTTTATAGTATCCAGTTTTACATTTAGGTCTTCAATCCATTTTGAGTTTATTTTTTTGTATGGTGTTAAAGAATGTTCTGATTTCATTCTTTTACATGTAGCTGTCCAGTTTTCCTAGCACCACTTTTTGAAGAGACTGTCTTTTTCTCCATTGTATATTCTTGTCTCCTTTGTTGTGGATTCATTGACCACAGGTGCATGGGTTTATTTCTGGGCTTTGGTATATCTTTCCATCTGTTTGTGTCATCTTCAGTTTCTTCCATCAGTGTCATAGTTTTCTGAGTACAGGTCTTTTATCTCCTTAGGTAGGTATATTCCTAGGTATTTTATTCTTTTTGATGCAAAGGTAAGTGGTATTGTTTCTTTAATTTCTCTTTCCAATCTTTCTTTGTTAGTGTATAGAAATGCAACAGATTTCTGTGTATTAATTTCGTATCCTGCAACTTTACCGAATTCATGGATGAGCTCTAGTAGTTTTCTGGTAGCATCTTTAGAATTTTCTATGTATAGTATCATGTCATCTGCAAACAGTGACAGTTTTACTTCTTCTTTTCCAATTTGGATTTCTTTTATTTCCTTTTCTTTTCTGATTGCCATGGCTAGGACTTGCAAAACTATGTTGAACAAAAGTGGAAAGAGTGGACATCCTTGTCTTGTTCCTGATCTTAGAGGAAATTCTTTCAGCTTTTCACCATTGGGTATGATATTAACTGTAGGTTTGTCATTTATGGCCTTTATTATGTTGAGGTAGGTTCCCTCTGTGCCCACTTTCTGGAGAGTTTTTATCATAAATGGGTGTTGAATTTTGTCAGAAGCTTTTTCTGCATCTACAGAGATGATCATATGGTTTTTATTCTTCAATTTGTTATTTTGGTTTATCACACTGATTGATTTGCAGATATTGAAAACTCCTTGCATCCCTGGGATAAACCACACTTGGTCATGGTGTATTATCCTATTAATGCATTGTTTCTAGTTGTGGCCTTTTCTTTTCCACCTAGAGAAGTTCCTTTAGCATTTGTTGCAAAGCTGGTCTGGTGGTGCTGACTTCTGTTAGCTTTTGCTTGTTTGTAAAGCTTTTGATTTCTCTATCAAATCTGAATGAGAGCCTTGCTGGGTAGAGTGTTCTTGGTTGTATGTTCTTCCCTTTCATCACTTTATCATGGCACTCCCTTCTGGCCTGCAGAGTTTCTGCTGAGAAATCAGCTGATAACCTTATGGGAGTTCTCTTGTACATTATTTGTTGCTTTGCCCTTGTTGCTTTTAATTTTTTTTCTTTGTTTTTAATTTTTGTCAGTTTGATTATTGTGTGTCTCAGTATGTTCCTCCTTGGGTTTATCCTGCCTGGGACTCTCTGTGCTTCCTGGACTTGGGTGACTGTTTCCTTTCCCATGTTAGTGAAGTTTCCAGATATTATCTCTTCAAATATTTTCTCAGGTTCTTTTTCTCTCTTCTCCTTTTGGGACCCCTATAATGTGAATGTCTGTGAGTTTAATGTTGTACCATAGTTCTGTTCGACTGTCCTCAATTTTTCTTTATTGTGGTCTGTGGCAGTGATTTCCACTGTTCTGTCTTCAAGCTCACTTATCCGTTCTTCTGCCTCATTTATTTTGCTACAGATTACTTCTATTGTATTTTTAATTTCAGTTATTGTATTGTTCATCTCTGTTCTTTATATTTGCTAGCTCTTTGGTAAACATTTCTTGTATCTTCTTGGTCTGTGCCTCCATTCTTTTTCTGATATCTTGGATCATCTTTACTGTCATTCTGAATTCTTTTTTGGGTAGATTGACTGTCTCCACTTCACGTAGTTGTTCTTCTGGGGTTTTATCTTGTTCCTTTGTCTGGGACATATTCCTCTGCCGTCTCATTTTATCTAACTTCCTGTGATTGTGGTTTCCATTCTGTAGGCTGCAGGGTGGTAGTTTTTCTTGCTTCTGCTGTCTGCCTCCATCTCGTTGTGCCTTCTTCTTTGTCTTTGGATGTAGGATATCGTTTTTGGTAGGTTCCAGTGGGTTTTTTGTTGATGGTTGTTCAGCAGTTAGTTATTTTGGTGTTTTTGTGAGAGGAGGTGAGCTTACATCCTTCTACTCCGCCATCTTGTCTTCACCCAACATTTGACACTCTTGAGCCTCTGAATTCACAGGGGAAGGTGGTCCTCATTGTTGCCACCGAGTCAGCAGAGTTTGTGGCTGCAGCTCTGCCTCCCCTCAATTAGTTGAATTTTTAATATCCCTTTTGTCCTTCTCTGTACTTATTACAGTTTCCAGGTGAGGAGGTTACAGTCTTCAACTGTAATTGTGAATTTTAAAGTTTCTCCTTTTAATTTTTAGTCTTGTCAGTCTTAATTCAAATATTTTGAAGCTGTGTAATGTTAGGAGCATATACATTTAAGATTTTTTTTTGTTCTCTAGATGAACTGACCCTTTTGTCATTATGAAATGCCTGTTTTTATCTCTGGCTAATACTCCTTGTCATGAAACATACTCTGTTTGATATTAGTGTAACCACAACAGCTTTCTTGTGATTAGTATTTATAGGATTAAATTTTTTCCATCCTTAACCTGCAACATGTGTCTTAATATTTAAAACATGTTTACTAGTTATCCGTTGCTATATAACCAGTTATCCCAAAACTTAGTGATTTAAAGCAGAAACATTTATTATGTCATACTTTTGTGGGTCGGGAATTTGAAAGGCATTTAGCTTGGTGGTTTGGGCTCAGGATATTTCTTAAGGCTGTACTCAGGGTGTTGGCCTGGGCTGTAGTCATCTGAAGCTTGACAGGGGCTTCAGGATCCACTTACAAGCTCACTCACGTGGTTGTTGGCAGGAAACCTCAGCTTCTAGCCATGTGAGCCCCTTCATGAGGTTGCTCATGACATGGCCACTGCCTTCCCTTAGAGTGAGTGATCTGAGGAGGGTTGTGGGGAGAACAGAAGTGACCAAGATGGAAATTGTAATGTTTTCTATACTACATCTTGGTAGTGATATACTGTTATTTCTGCTATATTCTGTTGGTCACACAGGCCCACCCTAGTACATTGTGAGTGGGGAAGACATACGGCTGTGAATAAAAGAAGGCAGGGATCAAAGGGTGCCACTTTGGTAGCTGGGTGTCATAGCCACTGATATGGGCATTGGGGGCACTGGCATACCCATTGTTCCCAATGATTTATGGCCTTCTCACATGCAAAATAGGTACCCTGCAAAGGTCTCTTAAAGTCATATTCTAATATAGCATTCACTCAAAGGCAAGTATATCATCACCTAAATCTTGTCCAGGTGTAGATGAGGATCCTTTAAGGACAGCTCCTTGGGTACAGTTGCTCTTGATCTGTAGCCCTGTGAACTAAAAGACTAGTTATCTGCACCAGTATATCCAATATAACATGATAGGATAAGCATAGGATTATCACTGTACACATTTCTGTACAAAAAGAGGGAATATGGAAGGTACACAGGGGTGACAGGTCCAAAGCAATTCCAAAATCTAGCCAGGCAAAATGTCAGAAGTTTCTCAAGTAAGACTCAACTCTCCTCTTATTTGGAAGTGTTTCTCCCTGGCTCTTGGTTCTTTCTTCTGCCCTCTGGGCTCTTGATTCCACCCTTTAGGTCATCTTTCCTTATTCCTGAGAGATTACAGGCATACCTCGTTTTATTGTGCTTTACTTTATAGCACTTTGCAGATATTGCAGTTTTTACAAATTGAAGGTTTATGGCAACCCTGTGTTGAGAAGTATCCTCCAGTTGACTCTTGGCTCTTTTTCTAGTAACATGCTTAATTGAGGTGGTATTTTAGAACTAACAACTTAAGATTCAGCATCTGAATTCCTCAGTTTTGATATGCACATGCCTCTGGCCAGGGCAGTAACTATTCCTGGGTGAAGATTGGTGGTTGGGAAGAAGATGGTAGCTATAGAAGCTGGCACCTGGATCGAGCTTCCAACAGCACTGTACAAGCTACCGCTATAGTATAAATCTAACCATGGCTGGTGTTCCAAAAAGCCTAAATTTGTCAATACAAGCATACCTCATTTTATTATGCTTTGCTTTGTTGTAGTTCTCAGATATTGCATGTTTTTGTTTTTGTTTTTACAAATTGTAGGTTTGTCACAACTGTGTGTCAAGCAAGTCTATAAGCAACTTTTTTCCAACAGCATTTGCTCACCTTGTCTTTCTTTGTCACATTTTGGTGATTCTCACAGTATTTCATATTTTTCATTATTATATTTGTTATGGTGATGTGTGATCAGTGATCTTTAAAGTTAGCATTGTAATTGTTTTGGGGCACCACAAACCATGCCCATATCAGATGGCAGACTTAAGAGATAAAGGTGTGTGTTCTGATTGCTCTGCTGATTAGCAGATTAGTGTTTACTGTTCCCCCATCTCTCCCTCTGCTTGGGCCTCCCTATTCTCTGAGACACAATAATATTGAAATTAGGCCAATTAATAACCCTACAGTAGCATCTAAGTGTTCAAGTGAAAGGAAGAATTGCATGTCTATCACTTTAAATCAAAAGCTAGAAATGATTAAGCTAAATAAGGAAGGCATGTCGGAAGCCAAGATAAGCTAAAAGCTAGGCCTCTTGTGCCCGTTAGCCAAGTTGTGAATGCAACAAAAAAGTTCTTGAAGAAAATTTAAAGTACTACTCCAGTGAACACATGAATGGAAGTCTAATTAAAGTCTAATGGAAGTCTAGTTCTCCAGTCTAATTACATGGAGAAAGTTTTAGTAGTCTGGATAGAAGATCAGACCAGCGACAACATTCCCTTAAACCAAAGCCTAATCCAAAGCAAGGCCCTACTTTTCTGCAATTCCATAAAGGCTGAGAAAGATGAGGAAGCTGCAGAAGAAAAGTTTGAAACTAGAAGAGATTTAGTTCATTAGGTTTAAGGAAAGAAGCCGTCTCCATAACATAAAAATGCAAGGTGAAGAAGCAAGTGCTGATGTAGAAGCCGTAGCAAGTTATCCAGCTAAACACCATTACACAACAGATTTTCAATGTAGGTGAAACAGCCTTATATGGGAAGAAGATAGCTAGAGAGTAGTCAATGCCTGGCTTCAAAGGATAGGCTGACTCTCTTGTTAGGGCGAATGCAGATGGTGACTTTAAGTTGAAGCCAGTGCTTATTTGCCATTCCCAAAATTCTAGGGCCCTTGAGAATTATGCTAGATCTCCTCTGACTTTAAATGAAGCAACAAAGCCTGGATGACAGCACATCTGTTTACAGCTTGGTTTACTGAATATTTTAAGCCCACTGTTGAGACCTACTGCTCATTGACATTGTACCTGGTCACTTAAGAGCTCCAGTTGAGAAGCACGATGAAGTTTATGTTGTTTTCATGCCTGTTAACATAACATCCATTCTGCAGCCTGTGGATCAAGGAGTTCTTTTGACTTTCAAGTCTTATTTAAGAAATACACTTTGTAAGGCTGTAGCTGCCATGGATAGTGATTCCTCTGATGGGTCTGGGCAAAGTAAATTGAAAACCTTCCAGAAAGAATGCATCATTCTAGATGCCATTAAAAACATCATTATTTATGGGAAGAGATCAAAATATGAACATTAACAGGAGTTTGGAAGAAGCTGATTCCAACCCTCATGGATAACTTTGAGGGATTTAAGAATTCAGTGGAGGAAGTCACTGCAGATATGGTGGAAATAGCAAGAGAACTGGATTTAGAAGTGGAGCCTGAAGATGTACCTGAATTACTGCAATCTCATGATAAAACTTTAATGGATGACAAGGCACTTACTCCTGGTGAACATGCTGTCAAGACTGCTGAAATGGCAACAAAGGATGTAGAATATTACTTACACTTAGTTGATAAAGCAGTGGCAGGGTTTAAGAGGATTGATTCCAATTTTGAAAGAAGTTCTATAGGTAAACTGCTGTCAAACAGCACTGCATGCTACAGAGAAATCAGTCGTCCATGAAAGGAAGAGTCAATTTTTGGCCAACCCAATATTTTTTAAAGTAGGTACATTTATTTTTTCAGACACAGTGTTACTGTGTGCTTAATAGACTGTAGTATAGTGTAGGCATAACTTACATATTCACTGGGAAACCAGAAAACTCGCTTTATTGTGATATTCACTATATTGCTGTGATCTGAAACTTGAACCTGCAGTGTTTTCAAGGTAGGCTTATACGTGTTTGCACTTTAATAGTTTTCTCAGCCTGTGTTATGGGCTGAATTGTATACCCGCCAAATTCATATGTTGGAATCCTAGCCCCTAGTCCTATCCTAACCTTGAGAATGTGACTGTATTTGGAGGTAAGGCCTTTAAAAGATAATTAAGTTAAAATGAGGCCATTATGGTGGGTCCTAATCCAGTACGGTTGGTGTCTTTGTTAGTAGAGGAGATAAGGTCACAGACACACATAGGAAGGACCATGTGAAGATAAAGGGAGAGGAGAGCCATCTGTAAGCCAAGGAGAAAAGCTTCAGAAGAAACCAACCATGCTAACACCTTGATCTCAGACTTGTAGCCTCCAGAACTGTGAGAAAAATTTCTGTTGTTTAAGCCATCCAGTCTGTGGTACTTTGTTATGGCAGCACTAGCAAACTAATATAGCCTACCTCCTGGAACTTGTAGAAATTGCAAGCGTGGGGGGTGGGGGTGGGAATCTAAGGACCACTTTTCATTTCGTGCTGTGTCCATTTCAGTCCAAGCTGTTGTTATTCCTGCTGATTTAATTTTCTTAAAATTTTGTGGATATTCTGTTAATCTTACTAGGATTTACTCCATTATACAAAAGCCATACCCACAATATCTTGTAGATAAGGCCTTTCTCTACCTTGAGTTTCTGTTGAGATTCAGCTGATGAACAATGTCCTTAAGCTATTTAGAAACCCGTTGTTGGATTTGTGAGGCATACTCTTTGTCTTTAGGGAGCCTTTTGTCTGACTGAGTGGTGCTTTCTTTGCACTTTGAATTCTTTGAATAAAGAGTTTTACAGTTACACCCTTGCTTTCCATCTTTAGATTATGCTTTCCCGAGAGTACCCTGGATGTGATCTTTGCAGAGAAGCCATTTCTTAATTTTAAATTTAATAGGTAGAACAGTATGTGTGTGTAATGACAGAGTCCACAATACATGTGACTTCCTGTAGTCAGCGTTGAATTCTGAGGTTAAACAATGACCAGTAAAAAAAAGACTTACTGGCAAATAATATTTGTTTCATTTTTGTTGTTTGTGTAGGATAGGATTGTCCATGTTACATCTTTGAAGGCAGTGAGTATCTGATGGGCAGCAGAAAGATTTGGTACATCTAACACATGGAAACATCAACCTTAAACCTTTAACCTTAAATCTTAAACTCTAGAATAGGTGAGATTTCAAATTACTCTGCAAAATAGAGTATGTAACCCAGCCTCTGTCTAGCTAATTTTTCTTAAAGGTGTATCTTAATGTATAACTAACCTATTAATATAAACTGTTCATGTAACACTAGCATTGACACAGCTGCATTTAATCCTTATAATTCAGTCTTGGAAGTTTCCATTTTATTATTGTCCCACTTTACAGAGTGAGTTAGCAATTGATTTTTTTTTTTTCCGGTACGCAGGCCTCTCACTGTTGTGGCCTCTCCCGTTGCGGAGCACAGGCTCCGGACGCGCAGGCTCAACAGCCATGGCTCACGGGCCCAGCCGCTCCGTGGCATGTGGGATGTGGGATCTTCCTGGACCAGGGCATGAACCCATGTCCCCTGCATCGGCAGGCGGACTCTTAACCACTGCGCCACCAGGGAAGCCCGGCAGTTGATTTTTATAAGCCAATTTTATATTTAGTAGCCACAGTGACCCATTTTATTTTAAAATTTTGACTTTGTGTTTTCAAGAAAAATTCAAATTTACAGAAAAGTTAAAAAAAATAACAAACTACTATGTACCTGTATTAGTTTTCTGGGACTTGCCATAACAAAGTACCACAGACTGGATGGCTACACAACAGAAATTTATTTTCTCACAACTCTGAAGGCTAGAAGTCTGAGCAGGGTTGGCTTCTGGAGCCTCTCTCCTTGGCTTGTTAGATGGCTGTCTTCTGCATTTGTCTTCATGGTCTTCCATCTGTGTATCTGTGTCCTAATCTCCTCTTCGGACACCTGTCCTATTGGAATAGGGCCTATCCCAATGACCTCATTTTAAATACCTTTTTGAAGGTCTTCTTTCCAAGTATAATCACATTCTGAGGTGCTGAGGATTGGAGCTTCAACATATGAATTTGGGAGGGGATACACCTCAGCCCATAACAGTATCCTTCACTTAGATTTTAGTAACTATAATATTAACATTGGCCAAATTTTTTGTTTCTCCATTTCTTTTTGTTTAAACATTTAGGAGTAAGTTGAAGATGCCATGCCCTTTTACCCCCAATACCTCACAATATATATTAAAAATGAAGACATTTTCTTGTAGAACCACAATACAATTCAGGAAATTTAACGTTGGTATATATCAATACTTTCATCTCATATAGAGTCCATATTCAAATTTTACCAGTTGCTCAAATAATGTACTTCACAGCAATTTCTTTTCCTGATTCAGGGTCCAATCCCACGTCTCATATTGCATTGAGTTGTGGTGTCTGTAGTCTCCTTTAATTTGGAATATTCAATTATGCAGCCTTACGACATTGACTTTATTTTCTACCTTTTATAGACTATGTCCAGTATTTCCTCAAGATCAGATTCTGATTTTGCATTTTTGCCAGGAATAATATTACATAAATGATGTTTCCTTTCCAGTGTATCACATTAGGAGGTACTTGGTTGACATCTACTGTTTTCATACTATTGTGGTGTTAAATTTGATTACATGGTGTCCACCAGATTTCCCTATTTTAAAGTTATCATCTTCCCCTTTGAATTAGTAAGTACTTTGTGTGAAGTTGAAAGTAATCCTCGTAAAGGGCTTAGATTTTGTCATTCCCCTGTTTCTTTCCTCCCTTTACTGGCTTCCTGTCACATTTAGAAGAATGTCTAGGATCCTCACTGTGGTCTACAAGCAGCCTTATGACTCACTGTATTTTGTATATTTTAAATTGAGAGATCAGGATACACATATAACATGAACATATCTGAAGCAAAGATTTCACAAGACAGTGCTATCCTCATTGTACAAGACATACTTTAGTACTCTACTCCATACTGTTTTTAGTGAAGTAAAATAGAAAAGCCTTTTCTTGATCTACTAAATTGATTTTGCTACCAATGTTGAAACCCATAGTTAAAAATCACTGCCCTCCGGTATTGATTGCCTCTCATTTTTTACCATTTTTTCCCCGGCTTACTTTTCTTTTTTTTTTTTTTTTTTTTTTTTTTTTGTGGTATGCGGGCCTCTCACTGTTGTGGCCTCTCCCGTTGCGGAGCACAGGCTCCGGATGCGCAGGCCCAGCGGCCATGGCTCACGGGCCCAGCCGCTCCGCGGCATATGGGATCCTCCCAGACCGGGGCACGAACCCGTATCCCCTGCATCGGCAGGCGGACTCTCAACCACTGCGCCACCAGGGAGGCCCGGCTTACTTTTCTTAAACCACACTGGCCTTCATGCTATTCCTTGTACTAAACATGCTTCTCCCTGAGGGTGTTGGCATTTGTTGTTCTCTGAACGTGAAATGTTCTTCCTTTTCTCATTTGTTCCCATACTTTATTCACACCTGTGTTCACATGTTAGCTTCCATCCTTACTAACCTATGGGAACCACAACCCCATTATCTACTCACCTGTTTGCTCTTTTTTTTTTTTTTTCTCACAGCACTTTCTATTTTCTGGTATGTATTTCTGTTATCTGTTACATTTATATATATATATATATATATACACACACATATATATGTATATATATATATATCCTCCATTAGACTAGTCAGTGAAATTTGATATTATGATACACACAGCTAAAGATCCAACTTAATAATTTTCAAAATGAAAAAAAAATCAGCGTTTTTTTCTCATATTTCTAAGTAATATTCTCTTTCTACGGCTTTTATTAAAAATGTAAGTGCGGGGCTTCCCTGGTGGCGCAGTGGATGTGAGTCCACCTGCCGATGCAGGGGACACAGGTTTGTGCCCCGGTCCAGGAAGATCCCACATGCCGCAGAGCAGCTAGGCCCGTGAGCCATGGCTGCTGAGCCCGCGCGTCCGGAGCCTGTGCTCCGCAATGGGAGAGGCCATGGCAGTGAGAGGCCTGCATACCGCAAAAAAAAAAAAAAAAAAAAAATGTAAGTGCATTTCTTCCCATTTCATTTTACACCACTTAGCTACTATCTGACATCTTCTTATGCTACAATCTCTAGTCAGTATTAGAAGGTCTTTAATTATATGGTTAACTTTATGAATGGATATTCAAACAAAAATGTAACTCAGGATTTTATAAGACTTTTCTGTAGTTTTCAGACATCAATTTTAGACATATCACACATGTACAACTTATTAACACAACTTAACTGACCAAACAGAATATATACATATTATCAGCTTCTTAACCTAAATCTCTTAACCTCTTGAGTTTGAGTTTCTTCTTCCTTAAAATGGGAATTCTCAGGTAGTGAAGATTAAATAGGATTAAGTAAGGTAGCTGTGAAAAAGTATATATTGATCTCTGTCCCGTTCCTGATACAGAGCTCCTAAAACCTTTGTAATTTCCTAAGTGATAAGAGCACTAGGACTAGGAGCATATTTTGGTTCTTGGTCTTTGATCCCGGTTCCTGACACAGCTCTTAAGTCCCTTGGAATTTCCTGGGTGATAGGAGTGTCTTTTATGCTAATGAGGCAGTACTCTTGGTGAGCTCCTGGATAGCTTCATGATGGGGGCTGGTCACCAGAAAGACCAAGTCATGATTACAAGATTGGAACTTTCAGCAGCAGCCCTCCTCTAACCTCCAGGAAGGGGAGAGGGACTGGAGACTGAGTTAATGATCATGCCTATGTGATGAAATGTCCATAAAAATCCCAAAAGGACAGAGTTTGTAGAACTTCTGGGTTGCTGAACACATGGAGGTACTAGGAGGGTGGTGTGCCTTGCAAGGGAATGGAAGCTCTGTTCCCCTTCCTCAGAAGCTTGCCCTATGCATCTCTTCCATCTGAATGTTCATAGTTTCCTTTATCATAGACTTTTATGGTAAACTGGTAAATATAAGTGTTTCCCTGAATTCTGTGAGCCATTTTAGCAAATTATTGAACCCAAGGAGAGTCGTTGGAATTCTTGATTTATAGCAGTCAGTTGGAAGTGCAGGTGACAACTTGGGATTTGTGATTGGCATCTGAAGTGGGGTGGCAGGGAGAGCAGGGCAGTGGTACTCAGTCTTGTGGGACTGAGCCCTTAACCTGTGTAATCTGATGCTATCTCCTAGTAGATAGTGTCAGAACTGAATTAATTGTAGGACACCCACCTGGTGTCAGAATTGCTGGATGTGTGGAAAACCTACACATCTGGTGTCAGAAATGTTTTGAGTGTGGTGGTATTGTGAGTAACAGGAGAAACACCAGGGAGTGTTTTTCCTTATACAGCAGTAGATGCAGATCAACTCAATACTTCATGCATAGTAAGAATAGAGTAAATTTTAGTAATTTATTCTATGTACAGAATATGAATTTGGAGTTAAAGTTTCATGTCATTAAATTTTCAATCTGACCTCCAACAGATGCATTATTTATGAATAGATAAAACCTTTTTCTTAATACTACTTTTCAGTTCAGTTTGGTAATAGCAGTGATTAAAGGTTGTTTAAATGTCTTCACTTTGACATATAATCTTCAGAAGTCTTTAATTGCTAAGTGTTCTACAAAGAGAAGAAGACAATCGATTACTTGAAATTCATGTTCCAAATTTTTCTCTAGAGAATATTTTACTCTAATTGTAATCTTCACTGGTACTTCAAAGATAAACAAACATGAGAATAGAAGAAATGTGGGGTTACATTTTATTTATCAAAGGGTTTATGAATTTAAGAGGTTTTTTAAAGGCAATAGGTTATTTATTTGGCATTAACAAAGAATGAGTTTTCCAAATAAATTCTCTAGTACAAATTACTTCTCATTTAAGTGCTAAAACTATATTTAGAGCTTTTTTTTTTATGGAATCTTACTAAAATTTATTATTTGTCCCAAATCTAATGTAGAGCATTCTGAAGAGAAAGTAACATTTTATAGATTGTCGAATGTCATCAGAGTGAATATTAATTACCATGCTGTATATGTCTATAGTAAAGCCATTAGAAGCATTTGAAGTTAAGTTGGGTTCTTTACTCCCACACTAAGTAGTCTCAGTGTACTCCATTTAAAAATTTCTTCTCTGGTTCTGCATGGTTGGTTTTTGTTCTTTCCACTGCTAATAAGCTATTGGGTACTATTCTTACCTTTGACAGTGTGTGCCCCAAACAGTCATCCTTTTCTTTTCCTTCTTTCTTATTTGCTGTCGCATTTTGCTTTTGGCTACCGAGTTGTGAACTCAGTGGGATTTTTGGCACCTGTTCTTTTTTTAAATTTTTTATTGAGGCATAGTTGATTTCCAGGGTTGTGTTAATTTCTGCTGTACAACAAAGTGAATCAGTTATACACATATATTCTTTTTTATATTCTTTTCTATTGTGGTTTATCCCAGGATGTTGAATATTGTTCCCTGTGCTATACAGTAGGCCCTTGTTGTTTACCCATTCTATATGTAATAGTTTGCATCTACTAAGCCCAAACTCCCAGTCCATCCCTCCCCCACCTGCCTTCCCTCTTGGCAGCCACAAGTCTGTTCTCTATGTCTGTGAGTCTGTTTCTCTTTCGTAAATAGGATCATTTGTGCCATTTTTTGATTCCACATATAAGTGATATGGTATTTGTCTTTCTGACTTCACTTAGCATGATAATCTCTAGATGCATCCATGTTGCTGCAAATGGCATTATTTCATTCTTTTTTACAGCTGAGTAGTATTCCATTGTATATATATACCACACCTTCTTTATCCATTCATCTGTTGATGGACATTTAGATTGTTTCCAGGTCTTCGCTATTGTGAATATTGCTTCTGTGAACATAGGGGTGCATGTATCTTTTTGAATTACAGTTTTGTCTGGATATATGCCCAGGAGTGGGATTGCTGGATCATATGGTAATTGTACTTCAGTTTTCTGAGGAACCTCCATACTGTTTTCCACAGTGGCTGCACCAACTTACATTCCCACCAACAGTGTAGGAGGGTTCCCTTTTCTCCACACCCTCTCCAGCATTTATTTGTAGACTTTTTAATGATGGCCATTCTGAGCCACATGTGGTGGTACCTCATTGTGGTTTTGATTTGCATTTCTCTAATAATTAGTGATGTTGTGCATCATTTCATGTGTCTATTGGCCATCTGTATTTCTTCTTTGGAGAAATGTCTCTTTAGGTCTTCTGCCCATTTTTCAATTGGATTGTTTTCTTGTTGTCGAGTTGTATGAACTGCTTGTATATTTTGGAAATTAAGTGCTTGTCGGTTGCATCGTTTGCAAATATTTTCTCCCATTCTGTAGGTTGTCTTTTCGTTTTGTTTATGGTTTCCTTTGTTGTGCAAAAGCTTATAAGTTTGATTAGGTCCCATTTGTTTGTTTTTGTTCTTATTTCTATTGCCTTGGGAGTCTGACCTAAGAAAACATTGGTACGATTTATGTCAGAGAATGTTTTGCCCGTGATCTCTTCTAGGAGTTTTATGGTGCCTTGTCTTATATTTAAGTCTTTAAGCCATTTTGAGTTTACTTTTGTGCATGGTGTAAGGGTGTGTTATAACTTCATTGATTTACATACAACTGTCGAACTTTCCCAGCACCACTTGATGAAGAGACTTCTTCCCATTTTATATTCTTGCTTCCTTTGTTGAAGATTAATTGGCCATAGGTATGTGGGTTTATTTCTGGGCTCTCTATTCTGTTCCATTGATCCATAGGTCTGTTTTTTGTGCCAGTACCACACTGTTTTGATTACTGTAGCTTTGTAGTATTGTCTGAAGTCTGGGAGGGTTTTTTTTTTTTTTTTTTTTTTTTTTTTTTTTTGCAGTACGCGGGCCTCTCACTGCTGTGGCCTCTCCCGTTGCGGAGCACAGGCTCTGGACACACAGGCCCAGCGGCCATGGCTCACGGGCCTAGCCACTCCACAGCACGTGGGATCTTCCCAGACCGGTGCACAAACCGGTGTCCCCTGCATCGGCAGGTGGACTCTCAACCACTGCGCCACCAGGGAAGCCCTCTGCTTTGTTTTTTTGCCTCAGGATTGCTTTGGCAATTCTGGGTATTTTATGGTTCCATATAAATTTTAGGATTATTTGTTCTAGTTGTGTGAAAAATGTCATAGGTAATTTGATAGAGATTGCATTACATGTGTAGATTGCTTTGGGTAGTATGGCCATTTTAACAATATTAATTATTCCAATCCAAGAGCATGGGGTATCTTTCCATTTCTTTGAATAATCTTCAGTTTCCTTTGTTAATGTTTTATAGTTCTCAGCGTATAAGTCTTTCACCTCCTTGGTGAGGTTTATTCCTAAGTATTTTATTTTGGGGTTACTATTTTAAAAGGTATTTTTTTCTTTTATTTTCCCTCTCTGATATTTCATTATTGGTGTAAAGAAATGCAACTGATTTCTGTATGTTCATCTTGTATCCTGCTACCTTGCTGAATTCATTTATCAGTTCTAGTAATTTTTTGTGTGGAGTCTTTAGGGTTTTCTATATATAGTATCATGTCATCTGCATACAGTGACAATTTTACCTCTTCCAATTTGGATACCTGTTATTTTTCTTGTCTGACTGCTGTGGCTAGAACTTTCAATACTATGTAGAATAGAAACGGTGAGAGTGGGCATCTTTGTCTTCCATATTTTCGTGGAATGCTTTCAGCTTTCACTGTTGAGTATTATTTTGACTGTGGGTTTGTCATAAATAATTTTTATTATGTTGAGATATATTCCCTCTATACCCACTTTGGTAAGAGTCTTTATCATGAATGGATGTTGAATTTTGTCACATGCTTTTCCTACATCTATTGAGATGATCATGTGGTTTTTATCTTTTCTTTTGTCCATGTGGTATGTCACGTTGATTGATTTACATATGCTGAACATCCTTGTGAACTTGGGATGAATCCCACTTGGTTATGGTGTATGATCTTTTTTATGTGTTGTTGGATTTTGTTTGCTAGTATTTTGTTGAGAATTTTTGCATCTATATTAATCAAAGAAATTGGCCTGTAATTTTCTTTTTTGGTGGTGTCTTTGCTTTTGGTATCAGAGTGATGGTGGCTTTGGGAGTGTTCCCTCCTCTTCAGTCTTTTGGAAGAGTTTGAGAAGGATGGGTAAAAGTTCTTCTTTGTATGTTTGGTAGAACTTGCCTGTGAAGCCATCTGGTCCAAGACTTTTGTTTGTAGGGAATTTTTTTAAATTACAGATTCTATTTCACTTCTAATGATTGGTCTGTTCAAATTGTCTGTTTCTTCTTGATTCAGTTTTGGTGGGCTGTATGTTTATAGAAAGTTGTCCATTTCTTCTAGGTTGTCGAATTTGTTGGCATATAATTGTTCATAGTACTCTTTTATGGGTTTTTTGTATTTCTGCGGCATCAGTTGAGGTTTCTCCTTTTTCCTTTCTTATTTTGTTTACCCTTTCAAAGAACCAGCTCTTGGTTTTATTGATTTTTTTCTATTGTTTTTTAATCTCTTATATTTCCTCTCTGATCTTTATTATTTCTTTCCTTCTGCTGACTTTAGGTTTTGTTCATTCTTTTTCAGCAACAAAAAAAGGTAGGTTTTGTGGTAGGTTCAGTTGTTTGAGATTTTCCTTGTATTTTGAGAAAGGCCTGTATTGCTATGAACTCTAAGAACTGCTTTTGCTGCATCCCATAGATTTTGTGTTTTCATTGTCATATGTCTCAAGATATTTTTTAATTTCCTTTTTGATTTCCTCATTGACCCATTGTTTCTTTAGTATGTTGTTTGGTCTCCATGTAATCTTTTTTTTCTCATTTCTTTTTCTGTGGTTGATTTCTAGTTTCATGCCATTGTCAAAGATGCTTGAAATAATTTTTATACCAGATTTTGTTTTGTGCCCTATTTGGTCAATCTTAGAGAATGTTCCATGTCCACTTGAAAAGAATGTGTATTCTGTGTTTTTTGGATGTAATCCTGAAAATATCAATTAACTCTAACTGTTCTGTTGTATCATTTAGGATCTCTGTTGCCTTATTGATTTTCTGTCTAGAAGATCTGTCCATTGATGTGAGTGGGGTGTTAAAGTCTCCTACTATCATTGTATTCCCATCAGTTTCTCCCTTTATGTCTGTTAGTTTTTATGTACTTGGGTGCTCCTATATTAGGTGCATATATGTTGATGAGTGTAAAGAGTGTAAAATCCTTTTTTTTTTTAACATCTTTATTGGAGTATAATTGCTTTACAATGGTGTGTTAGTTTCTGCTTTATAACGAAGTGAATCAGTTATACATATACACATGTTCCCATTTCTCTTCCCTCCTGCATCTCCCAGCCTCCCTATCCCACCCCTCTAGGCGGTCACAAACCACCTAGCTGATCTTCCTGTGCTACATGGCTGCTTCCTACTAGCTATCCACTTTACGTTTGGTAGTGTATATATGTCCATGCCACTCTCTCACTTCGTCACAGCCTATTCCTCCCCCTCCCCATATCCTCAAGTCCATGCTCTAGTAGGTCTGTGTCCTCCTCTTGTATTGATCCTTTTATCAATATATAGTGTCCTTCTTTGTCTTTATGGCCTTTGTTTTAGTCTGTTTTGTCTGATATGAGTATTGCAACCCCTGCTTTCCTGTCATTTCTGTTTGCGTGAAATATCTTTTTCCATCCCCTCACTTTCAATCTATGTGTGTCCTTTGTCCTAAAGTGGATCTTTTGTATGCAGCATAATGTAGGCTCTTGTTTTTTTATCCAGTCTGCCATACTGTGTCTTTTGATTGGCGCATTCAGTCCATTGACATTTGAGATAATTTTTGATAACTGTGTATATATTGCCATTTTAAACTTTGTTTTCCAATTGATTCTATGTTTCTTGTTTCTTTTTGTTTTTGTTGTTCTTTTTGTGGTTTGATGATTTCCTTTTATTTTATGCTTGTGTCCTTTTCTTTGTTTTTGTGAATCTATTGTGTTTTTGATTTGTGATTACCCTGTTTTTCAAGTATGTTAATCCCTTCCAATAGCTGCTTGCTTTAGACTGATAGTCATACAGGCTCAAACACATTCTAAAAAAAAAAACAATCTATATTTTCTTACTCTCCTCCCCCACATTTTATGATTTTGATGTCCTCTTTTACATCTTTATGTTTATCCTTTTGCTGTCCCTTGTGTTTATCATCACTTTCACAAATAGCTTTTTTTTTCCTTTTTGATCTGTATACTGGCTTATTTAAGTGATTTACTTTGCAATAGCTTCTCTTTCCTATTATCTTCTTGCTTTCTTTCTATTTAGAGAAGACCTTTCACTATTTCTTTTAGGATAGGTTTAGTATTGCTTTAGTCTTTTGGTTTTTGCTTGACTGAGAAATTCTTTGTCTCTCCTATTCTAAATGATAATTTTGCTGGGTAGAGTATTCTAGGTTGCAGATTTTTCTATTTTAAGACTTTGAATTGAACATCTTATTCTTGATTCTTACCGGTAATTGCCCATGCCAGATAATGAATAACATCTTATTTCTCTGTTTTGTCTGCTTCAAATTAATGATGATATGTCTCTGTTGTTCTTCAAACATTTTTTTTCTTATATTGATTTTTTTTGTTTCTATAGCATACAAAAAGTACACTTAATTTGAATTGTACTTTTTAATTTTTGCACTTTATTTTCATTCACTTAATTAACTTATTAGCAAAACTAGTTTGTTTCAGTTTGTAATCTTAATTCTGATTTTCTTCTCTTTTGGACAAAATCCTTTAGTCTGGACTTTCAGAGGTTGCAAAGAGCAGAGAAGACCTCTCGTTACCTCAAGTTATAGATATTTAGTGTGAACATATGTGGAGACTGTAACGAATAGTGGAAACAATCTCTTTAGATCTCATAGAGAAATAGAAGGTCATTCTGTAAACAAATGCATTTGCAAGTTCGACCTAAAAGAGAAGGAAAACATTGTTTAGAAAATAGCACAAGCACTGATGACAAGGTAATCTACTTGTCTCTTGAGAATCAAGTGTCCCTTGCTGTCTACTATAGTGCTGTGCCATTATCATCACATCACCATCTTCTTTATTTGCTTCTGCTGCTCATACCTTTGTGATTCACTTCCTACCTCATGATTTCTGCTTACTACAGTCTCTCTGGGTATGTCTTTTACCTCTCTTTCTTATTGGCTGTATGTTTGTGTTTATTGTTCATTTTTGGCATTTAGACTTCGAAAGAAGAGGATTTACTGTTTTTTGGCCAGCCACCATCCCCTATGGGAAGCACCTGTCAAGAAAACACTTCAGTCTAACCATTTCATAAATCAATGGATAAAAGATGTTTGCCTTTAAGTTAGTTAGCTACCCTTGATTCTGTTAGTAGAAGCCAGGGTGTGGGATCCTACAGTTTGCCTACTTGGGTATATGGAAGCTCTTGTGGATATTGAACTATCACCAGTCTGCTCATTATAAGTGGCTTGCTTTTTAGGCAAGTTTGTAAACAGTGAGCAGGGGACTTCTAGTTCAGTCTAGGGTCTGGAAAGCTGGAAAGAGTGTCACTCCCAGTGTAACAACAAGAGAAGCCTGGATACTTAAAAATTTTTTTTCAGAGATCTGAGGTTACAGGGCAATCAACTAGCTTGAAATCCAAGGGAAAAACAGGTACCACCAAGGAGAGATTGGATAGGAGAGCTGGTTCATCTGAACATGGGAAGAAGAAAGGATTGCCATATAAGTGGGTAAGAAAAATTCAACAAACTGCTAAAGGCCTAGTGGGGGCTAACAAGAAAGTATAGAACCCATGGGATTTACAGATCCTCTTTATGGACCTTGACCAAGGCCTGATGCAGAAGATGGGGAGCAGGGGAGGAGACAGGAGGAAAGCCACCGTGGTGATGCAGCGTTGGAGGAGGGAAGTATCTTCTGCTGTGAGAGAAGCATGAAGTCCTGCCTGGTCTATTTTCCTTAAGTAGCAAAAGCCTTAAGCTGCTGAGGGAAGAGCATCAGATCTTATCCTAAGGGCTCAGAAGAAGACCCACTGCAGCTGGGGGGAAATAAAAATAATTTTAAAACACCACTGCTACGCCTGGGGCAGGGGCAGGAAATCAAGGGTAGATTATTAGACTTCTACCATTGGAGATGAGGCAGTATCACTAACAAGGCCCAAACCCAGAAACCCAAGGACACAAGGCCCAATACTGAGGCTGAACCAAGAGAACCCTCTGCCTATATCCTTCCACCCACCATCATCAGGCTGAGAAGCACCAAGTAACAGGCAATAATAATCTACCACTAGGGAAGGAGTAAGAGCATAGAGAGACTCTCTGAAATGCGGATGTATGGTGAAGGCCTAAAGTTAGGGGGGGAACACTACAGTTGGGGAAAATCCTCCAGCATCTCAGTGCCCACCAGAGTGCAAAGTAACACTGAAGGAATTTGAAGCTGGTGATGCACTGAAGGTAACCATAGCAACAACAGAATTCAAGCTCAGATGAGCCCTTTCTTAGCCCTTTCTCAACCTCCCTCTGTCATGACCACCCACATGAATGGCCTAGCAGAAGAAATGAGTCCATTACCAGGCATAAATATGGCTTACCTCAGTCTCTACTGTTTTTTACATCCAGTATGCAGTCAAAGGTTACAAGACACACAAAAAGAAGTAAGAAACATCCTTCTGTCAAGAAACAAGGGGAAACAAACCAGACTCAGAGATGGCCCCTATTTTGGAACTACCAGACAAAGGTTTTAAAATAACTGTGGTTAATATGTTAAAGCCTCTAGTAGACAAGATGAATAAATTAATACAGAATTTTAGCAGAGAGAAACTGTAAAAGAGTCGATTAAAAATGCTAGAAGTTTTTTTAAAAAACCACAGCAACAAGAGAAGAATGCCTTCAACAAACTCATCAGTATACTCAATACATCTGAGGGAAAAAAAAAATCAGTAACCTTGAAGACTGATTTCAGTTCTGCTAATTTTTACTAACCTAAGAGGGTGGAAGTGGGGTGGGATTAAAAACAAACAAACAAAAAACCAGAGCATCCAAGAGCTGTGGGGCAATATCAGATGGTCTACCATACATCTAGTTGGAATCCCAGAAGGGACATGGAACATTTGCCAAAATAGACCATATTCTGGGCCATAAAATAAATGTCAGTAAATTTAAAAGAATAAGAATCATGAACAGAATGTTCTCTGGCCATAACAGAATTAAATTAGAAATTGATAATAGAAAAATCTGGAAAATCCACAAGTATTTGGAAATTAAATACATTTCTGAATAACCTATGAGTCATAGTGGAACTCACAAAGGAAGTAGGAAATATTTTGAATTGAACGAAAATGAAACACAGCACATATGGGATGCAGCTAAAGCAGTGCTTAGAAGGAAATTTATGGCATTACATGTTATATTACAATAGAAAAAATGTCTCAATTTTATAATTTAAGCTTCCATCTTAAACCAGGAAAAGAAGAGCAAACCAAGTATAAAGCAAGTAGGAGGAAGGAAACTTACAAAGAGCAGAAATCAGTGAAACTGAAAACTGAAAATAATAAAACCAATGAAAAGATCAAAATTGATAAGTCTCTAGCCAGAGTAACCAAGGAAAAAGACAACACAAATTACCATATCAGAAATAAAAATGAACATGTCAGTACAAGTCCAAAAGACAGTAAAGTGTAATAATGGGATGTTATAAACAACTCTATTTTCATATATTTGACAATTTAAGTGAAGCTAACTAATTACTTGAAAGACAAGCATTATTACCACAGTTCACTGAAAAAGAAATAGATAACCTTAATAGTCTTATATCTGTTAAAGAGACTGAATTTATTGTTAGGAACCTTCTCCTAGGTCTGGACAGATCTCCAGACCTAGGTTGCTTCACTGGTGTGTTCTACCAAATGAACAAACAATACCAGTTCTATACAAACTTCCAGAAAATAGAAGAGGAAGGAACACCTCCCAACTTGTTTTATGAGGCCAGCATTACCCTGATAGCAAAGACATGACAGAAAAGAAAACAGGAAAAAAATTAAAAACCACACCAGTATCCCTCATGAATATAGATACAAAAGTCCTCAGTAAAATATTAGTAAATGAAATCCAGCAGTAAGTAAAAAGGATAATACATCATGACCAAGTAGTGTTTACCCAGGGAATTCAAGGCTGATTCATCAACATTCAAGTATCAATCAACATAATTCAGTGTATCATCAGACTAAAGAAGAAAAATATTTGACCATTCTAGTAGATGCAGAAAAAGAATTGACAAAACTTAGTATCTGTTTATGATAAAAATGCTTAGCAAACTAGGAGTTGAAGGTAACTGCCTCCTCGAAAAACCTAGTGTTAACATCGTATTTCATGGTAAAAAAACTAGAATGCTCTCCCCTAAGATTGGTAACAGGCAAGGAAGGGTGTTTGCCCTCATTACTCCTAGTCAGCATCATGCTGGCACTCCTAGCTAGTGCAGTGAGGCAAGAAAAAGTAGTAAAAGGTATAAAGAATTATCAAGAGGTTTCAGTAACTACCATGAGAAAGATGAAACCATTTTTAGGTGTTATCTTAAAAGCAGTGTTTATCTGCAGTTCCTTTGTCTACTCTTAGCTTGCAACCTTTGAATGGAATTATAAGTTTATTTTCCTAACATGGCCTCTGACCAGCCTAATAAGTATCATACATCTTAAGTGGTGTAATCTTTTTTATTTATCTGTATGGAATACTTGACTTTAAAAGGAAGAATAGGAAGGCTGGAATTTATTAAATGACTATCACACAGTCTCTTAACTACATAAAGGAAAAATTATCTCATTTAAAGGGAGTGTTTTATCTCACAGTAAATTATATTTGCAGTTAGTTCCATCAGACTAGTTTATTATAATTTGTTTTTAAAACTTCCAGATAATTAGTTTTGAGTATATTTAAAGCATCCAAATCTTACTTGAGGAATAATTTGTTCACTTTCTAGGGGGCAGATCCACAAACTATTTGCTGAAACATGCATTAATGGAAAGTATAAAACTGAAAGTAATGAGAATACAGTTGAAACTACAGAGAGAACTGAATTTGACAATAAAACTTACTGTAAAATGTAATATAAAAGGCCAGTCAGTTGGCAGTGATTTTGAAAATAAACCTCACTTAGCCAGTGATTATCAGGAGCAAAGGAAGAGAAGAAATAGTCTGTGAACACTGTGTGCCAGCCTGTTCCCCTTCTGCAGAGAACAAGCACTGGCCCCACCCAAAAGCCCTATCCCTTGGCATTGTTGCAGCAACACAAATTAGGTTGCTCTGTCTCTGGATTCTCCTGTGACCAGTAGCCTGTGCTGGAGAGCCACTTCACAGCTTTCCCTACTGAACATAGGTCAGGTCTCCACCTTAAATTTCAACCCAACATTTTATTCTCCAGTCTGCTCTAAAACTCATGGAAGCAATTCATTGTTTATTAAGTGCTATGCATATTTTATGTTTTCTATATTTGATATGATTTTTGTTGGTATTTAGGCATTTTTAACTCTGACAAACAGCATTTGTAATGAAGAATATCACTGCAACCTCTTTCCATTAAAAAAGTATTCCTATAGATGGAATCTAGTTAATGAGCCTCAACCTAATGAGTCTGTAGTAAAATGAGTTCCTTTAGCCATCAATATTGTAATAAAATTATTAACATAATGAACATTCTTGACATTTTATTGTAAGTAGACAGTACAAAGTCAATAATTTGTAAACAGATCTGTTTGAATCCTAGCATTGTGATTTTTCTATGTAGCCTAGAATAAGTTACTCAAGCTCTCAAGTATATTCTTTCATCTATGAAGTAATAACAGCCTTGTGGGTTATTGACGTTAATATTTATAACATGTCTGGCACATAGATTATGCTCATAAATCATAGTAGGTATCGTTGTTCTTGGTAGTTATTATTACAATTTAGCATTTGTAAACTTCATATTTGTATTCTGTGGTTTAAAAAATATTCTGCCTATAAAATTGGTGCTTTATAGCATGTTGTAAACGAGTTACTAACAGTTGACAAATACTATAGTGTAGTGGTTAAGAACACAGACTCCAGATTCAAATCTCAGCTGCACAACTTATTACCAGGCTGACCATGGGCAAGTTAGTTAAATCCTTTGTGCATCACTTTCCTCAGCTTTAAGATAGACCTAATAACAATAGCACATTTTTCCCAGGAGCATTATGAAGATTTATTAATCAGTTTTAGGTATGTAAAAAGTTTAGAACAGTTGTTGACATGTAGTTCTGTGTGTCAGCTGTCATCCGTATTATTATTAATTTGTTGAGTAAATGATTTTTTGTCACTTTTTATTTTAGGTGAATCTTGGAAGCAACCAGTACCTTTTCTCTGTCATAGTGGATCCTAAAGAAATGCCCTGCTTCTGTTTGCGCCACGATGTTGATGCCCTTCTCTGGCAACCACACTTTGGCAACCAAGACGATATGTGGGAGCATATTGCAACTTTCAATGCTTTAGGTATAAGCAAGCTCTTTGACAACTTTTTCCTTTATATTGAAAATTACAGTCATTCTTTTTTTTTTTAAGTTTTTGGGTTTGTTTAAATTTGAGCTGTGATTATGCTTGGATTGATTTGTGCTATAATTTGGTTGCTTGCACATAGTTGATGAATGTTAGTACTTTTGGAACAGTAGGACTAATTTGTTTTTATTCTTGTGCAGAAGATCAGCACAGAATAGAAATCAAAGTGGTTATCTAACTGCATGAATCATTCTAATCAGTTATTTGCTTATTCCAGCTAAGCTATACAATATCAGAATATGAACAAGGGGCTTGACAGTACCCTACATGGAACTTGTATTCAGGTTTCTTCAGAGTAGTCTTTGGTAATCATGGAATTGCTCTAAGGTAAAGCACATTATGAGACATCTTTCATGGAACTTAAGTGAAAAACAGCCATTATAATGAAAACACTTAGGGAAGATGATGATAAGCAGAAATGAAATTTATTCTGTAGGATAAAAGGGAAAACACTGCTTTTAAAACTAGAGCTTGAAACATTTTGAGCTACATAATTGTAGGCTTATGCAATAATTGATTTAATGATAAAATACATTAGTATTGTGTGGGAGAAATTTTTTAGATGAATTGACCACAGCTATTGCTTTATTGAAAGGTTATTTTAAACTGCCAGCAGGAAGTAAAATTATGCATTGTGGTTGCTGTATATGTACAACCCTAATTGTAGAGGAGATTTTTTCAATTATCCCTTATAGTTAATAATATAGGCTGTTAAACTGGTTAATTCAGACTCCAAATGAATTTTTCTGACCTGAAATAAAGTTTGATTGAATAGTTTAGCCACATAATTTCTAGCCTTTCTACTAAAATTCCTGATTTTTTATTCTCCTGTTTTTTTCAGTAAGAGGAAAGCTTTATCTTAATTTTCAGATATTCCTTTTGTATCCCTAAATCCCCTAGTATAATGGAATTCTATTATGCTTGAGTTTAAGTTAAATCAACATTACATTAGATGTGTAGTCCTGAGATGTTATATACATTATTTCGTCTGGATTAGCCTGGAGAGCTAAATCTAGGCTCTCAAATAGGTGTCTGTGTCCTCTCTACTTTTTCCTCCTCAAGCCCTGCTTAATATTAAAAAACCAGCATTGATCTGCCTGTGCTCAGTGGTTCCTTTGCTCATTCATTGTTTGATGAGGTCTCAATTTACATTAGTATTATATTTCCTCTCTCACATGTTACAATGTTCAGTAATCATGTCCCAATCTGAAAATACTAATTTTTATTTCAGAACATAAATGCTCTTTTAGACTATAAAGATAATTTTTTAAAAGATTATTTTTTCAAAGTTTAATTAGTTTCCAAGGGATATCCCAATGGAATTTTTTAAATAGATACTTGAATTTTCTTTGAGTTTGTAGTGGTCTCAAGGCTCTACTTCTGAGAGGTGAAGTACAAATCCTGTTACAGTGTTGGTATTGGTGTATAAAAATACCACTAACATTATAGAAATAATGGGAATGCATTGTGCATATTAGTACCTTTGGGGATGGGGTCTGCATTATGCACACACTCCTAAAATAACTTTATAATACATCCTATAAACATTTTCCCATTTATTTGATAAGAAAAAAGAAAAGATGCTGTAATGCCACATCTCTGATTGATGTACTCAACTATTATTTAAAGATATTTTGGCATGTTTTTAGTGTGTTAGATTTTTAATGTTTTAATTATTCATGGAAATTATAGGAACTATATTGTGCTTTTTTTTGAAGGGATGAAACACTATTTTGTTCCTTAGGAGTTAATGCTTTATTTTTGCACCATTTGGGAGAGATTGATTGTGGCTAGTCATTAATGGTTCAGAATTTAACCATTGTTGAGTATCTATGATATATATTTTTATTTAATCCTTTCGATTTGTAATAAGATTTATGAACTATTAAATGTTAAATCACTGTTTTTCCCCTTCTGTCTAATATATAGTTCTTTTTTTTTGTCTCATATTTCTTGGCAGGCTACGTCCAAGCATCAAAGAGAGACAAAAAATTTTTTGCCTGTGCTCCAAATTACTCTTATGCAGCCCTTTGCGAGTGCCTTCGACGAGTTTTCATCTATCGTCAGCCCACTCCCATGTCCACTGTACTTTACAATAGGAAGGAAGGCAGGCAAGTAGGGCAGGTTGCTAAGCAGCAAGTAGCAAGCCTAGAAACCAGTGATCCTATTTTAGGCTTTCAAGCAACAAATGAGAGATTATTTGTTCTCACTACCAAAAACCTCTTTTTAATAAAGGTAAATACAGAGAATTAATTACTCCAACATGTTGGCTTCTCTGTACTGGAAAAGTATTCAGTGGTAGCTGGAAGGCTGGGCAGTTGTGCTATATAATCTGTTAAGTTTTATTTTGTTAAAATTATCTTGTATGAATTTATTTTTTAAAGGATATTGGAAATATATTCGAGATTATGAGTCTATAAAAGCTATGGAATGAAGCTGCAAATTTAGAGAAAATTAGCTTCTGTAAAAAATGTAAAGATAGTATTAGCAAGTATAATTAATTTTTTAAAAACAGGCTAGAATCTCATCTTTTATATGAAAGATGTACAATTCATGTTTAAAAATAAAAATATTTATCGTGTATTCTTTGTTCACTGATACAGTTTCTACTTCTTTACCTATAGAATGTATAATAGTTAAAGTGTTGATTCTTGTAAATACTTTTTAAATGGACTGAATAGCTGGGGTAGAGGGAGAAATATAACAGGTACAGCAGGTCTAGTACTGTTAAAGTTTGCTGAGAGACCTTAAGTGTTTTTTCATATTAAATATAGCTTTATTTTATTTAACTTTTATCCATTTGGTCATCCACAGACATAAATAAAGAGATGATAAGGTACTACAAAGTGTAGCTCTTATCCATTGCCATATAACAAACTACTCCAAAACTCAGTGGTTTAAAACAGGATGTTTTATAATTTTTCATGATTCATTGACTTGACTGTCTCTGTTCTGCATGGCCTTTCCTCCTCCAGTAAGCTAGACCGTGTTTCTTCCCATGACAGAAAAAAACATTATAAGAGGGCAAGCCCTAATGTACAAGAGTTTATCAAGCCTGCACTTGCATCATATTTGCTCATCTTCCATTGAACAAAGCAAGTCTAGAGTCAGGGTGAGAGTGGAGTACACAAGGATACAGATAGCAGGTGGTATGATTCACTGGGAGCCATTTATGTAACAGTCTACCATACAAATTATAATTCGTCCTGGTAGTTCTTACATTTCTACAGTTAAGAAAAAAGTAATCCTGTTTATACATTAAATATGTTTTGCCATGAATTTTAGTTTCTTATATTATTTCCTTGGATTTCTTTTGGTGTGCATTTACCTGGAAAATTGTTTACTTTTATACCATTTTTGTATGCTTATATAAACTTCAAGTTAAATTTTATATTATAATAGGGGAATTGAGACTTTAATATAAGAGGCAGAAAATGAAGAAAAGAGTACACGATAGGAAACATTTGTTCCTAACATATCTCTTGCCTATCTAGACAAGTGTTTGGCTGAATTAAATTTTAGTGAAAGAAGGAAAAATAAGTTTGAGAGACAGAAAAGGAGGAAAAAGATGGCGATTACATGCATGTTCTAAACACTATGTCAGAAAGCAGTTTCCTGGAGAGAAGTATTGGGATGCTAGATAAAAAGTTGGGAAAAGTCCTGAGAACTGGTAGTGACAGTGGAGTCCTTATAGTACTCTGTTAGTACTAGGAAAGAGGACTAGATAGCTATCAAGCATCAAGAGATCATGAACACAGAAAAAAAAAAAAGTATGTCTGAACCAAAAAACAAAACAGTGATATTTGCAGAACTTTTTAGTGTCACTGTAAAATTTAATGAAACAAAAGACTATTTCGACAGTGAACTATTAAAAGCCTTTGTTATGTGACAGTAGATTTAAATTTTCTTTAAAATTTACCTCAGAGATCGTAAATACCCTCTTAGGGAATTTAAGAAAAATACAGATTAATGTGGTGCTTAATTAGCCATATGACAATATATATATGCAAATTTCCATATGGTAATCAATTTTCTTTCCTTTGTATATGTGATTTTTAACATGATTAATGTTGAATTGAAACCTACCAGGATAACTAGTCGTAAATATTTTTGCATATTGATCTATGTTAAGAGAGTAACAGGTCTAGAGCAGTGATTCCAAGTCATGTTTTCTTGAAATGTTTCAAGGATTCCACAAATATTTAACTCAGTTTGAATAATGTTCTAAAGAGATATGTACAACAAATGCTATGAACATAGTACCTTGTGTTTTGTTGATTTTTTTTTACCATAAATTATAAATGGGAATTTATAAAATATTTATGATAGTAATAAAGTAGTATTTTGTGTTTTTCATATGGAGTCATTTAAAGATATTCATTATATCAACATCTTTAGTAAGCATCAGCTATGTACCATAACATATTTTCAGGGCTAAGGATAATACGGTGTTAAGTTAAAGACAAATATTCTAGTGATTTCCAGGTGAATTTTCTCTTTAAGTAAAGAAGTAGGTGGGGGGTAGGTGGAGTTGCTCTATTAGAAAGACATTTAACCAGGGATGGAACCCATATGAGAACAGACAAAAGGGTTGCCAGTGGCAAGGGTCAGGAAGAGGATAATAAAGTTCAAGAAATTAACCAAAGAAAAGCATCATAAGGGACTACTATGAACAATTATATGCTAATAACTTTGTAACGCAGAAAATGGATAAATTCCTAGAAATGTATAACCTATCAAGACTGAATCATGCAGAAATAGAAAATCTTAACAGACCGATTACGAGTAAGGAGTAATAAAAAACCTCCCAACAAACAAAAGACCAGGACCAGACAGCTTCACTGGTGAATTCTACCAAACATTTAAAGAATACCAGTTCTTCTCAAACTCTTCCAAAAAAACAGAAGAGGGAACCAATCCAAACTCATTTGAGGTGGCCAGCATTACCCTGATACCAAAACTATACCATGAATGCCACAAGTAAAGAAACTTACAGGCCAATATCCCTGATGAACATGATATAAAAATTCTCAATAAAATATTAGCAAACCAAATTCACAATATATCAAAAGGATTACACACCATGATCAAGTGGGATTTATTATAGGGACGTAAGGGTGATTCAATATTTGCTAATCAATCAACGTGATATATCACATTAATTTAGATACAGAAAAAGCATTTGACAGATCTCAACATCCATATATGATAAAAAGTCTCAACAAAGTGAGTATAGAGGGAACATACCGCAACATAATAAAGGCCGTATATGACAAGCCTACAGCTAACATAATGAGGAAAAGTGAAATCTTTCCCTCTAAGGTCAGGAACAAGACAAGGATGCCCACTCTCGGCACTTTTATTCAACATAATATTGGAAGTCCCAGCCATAGCAATTAGATGAAACAAAAGGTGTCCAAGTTGGAAAGGAAGAAGTAAAACTCACTATTCACAGACGACATGAGTATATATATTAAAGACTCCACCAAAAAAACAGATCCAATGAATTAGGTAAAGTTGCAGATAAAAAAATCAATATACAAAAATCTGTTGAGTTCCTATACACTAATAACAAACCATCAGAGAAATAAAACAATCCCATTTACAATTGCATTAAAAAAGAACAAAATACTTACAAATAAATTTAGTCAAGGAGGTGAAAGAAACTGAAGACAAATAAATACAAAGGCATCCCATGCTCATGGATTGGAAGCAATTGCTACTCAAAGCTATCTACAGCTTTAATGCAATCCCTGTTAAAATTCTAATGGGATTTTTCACAAAAATAGAACAAACCTGAAATTTATATGGAACCACAAAAGACTACAAAAAGCCAAAGCAGTCTCTTAAGAAGAACAATGGTGGAGGCATCATGCTCCCTGATTTCAAACTGTTTTACAGAGCTATGGTAATCAAAACAGTATGGTATTGGCATAAAAACAGACACAAAGATCACTGAAACAAAATAGCCCAGAAATAAACCCACCCATAAATATGGTCAATTAATTTATGACAAGAGTCAATAATATACCAAGGGGAAAGGAAAATTTCTTCAATAAATGGTTTTGGCAAAATTGGACATCCACACACAAAAGAATGAAAATGGACCACTGTCTTACACTATACACAGTAACTCAAAATGGATTAGTCTTGAATGTAAGACCTGACACCATAAAACTCCTAGAAGAAAATATAGGCAAGTAAGCTCCTTGACATTAGTCTTAACAATGATTTTTTTTTTTTTGGATCTGACACCAAAAGCAAAGGCAACAAAAGCAAAATTAAGTGGGATTGCGTAAAACTAAAAAGCTTCTGCACAGCAAAAGATACCATCAACACAATGAAAAGGCAACCTACTGAATGGGAGAAAATATTTGCAAATCATATCTGATAAAGGGTTAATATCCCAAATAACTTACACAACTCAAAAGTTAAAAAAAAATCCAATTAAAAAATGAGCAGAAGATCTGAATATTTTTCAAAAGTAGACATAGAGATGGTCAACAGATACATGAAAAGTAGTGCAACATCACTAATCAACAGGGAAATGCAAATCAAGACCACAATGAGATATCACCTCACACCTATCAGAATGGCTATTATCAAAAAGACAGGAAATAACAAGTGTTGGTGAGGAGGCAGAGAAAAGGAAACCCTGTGCCTTGTTGGTGGAAATGTAAATTGGTGCAGCCACTATGAAAAACAGTATGGAGGCTCCTCAATTAAAAGTAGAACTACCATATGATCCATCAGTTCTACTTGTGGGTATTTATCTGAAGGAAACAAAAACACTAACTCAAAAAGGTATATGTGCCCCCATGTTCACAATAGCCGAGATATAAAAACAACCTAAGTGCTCATTGATGGGTGAATAATGGCATATATATATAATTCAGCAATAAAAAAAGGAAATCTTGCCATTTGTGAAAACATGTATGGATTTTGAGGGCATTGTGCTAAGCAATATAAGTCAGACAAAGACAAATGATCTCATTTATATGTGGAATCTTAAACACACACACACACACAAACCAAAACTGAACTCATAGATAAAGAGAACGGAATGGTAGTTACCAGCAGTGGGGGTGGGGGTGGGGGTGGGGTGGGAGATTTGAATGGCTGAAGGGGGTCAAAATGTACAAACTTCCATTTACAAAACACGTAAGTCATGGGGATGTAATGTACAGCATGGCAACTATAGTCAATACCACATTGCTTATTTGAAATCTGCTTAGAACTTAAAAGCTCTCATTATAAGAAAAAAAAATTGTAACTATGTATAGTAACATGTTAACTATCCTTACTATGGTGATCATTTTGCAATATATATAAATATCAAATCATTATGTTGTACACCTGAAACTAATCTAGTGTATGTCAATTTTAAAAAATGAGCGTGAAAAATAATTATGAAAACAATCTGCAGAATATTTAATTGAGTCACAATTCAGTTGCCACGTTAAGAAAAAAAAAAAAAAAAAAAAAGGCCTGAGGGATGATCCTAGGGCAGGCAGGGATAATGGCTGCTGGGGCAGGGCTCTCCAAGGGGTCTTTTCCACATGGGATTCAGAGATCCCATTTCTTCCTTGCCCCAGCCCACTAGGAAAACAGGTCAGCAATGTACTATAGCACACGTAAGAACTGCACTTGGTGGTGTGAAGTAAAGGAAGTTAAAGTGCTTAGGGAGCTACCTGTGGACTGACAGCATTTGGGTCTAGTTCCTGCCTGCCCACCTCCTCATGGTCATATTCCCGCCTTTCTTCACAGGCTGCTGTCTAGTTCTGCCTTGTTATTCCTGATAACCCCTAAAATTTCAAGTGTTGATTAAGGGAGCCCTTTTCACCATTTTATATCCAGGGCCTGATACAGGTCTTAATGTGTAATAAGTATTTAATATATGTGTTAAATAACTGATTTTTAAAAAGAAATTAAGAATGGTTAACAATATTAAATAATGCTTTGAAATAATATACAACTATCACATTTCTACATAGAATGGAAATTACAGGTTAAATCATTGCACAGGTATTTCTAACATTTGTGATTATAGAGATAAGAACAATGGTAAGTTTATGTGTGGCAAATAATAAAATTGGTATTGTACTAGTCATTGATGATAATGAAGAATATTTTAATTGCTTAGTACTAAGTGTGTCTTACTGAACAAGTGATAGTAGTTGAGCTAGTAAAAACTAGGCCTAATGTTGGGATGTTGGAGTAATAAACGAGTGAGAAGTAAGCCCTTCTAAAATTAGTATGAAAGAAAAATAGGCAAAAACGGCCAAGCCAACTAGATACCAAGATATATTATGAAGCAGTAATTAAATGAGGTGGTATCATTGAATCAGTAAACAAATACACATTTAATTTCTATTTACTTACTAGAAGGAAATGTTTATAATCTCAAGGTTAAGAAGGCTTCTTTAAGACCCAGAAAGCAAAAATAAATTAAGGAAAAGATTAATGAATTTGATCATTACAAAATGTAAAATTTCTTTATGACCTGTTCTACTAACAGTGGTAAAAGATAAGCAACAGACTGTGAGAAGATCTTTGCCAGTGCATAGTATATGAGGGAACTACTATCAAAGAGAACTATTAATAATAAAAAGGGAAACAAGTCACACAATAGAAAAGCATGCAAAAGAAAGAAAAGTCAATAGGAAAAGAAAGAAAGATGGCCAATACAGTTTTTTAAAAATGCCTAGTCTTCCAGGTAATCAGAGAAATAGGTAAAAAATTTTAAGTTTTATAATAGTAAATATTGGCCAGGATATAGGAATATGGGAACACTCCTACCCTGTTGGGGGGGGGGCAGGTATAAACAGGTATATGTGAAGGACACTTGGCAGTATGTTTTTATATTAGAATTCTATGTATTAGTGTTTTTTAGGAGAATAGGTTAAATCCCTCTTAATGGGCCTGAAAACTTCCTGATACTCATATGTAAGTAATATTTTTTTCCTTTTCTCACTGAAGAAAGATGGAGTTAAATTGTAACATCTTGGCAATTTACAACAAGATCTGTGTGCTGTTTTCTAAGAAAATAGATACTCCTGTGAAAAGTCTTGGTTCATAAAAACATGTTTTTCTGCTCTTTAATGCATCTATTGGAAAATAAGAGGGAAACACCCCTTAGTGTCTCAAAGGAAATAAGAAAATTGAGATTGAATATCACCTGGGTTCCAAAGTTTCTGTCGTGGGAAGGAAATCAAAGGAGCCACCCTTTCACTTTGCTTTCAGCAAGTATTTTGGGTTTAAAAGCAGGCAAGTCATTTTTCAAGAGAAGCAACTTATGTCGGATCCATTGCTAGCCGCATCCATCCTGAGATTCTGTTCCACCTGTCTTTTTCTCCAGCAGACTAGCCCAAACATAGCTATGTATCAGAATGCGAGAAGGCAAGCATTTTTCAAGCTTCTGCTTGTGTCACATTTTTTGATATCATATTGGCCAAAGCAAATCACAGAGTTTATCCCAGAGTCAGAGTGGAGTACGCTGCAAGGTTATGTGGTAAAGACATGAAAATGGATGAGGTGAAAAATTGGAACCATCTTTGAAATCTACCACACGTATCCATACTATTTCCCAGCAATATCATAGATTTCTAACCTTCCCCCACCCCGACTTCATGGCACACAGAAAATTATACAGCAGAGTGGGGCAAAAAAATGAGGTTGCTCTTGTCCAGAAGTGACCTTGGCTATCCAAGGGCCTAAATATCTAGGCAGCTGGTAACCTATTTGCAGCACAATGATGTAAAGTCTATAAAGAGGTGTGTGCATACATTGAAAGACTGCCAATTATAGTTAAGTGCTGTACTCAATTCTAAAAAAAAATCAAAATTATTGAAAAAATTTAATTTAGAAAAATATACTGGGCCATTTAGATCTAAAATCTATAATTATTAATATTTCAAATGTACATATTATCACTGTATCAGCTTTTAAAATAAATTTTATTGAGGTATAATTTGCACACAATAAACTGCCCATTTAACATGTACAGTTGGATCAGTTTTAATATATTTAATATATTTTTTGATTTAAAAGTATTCATCTGTAATAATATGTACATTGTATGTATATTCATATTTATGAAACCACCAGTATAAAATTAGTTGGAGTGGCCATCTTAATATCACGCAAAGTCAATTTCAGACCAAAGAATAATACCAGGGATAAAGAAGATTATTTCATGATAATACAGGGATTAGTCATTTAAGAGGACATAATTCTAAATGTTTATACACCTAAAATAACAAAGTTTCAAATACAAAAAGACTGATAAAACTGCAGCAATAAACAGGTAAATCAACAATTATAGTTGGAGATTTGAATACCCTTCTTTCAATTATTGATAAAATAAGTAGACAGAAAGTCAGCAAGGATATAAAAAATTCAAATAACACTATCAACAAAGTTGACCTGATTGACATTTACAGAAAACATTACCCAATAACAACAGAATAACATTCTTAATATTCTTAATCTTAAGAATAAACATTCTTAAGTGCAAACGTTACATTTATCAAGATAGATCATATTCTGGGCCATAAAACAAATCTCAATAAATCAAAATGTCACACAAAGTATGTCCTCTGAGCAAAACGGAATTAAATTGGAAATCAGTAACAGAAAGAACTTTGGAAAATCCCCAAATATTTAGAAACTACATGACACACTTCTAAATAGTTAAGTCAAAGAAGAAATCAAACAGTAACAGAAAGTATTCAAAATGAATGAAAATAAGAACACATATCAAAATGTGTGATGCTGCTAAAGCAGTATTTAAGGGGAAATTTATAGCACTAAATGCTTTTATTAGAAGAGAGATTTCAAATCAATGACCTTAGCTTTCACTTTAAGAAACTAGAAAAGGAAGAGCAAATTCAACCCAAAGTAAGTAAGTAAGTAAGTAAGTGGCAAAAAAAAAAAAAAAGAAATTAATAAAGATCAGAGTAGAAGTCAATGAAATAAGAAACAAAAAATTTGAGAAAATCACCAAAACCAAAAGCTGGTTCATTGAAAAGACTGATAAAATTAATAAATGTTTAGCCAAACTGATCAGGAATAAAAGAGGAAGATAAAAATTATCAATATCAGCAATAAGAGAGGTGAGTGAAATCACTACAAATTCTACAGATATTTAAAAAACAATAGGGGATTATGAGCAACTTTATCCCAATAATTTGGACAACTTAGAAAATATGGTCAAATTCTTTAAAAAAGACACAAGTGTCCAGAGCTCATTCAAGAAGAAATAGATAACTTGAAAGGCTTTATATCTATTTTTTAAATGGAATTTATAGTTAAGAACCTTTCCACAAAGACTCACAGATACAATGTCATGAAAGGTAAATTCTGCCAAACATTTGAAGAAATAATATCAATTTAACACAAATTCTTCCAGAAAACTGAAGAAGAAGGAATATGCCCAATTTATTCTATGAGGCCAACATTACCCTGATACCAAAACCAGGAAAAGACATTACAATAAAAGAAAACTATAGACCAATATCCTGCATGAACATGAAATGCAATGATTCTGAATAGAATTTTAGCAAAATTAAAGAATAATATAAAGGAAATAAAAGGGACGATACATCATGACCAGGTGGAGATCTGAGCAGTGCAAGTTTGGTTTAATATTTGAAATACATCTCAATGAAATTTACCATTTCAACAGACAAGAAGAAAGAAATAAACATAAGATCTTTCAGTAAATGTAAAAAAAAGCATTGGATAAAGTCCAACATCCTTATTTACAAATCACAGCAAACTAGAAATGAAAGAGAACTTCCTCAACCTGATAAAAGGCATCTACAGAAAACTAGTAGCATCATACTTAATGAGGAAAGACCAAATGTCATCCTCGCCCACCCCTGCAGTAAGGTTGAGGACAAGGCCAGAATGTCTGTTCTCACCACTTCTATTCAACATTGTACTAGAGATTGTAACCAGTGCTGTCTGGCCAGAAAAAATAAACGAAAAGAATCCAGATTCGAAAAGAAGTAAAACTGTCTTTATCCATAGGCAACATGACCATTTATGAAGAAAATCATTTGGAATTTATTTAAAATAAAAACTACTAGATCTATAAGTGAGTTTACCAAAGTTGCAGGAAATAAAATCAATATACAAAATTCAGTTGTATTTCTATATACTGGCAACATTCAGAAACTGATATTATAAAAAATAGCATTTATAATAGCACAATGTTCATAAATCAGAAAGTCGGTATTGGAAAGATGTCTCCCCAAGTTCCTATGTTTATCTATAGATTCAATGTGATCAGTCAATCCTAGCAGGGACCAAAAACAACAAACAGATCTTACACCACCTGACTTTAAGGCTTATTATAAAACTACAGTAATCAAGTCAATGGACAATGTGGTATTGGCACCAAGATAGACAAATTGATGATCGACAGAACAGAATAGAGTGTCAAGATACAGATGCGTATATGGACATACACGGTAAATTAATTTTAGACAAAAATGTGAAGACAATTCCGTGGAGAAAGGATATCCATTTTTGCCTTTGGGGTAGACTGAATAATGGTTACCCAAAGATATTAAGTTCTAATCCCTATAACCTGTAAATGTTAACTTATAAAGAAAAAGGGTCTTTGCAGAAGTGATTACGCTAAGGATCTTTAGCTACATTGAGAGATTATTCTGGATTATCTAGGTAGACCCTAAATCCAATTACAGTATCTTTATAAGTGAGCAAGAGATTATAAACACACAGAAGAAGCCATGTGAAGATGGAGGCAGAGACTGGAGTGATAGGTCCACAACTCAATATGCTGACAGCCACCGGAAGTGAGAAGAAGCAAGGAATGGATCTCTCCCAGAACATGGAGAGAGAGGATGGCCCCACTGACACCTTGATTTTAGATTTTTGTCTTCAGAACTATGAGATAATATATTTCTGTTGTTTTAAGTCACAGATTTCATGGTAATTTGTTAGAGTAGCCATATGAAACTAATAGCCTTATACCTAAAGTAACTCAAAATGGGTCATAGATCTAAATGTAAAGCCTGAAACTCTGACACTTCTAGAAGATAACATAAAAGGAAATCTTTGCAAAGATTTCCTTGCAAAGACTTCTTGCATGTAACAACAAATGTGAGATCCGTTAAAGAGAAAACTGATAAATTGAATTTTGTCAAAATTAAGAAATTATGTTCTTGGAAAGACAGTCTAAAGGAAATGAGAAACAAGCCACAGGCTGGGAGAAACTTCTGCATGCATACATCTAATAAAGGGCTAGTATCCAGAATAAAGAACCCTCAAAACTCATAATAAGAAAATAATCAAATGAATAAACTTTTAAAAATGGGCCAAGGTATTAAACCCGACATCACATTAAAGAAGATATATGAACTGTAAGTAAGCCCATGAAAATATGCTCATCATTATTAGTTATTAGGACGTTGCAAAATGAAAGCACGAGATATCACTACACTTTTACTGAAATGCCTCAAATTTAAGACTGACCATACCAAGCTTTGGCAAGGATGTGGGGCATCTGAAATCTCATACACTGCTAGTGGGAGTGTAAAATGGTAGAACCACTTTGGAAAATAGCAAATAGCATTTTCTAAAATGTTAAACTTACATCTACCATATGACCCAGACTTTCCACTTACCCATATTGCTCCCTCATCTGCCATCTTTATTTTTTTCCAGGAAAAAATGTAGTTCAGCATGCAACATTAATTCAGTCACTGGAATCACAAAATGAAGAACTTTCAAGGAAACTATATTCTCAGGTCCTTTACTAAATAGAAAATATGTATTCAGTGTTTTTCTCTGCCTGCAAATATATACCTTACAAGAGGAAAAATGAGAAGGGTGAGGCTATCTTAGTGGAGGAACAGGGTAATAAAAGTATGAAGCATATTATTCTACAATGTTGGTAACAGTATGTTCTGCTGGAGGTTAATTACTGGTGCTTCAGGAACCCAGTTAGAATCAGGTGCGAGAAAAAATAATTGAGAAATCAAGAGCTATGAACAACAATGCAAGCTGCTTTGGAAAACAGTCTGACAGTTCCTCAAAAGGTTAAACATAGAGTTACCATATGACCCAGCAATCCCATGCCTAGGTATATACCCAAAAGAAATAAAAACTTGTACACTTATGTTCATGGTAGCAACATTCATAATAGCTAAAAAGCATAAACAACCCAGATGGATGGATGGATAAATAATACACAATATATCCACACAACAGAATATTATTCAGCCATAAAAAGAATGAAATACTGATACATGCTACAACATGTATGAACCTTATGCTAAGTGAAAAAAAACAGTCGCAATGGGCTATACATTGTATAATTCCATTTCTACGAATAGGCAGATCTAGAGAGATAAAGGAGATTAGTGGTTGCCAAGGGCTGGGGGGAAATAGGGAGTAGCTACTAGTGGGTATACATTTTGGGCAGGGGCGGGGGATGATGAAACTGTTCTAAAATTGATTGGGGTGAATGCACAACTCTGTGAGTACACTAAAAACCACTGACTTACATACTTTAAATAAATGGGTTGTGTAGTACATCTCAATAAAAAGCTATTATAGAAACAACAACATGAGAGAAATGAACTAAAAGAAAGTCTGTAGTCATCTTCCATGCTAAATATGTATGGATTTTTAAAACAGTATTAGTATTTTTGCCTTCAACTTCTTGAAGTATCTTATTTTAAAAGAAATTTGAAAAGATTTTTGGTAGGGGAATTGTTAAAATCAAATTGTTCATGTAATTTTATTGGGGGAAACTGGTTAGATACAGTGGTGATCCCCTCTAGCCAGAAGTTCTCAGCTGGAATACTTTTCCTGTAATATTATGAGGAGTTATTTGGATGAAAGCACCTTCTTTACTTTAGTGTTTTTGTTATCTTCTACTGATATTTATATTTTATCTAAAACTAGTGGATCTATAAGAAATGATTTAAACCTATTAGCATTTTTGTTCTTGATAATGTATAGAGTCTGTGAAAAACAACAAAGAATACTACATTTCTGGTTTAGGATCAGAGTCTCCAAAATTACAAGTATTTAACCCTTTATCCTAGAAACAAAACCTATCTCCTGACTTCAAGACTGCAAAAATACATGGGCCATCTAAGTGGTTTTGTCCTTAGAGGAAACTTTGATATGTAAAGTTTTTCTGAACATGTTATAGTTTAAAAATAATATTTCCATTTACTTTGAGTTTATCATTTATATATTTTTGGTAATGAATGACTTAGACCAATAATGAAAACAATAATTTCTTACATGTCCAGAGTCTAGTTGAAAGTCATTGCAGGGGGCCTAGAAGAAATATCACAAATTATATGTAAGGGTATGAGACCTACGAAGGCCCTTTGGATAAGGGAAAAGCATTAGTGAAAACATCCATGCACTGGAGTTTCTCATGACCTAGAACTTCTGGTTTTCTTTCTCTCTTCTTCCTCCCCCTCTTTCTCTACCTACCTTCCTCCTTCCTTCTGCTTCTCCTCTTCCTTCTCATTTCTGTCTCTGTCTCTCCCCAACCTTCACCCCCCAATGGCAGCCACAGCCTCAGCAAAGTTTCCTCCCTTCTTCACTCACGTACTTATCTGCTGTACACCTGCCAGGATAGACCCAATATCTGACAGAAAAATCTATCAGCACTAACACAAAAAAATTAAGGGAATGCATTTGACTGCTGGTGTATTAAGTTGATCTCCTTAATACATAAAGACTTACGAGTTTATACCTCTGTTAACCAAGACACTTCTTTTTTATCAAAACATCCTATGTCAAAACCACTGTAAAAATCTAACACTCCTATAGCAGAGGGTGAAGGTCTTAGATAATGAGAGGTGCTTGACATCTGAGCAGAGTACCTGGAAAACTGTTTGAAAGAAGAGGTTGGTGACAAAAGGGCCTGATCTCATAATTACCTAGTCAGCTTTATTTTACACTATGTGTGGGAGGAAACTGCTTTCAGATGATTTTTTGTTGTGCATAATTATGAAGATATCTATATCTATATCCATCTGTTAGTGGTAATGGCTAGAACCTGGCTGTGTTCAGTATCATAGCTATTATATGTGGGAGATAGTTAAATATTCTCCAAAGAGAGAGCCATTTCCCAAGTGTGAGCAAGCTTCAGGTACATTAGTTCATTGTTCAGATATTTCTTGTGTTGCAATTATATGTTTTCGGGTAATTTTGCTAGGTGCTGAGGATGATGATAATGTAAACACAGATCTTCAAGGAGTTTTGTTTAGTAAAATGAACATGATTTAGAGAGTCAGATTTTCCCCAATACCTACTATGCAAAATGGAGACAATAATACATTCCCCAGAGAGTTGTGCTGAGGGTTATATGTTATGTAGAGTGCCTAGTTTTCAATGTGTGCTAGTTTCCTCAATATCTTAAAGAATATATAAGAGATAAGAAATGATTTTGACAGCTTGATATTTGATGTTTAATGAGATTTTTTCCCTGTAATTGACTACTGGAGGAGCTCCCAGAAAGAAAACAAAGGTTGCTTTGCTAAGCACCCTGCCTGATAGGCCTGGGGGAGCACCTGCTATGAGAGTAGGAGGGCTTGCTGAGGCGTCAGTGTTCAGCAGAACCTCTGTTACCACCGTGCACTTCTACAGTCTTCAGGGAATTGTAGAGGGAACTATAGGAAGTTTGGGGCTGGAGAGTAGTGAGATTCAAGTAGTGCTTAAAAGTATGTCTACATACGTCATCTGTAAAAGTATGTAGACAATGGAGAAACTGGAGGCCTGAGACCAGCATGAGGGCCATTATAACTGCAAGAGCTCATGAGAAACTGCTCTGGAGTAATGACAGTGGCAGCCAAGAAGAGAGGACAGAGAGACCGTATTAGAGGACAAGAAAAAGGAGGAAGAATAGTACACATTTTCCTTTTATCACACATTCAGGATTAGGAATAATCCAGTAGAAGGAATACACCATCTTTAATGTGGAACATGTTAAAAGTCCAACCTTTTGGAACCCTCCTACACTGTTGGTGGGAATGTAAATTGGTGCAGCCACTATGGAAAACAGTATGGAGGTTCCTCAGAAAACTTAAAATAGAGTTGCCACATGATCCTGCAATCTCACTCCTGGGCATATATCCAGAGAAAACTCTAATTTGAAAAGATACATGCACCCTAGTGTTCACTGAGGCACTATTCACAATAGCCAAGACATGGAAACAATTTAAATGTCCAATGACAGATGAATGGATAAAGAAGATGTGTTACATATATATATATATATATATATATATATATATATATACAATGGAATACTACTCAGCCATAAAAAAGAATGAAATAATGCCATCTGCAGAGCAACATGGATGGGCCTAGAGATTATCATACTAAGTGAAATAAGTCAGAAAGAGACAAATACCATATGATATCACTTATATGTGGACTCTAAAATACAACACAAATGAACATATCTAAAAAACAGAAACAGACTCACAGACATAGAGAACAGACTTGTGGTTGCCAAGGAGGTGGGGGGGCAGGGGAGGGACAGATTGGGAGTGTGGGATTAGCAGATGCAAACTATTATATAGAGAATGGATAAACAACAAGGTCCTACTCTATAGTACAGGGAACTGTATTCAATATCCTGTGATAAACCATAATGGAAAAGAATATGAAAAAGAATGTATATATGTGTACAACAATCACTTTGCTGTACAATAGAAATTAACACAACACTATCAATCAACTTTACTTCAATAAAATACTTAAAAACTTTTTTAAGTCCAACCTTTTAAATTTCTTTGAATTTTTTTGCAAGTTAAGACAGAATTCTCCCTTCAAAAACAAAAATCAGGGCTTCCCTGGTGGCGCAGTGGTTGAGAATCTGCCTGCCAATGCAGGGGACACGGGTTTGTGCCCCGGTCCGGGAAGATCCCACATGCCGTGGAGCGGCTGGGCCCATGAGCCGTGGCCACTGAGCCTGTCCGTCCGGAGCCTATGCTCCGCAATGGGAGAGGCCACAACAGTGAGAGGCCTGAATACCGCAAAAAAAAAGAGAAAGAAATCAAAACTGTGGAATCTTGAAATAGAAGATAGATTAATAATACTCTCTTAAACTTACACATTTATCTAAATAACAGGTTGACATCTTTGCCTTAATGTTCATAGGAGCCACAGGCATTTCAAAATCCTATTTCTTAAAGGCAATAACAATTACAACTAGTACATAAATAGCACCTACTATGTACCAGCCACTGTTCTAGCACTTTACATATTAACTCTTTTCTCACAACAACCCTATTATTATTTCACAGAAGAGGAAACTGGGACACAGAAGTTAAGTAGCCTGCCTTAGTTACACATTAGTTCTACAGCCAGTAAGTGGCAGAGACTGGATCTGAAACAAGGAAGTATAAACTCTAGTGAGCTTTTAGCAGCCACTTGTTAAATCTGCTTTGCACACACAGGTAGTGACTTGTCCACATACTTCATGGTGACTGTGATGGTAGTGATGTCTTAAGTCATATATGTCTTAAGTTTCTCAGATTTTAAGCAGATGGAGTTGGGACACAATTGTATTTCTCAATCATTGTTTTTCTTTTGCTTTTTTTCTTGCTGTTGTCAGTATTCAATATCTTCAGAGACAGAGGCTTTGGGAAAGTAATTAAAAATATTCAAATCAATGGGAACATTTAGAAACTCGTGATTTCACCCCATGGTTGGTGGGGTGGGTCTAGAGAGTTTCTACTGTGGTTTCCATAGCAGTGCTTTTGAACTCCTTCCAAATGCATGCTTTTTAATGGCTTCTCCAGTGATGATGGATGAGTGACTGAACCCAGCTGTATGATAATTCCAAATTAGGCCTAAAAGGATTATTACAGTTTGGTACAATGAGAAGAAAAAATGCTATCCATTTGAACAACCTTCCTTCAGGCAATGCTTTTTTTCATAGTTTTTTGACTTTCTTTTCTCCAAGTTTGGGCTCCTGTTTTTTGGGGGTTTTTTTAATGTCACTTGATGTGTTTTAGTTCTCAAGGTATCACTTCAACCTGTGTTGAATCCTGGGCTAAAAGTACTTGTTTACTTACCCAAAGACTTTGTTTTACAAAGATAGCAGCCAGCTAAGCTCCCTGATCCACCCGGTGTCCATGAGTCATTCTAACAAAGCAGGAAAGCCTGTTGACCTATTTGCCAAGTGTCTGCTCTGGAGCCAGTTGCAGTGACAGATTTTTGAGATGCAAGAACTCCTCTGGTAGGGATTTAACTAGTGGTTTCCACTGCATTCCTAGTAAGACTCTGGAATGATGATTCATAAGAATTGAATCATTATAGAAAATTAAAGAAAGGAGTGGTAAAGGCCATCTGTCCCTCAGCAAACGTTCTCACTTTGGTGATAACAAATATTGATCCCAGGTCTGACAGCAGTATGAAGGCAAGTATGCCAACTTTTCAAACTGATGTGAAATTAGAAACCAAAGTCAGTTCGCGATCATCAAACACCAAATATAATGGGATGAGGAGGAAATGTTGCTTTTAATAAACAGGAGAATTCAACATTGCCATAAGCACTTTAAGTTGTTTGAAGAGAAGCTTTTGGCAATTGTATTCCCTAATTTCCTCTAAGAATTGTATCGAAAATCACATTAAAAAAAAACTATTATGTATTGACACTATTATTCTTTTTTCACCCAGAAGGAAGTAATATGCTAAATGATAGCATTCTCTGACTAGCACTGCCAAGCTGGTTTTACCCATTCTGAACTCCAGAATCTTAATTACAATAGGAATCCTAAAAAGATTCTTTAACTTGGTATATTTATTGTTGTATTAGGATACTAATTACTAATTAATTATCACAAACTTGGTGGCTTAAAACAATACAAACTTACATTAACAGCTCTGGAGGTCAGAAGTCCCAAATGGGTCTCACTGGGCTAAAACCAAGATGTAGAGGAAGATTTGTTTCCTTGACATTTCCAGCCTGTTGAGTCTGCCTGCTTTCCTTGACTCAGACCCTTTCTCATCTTTAGAGCCAGCAATGGTGGTGCAGATTTTCTCATGCTGCCTTACTCTGACACTGAGTCTTCTTCTGCCTCCCTCTTCCACTTTCTGGCACCCTTTGGATTACATTGGGTCCACCCAGATAATCCAGGATAATGTCTCTATCTTAAAGTCAGCTGATTAAATAAACTTATTTCCATCTGCAGCCATAATGTCTTTCCCTTGTACTGTAACATATTCACAGGTTCTGGAGATTAAGATGTGGACATCTTTGGAGGTGGGAGGGGTGCTAATCTACTGACTACAGCTGTCTACAGTCTCCTATCTAGAGTATATAGATTTTTACATCAATATTTTTATTTTATTATTTATTTTTGTTATCTACACACACACATACACACACACACATACATATATATAAAGCAATCTCTACCTTAAATCCTGTTTGAATGAGGCAATATATAAACAAAAAAATAAAAATGTAAAACTGGTAAAAATATTTCCTATAATTATGATAAAAACTCATATATAGAATGCTCATACACATGGATAATAAAAACCTAAAGATCACCCTCAAATAAACAGGAAGATAGTGGATTAAGCACATTTTGAAACAATTTCTGGAAAACAAATTGGAAGTGGGTTGATGATGAAACAACTAGAGAAGATGATAATTCTAATACACCATGAGAATCCTGCTGAAGATATAGGAGCCAGTTTACCAAAAGAGGACCCCGCTGAGGCTGTGGGATCAGATTGGGCAGATTGGGCAGGTGGGACAGTGAACGAGACAAATCTGAGGGATTAATTACATGTCCCTATATGGGTCAACCGTACCTGTAGGTGTGCCTATTCTCGATCCTGCTCATGGAGCAGAAGCAGATGGTATTTTCCAAGGCAAACCATTTGTTGCCTTTTTTTAAGAAAGAAGAAAAAAAAACTGATTATCTAGAGACAACTAAGACTTCTGGTGAAGATTTTGGAGCTTGCAAGAAAAATATTTCTCATTCTAGAAATTGGGCAGATTTGTAGCCTAACAACTGGTTTTCTGATGGCTCACAATGAGGTGTATCATACTAACTGACATACCCTGAATTTCCTCACTAGAGTTCCAGTCAAAACTTTTACGCAGGAGTGAAGACCTGGTCAGAAAAGGGAACAAAGACACCCAATATAGAACATCCACAGCAGCAATCTGCCTATCTGTTTTAAAGAAAAATGGACAACTTGCAGTGGCAAAAGTTGTGGTGAGAATCCATGGAACAACCATAGGAAACATTTTTCCAGAACCGAAGAAGAGTCTTCAGGCCAAAGGACCCACCTGTATCCAGGAAAATAAGTGAAGAAAGACCCACACCTAGAGCATATCATGAACTTTCAGAATACCAAGATTAAATGATGATCCTAAAAACATCAATGACAAAATCCCAAATCACTTACAAGGAATTACAAGTCATAGAGATACTTCCTCCCCGCCCCTGACTATACTAGAGAATAGAAAATAATGGCAAAACATCAAAAATTCTGTCATAAGGTTATTTTCAATCTAGAAATGTGTATCCAACAAATTATCAATTCAGTGTGAGGGCTGAATATACATATACCTTCTTGCATGTAAGTTCTCAGAAAGTTGAATATTTCCTTAGTACAAATGTAGTCCCACAAGATGAGAGAATAAACCAAGAGAGGGAAGCATATGAAATACTGAAAACAGTGGGCCCAACAATTAAAGCAATAAGAAGGGTCTCATGAGGTCAGTGTCCCGCAGAGTAAGAGCAAATAGTCCATTTAGGGAAAAAAAGACACAGGGCACTGAGAGAAACAGCTTCCTAAAATAAAATCAGTTTGAACTTAGAAAAGGCTCAGAGTCACAGTATGCTAAATACAAATAATGCAAGAGAAAAAATTACGAATAGAATTCCTGAGCAAAATAAAAATTTGGAGAAGAAAGTCAGGGCTCATATGTGATGGTAAGTGATACATGGTAGGAAGTTAAGCATGTTAACTTTAATTTTCTCTTCAAGTGGCTTAGGTCAACCTATTGTACTCATGATGCAAGAAACACAATCCAAACACATTACTTGAGTTTTTAATGACAATGTTTGTATAGAAATGTTGTTTATTGGGTCTCAATTTTTAGAGTCAATCTAAAGACAAAGAAGGCTTGACTGTGGTTGCCAGATACACATAAATATTAACAACCTTGTTAAGGTGTAGCTGAAAGAGGGTGGCATAGAGAGAGAGGAAAATGTTGAGAAATGGCTGAGCGGGGCATGGGTGCTAGCTAATCTCCTTATCTCACAAAGCAGGGAGTCCATAAGAGATAATGTCAAAAGTATCTGGAGTGTCTGCTTTAAATTATCAAGGAAACCAACAGAACAATTAAAAAATAATTGAAGCATGAATATCATACTTTAGGAGGAATAATGTAACAGATGCTGTGGTGCCCTACCCAAACCCCTGTAGCCTACCCTGGAGACCACCACAGCCAGGTCCTGCACACACTGACCTGGTGGCCTCCTGTGTGTCTCTCTCTCTGCTGGGATGGGATTGGCCTGCAAGCTGGACAGGCCAGAAGTGCAGGGAAGATGGCACAGGAATAACCCTCAACCAATGAGGATGAGAATCTGTTTTCAATGAGACACCTTCGAGTGGTCCATTTTAGAGGGTCCCCTGAGATACTGAGCCCAGTTGCCCAGGTAACTCATTAATCCACCTTTCATTGGTTTTTCTCCCTTCTGGGTTACACTTCTCACTCCTTCACTGTGCTTCCCAGAATTGCCTTCCCAAATAAACTACTTGTACATAAATTCTTGTCTCAGGGTCTGTTTTTAGTGGGAACAAAACTAAACTCTAAAATGTGATTCAAATCCTTTTTTTCATACTCAGGAGCTGATATATATTGTCTACAAGAAATGGCAGTTTGAGCATATTATACAGTTATGGTGAAAACCACCAGAACAAATTCAAACAGTAACATTAAAAGAGTTTTTCTTGAGCTTCCCTGGTGGCGCAGTGGTTAGGAATCCCCCTGCCAATGCAGGAGACACGGGTTTGAGCCCTGGTCCAGGAAGATCCCACATGCCGCGGAGCAACTAAGCCCATGTGCCACAACTACTGAGCCCATGTGCCACAACTACTGAAGCCTGCGCTCTAGAGGCCGTGAGCCACAACTACTGAGCCCGTGTGCCACAACTACTGAAGCCCGCGCACCTAGAGCCTGTGCTCTGCAACAAGAGAAGCCACCGCAATGAGAAGCCTGAACACCGCAACGAAGAGTAGCCCCTGGTTGCTGCAACTAGAGAAAGCCCACACGCAGCAACGAAGACCCAACGCAGCCAAAAATAAATAAATAAATAATAAATAAATATTTTTTAAAAAAGAGTTTTTTTCTGATGGATGGAGAGGTGGGATGGGAGACTTTGCTTTTTATTATGTAAGTGGCAAAGGACATGAACAGACCATTTACAAAAGAAGAAAAAGCTAAAACTTCTATAAAAATTTCTCAGCTTCCCTAATCAAAGAAATATAATGATGAATTATTTTTCACTTATCAATTAGAAAATCTTTAAACACTTGGTAACCAAGTTTACACAGGTAACAAGGGTGAAGCGAAAGGAACACATTTTTTATACAAGATGAAGTGAAACAAACACAAGGTAACAGGGATGAAGTGAAACAAGCACTTTTCATACACTGCCAGAGAGATTTTAAACTTACACAATCTTCCTGAGAAAGCAACTGAGTGATTTGGTTAAGAGCTTTAATATTTTTCATAATCTCTAACTCTGTAATTTCATTTCTTGGGAACAATTCCAGAAGATGAATAAAAAATATAAACATTCATGCATAAAGATGAATTGTCATTTACAGTAGTGAAAATTAAAATTATCTAAATACTCAAAATTTAGGGGAATTATAAGTAAATTATCATATATTTATACAATAAAATACTATGAAGACATTAAATATGGTTTTGAAGAGTTTTTATTCACATAGGAAAATACATCTGGTCTAAAGTGAGGTGAAGAAGGCAGAATATAAAATTAGATATACTGACAATTTACTATCTCAAATATCTAAAACTGTATCTACTTTTTACAAAGATGAGAAAAAATGTTATGTAACATGGTAAAATTCGAGGTGGAATCAGACTTTAAAAGAGGACTTTATGAGGAAATTATCTTAAGACATTTGGGGTTGAATTGAAATATCAAGATGTGTAGGTAACAGGTAATGGTTAGTAAATTTCTACATATGAGAAAAATGGACTAAAATTTTTTTTTGTATTGCTGAGAAGAGGCAAATAGAGAATGAGGCCCTGAGGTATGTGACATGGCTGTGCCTCAGGACACAGTCTCCACCAAACCTTTAGTACAGTTTCCTAAACTCACACAATATGATATTTGTGAAGGCTGTCATGTTGTGTGCTTTGTTCATGGTGTGGTACAGGTAATATGCAAGGATGCTAGGTCCCAATCACTGGCGTGGTGGGGATAATGTAAACTTCCCAGGAATTAGCTGATGTCTTTGGAAGGGTCATGTGCAGCTGTGGTTTCCACAGGTGATGGGTTTGGAAGGGGGGTTTAGGAAATTTCACTTATATGGGAACCACCAGAATTACACCTGCATTACAAACCATATCAAGCAAGGACTTTGTTGTAAGCAACAGAAGCACTTGTTGGAAGGGTCTGAGCTACAGGAATCAGGGTCTGTCTGGGCCTTGGAGTTTGAACTAGAACTTAAACACCATTTACATACACACCCTCTTGGTCCTCTCTCCTCCTTAGTGTATTAGCTTCATTCTCCTCCTGCTCATTGGATTTCTCCATTTGCTGTAATGTGATTGGCAACGGTTTTACATCCTAACAGCTTCGTGATTAGCTTACATTGGAAGAATCCCAGCAATGGCCTCAGATGAGCTTGACTTGGTTCGTGTGCCCATCTCTTTGCAATCATTGTGGCTAAAAGAGCAAGTTTCTCCAATGGCTCAGCTGTGGAGTGGGAATTAGGCCTGATGCTAGATTACAGGAGGTCAAACAAAGCCCACGGGAGAATTCTGAACCCAGCTTTGTCTTCACAACCCAAACAAGCAAGCAATAAAAAATCCAAAGTTAACACAAAGAGTACAAAAAAACTGTAAATCAGGAATTTAAAGAACTTTCATTTGGCTCCAGGAAAGAGAGTTGAAACTATGGACTGAGACCTATTAACCCATCGGGTTATGGAGATCAGGATACATGAACACCTGTTCTACAAGCATCCAAGAAGAAGAGTTGCCCACGTTACTTAACCTTATAAACCCATACAAGGTAACTGTCTAATATAGACTGACAACCAGAGGATCATGCAATACACATTGATCAGTACATAGGAAATCTGCTAAACAAACAACAAACCCAATAAACTTCCCTAGCAATTCCATTATTCTTTTTTGTTTTGTTAGTTTCTGCTTTATAACAAAGTGAATCAGTTATACATATACATATATCCCCATATCTCTTCCCTCTTGTGTCTCCCTCCCTCCCACCCTCCCCCTTTATCTCCCTGTAAGACAGATCATCTTCCCTCCTCTCTCCCTTACCTCTTGTTATCCTCCATAAAAACCCCTTCTCCTGTGCCCTTCCACTTGTCTTCAGGTTCTGCTCTTTGCTGGCAGCAGCTTATTGCATAAACTCATCTGTGTTAATGTGTTAACATCACCCAGGTAACAGAACCTACTGTTGACTACCAAGGATAAATCTCCCTGTATCTAAACTCTGTCCTCCTGGGCTGAATTAGTTTCCTCTAAAAGCCAATGTATTTTTCATTAAAATGCTTGCAAATCCTTCAGGTTATTAGGTTTACGGCAACCCCATTAAGCAGAACAATAATGATTTATGTAAGAAGTTAGGCCAGGATCTTTGTTTTTTTTCAATAAGAAGTTTCATGGTCTACAGCTGCTCTTTTGGGTCCTGTAGTCTTGTATTACAGGAGTGTTTCTCTGTGACTTAAATCATTTCCCTATTTTGTTTTCCAGGAGGATATCAGTCCTCCTTGGAATTGTTCAAGATTTACAGCCTGGAAGGTCCAGCTATGATGTTCAACCCTCTGCTGAGAGAGCAGCGGGGGCTTTAGATCAGGAGAGACTTTGGTAAAACCTCCAGACTTGCCCCTGATGGGCCTTAGGACTTTGGGCAAGTCACTTGATGAGTTAAGATTCCTCGACTGTAAAAGTGGGTAATAATACCTTACCGAGAGTGTTGTCCAGATTAAATAAATACTGAGTGAACTACCCTGCCCAGCTGTAGGGAGCCATTCCTTGCCTTTCCCCTGCCCTGCATCACAAGTGGGTTGACCCCTAAAGACTGCATTAACCAGGTTCCCAGCTGGAGTCAGGGGTTGGGGATTATTCAGTGTCTGGGAACCAAGAAATAGTAACCAGGTGAGCAGAAACAGCATAAATACTGTTAATTTAAATATATATTGGTGGTATTAAATATCATCTCCCTGAATGGAACATTTAAGAGTATTTCAGTTCCCAGGGGAAGATGGCGGAAGAGTAAGACGCGGAGATCACCTTCCTCCCCACAGATACATCAGAAATTCATCTACACGTGGAACAACTCCTACAGAACACCTACTGAATGCTGACAGAAGACCTCAGACCCCCCAAAAGGTAGATGAAAGGCTCTTGGTGCTGCAGCCAGGAGTCAGTGCTGTGCCTCTGAAGTGGGAGAGCCAACTTCAGGACACGGGTCCACAAGAGACCTCCCAGCTCCACATAATATCAAGCAGTGAAAATCTCCCAGAGATCTCCATCTCAACACCAGCACCCAGCTTCAGTAAACGACCAGCAAGCTACAGTGCTGGTCACCCTATGCCAAGCAACTAGCAAGACAGAAACACAACCCCACCCATTAGCAGAGAGGCTGCCTAAAAACATAATAAGGCCACAGGCACCTCAAAACACACCACCAGACGTGGACCTGCCCACCAGAAAGACAAGATCGAGCCTCATCCACCAGAACACAGGCACTAGTCCCCTCCACCAGAAAGCCTACACAACCCACTGAAACAACCTTAGCCACTGGGGACAGACACCAAAAACAACGGGAACTACGAATCTGCAGCCTGCAAAAAGGAGACCCCAAACACAGTAAGATAAGCAAAATGAGAAGACAGAAAAAAACACAGCAGGAGAAGGAGCAAGATAAAAACCCACCAGACCTAACAAATGAAGAGGAAATAGGCAGTCTACCTGAAAAAGAATTCAGAATAATGATAGTAAAGATGATCCAAAATCTTGGAAATAGAATAGACAAAATGCAAGAAACAGTTAACAAGGACCTAGAAGAACTAAAGATGAATCAAGCAATGATTAAAAACACAATAAATGAAATGAAAAATACTCTAGATGGGATCAATAGCAGAATAACTGAGGCAGAAGAACGGATAAGTGACCTGGAAGATAAAATAGTGGAAATAACTGCTGTAGAGCAGAATAAAGAAAAAAGAATGAAAAGAACTGAGGACAGTCTCGGAGACCTCTGGGACAACATTAAACACACCAACATTCGAATTATAGGGGTTCCAGAAGAAGAAGAGAAAAAGAAAGGGACTGAGAAAATATTTGAAGAGATTATAGTTGAAAACTTCCCTAATATGGGAAAGGAAATAGTTAATCAAGTCCAGGAGGCACAGAGAGTCCCATACAGAATAAATCCAAGGAGAAATACGCCAAGACACATATTAATCAAACTGTCAAAAATTAAACACAAAGAAAACATATTAAAAGCAGCAAGGGAAAAACAACAAATAACACACAAGGGAATCCCCATCAGGTTAACAGCTGATCTTTCAGCAGAAACTCTACAAGCCAGAAGGGAGTGGCAGGACATATTTAAAGTGATGAAGGAGAAAAACCTGCAAGCAAGATTACTCTACCCAGCAAGGATCTCATTCAGATTTGATGGAGAAATTAAAACCTTTACAGACAAGCAAAAGCTGAGAGAGTTCAGCACCACCAAACCAGCTTTACAACAAATGCTAAAGGAACTTCTCTAGGCAAAAAACACAACAGAAGGAAAATACCTACAATAACGAACACAAAACAATTAAGGAAATGGGAATAGGAACATACATATCAATAATTACCTTAAATGTAAATGGACTAAATGCTCCCACCAAAAGACACAGAGTGGCTGAATGGATACAAAAACAAGACCCATATATATGCTGTCTACAAGAGACCCACTTCAGACCTAGAGACATACAGATTGAAAGTAAGGGGATGGAAAAAGACATTCCATGCAAATGGAAATCAAAAGAAAGCTGGAGTAGCAATTCTTATATCAGACAAAATAGACTTTAAAATAAAGACTATTAGAAGAGACAAAGAAGGACACTACATAATGATAAAGGGATTGATCCAAGAAGAAGATATAACAATTGTAAATATTTATGCACCCAACATAGGAGCACCTCAATACATAAGGCAAATACTAACAGCCATAAAAGGGGAAATCGACAGTAAAACAATCATAGTAGGGGACTTTAACACCCCACTTTCACCAATGGACAGATCATCCAAAATGAAAATAAATAAGGAAACACATGCTTTAAATGACACATTAGACAACATGGACTTAATTGATATTTCTAGGACATTCCAACCAAAAACAACAGAATACACTTTCTTCTCAAGTGCTCATGGAACATTCTCCAGGATAGATCATATCTTGGGTCAGAAATCAAGCCTTGGTAAATTTAAGAAAATTGAAAATGTATCAAGTATCTTTTCCGACCAAAATGCTATAAGACTAGATATCAATTACAGGAAAAGATCTGTAAAAAATACAAACACATGGAGGCTAAACAATACACTACTTAATAACGAAGTGATCAATGAAGAAATCAAAGAGGAAATAAAAAAATACCTAGAAACAAATGACAATGGAGACACGACGACCCAAAACCTATGGGACGCGGCAAAAGCAGTTCTAAGGGGGAAGTTTATAGCAATACAATCCCACCTTAAGAAACAGGAAACATCTCGAGTAAACAACCTGACCCTGCACCTAAAGCAATTAGAGAAAGAAGAACAAAAAACCCCCAAAGTTAGCAGAAGGAAAGAAATCATAAAGATCAGATCAGAAATAAATGAAAAAGAAATGAAGGAAATGATAGCAAAGATCAATAAAACTAAAAGCTGGTTCTTTGAGAAGATAAACAAAATTGATAAACCATTAGCCAGAGTCATCAAGAAAAAAAGGGAGAAGACTCAAATCAATAGAATTAGAAATGAAAAAGGAGAAGTAACAACTGACACTGCAGAAATACAAAAGATCATGAGAGATTACTACAAGCAACTCTATGCCAATAAAATGGACAACCTGGAAGAAATGGACAAATTCTTAGAAATGCACAACCTGCCAAGACTGAATCAGGAAGAAACAGAAAATATGAATAGACCAATCACAAGCACTGAAATTGAAACTGTGATTAAAAATCCTCCTTTTTGCTTTCGTTAGCTTGAGTTCAGCTTCTGGCACTTGATAGCAAGTGTCCTACATATGGCCTCAGCAGGGCCACTCCCTGACAGAAGAAAAAAAAAGAAGAGGCCATTAGTTACTGGTCTCAAAACAAACAAGATCAGAATTTAAGACAGTGACTAAATAAGGTCCTTTCCTTGTTTCACCATGCATATTCAGGCAGAGGAGAAAATTTGGAATTTTACTTCAAACACTCACTCTTATTAAACCAGGAGACTTAAAAAAAAATTTTTTTTTTTTTGCAAATTCTCCACTATTTAACCTATGAAGTCTCAAGCCAATTGTAAAGGATTTTGTGAAAATTTAAACATTTATCATGACTGGTTTCTAGCTTCTATCTTACCCTCACTGTCCACCCTTTTTTTAATATATAAATCTGGCTTATTTCTCCAAGTTGTAACAAAGATGTTTGAACAAAGAACAAGAACATATATTTTCTAACCTCTTTCCACTTTCGCCAATGGTTTGGCAATTATAAAATGTTTTAATTACTTGTGTTTTGGTAAGAATAAAAGGATGTATGTCAAGATGAATATATTTTCAATTTAAAAAACAAACTAAAGAAGTAGGACATGTGCCCCAAACAATTAAAACCAGTAAAGAGAAACATAATACAGTGTATCCCTTGAAACTGATCTGTGGGTTGCCAAGTGAGACGCTGCCTTAAAAAGCAATTTTGCAGGTACTTAACCCATCTACATTTGGCTCTTCATAGGCCTTTTCTTTATTGCCCAGATAGTAGGGACGGCATATTTCTTACCTTTTATTCTCAAAGCCGAGTACAGGGCCTGTCTATTCATAGATGTTCAATACATGTCTGCTGAACGGTGAAAAACATCCCCGGCTTCTGCCAGCTATATTGCTTGGTCTATGCCAAGGTTATAGTCATTATCACTCTATTAGCCAAAGGCCAGTTCAGAAAACAGAAACTGTGTTCAATATTTCAAACAGAGGGGATTTAATACAACTAGGGGATTCTGACGTAAGCCAGAGGTAATGTCTCCGGGAAGAAGCCCTTCCACCATTGCCTCCTGGAGCCAGGGAAAAAATGGGTCCAGTTGGAGTTAGCTTGCAGCTCAGAGCAGAGTCCAAGAGGAGTTGATCAGACCTCTGAAGAGGGGCACCACCAGTGTGGCAGCCACTAGTATCTCTGAGGGGCCACGACGGGGTTGATTCTGGTAGTGCCAAAGGAAGCCAGAAACGAGAGCAACTGCTACCACTGAAGAAATGCTGAAGGAAACAGGAACAAAGCACAGAAGTCCTGCTCTATTTGTTCCTCCTTCCGGTCTCCCTCTAGCTTAACGTTTCCAACTAGGGGTGATTTTGATCTGCAGGAGACATTGGCAATGTCTGGAGACGTTTTTGCCTACAGTAGCATCTAGCGTAGAGACCCGGAAACCCACTAAGCTTTCTACAATCTAGGGGACAGTGGGACTCCCCACCCCAACAAAGAATTATTCAGCTTGGGAGAGTGATGGCGCCGAGATGGTGACACAGATGGTCCCTGACTTCACTCCCCATCACAAGGAAAACAACTATCCATGGAGATGAGACACCCCTGAAAAATATCCTAGAGTACATGAGTGAGACTGAAACCCTCCCCCTGCCCCACAACATACAACAGAGATGAAGACAGACTGTATTAGAAGGGCATGAGAAGCTGCTATGTGTTAATCACAAGGCCCCTCCCCCAGGCAGGTTCAGCATCACAGGAGACATCTCCCCTGAACCTATGGTTCCTCTGGTGGGGAAGGAGCACCAAAGGTGGACATCAACTCCCCTGGCATCGTGGGTCACCTCACTCTGGTCTCGCCACACAGGGATTACAGGGGAATCTTCAGGGTTTGACCATTGGGAATCTAACTCTGATGGAGTAGCAGGGAGCAGGGAGGGTCTTACAACAACCAGCGCTCAGATCTTGGCAGACTGAGTTCCTACCTGCACAGCCATGCAGTAGCTCCAACCAGCAGCCTTGTTCATCTGCAGAGTCAAGACGGAAGTCTGTCTGACCAAGGAACTTGGTGGGGTGCCTGATTTGGGTCTTCAGATGAAGCCCTGGTGGCCCTGGAGCCTGGCCTGCTCCTGCCCAGGCAGGGGAGCTGAGTCACAGGCCTAGTTCCACTGCTCAGTATAGCTCCCGGCCCACCTGACCAGAGAGCCTGGTGGGAAACCTGGAAGCTGTGTAACCTCAAATAGAGAGTGTGGCAGGCAGAGCTGATGGTCACCAGCAAAGCCAGTGGCATTGTTAGGCCAGGGAACTTGAGGAGTGGGTTGGCTTGACCCCTTGAGGAGTTGGGTTATAGCAAGACCACAAACGCGAGCCTTCCTGAGCTTGAACTCAGTTTCCTGCTGCACCTGGCAGGGGAGCTAATTTATAGCCGGATTCATGGCGGCGGTGCACGCTGCTTCTAACCAGAAAGCTTGATTGGGATCACTTGGGAGGCTGCTTGGGGCTGGCCCTCCTGCTCTGCCCAGGCAAGGAGCTAGCTCCTAGTCCCGCCTACTGCTGAGTGCAGTTCCTGGCCCCACCTGGCCAGAAGGCCTGGTGAAAGCCGGGGAAATACCTGGAAGTTGTGTGGCCCAGCAATGTTCAGGCAGAGAGTACTGCAGGCAGAGTGAATCATCCCCAGAGCAAAACCAATGGCATCGTTCAGTCAGGTAATTCGAAAAGCGGGTCAGCTGGAGTCAAGACCACAAACAAGAATGTTTCTGAGCTTGGAGTTTGTTCCCCTAATCCACCCAGGCAGGGGGGCTAATTCATAGCCCCTCTCATTGCTGAGTGCAGCTCCCAGGCCCCTCCTGACCAGAAAGCCTGATTGGGAACACCTGGGAGGCTGTGTGGGGCTGGAACTCCTGCCCTGCCCAGTCAGGGAGCTAATTCACAGCCTTGCTCACTCTTGAGGGTGGCTCCTGGCGCTTCCCGATGGGAAAGCCTGGCCTGAACACTTGGAAGGGAAAATAAAAATGTATCTTGAGACAAGCGAAAATGAAAACACAACATACCCAAACTTATGGGATGCAGCAAAATCACTCCTTTAAGAGGGAAGTTTATAGGGATAAATGCCAAAATTAAGAAACAAGGAAGATCTCAAAAAACCTAACTCTATGCCTCAAGTAACTAGAAAAAGAAGAGTAACGTGAGCCCAAAACTTAGCAGAAGGAAGAAAATAATAAGGATTAGAGTAAAAATAAATGAAATAGAACAGAAAAACAATAGAAAAGATCTCAAAAATCAAAAGTTAGTGCTTTGAAAAAAAAAAGACAAATTTTTACCTAGACTAACCAAGGAAAAGAGAGGACCCCAATCAATAAAATTGTAAATGAAAAAGGAGACATTACAACTGATACCACAGAAACAGAAAAGATCATAAGAGGTATTATGAACGACTATATTCCATCAAACAGGACAACCTAGAAGACATTGAAAATTCCTAAAAACATACAACTTACCAACACTGAATCAGGAAGATACAGAAAACCTGACCAAACCAGTTACTAGTGTGGAGATTGAATCAGTAATCAAAAATTCCCCAAGGAAGAAAAATCCAGGACGCAATGGCTTTACTGGTGAATTTTATCAAACATTTAAAGATGAACTAATACCATCATTCACAAACTCTTCCAAAATATCAAACATTCCCAAACTCATTTTACAAGGCCAGCATTACCCTGATACCAAAGCTAGAAAAGTACACTACAACAAAGAAAATTACAGGCCAACATCCTTGATGAAAGTAGTTGCAAAAACCTCAATAAAATACTAGCAATCCAAATTCAGCATCACGTTAAAAGGATTGTAAACCATGATCAAATGGGATTTATTTCTGGGATGCAAGGATGATTCAACATATGCAAATGAATACATGTGATACATCATATTAATAGAATGAAAGAAAAAAATGTAAAAATTCAACATTGTTGACAATAAAAAGTCTTAACAAATTAGGTATAGAAGAAACGTACCTCAATATAATGGACATACATGACAGACCCATAGCTTACATCATACTCTATATCCAAGTTTCCACATATGCAGATTCAACCAACTTTGAATTGTGTAGTACTGTAGTATTTATTGAAAAAAAATCTGCATGTAACTGGACCCACACAGTTCAAACCTGAGTTGTGAAAGGGTCAACTGTATTTGTGTGTGTATATATAAGTATATATAAATACACACACAATGGAATACTATTCAGCCATAAAAAAGACGGAAATCCTGCCATTAGTTACAATATGGATGGAGCTTGAGGGCATTATATTAAGTGAAATAAGTCAGACAGAGAAAGACAAATACTGTATGATCTCACTTATATGTGAAACTGAATCAAGAAGCAACAACAAAAAACCAAACTCACAGAAAAAGAGATCAGATTTGTGGTTACCAAGAGGCTGGAGGTGGGGGGGTGGGGGAACTGGAGGAAGGTGTTCAAAAGGTACAAACTTCCAGTTATAAGATAAATAAGTACTAGGGATGTAACGTGACTATAGTTAACACTGCTGTATGATACATTGGAAAATTGTTAAGACAGTAGATACTAAGAGTTCTCATCACAAGGGAAAAAATGTTTTTTCTTTTTCTAAAAATCTATATGAGATGATGTTAAGTAATCTTATTATGAGAACCATTTTATAATATACATAAGTCAAATCATTATGCTCTACACCTTAAACTTATGCAGTGCTGTATGTCAATTACATCTCAATAAAACTGTAACAGCAACAAAAAGAATTATCCATCCCAAAATGTCAATAGTGCTGAGGCTGAGAAAACTTGCTTTAGCATAACCTAAATGAAGGCAGATGACAAGGCAGTTTTTAAGTGAAGTTTTCAGGGTCCTAGCCCCATAATACATGTCAGAGTGGAGCATAAAAGGATAGATTTGGGTCTCAGAGACAATAAACAGATGACTGGCACAATCATCTGTCTGGGATGATCTCAAACCTGGGTACAGAGGGGGTGCGAATGTCCATGGTCCAAATGAAATATGTGGGGAAAGAGAAGAAATATAATTGTCTAAAGCAAATATAAACGGTTTGAGTTTTTCCAGTATTAGGTTACACGGCACAGTGGTTAAAATATGAAGTGTATGCTTGGCGTGACCTGACTTGAAATATAGCTTAAGCGGTGTACATGGAATTCACTTTGAATCCTTGTGGGGCACCTCAAAGTGAAAAGCAGATATCCTCTGTAAAGTTACACCTGAGCTCAGTACAAGAAGAGGCCACTGTCATTGCTGACCTGAAGCAATGGTCAGGTAACAGCTTGGTTAGCATGCTAATTTTAGATCCCATAGCTAAAGAGTTCTGTGAATCTGTTATTCTTGGTTTTCCTGGTTCCTATTTTTGGGTAATAAACTTCCCCAAAACATAGGTGCTTAAAATGTTGACCATTTTATGATTTTCATGGAGTCTGAGGGTCAGAACTTAGGACACAGTGGGGATGACTTGATGCCTGTCCACAATGGCTGGGACCTCAGCCGGGAGATTCGATAGCTGGAGGCTCATGTCACGAGGAGGCCCCTTGACTCACATCTATGGCTCCTAGGCTGGGTTGACTGAAAATGAGGGCAGGTGACTAGAGCACCCACAGATGGCCTCTCATGTGGTTTGGCTTCCTCGGAACATGGTGGTCTCAGGGTGGCCAGACTTCTTAAAAGGTGGTGCAAGGCTCCAAGCTTAAGTGTTCCTATGAACCCAGAAGAAGCTGCATCACTGTTATGACTCAGCCCTGTAGTCAAACGGCATCACTTCCACTGTACTCTCTACTGGCAGAAGCAGTCACAAGCTGCCCTGATTCAAGGGGATAGTGACTGCACCTCTAGGTGGGGAGGGTGGGGCAGTGTCAAGGGCACATTACAAAGAGCATATGCAGTGGTGGATACTGTCATTGCCATCCTGGGAGAAAAGCATGCTCAAAATAAGTATTTTGAGAGAGGAGGGATGGGTTTTCTTAAGCAGAGGGGAAAGCTTGTAGAGTGGAAGTGTTCTGAACCCCCAACTGTGAATTCGAGACCTGTCCCTTCGATTCTAGCTGCATAACCTTGGACAGATTACTTCATTTTTTGGCTGCATTTTTTTCTTTTTTTAATCTGGCAAGGGGATGATACTTAAATCTCTTAAAACATGTAAGATTCTTTGATGTTAATGAGCTCAACTGGGGAAAGATTACATGATCAATGAGTAACCACTTGTATGTGACGTAAATAAGAAAGAATGATGTTTCTAAGGAAGGCAAAATAGAAAATGTAGAAAAAGCAAAACCCAAAAACAATGGGGATCGAATGGAATGAAGAAATGTTTTGGTTTATACATATTTATTCCTAAAAAGAGCATTGGAAACTTGTTAATCTGATCTTTATCATTTTATAGTAAGAAAACCAAGCCCCAGAGAAGTGAAATGAATGAGGGAAGAAAATTTCTTCCGTTGACAGAGAATTTACAGATAAAAGAATTGAAAGATCTTTTACATTCATTTCATATGCTAATTTTTGTACTTGCATTAGAAAAACAAATGAATATCTGAAAAGATTTAACATAAGCCTTTTAAATGAGTTAAATTTATAGAAATGTACATTAAATTTTTTGTCTTGGTCTTTTTAGGGCTATTTGAGGCATGTGAAAGGGATCTGTTAAAAATACAGGGTTATATTACTTGGTTAGAGCTGCTATTCCTAAGACTTCTCAAATAAAATGATACAAAATCTATGAAAATATGGAATATAGTGAACCATTTTAACTGAAAATGTAAAAAGCCACACTTAAAGAATTCAAATAGGCAGTGACTTAAGTCACATTGTCCATTTCTTTTGCAATTACTTGTTTACTTTTCATTATAACCCAGTAGCAATGTATAGACATTTTAAAAGGACAGAAAAGGGAAAGAAAATAAATCTAACCTTTATGTGATGCATTACTTAATTCTTTATATTTGAGAAATGATTTCCATACCCTTGGCATATTATAAAAATGCTAAAGTAGTATGAAGCGATAGAACAAATGTCAGTAGGAAACCAAATGTAAAATAAGAATTATGCCTAAAGCCCATTAAATACAGGGAAACCATTATGCATGTTGGATTGATTTTAAGTAATGATAGATAAGGGGTTACCTGATGCAAGAAAAAAAATTACAAATTCCTTTTCAAAGGTCTAAATTATCTCAATTATAGTAGTTGTCATAGTCTCACTGGTTGGAAAATTATGTGTTAAACAATTTAAGAAACACAGTTCACCCTTGAACAACACAGGGGTTAGGGGTGTCAATTCTCCAAGCAGTGGAAAATCTGCAAATAATTTATAGTCAGCCCTCCCTGTACCAAGTTCCTCCATACCTGCAGTTCCTAGTATGCTAGTATGTGGATTCAACTAACCACTGATTGGACTGTGTAATACTATAGTATTTATTGAAAAAAAACCCCATGTATAAGTGGACTTGTGCAGTTCAAAACCATAGTGTTTAAGCGTCAACTGTAACTTGTGTGTGTGTCATTTACTATTTACTGGGTAGCAACTGGTATAGTTACTTCCTGAACTCTGAATAAGCATTATTACCCCCATTTTACATATAAGAAAAACAAAGCAGAGAGGGGTCAAATAACTCTTCAAATGTCACAGAGCTAATAAATGCAGTCACTGGGACTTCACCTACATGGTCCAACATCAGGGCCTCTGTTATTTATTATCATGCTCTAATGCCTCCTAAATGGTCTAAAAATTAGGCATAACACTGTTTAATTTTAGAGGACAAATTTCTCATACAAACTACATTTTATTTAGGTTAATATTCCCTGAACACACATTAACAGAAGGCTGGAGGGAAGTGGTCTGAAATGGCAGTAGGTTTGTGATTTAAATTTTTTTTTTTTTTGCGGTACGCGGGCCCCTCACCCCTGCGGCCTCTCCCGCTGCGGAGCACAGGCTCCGGACGCGCAGGCCCAGCGGCCACGGATTCACGGGCCCAGCCACTCCGCGGCACGCGGGATACCCCCGGCCCGGGGCACGAACCCGCGTCCCCCGCATCGGCAGGCGGACCCCCAACCACTGCGCCACCAGGGAAGCCCTGTGATTTAAATTTTGCCACAGATAAATCACAGTGAATAACTCTGTGCTAGGATGTTGTATAGACAAACACTGGTCTATGTGGTGTTAAATTAAACAAGGAGGTCTTTAGACTGAGGTGGCTCTAAAGCCTTACAAGCCTCAAGGGTCAACTGTATTTTAAAAGCTGGAGCAGAAAATTCGATTTTCAGTAAAATCTTATACTCCTTTTTGTCTATCTCCCTGTCTCTCTCCTTCCTTACCAAGTGAAACTTCCAAATAATAAAGAATTATTACTATTTCTTCTTTCTTGTTTTTCATTTTCCCCTTCATACACCGCTCCCTGGCTTCTCTCTTCAACCCACTGAAAGGCTCCTTACTAAGATGGCAAATTATATCCTAGCTCTCAAAACAGTGGTTATGGTTCAGTTCATGACGTTTTTTAAGTGACTTCTATTTTTTAAGTATTTACTTATTTACACTTTACTGAGGTATAACTGACAAATAGAATTATAAGACATTTAAAGTGTACAATGTAATGATTTGATATATGTATGCACTGTGAAAGCATTCTCCCATCCAATTAATGAACACATCCATCCCTCACAAATTTATATATATGTACATATACATAATTTTTTTGTGTGAGAACATTTAAGTTCTACTCTCTTCTTAGCAAATGTCAATTATACAATATAGTGCTATCAGCTACAGTCACCCCTTTACACATTAGCTCCTCAGACTAAGTTTGAACCCTCTTACTAGCCTCTCCCTAATTCCCCCACCCCTCTGCCTCTGGCAACCACTTTTCTACTCGCTGTTTCTATGAGTTTGACTTTTTGTTAAGATTACATGCATAAGTGATACCTTACAGTTTTTATCTTTCTCTGTCTGGCTTATTTCACTCAGCATAATGCCCTCAAATATCACCCACACTGTTGCAAAAAGGAGGATTCCGTCTTTCTCATGGCTAAATAATATTCCATTGTATGTATGTACCACATCTTTTTAAATCCACTCATACATTCACAGGCACTTAGGTTGTTTCCATATCTTGGCTATTGTGAATAATGCTGCAGTGGACATGGGACTGCAGATACCTCTTCAAGATAGATTTCATTTCCTTGGGATAGATACCCAGATGTGTAATTGCTAGATTTTTTTTTATACGTCTTTATTGGAGTATAACTGCTTCACAATGCTGTTAGTTTCTGTTGTACAACAAAGTGAATCAGCCATATGTATACATATATCCCCATATCCCCTCCCTCTTGAGCCTCACTCCCACTCTCCTTCCCTATCCCACCCCTCTAGGTCGTCGTAAAGCACCGAGCTGATCTCCCTGTGCTATGCTGTTGCTTCCCACTAGCTAACTATTTGCATTTGGTAGTGTACATATGTCAATGCTTCTCTCACTTCACCCCACCTTCTCCCTCCCCACACCATGTCCTCAAGTCCATTCTCTATGTCTGTGTCTTTATTCCTGTCCTGCCACTAGGTTCATTGGTACCATTTTTTTTTAGATTCCATATATATATGCGATAGCATATGGTATTTGTTTTTCTCTTTCTGACCTACTTCACTCTGTATGACAGACTCTAGGTCCATCCACCTCACTACAAATAACTCAATCATTTCTTTTTATGGCTGAGTAATATTCCATTGCATATATGTGCCACATCTTTATCCATTCATCTGTCGATGGACACTTAGGTTGCTTCCATGTCCTGGCTACTGTAAACAGAGCTGCAATGAACATTGTGGTACATGACTCTTTTTGAATTATGGTTTTCTCAGGGTATATGCCTAGTAGTGGGATTGCTGGGTTGTATGGTAGTTCTATTTTTAGTTTTCTGAGGAACCTCCATACTGTTCTCCATAGTGGCTGTGTCAATATACATTCCCACCAGCAGAGCAAGAGGGTTCCCTTTTCTCCACACCCTTTCCAGCATTTATTATTTGTAGACTTTTTGATGATGGCCATTCTGACTGGTGTGAGGTGATACCTCATTGTGGTTTTGATTTGCATTTCTCTAATGATTAGTGATGTTGAGCATCCTTTCATGTGTTTGTTGGCAATCTGTATATCTTCTTTGGAGAAATGTCTATTTAGGTCTTCTGCCCATTTTTGGATTCGATTATTTGTTTTTTGATATTGAGCAGTATGAGCTGCCTGTAAATTTTGGAGATTAATCCTTTGTCAGTTGCTTCATTTGCAAATATTTTCTCCCATTCTGAGGGTTGTCGTTTGGTCTTGTTTATGGTTTCCTTTGCTGTGCAATAGCTTTTAAGTTTCATTAGGTCCCATTTGTTTATTTTTGTTTTTATTTCCATTTCTCTAGGAGGTGGGTCAAAAAGGATCTTGCTGTGATTTATGTCATAGAGTGTTCTGCCTATGTTTTCCTCTAAGAGTTTGATAGTGTCTGGCCTTACATTTAGATCTTTAATCCATTTTGAGTTTATTTTTGTGTATGATGTTAGGGAGTGTTTAATTTCAGTCTTTTACATGTAGCTCTCCAGTTTTCCCAGGCCCACTTACTGAAGAGGCTGTCTTTTCTCCACTGTATATTCTTGCCTCCTTTACCCAAAATAAGGTGACCATATGTGTGTGGGTTTATCTCTGGACTCTCTATCCTGTTCCATTGATCTATATTTCTGTTTTTGTGCCAGTAACATACTATCTTGATTATTGTAGCTTACTATTATAGTCTGAAGTCTGGGAGCCTGATTCCTCCAGCTCCGTTTTTCTTTCTTAAGGTTGCTTTGGTTATTGGGGGTATTTTGTGTTTCCATATAAATTGTGCAATTTTCTGTTCTAGTTCTGTGAAAAATGCCATTGGTAGTTTGATAGGGATTGCACTGAATCTGTAGATTGCTTTGGGTAGTATAGGCATTTTCACAGTGTTGGTTCTTCCAGTCCAAAAACATGGCATATCTCTCCATCTATTTGTATCATCTTTAATTTCTTTCATCAGTGTCTTATAGTTTTCTGCATACAGGTCTTTTGTCTCCTTAGGTAGGTTTATTCCTAGGTATTTATTCTTTTTGTTGAGGTGGTAAATGGGAGTGTTTCCTTAATTTCTCTTTCAGATTTTTCATCATTAGTGTATAGGAATGCCAGAGATTTCTGTGCACTAATTTTGTATCCTGCTACTTTACCAAATTCATTGATTAGTTCTCATAGTTTTCTGGTAGCATCTTTAGGATTCTCTATGTATAGTATCATGTCATCTGCAAAGAGTGACAGATTTAGTCCTTCTTTTCCGCTTTGGGTTCCTTTTATTTGTTTTTCTTCTCTGGTTGCTGTGGCTAAGACTTCCAAAACTACATTGAATAATAGTAGTGAGAGTGGACAACCTTGTCTTGTTCCTGATCTTAGAGGAACTGGTTTCAGTTTTTCACCATTTTTCACCATTTTCATGATGTTGGCTGTGGGTTTGTCAAATATGGCCTTTATTATATTGAGATAAGTTTCCTCTCTGCCTACTTTCTAGAGGGTTTTTATCATGAATGGGTGTTGAATTTTGTCAAAAGCTTTTTCTGCATCTATTGAGATGATCATATGGTTTTTCTCCTTCACTTTGTTAATATGGCTTATCTCATTGATTGATTTGTGTATATTGAAGAATCCTTGCATTCCTGGGATAAACCCCATTTGATCATGGTGTATGATCCTTTTAATCTGCTGTTGGATTCTGTTTGCTAGTATTTTGTTGAGGATTTTTGCATCTATGTTCATCAGCAATATTGGCCTGTAGTTTTCTTTTTTTGTGACACCTTTGTCTGGTTTTGGTATCAGGGTGATGGTGGCCTCGTAGAATGAGTTTGGGAGTGCTCCTCCCTCTGCTATATTTTGGAAGAGTTTGAGAAGGATAGATGTTAATTCTTCCCTAAATATTTGATAGAATTCACCTGTGAAGCCATCTGGTCCTGGGCTTTTGTTTGTTGGAAGATTTTAAATCACAGTTTCAATTTCAGTGCTTGCAATTGGTCTGTTTATAGTTTCTATTTCTTCCTGGTTCAGTCTTGGAAGGTTGTGCTTTTCTAACAATTTGTCCATTTCTTCCATGGTGTCCATTTTATTGGCATAGAGTTGCTTGTAGTCATCTCTCATGATCCTTTTTATTTCTGCAGTGTCACTTGTTACTTCTCCTTTTTCATTTCTAATTCTGTTGATTTAAGTCTTCTCCCTTTTCTTCTTCATGAGTCTAGTTAATGGTTTAATAATTTTGCTTACCTTCTCAAAGAACCAGCTTTTACTATTATTGATCTTTGCTATCATTTCCTTAATTTATTTTTCATTTATTTCTGACCTGTCTTCATGATTTTTTTCCTTCTGTTAACTTTGGGGTTTTTGTTCTTCTTCTCTAATTGCTTTAGGTTTAAGGTTAGGTTGTTTATTTGATATTTTTGTTTCTTGAGGTAGGATTGTATTGCTATAAACTTCCTCATAGAACTGCTTTTGCTGCATCCCATAGGTTTTGGGTCATCGTGTTTTCATTGTCATTTGCTTCTAGGTATTTTTTAATTTCCTCTTTGATTTCTTCAGTGATCTCTTGGTTATTTAGTAATGTATTGTTTATCCTCCATGTATTTGTATTTTTTACAGTTTTTTTCCTGTAATTGATATCTAGTCTTATAGCATTTTGGTCGGAAAAGATACTTGATACATTTTCAATTTTCTTAAATTTACCAAGGCTTGATTTCTGACCCAAGATATGATCTATCCTGGAGAATGTTCCATGAGCACTTGAGAAGAAAGTGTATTCTGTTGTTTTTGGTTGGAATGTCCTAGAAATATCAATTAAGTCCATGTTGTCTAATGTGTCATTTAAAGCATGTGTTTCCTTATTTATTTTCATTTTGGATGATCTGTCCATTGGTGAAAGTGGGGTGTTAAAGTCCTCTACTGTTACTGTGTTACTGTCGATGTCCCCTTTTATGGCTGTTAGCATTTGTCTTATGTATTGAGGTGGTCCTATGTTGGGTGCATAAATATTTACAATTGTTATATCTTCTTTTTGGATTGATCCCTTGATCATTATGTAGTGTCCCTGTCTCTTGTAATAGTCTTTATTTTAAAGTCTATTTTGTCTGATATGAGTATTGCTACTCCAGCTTTCTTTTGATTTCCATTTGCATGGAATATCTTTTTCCATCCCCTCACTTTCAGTCTGTATGTGGCCCTAGGTCTGAAGTGGGTCTCTTGTAGGCAGCATATATACGGGTTTTATTTTCTTATCCATGCAGCCAGTCTGTGACTTTTGGCTGGAGCATTAATCCATTTAAATTTAAGGTAATTATTGATATGTATGTTCCTATTACCATTTTATTAATTGTTTTGGGTTTGTTATTGCAGGTCTTTTCCTTCTCTTGTGTTTCCTGCCTAGAGAAGTTCCTTTAGCATTTGTTGTGAAGCTGGTTTGGTGGTGCTTAATTCTCTTAGCTTTTGCTTGTCTGTAAAGGTTTTAATTTCTTTGTTGAATCTGAATGGGATCCTTGCTGGGTAGAGTATTCCTGGTTGCAGGTTTTTCCCTTTCATCAGTTTAAATATGTCCTGCCATACCCTTCTGGCTTGCAGAGTTTCTGCTGAAAGATCAGCTGTTAACCTTATGGGGATTCCCTTGTATGTTATTTGTTGCCTTTCTCTTTCTGCTTTTAATAGTTTTTCTTTGTATTTAATTTTTGATAGTTCAATTAATATGTGTCTTGGCATATTTCTCCTTGGATTTATCCTGTATGGGACTCTCTGCACTTCCTGGACTTGATTGACTATTTCCTTTCCCATATTAGGGAAGTTTTCAACTATAGTCTCTTCAAATAGTTTTTCAGACCCTTTCTTTTTCTCTTCCTCTTCTGGGACCCCTATATTTCAAATGTTGGTGCATTTAATGTTGTCCCAGAGGTCTCTGAGAATGTCCTCAATTCTTCTCATTCTTTTTTCTTTATTCTGCTCTGCAGTAGTTATTTCCACTATTTTATCTTCCAGGTCACTTATCCGTTCTTCTGCCTCTGTTATTCTACTATTGATTCCTTCTAGAGAATTTTTTATTTCATTTATTGTGTTGTTCATCATTGTTTGTTTGCTCTTTGGTTCTTCTAGGCCCTTGTTAAATGTTTCTTGTATTTTCTCCATTCTATTTCCAAGATTTTGGATCATCTTTGCTATCATTACTCTGAATTCTTTTTCGGGTAGACTGCCTATTTCCTCTTCATTTGTTTGGTCTGGTGGGTTTTTACCTTGCTCCTACATCTGCTGTGTATTTCTCTGTGTTCTGATTTTGCTTAACTTACTATGTTTGTGGTCTCCTTTTCGCAGGCTGCATGTTTATAGTTCCCATTGTTTTTGGTGTTTGCCTCAGTGGGTAATGTTGGTTCAGTGGGTTGTGTAGGCTTCCTGGTGGCAGGGACTGGTGCCTGTGTTCTGGCGAATGAGCCTGGATCTTGTCTTTCTGATGGGCAGGACTGCGTCCGGTGTTGTGTTTTGGGGTGTCTGTGACCTTATTATGATTTTAGGCGGCCTCTCTGCTAATGGGTGGGGTTGTGTTCCTGTCTTGCTAGTTTTTTAGCATGGGGTGTCCAGCACTGGAGCTTGCTGGTCATTGAGTGGAGCTGAGTCTTAGCGTTGAGACGGAGATCTCTGGGAGAGCTCTTGCTGACTGATATTACATGGGGCCAGGCTGTCTCTGGGGATCCAATGTCCTGAACTGGGCTCTCCCACCTTAGAGGCTCAGGCCTGACCCCCGGCCAGAACACCAAGACCCTGTCAGCCACACGGCTCTATAACTGTCCAGTGCAGTTTTTCCTTTGATAATTCCTATCTACATGGAAAGTGAATTATGTCCCACAGAATTCCACTGGACGTCCCACTCACATCCCACTGACTTTGGATAGCGGCAATGGAGAGGAGGAGACAGATTTGAGATGATTTTAGAGGTAGAAGCATCAAGGTTCCCCTTCCTTCCTTCTTCTCTGCTTTCCATGCTTCATCTCAGCACTATGACAGTTTGTATTCATTTTTCATCTTTAGAATGTTTTTTAAAGGAGGCAGTAGAATATAGTGGGTAAGAATGATGCTCTACTGTTTTTAGGCTATGAGAATGTGGACAGGTTACGGGGTCTTTCTGTACTTCAGTTAAATAGGAATGAAAAAAATAGTGCCGATCTCATGTTGTTGTGAAGACTAAACAGGTTGGTGCATGAAGAGCCCTTGGAACAGTGCTTAGCAAATGTGGGTGCTCAATAATTGTTAGTTCTGATTATAATCATCATCATAAAATGTTCTTTATAGAAGGCTTGTCTACTAGTCTTTGACAGATGTAATGTTGAAATATCTTGTGATAACATGGATGAATTTTCAAATTCAGTCAAACTTCTTATTAAGTATTTCAATATAATGTGGAAGTCCTAAATTGTAGAGCACAAATGTGAGTAGAGATACTTCTTCCATTGAATGGTAGGAAGTGCAGAGAAGAATGAGTATATATATATAGTTGGTAGATTTGATGGTGGAAGAACATTCACTTTGAAATAACCTTTCAGCAAATATTAAGTTCTTACTGTGAATCAGGCATTATATTACATACTCCTAGCCTATACAACAGCACTGAACAATACAAAATCCCTGCATTCTTGGAGTCTCATTCTAGGGAGTTTGAGGTGAGGTTATTAACTGAGGCAGATGGGTTGAGGAGGAGATGAGGAGAGATTAAAGAGAGAGTTAAAACGAAAAAAAAAAGAACACTCTAGGGAAATCTAAAAAAGTTCTGATGCTCTGTTGTGAGTTTTAAATGAATTAAAAGTGTAGTTAATTTTGGTCTGGTTGTATGATTTCTCTAGCAGCTTTCAGCCATCTAGTGCAGGCGCAGAAAGGTAGATAACTGAGTTCATATAGTGGTTGGTTGGGTTTTGGGGAATGACTTGCACACGAGTAAGTGTATGATCGGTCATGGAATCTTAGTTCAGTGGACAGTAATGACAATGAAGAGTGAATAAGAGAATGATGCTGGGTAGGGGAAAAATGATGTGGTTTAAAAATTCAGAGTCTAGACATGGTAAATTAAGGGTTTTAGTAGAAGTTATAGGGTGAGGCAGTTGGAGGACTGGGGGTTGTAGTCAAAAAGTCAAAACTTCTTGAAGGTTTTGAAGGTGGTGCATTTACTGGTGAAAAGGTTCTAAGGGCAACATAAAAGTGTGAAACAGACAAGATGGGAACAAATATCATTTTGTGAGAAGGTCAGGAAACTTGGATCCAAGGTGTTATCTGGGTCACCCAGAGGCTATCAAAACCACTGAGAGTGATGACAGGGGCAGAAATAGAAGGGAAGGAAGTAAACCAGAAGCTCAAACTCAAATGTCTCTCAAGACCATGTAAATGAGTGAAGCATACCACATTAAAGTCTCTTTTCCAGCTCCAGGTGAATGTGGCCAGGCAGGAATGGGGACACAGTATTGCCAGAGTTTATGTTTTTTTCCAGACAAGCGTGACATTTGGACTCAAATTATGTAAATTTTCCCAGTTTTAAATGTTGGCAACTAATTTTTTAAATATATTGGGTAGCCCAGAAAAAACATACATTTTCAGGCCAGATTTGGCCCATAGACTTCCACTTTGCCACCACTGAGCTGAAGTCTTCCCTGGATGGGGGGGTGGGGGGCGGGTAACTGGGACTCTGGGTTATGCATCTCTTAGGAGCAGCAGACAAGGCCACTCTGTGACCAGGATGGATCAAAACAAAAACAAGATGATTTTGTAATCATATCTGAACACAGACAAAACACAAGCATTGTCCAAGCAAAATGATCAGCCATTCCTCTATCCTGATATTAGTGACTACTACTTCTTTGTTAATCACATATTTAGCCTTGCTTCATTCCTTATGACTTACAGATATGATTTATTAAGATAGCCAATCATAGAATTACTTTTGCATCTAGACAGCATTCAATCCACAGCAAAGCCCTGATCACTTGGATATTCCCAACACATGCTCCCAATACTTGCTTGAACAATCCTAACACAAGATCAAATTCTACAGGTCCTTTGTTAGACTTCTTTACTGAGCTGCCCCATAGTTCCCCATGGTGTGTAATCTTCCACTTAGAACAAACCAATAAACTCAACTTTGTTCAGCTACAGGTATGTTCCTGATGATCTTCGGTCAGAGGGCATTACTATGACTAAGGCTTTAATATTATAAAAACCTTTTCTCCCATTGTAACATTCAAATCCCCAATACTTCAATTACCGCAGAAGCTATATATCAACACCAAAATGGATTCATTGTCAAAAGAGATGGAAGAATAAATTTCATCTTCAATATGGCCTGGGAGATATAACCTTAACTTCTGTGTTTATATGTGTGATGGTTTAAAACCTTGTGACACATAGCACCAGTCCATGAAAAATGGATAGTTTCCAGATGGAGCCTCATTTTACTTGATTTCCTGGCACTAAGGATCTCATTGGAACTTCCCTATACCCACCATTAACTGATTTGAAGAATTTTCTGAAACTCAGAAAAATTCTAGGTGTCAATTAGGATAAAAATAAAGGCAAATGTTCCAAGACATATTGTGGTGATCATTTTACAGTACAATTATTGAATCGTTATTTTATATATGAAACTAACATAATGTTGTATGACAATTATACCTCAATAAAAAAGTCCTAAGACATAATCAACTACAGTTTGTCACTAATTGGCTTTATTGGATAGGGAAACTCATTCTTTCCCTAATTTAACAGCACTTATTGAGTATTACACGTCAGGCATTTTTCTAGTTACTTGAGATATAGTGATGATGAACAAAGCAGAGAGCTTATGATCTCCTGAGGATGTGAATGGGGAATGAGAAGACAGATAAACAAATATACAAATAATATATATTTTCAGATGATAGTAAGCATTGTGAAAAATACAGGAGCAAATTAAAGAGCTAGAGAGTGACGGAGGGGAGCAAGAGGAGAACTCTTCTTGATAGTTCGATGAGGGAATTATTCTCTAAGGAAGTGACATTTGAATAGGGAGCTGAATGGTATGAATGAGAATAGGGTCCTGATATCCCAAGGAGTTTAGCAATTTTGTGGCAGAGAGTGGCGGCCAAGGAGTAGATAATGAGGTATGGTAGGTGATAAAGTCAGAAAAGTAGATATGGGACAGGACATGAAAGGCTTTGGTGTGCCATGTTAAGGATTTGGACTTTATTATGGGTGCGATGGGAAGATATTAGAGGACTTAAGCAGGGGAATGATGTGATCTGATTTACATTTTAGAAGATCAGTTTGGCCATTTGTGAGATTAGAGAGGCAAGAGGGGAACCAGGGTGATAAATTAGGAGGTGATTCAAATACCCCAAGTTAGAGGGGCTGGTAGCCTGTACTGAGTGGAGGAGAAATGGAGGTCGTGAGAAATGGTCAGATTTAGGAAATATTTGAAGGGAGAACTGACATGACTCACTGATGCATTAGGGGTGATATGTGGAATAAAATGAGGAATCAAGGTTGATTCTGAGGTTTTATCCTCAGTAATAGGGAACAGAGGTATCATTCATTGAAATGGGGGAAAACTTAGGGAGGAGTGAGTTTTGTGGGCTGATCAAGATTTATCTTGGCATAATTCAAAAAGAGTCATGTACCACAATGTTCACTGCAGCACTATTTACAATAGCCAGGACATGGAAGCAACTTAAGTGTCCATTGACAGATGAATGGATAAAGAAGATGTGGCACATATATAAAATGGAATACTACTCAACCATAAGAAGAAACGAAATTGAGTTATTTGTAGTGAGGCGGATGGACTCAGAGACTGTCATACAGAGTGAAGTAAATCAGAAAGAGAAAAACAAATACTGTATGCTAACATATATATATGGAATCTAAAAAAAAAAAAAGGTTCTGAAGAACCTAGGGGCAGGACAGGAATAAAGATGCAGACATAGAGAATGGACTTGAGGACACAGGGAGGTGGAAGGGTAAGCTGAGACAAAGTGAGAGGGTGGCATGGACATATATACACTACCAAATGTAAAATAGATAGCTAGTGGGAAGCAGCCACATAGCACAGGGAGATCAGCTTGGTGCTTTGTGACCACCTAGAGGGGTGGGATAGGGAGAGTGGGAAGGAGACGTAAGAGAGAGGGGATATGGGGATATATGTATACGTATAGCTGGTTCACTTTGTGATACAGCAGAAACTAACACACCATTGTAAAGCAATTATACTCCAATAAAGATGTTAAAAAAAATTCACCTAGAAATAAAAAAAAAGAAAGATTTATCTTGGGATATGCTACGTTTATAGGATGTTACAGGGCTACATCTAACACTAGAACACAAAGGGGAACATTTGTCTACTTTAGTATGTAGAGTTCTACAAGTAACTCTAAGTTAGTCACCCCCATTCACAAAGACTTATTCTTTTGCATCAGAAGGAAGCCCAAGTCTACCTAGTCAGTTCCACCCAAGAAGTCTCTTTGAGATTTTTAAGGACAAAGGCCTATTATAACAGATCCTATTTAAAAATATCTGAGGCTTTTCTCCATTCACCATGATGACCTCCCTTTTGTGCCTGGTTAATATGAATTCTGGGCACATTTAAAACTTCTCTAGGCCTGAGTATTCCATAGATTTGATCAGCACTGGTCCTTTCCTGCTCCCTGGAGTCCTATTTCCTGCAGACATTGTCCTCTGGTTTCCTTCCTCTACCAGGAGGTTATTTATGTTCTTTGGGAATAAGTGTTATGCACCATGACTGTGACATTGTGAAGCAGCGTTCTAAAGAATCAGAAGCTTTCAGAAGATCCATGGATTTAGAATTAGGCTCTATATGTCAGAGAAATTGAAGCAGAACAGAGGAGGAGCAGTGAATGTAAATATGAAGAAAGGCTATTCAGGGAATTTCAGGAGTTGGAGTCTAGGAAACACGGGGCCAAGAAGTGGATCATTTGACTATGATGGAAAAGTGTATCTAAGTTAAAGTATTAGATCTGGAGCTTAGAAATGGGAGACTGCAACTTCTCTAAAAATGTAGCTGTGGAGAAAGAGCTCAATTTGGGCTTGAAAGTAGAGAGAATCAATAAGAAAGTATGATTACACCAAGAGGGGGCCCAAAGGTGCCTCCATTCTGAATAGAATGGAGTGAAACAAAAAGTATATGAATAAGTTTGTGTTTAAGCTAATGGAGTTATGGAAGGCCTATAGCAAATCTAATCCATCTCAGAGAATACCACTCTCTCCTTTAAGGTCTAGAAAGATTAACTCAAATGCCCATTACAGGACATGTGGAAAGTTTCAACACTCTCTATACATTTCTGCAGTTTCTCAGGACACTTACATTTCAAGTACTCAATGGCCACCTGTAGCTAGTGGCTGCCATATTGGACAATGCAAGTCTACAGCACCAGACAACTAAAATTTAATTATTAGATATTTTTGTTTCCCGAAGTCTTTTCCCTGAGAAATTTTTAAAGGCCTTGGCATTCTGTGGGACATCCTGGTCTCTTGATAACTGATTAGTTTCTCTTTCTTCTCTTCCTTCCCTATGTTCTCAGGAGCAAAAGAGAAAGAAATCAGATGGAAATAAATTCATCCAATTTAATTATGTAGAGCAAGTCAGCCTTCTCTATTCCTTAACTCAAATTCCAGAAACTCCTTGAAATACAGGCTGTTCCTGATTTGCACAGCACTGTGTTAAATCAAACTTATGCATGTGGGAAATGTATACTGGTTCTGTACATTTTTGGTAACTGAGCTAGGACTGTCTGTAGTACTTTTAAGGTTTTAATTTCTTAGGCAAAGACCAAACTTCTTCTAGTCCCTATGTAGTAAGTGTGTGGGGACAATAATTTTGTTCTTTCAGTTGTATATTTATTATTTATAATCTGAGGTTTCTGTGCACAGATTTAAAATTCCTTGTTCCCATGTATTGATTTAGTGTGCTTTGTTCTGTTGGGGAAGAATTAGAAAAAGGGTTCCATTTCAAAAGAAAAATAGTGAAGTTCTCCTAGTTTCAAAGAAATGCCACTTTTTGCCTAGGATGAAGGTAGCAGAAAGTTGCCCAACTAGTAGTTTGGAGCCCCATTTGGGCTTCCTTAGGCTTGCTTATTTTATCATTTCTACTTATCAAAATAAACTTAAGATGGTAGAAATTTAAAAATATCTATTTTTATACCTGAGATCATTTTTTTTTAATGTCATAGGCTGTAACTGATCATACTTAAGAGATATTTTAAAGATAATGCATGGAGAGAGACCTACAAGATGATGGAGGAGTAAGATGTGGAGATCACCTTCCACCACACAAATACATCAAAAATACATCTACGGGCTTCCCTGGTGGCGCAGTGGTTGAGAGTCCGCCTGCCGATGCAGGGGACATGGGTTCATGCCCCAGTCTGGGAAGATCCCACATGCCGTGGAGCGGCTGGGCCCGTGAGCCATGGCCGCTGAGCCTGCGCGTCTGGAGCCTGTGCTCCACAATGAGAGAGGCCACAACAGTGAGGGGCCCGTGTACCGCAAAAAAAAAAAAAAAAAAAGAAAAGAAAAACATCTACATGTGGAACAACTCCTACAAAACACCTACTGAACTCTGGCAGACGACCTCAGACTTCCAAAAAGGCAAGAAACTCCCCACGTACCTGGGTAGGGCAAAAGAAAAAAGAAAAAAAAAAGAGACAAAGGAATAGGAATGGGTCCTGCACCTCTGGGAGGGAGCTGTGAAGGAGGAAAAGTTTCCACATACTAGGAAGCTCCTTCACTGGCGGAGATGGGGGGTGGTGAGCTTTAGAGCCACAGAGGAGAGCACAGCAACAGGCGTGCAGAGAGTAAAGCAGAGAGATTCCTGCATAGAGGATCGCTGCTGACCAGCACTCATCAGCCTGAGAGACTTGTCTGCTCATCCACCGGGGCGGGTGGGGGGCTGGGAGCTGAGGCTCAGGCTTTGGAGGTCAGACCCCAGGGAGAGGACTGGGGTTGGCTGTATAAACACAGCCTGGAGGGGACTAGTGTGCCACAGCTAGCTGGGAGGGAGTCCAGGAAAAAGTGTGGACCTGCCGGAGAGGCAAGAGACCATTGTTTTGGGGTGTGCGAGAAGAGAGGCTTCCTGCTCTGTGTGCCCACAGATGGCAGAGCACCACCTAAGCAAGCTCCAGAGAGGGGTGTGAGCCATGGCTATCATCTCAGACCCCAGAGGCAGGCATGCACTGCTACCGCAGTTGCCACTGCCACCAAGAGTCCTGTGTGCAAACGTAGGTCACTCTGTACACGTTCCTGGGAGCCTGTGCAGCTTGCCACTGCCAGGGTCCTGTGATCCAGGGCCAACTTCCCTGGGAGAACACACAGCATGCCTTGGGCTGTTGCAACTACACACTGGCCTCAACCGCTGCAGGCACTCCCCACAGCCCAATTATGACTACCGTACCACTCCCTCTCCCTGGCCTGAATGAGCAAGAGAGCCCTAATCAGCCACTGCTTTAAGCCCCTCCTGTCTGGTCAGGGAACAGATGCCTGAGGGCGGCCTACATGCAGAGGTGCGGCCAAAAGCAAAGCTGAACCCCAGGAGCTGTGCGAACAAAGAAGAGAAAGGGAAATCTCTCTGTGCAGCCTCAGGAACACTGGATTAAATCCCCGCAACTGGCTCGGTAAATCCTGCATCTGTGGAATCCCTGAATACACAACAAGTGTTCTCAAAAATGAGGCAGTGGACTTTGGGGGTAACTGTGGACTTGGGGTTTGCTTTTTTTTGTTTTATCTTAATCTTACTTTAGGTTTTAGTGTTTGCTTTCATTTGTGGGTTTGTTTATTGGTATGGTTGCTCTCTTCCTTTATTTTTTTTTCTTTTTGTGAGTGTATGTGTCTATGTTTCTTTGTGTGATTTTCTCTGTTTCATTTTGCTTTTACCATTCGTTTTGGTGTTCTGTCTGTTCACTTTTTTGTTTGTTTGTTTGTTTGTTTTCTTCCTTTTTTTCTGTGCGTGTGGCAGGCAGGGTCTAGGGGCTCTGGCCAGGTGTTGGGCTTGAGCTTCCGAGGTGGGAAAGCCCAGTCCAGGACCACCAGAGACCTCTTGGCCCCATGTAATATTAACTGGTGAGAGCTCCCTTAGAGATCTCAATCTCAACACTAAGACCCAGCTCCGCCCAACGGCCAGCAACTTCCAGTGCTGGATGCCCTGTACCAAACAACTAACAAGACAGGAACAGAACCCCACATATTAGCAGAAAGGCTGCCTAAAGTCATACTAAGTTCACAGACACACCAAAACACAGGACTGTACACAGCCCTGCCCACCAGAGGGACAAGATACAGCCTCAACAACCAGAACACAAGCACCAGTCCCCTCCACCAGGAAGCTTACACAGCAACTGAACCAACCTCACCCACTGGGGGCAGACACCAGAAATAAGAGGAACTAGGAACCTGCAACCTGCAAAGAGGAGACCCCAAACACAGTAAGTTGAACAAAATGAGAAGAAAGAGAAATATGCATCAGATGAAGTAGCAAGGCAAAACCCCACCAGACCAAACAAATGAAGAGGAAACAGGCAGTCTACCTGAAAAAGAATTCAGAGTAATGATAGTAAAGATAATCCAAAATCTCAGAAATAGAATGGAAAAAATACAAGAAACGTTTAACAAGGACCTAGAAGAACTAAATAGCAAACAAACAATGATGAACAACACAATAAATGAATTTAAAAATTCTCTAGAAGGAATCAGTAGCAGAATAACTGAGTCAGAAGAATGGATAAGTGACCTGGAAGATAAAATAGTGGAAATAACTACTGCAGAGCAGAATAAAGAAAAAAGAATGAAAAGAATTGAGGACATTCTCAGAGACCTCTGGGACAACATTAAATGCACCAACATTTGAATTATAGGGGTCCCAGAAGAGGAAGAGAAAAAGGAAGGGTCTGAGAAAATATCTGAAGAGATTATAGTTGAAAACTACCCTAATATGGGAAAGGGAATAGTCAATCAAGTCCAGGAAGCACAGAGAGTCCCATACAGGATAAACCCAAGGAAAACCATACCAAAACACATAGTAATCAAACTATCAAATATTAAATACAAAGAAAAAATATTAAAAGCAGCAAGGGAAAAGCAACAAATAACATACAAGGGAACCCCCATAAGGTTAACAGGTGATCTTTCAGCAGAAACTCTGCAAGCCAGAAGGGAGTGGCAGGACATATTTAAAGTGATGAAAGGGGAAAACCTACAACCAGGATTACTCTACCCATCAAGGATCTCACTGAGATTCGACAGAGAAATTAAAACCTTTACAGACAAGTAAAAGTTAGGAGAATTCAGCACCACCAAACCAGCTTTATAACAAATGCTAAGGGAACTTCTCTACGTGGGAAACACAAGAAAAGGAAGACTTACAAAAACAAACCCAAAACAATTAAGAAAATGGTAATAGGAACATACATATCGATAATTACCTGAAACTTAAATGGATTAATGCTCCAACCAAAAGACACAGACTGGCTGAATGGATACAAAAACAAGACCCACATATATGCTGTCTACAAGAGACCCACTTCAGACCTAGGGCCACATACAGACTGAAAGTGAGGGGACGGAAAAAGATATTCCATGCAAATGGAAATCAAAAGAAAGCTGGAGTAGCAATACTCAAAGAAGAAAAAATAGACTCTAAAATAAAGACTATTACAAGAGACAAAGAAGGACACTACATAACGATCAAGGCATCAATCCAAGAAGAAGATATAACAATTATAAATATATATGCACCCAACAAAGGAGTACCTCAATACATAAGGCAAATGTTAACATCCACAAAAGGGGAAATCGACAGTAACACAATAATAGTAGGGGACTTCAACACCCCACTTATACTAATGGACAGATCATCCACAATGCAAATAAATAAGGAAACACAAGCTTTAAATGACACATTAGACCAGATGGACTTAATTCATATTTATAGGACATTCCAACCAAAAACAACAGAATACACTTTCTTCTCAAGAGCACATAGAGGGGCTTCCCTGGTGGCGCAGTGGTTGAGGGTCCGCCTGCCGATGCAGGGGACACAGGTTCGTGCTCCAGTCCAGGCAGATCCCACATGCTGCGGAGCAGTTGGGCCCGTGAGCCATGGCTGCTGAGCCTGCGCATCCGGAGCCTGTGCTCCGCAGTGGGAGAGGCTGCAACAGAGAGAGGCCCGCGTACCGAAAAAGAAAAAAAAGAAAAAAAAAAGAAATAAAAATAAATAAATAAATAAAAGAGCACATAGAACATCCTCCAGGATAGATCATATCTTGGGTCACAAATAAAGCCTCAGTAAATTTAAGAAAATTGTAATCATATGCTTTCCGACCACAACGCTATGAGACTAGATACCAGTTACAGGAAAAAAACTAAAAAATGCAAACACATGGAGGCTAAACAATATGCTATTAAATAACCAAGAGATCACTGAAGAAATTAAAGAGGAAATCAAAAAAATACCTAGGAACAAATGACAATGAAAACACAATGACCCAAAACCCATGGGATGCAGCAAAAGCGGTTCTAAGAGGGAAATTTATAGCAATACAATCCTACCTACCTCAAACAACAAGAAACATCTGAAATAAAAAACCTAACCTTATACCTAAAGCAATTAGAGAGAGAAGAACAAAAAAACCCCAGAGTTAGCAGAAGGAAAGAAATCATAAAGATCAGATCAGAAATAAATGAAAAAGAAATGAAGGAAATGATAGCAAAGGTCAATAAAACTAAAAGCTGGTTCTTTGAGAAGATAAACAAAATTGATAAACCAGACGCACCAGGAAAAAAAGGGAGAAGACTCAAATCAACAGAATTAGAAATGAAAAAGGAGAAGTAACAACTGACACTGCACAAATACAAAGGATCATGAGAGACTACTACAAGCAACAATATGTCAATAAAGTGGACAACCTGGAAGAAATGGACAAGTTCTTAGAAAAGAACAACATTCCAAGACTGAACCAGGAACAAATAGAAAATATGACCTGACCAATAACAAGCACTGAAATTAAAACTGTGATTAAAAATCTTCCACAAACAAAAGCCCAGGACCAGATGGCTTCACAGGCGAATTCTATCAAACATTTACACAAGAGCTAACACCTATCTTTCTCAAACTCTTCCAAAATATAGCAGAGGGAGGAACACTCCCAAACTCATTCTACGAGGCCACCGTCACCCTGATACCAAAACCAGAAAAAGACGTCACAAAAAAAGAATACTACAGGCCAATATCACTAATGAAAACATACATGCAAAAATCCTCAACAAAATACTAGCAAACAGAATCCAACAGCAGATTAAAAGGATCATACACCATGACAAAGTGGGATTTCTCCCAGGGATGCAAGGATTCTTCAATATACGCAAAACAATCAGTGTGATACACCATATTAACAAATTGAAAGATAAAAACCATATGATCATCTCAATAGATGTAGAAAAAGTTTTGAAAAAATTCAACACCCATTTATGATACAAACTATCCAGAAAGTGGGCACAGAGGGAACCTACCTCAACACAATAAAGGCCATATATGACAAACTCACAACCAACATCATTCTCAATGGTGAAAAACTGAAAGCATTTCCTCTAAGATCAGGAAAAAGACAAGGATGCCCACTCTCACCACTATTGTTCAACATAGTTTTGGAAGTTTCAGCCATGGTAATCAGAGAAGAAAAAGAAATAAAAGAAATCCATATTGGAAATGAAGAAGTAAAGCTGTCACTGTTTGCAGATGACATGATATTATACAGAGAGAATCCTAAAGATGCTATCAGAAAACTATTAGAGCTAATCAGTAAATTTGGTAAAGTAGCAGGATACAAAATAACTGCATAGAAATCTCTTGGATTCCTATACATTAATGATGAAAAATCTGGAAGAGAAATTAAGGAAACACTCCCATTTACCACTGCAAAAAAAGAATAAAATACCAGTAATAAACCTACCTAAGGAGACAAAAGACCTGTATGCAGAAAACTATAACACACTGATGAAAGAAATCAAAGATGATACAAACAAATGGAGAGATATACCATGTTTTTGGACTGGAAGAACCAATACTGTGAAAATGCCTATAACTACCCAAAGCAATCTACAGATTCAATGCAATCCCTAACAAACTACTAATGGCATTTTTCACAGAACTAGAACAAAAAATTGCACAATTTGTATGGAAACATAAAAGACACTGAATGGCCAAAGCAATCTTGAGAAAGAAAAATGGAGCTGGAGGAATCGGGCTCCCTGACTTCACACAATATTACAAAGCTACAGTAATCAAGACAGTATGGTACTGGCACAAAAACAGAAATATAGATCAATGGAACAGGACAGAAAGCCCAGAGATAAACCCACGCACATATGGTCACCTTATCTTTGATAAAGGAGGCAAGAATATTCAATGGAGAAAAGACAGCCTTTTCAATAAGTGGTGCTGGGAAAATTGGACAGCTACATGTAAAAGAATGAAGTTAGAACACTTCCTAACACCATACACAAAAATAAACTCAAAATGGATTAAAGACCTAAATGTAAGGCCAGACACTATAAAACTCTTAGAGGACAATATAGGCAGAACACTCTATGACACAAACCACAGCAAGATCCTTTTTGACCCACCCCCTAGAATAATGGAAATAAAAACAAAAAAAAAACCAAATGGGACCTAATGAAACTTAAAATCTTTTGCACAGCAAAGGAAAACATAAACAAGATGAAAAGACAACCCTCAGAATGGGAGAAAATACTTGCAAATGAAGCAACTGACAAAGGATTAATCTCCAAATATATAGGCAGCTCATGTAGCTCAATACCAAAAAAACAAACAACCCAATCCAAAAATGGGCAGAAGACCTAAACAGACATTTCTCCAAAGAACATATACAGATTGCCAACAAACACATGAAAGGATGCTCAACATCACTAATCATTAGAGAAATGCAAATCAAAACCACAATGAGGTATCACCTCACACTGGTTAGAATGGCCATCATCAAAAAATCTACGAACAATAAAAGCTGGAGAGGGTGTGGAGAAAAGGGAAACCTCCTGCACAGTTGGTGGGAATGTAAATTGATACAGCCACTACGGAGAACAGTATGGAGGTTCCTTACAAAACTACAAATAGAACTACCATATGACCCAGCAATCCCACTACTGGGCATGTACCCTGAGAAAACCATAATTCAAAAATAGACATGTACCCCAATGTTCATTGCAGCTCTATTTACAATAGCCAGGATATGGAAGCAACCTATGTGTCCATTGACAGATGAATGGATAAAGAAGATGTGGCACATATATACAATGGAATATTACTCAGCCATATAAAGAAATGAAATTGAGTTATTCGTAGTGAGTTGGATGAACCTAGAGTCTGTCATACTGAGTGAAATAAGTCAGAAAGAGAAAAATAAATACTGTATGCTAACACATATATATGGAATAAAAAAAAATGGTTCTCGTGAACCTAGGGGCAGGACAGGAAAGATGCAGATGTCGAGAATGGACTTGAGGACACAGGGAGGGGGAAGGGTAAGCTGAGACAAAGTGAGAGAGTGGCATGGACATATATACACTCCCAAATGTAAAACAGATAGCTAGTGGGAAGCAGCTGCATAGCACAGGGAGATCAGCTTGGTACTTTGTGACGACCTAGAGGGGTGGGATAGGGAGGGTGGGAGGGAGGCTCAAGAGGGAGGGGATATGGTGATATATGTATACACATAGCTGATTCACTATGTTATACAGCAGAAACTAACACAACATTGTAAAACAATTATACTCCAATAAAGATGTTTAAAAAAAAAAAAAGATAGTGCATGGTCAGTCAAACAAACAAATTAACCATAGACTTTTGCTAAGGGTTTTTGTGTTTAATTGTGTTTAATGTGGTACTGAAGATGAAATTTTAAAGTGATAGCATTCTAATGATCATATTAAATAAATCTTTGTTATAGCGAAAGCTAACTTCATTATAAATGCATTTCATTTCTAGAGGATTTATTATTGTTCCTACTCAGGAAATTATTCTGGCCAGACTCATTTGTCTCCTTTAATCAGGTAGAGAATAAATGATGGCCTAGAATTTTTAATATCAGTAAATCCAATGAATCCTATGCTTTGACGACCCATTCCTAGTCCAATGAAAATTTATGGCCTCAGTGATGACCCTGATGAATTCAGATTCCCTATGTGTCTTTTGAATTACCAAAGGGAAATTAAATGGTATGCCTTATTTTTTCTCATATGTAAGAGTTTAATAATTTTTAAAGAACTATAAAATTTCAATCTATGTATATAGTACATAATCATTCTAGAATAAATGGTTGAATAACTAGATCATTCCATTCTGTTACCATAATATATAACGAAGGTCACTGTAAAAACAAAAGGATTAAAAATGAGAGGCTTTTCATGCTATCATTATCATAACAGAAGGCGGAAATGTGCTTTAATAAGATTTATAATTGAGGTGTTTTGGAAAAAATATTTTTTAGGGGAAGTATTATTCTTTTTCTTACACTCATTATCTCCGTCAACAATTGTTTCTTTTTTTTCACACAAGCTTATCTGAGCCTCAAAAGTGAAAGAAACCAATTGAGAGAAAGAGAATGAGGCCTACTGTGCTCGGCATTTTATCTACTGGACACACAAAGGGAATCTACACAGTAAAATATTTTTTTTCCTTGAAGAGTTCTTTCATTCTCCTTGCTTCTCTGACCTTCACTATGTAAACAGTTCCCATTCAACTGTCAGCTCTGATCTCTCTCCTGGGCTCAGGTCCTCCATTCCCAACTGACCAGTGAACATTTAGCTGTTCAATGACCACATTAAAGCTCAGATGTCTACAGCTGAATCCCCGTCCTTCCAACCTAACATTTCAATGGTACCGTTCTCCAGCTTACCTTGACATGAAACTGCAAATTCACCCCTGAATTCTTCATATTTCTTCTCACCTCTATCCATTAGTCAGTTGACCCTGCTGCTTCTTTAAAAAGTCTTTAGCAGCTTCCTATTGATGCTGCTTTCATTCTAGTTGCAGCTCTTACCTTGCATGTGAACAGCGACAATAATTTCCCATTTGACCTCCTCGTACTACGTTTTCCTTCTCCAGACTGTTGTATTACTTCCACCATAATTAACATCCAAAAATAATGCTGGCAGTTTGAGATCAACCAGGAGAAATCAGGACCAGGAGGGGTCTGGTGGATCAATGCTGCAGACAGCCAGTGAGAGGTCAAGTTCAAAGAGGCATAGAGTGGGTAGAAAGATCAGTGGGTTTTATAGGTTAAGCAGGGAAGAATTTGAAGCTCAAAAGACTCTTGAGCCAGAAATGATCGGGTGGTCAAGCACTGTTAAGTTCTAGAAAAGGAGGATCTTGAGTCTCAATGTCAAAAATGGTACAAATGACCAGGAAGAATAGCTATTATATCCTAAATAGATGGCCAGCTCCATTAAGTCTGGAACTATTTGCTAAAGGTGTTGTCACCATCCCTTCTTATCTAGAGCATACCTCCCATACACATAGAGCTGTCATCCCACAGCAGAAGGTGTTTGTCTCAGTCCTGTTCACTTCTCACAGCTGCTACTGGATTACCCTGGACCTACTATAACCAAAGAGTAGTGAGAGAATTGGGCATGAACTTTGACCTTAAACAGATTAATTTTACTGGTTTTACCTAGAGGTTCCCCTGTAGGTGGTAATTCCTAATTCAGTAGCTCTGACTCCAACCTAATTCTCTAGCTCCATCCTGCTATTACGCAGTCTTTCTGTCTGAATGCTCTCCTACTCTACTTTGTCTGTCAGTTTACCATGTTGATCTGGAGTCAGACTGCATGGGTTGAAATCTTTGTTTTACCATTACCTCGTGTGATATGAGAAAATTACTTAACCTAAATTGTAATATCCTCATGCATAAGAAAGTACCGTTGACCCTTGGAGAACACTGTTTGAACTGCATGGGTTCACTAACATGTGGATTTTTTTTTCACTAAATACATACTACAACACTACACAGTCTGAGGTTGGTTGAATTCCTGGACACAGAACTGTGGATACAGAGGACTGACCATAAGGTTTTACATGGATTTTCCACTAAGGGGAGGGTGGGTGCCCCTAACCCTTGCTTTGTTCAAGGGTTAACTGTAATGATAATAGTACCTGCTTCATAGGGGATTTGTATGCGTTAAATGAGACAATAAATGAAAAGCATTTAGTACCTTTCCTGGGACTTACTGATAATGTAAATAATAAATGTTAAGCTGATACTAATGCCCAAACTTCAGCCACCTTTCAAAGTCCAAATTAAAATACTACTAGATAATATACTGCATTAATTAAGAGTGTGGACTCTGGCTTTGCATCCTAGCTCTGTCACTTAAACTAGACATGTAACTTTGTGCAAATTTCTTCACCTCTGCAAATGGTGATACTATTTCCCACTTCATATGCTTGTTACTGGGCTCAGGTAGAGGCCAAAGTCTGATCATGCAACATGATGTGACTATGCCTGAGAACTGTACATTACTACATTACTAACTAGTGTTATGTGAAGTGCTGAATCATAAAAACTGAAAGGAAGACAAGGTTGCCCACTCTCACCACTCTTATTCGACATAGTTTTGGAAGTTTTAGCCACAGCAATCAGAGAAGAAAGGGAAATAAAAGGAATCCAAATCGGAAAAAAGAAGTAAAGCTGTCACTGTTTGCAGATGACATGATACTATACTTAGAGAATCCTAAAGATGCTACCAGAAAACTACTAGAGCTAATCAATGAATTTGGTAAAGTAGCAGGATACAAAATTCATGCACAGAAATCTCTGGCATTCCTATATACTAATGATGAAAAATCTGAAAGTGAAATCAAGAAAACACTCCCATTTACCACTGCAACAAAAAGAATAAAATATCTAGGAAAAAACATACCTAAGGAGACAAAAGACCTGTATGCAGAAAATTATAAGACACTGATGAAAGAAATTAAAGATGATACAAATAGATGGAGAGATATACCATGTTCTTGGATTGGAAGAATCAACATTGTGAAAATGACTCTACTACCCAAAGCAATCTACAGATTCAATGCAATCCCTATCAAACTACCACTGGCATTTTTCACAGAACTAGAACAAAAAATTTCACAATTTGTATGGAAACACAAAAGACCCCGAAGAGCCAAAGCAATATTGAGAATGAAAAACAGAGCTGGAGGAATCAGGCTCCCTGACTTCAGACTATACTACAAAGCTACAGTAATCAAGACAGTATGGTACTGGCACAAAAACAGAAATATAGATCAATGGAACAGGATAGAAAGCCCAGAGATAAACCTACGCACATATGGTCATCTTATCTTTGATAAAGGAGGCAGGAATGTACAGTGGAGAAAGGACAGCCTCTTTAATAGTGGTGCTGGGAAAACTGGACAGGTACATGTAAAAGTATGAGATTAGATCACTCCCTAACACCATACACAAAAATAAGCTCAAGATGGATTAAAGACCTAAGTGTAAGAGCAGACACTATCAAACTCTTAGAGGAAAACATAGGCAGAACACTCTATGACATAAATCACAGCAAGATCCTTTTTTTTTTTTTTTTTTTGTTTGTTTGTTTGTTTTTTTTTTGCGGTAGGCGGGCCTCTCACTGTTGTGGCCTCTCCCCTTGCAGAGCACAGGCTCCGGACGCGCAGGCTCAGCAGCCATGGCTCACGGGCCTAGCCGCTCTGCGGCATGTGGGATCTTCCCAGACCGGGGCACGAACCCGTGTCCCCTGCATCGGCAGGCGGACTCTCAACCACTGCGCCACCAGGGAAGCCCGCAAGATCCTTTTTGACCCACCTCCCAGAGAAATGGAAATAAAAACAAAAATAAACAAATGGGACCTAATGAAACTTAAAAGCTTTTGCACAGCAAAGGAGACCATAAACAAGACCAAAAGACAACCCTCAGAATGGGAAAAAATATTTGCAAATGAAGCAACTGACAAAGGATTAATCTCCAAAATTTACAAGCAGCTTATGCAGCTCAATAACAAACAACAAATAACCCAATCCAAAAATGGGCAGAAGACCTAAACAGACATTTCTCCAAAGAAGATATACAGACTGCCAACAAACACATGAAAGAATGCTCAACATTTTTACTCATTAGAGAAATGCAAATCAAAAGTACAATGAGATATCATCTCACACCAGTCAGAATAGCCAGCATCAAAAAATCTAGAAACAATAAATGCTGGAGAGGGTGTGGAGAAAAGGGAACCCTCTTGCACTGCTGGTGGGAATGTGAATTGGTACAGCCACTATGGAGAACAGTATGGAGGTTCCTTAAAAAACTACAAATAGAACTACCATATGACCCAGCAATCCCACTACTTGGCATTTACCCTGAGAAAGCCATAATTCAAAAGAGTCATGTACCCCAATGTTCACTGCAGCTCTATTTACAATAGCCAGGAGATGGAAACAACCTAAGTGTCCATCATCGGATGAATGGGTAAAGAAGATGTGGCACATATATACAATGGAATATTACTCAGTCATAAAAAGAAACGAAATTGAGCTATTTGTAATGAGGTGGATGGACCTAGAGTCTGTCATACAGAGTGAAGTAAGTCAGAAAGAGAAAGACAAATACCATAGGCTAACACATATATATGGAATTTAAGGAAAAAAATGTCATGAAGAACCTAGGGGTAAGACAGGAATAAAGACACAGACCTACTAGAGAATGGACTTGAGGATATGGGGAGGGGGAGGGGTAAGCTGTGACAAAGCGAGAGAGAGGCATGGACATATATACACTACGAGACGTAGGATAGATGGCTAGTTGGAAGCAGTCGCATTGCACAGGGAGATCAGCTCGGTGCTTTGTGACCACCTGGAGGGATGGGATAGGGAGGGTGGGAGGGAGATGCAAGAGGGAAGAGATGTGCAAACATATGTGTGTGTATAACTGATTCACTTTGTTATAAAGTGGAAACTAGCACACCATTTTAAAGCAATTATACTCCAATAAAGATGTTAAAAAAAAAACAAAACTGAAAGGGATCAGCAAAATTCTATTGTAAAATGGGAACTGCTAATAGATATTGGATATGAGGAGGTCCAGATGCACAAGGAAACTGCATAAGCAGATGGTTCAGACTCATCTGTTTCTATTGCTTTGCTGCCTCTCTCTCAGCACATATTTTTAGCCTCACAGAGAGTTCCCAGGACTAACTCATGAGGGAGGAAAAACATGTGGGACTGACTTACTGATATACCTGCCTGGGATACTGGCACCAGGCAGGGGTGAATGCTGTTGCACTACAGCTGCACTTAAGGGAGGCTCCAAAAGATGGTGGTGAAAGTGTATATACATCAAGCCAATAGGCATAACTTTAGGTGAGACTGATTGCTCACTTTGTCTGGAAAGAGAGTGCCTGCATCATAGATCCAAACTGATTTGTGGGCAGGAGCTAATGGGCTGACCAGGTGATCAGGCACTTGGAGACACAATTGGAAAATTGAGGATATGGAAAGATAAGTACATAGACCCCTTAGGAGGGCTTCTTTCTCTTCCTGGAGAAAGCATTCCAGGATTCCCCAGGATTTAACATGACTTCTCATCTTTCAAAAGGACTATGTTTAGAAACCTGGCAATTCCCTCAAACGCCTGTTAGCTTTCCTCTGTTAGTAGTTCTGCTCAATGGAAAATTGCAACAACCCCAAGCGACAAAACCACCAAGTACTTGGATCCTAAAGGTTACCCTTTCATGTAAAAATCCTTTTGCAGCTGAAGGGCTTGCAGAGGGTAAAAGAAACATGGACGGTGTACTGGCAGAAGGCAATTTTTGCCTCTTGACCAGCTCTAGGAGTGGGGACTGAAGCAGCTTTCTTATGTTAATTAATAACTTTACAATCTCTCTTTTTCATTCTACAACCTAATATGAAAACTAGGGTTTTAGATTTCAGGTAGTAGTATAACCAAATTGATATCAACTTCTGATGGAAGTTTACTCACCTGGGTTGAAGATATGAACTTTTCAATTACATAAATGACAAAAGTAGTAGCCAAAGAGCAAAAGCACTTTGATGGGCATCAGCAATTTGTTTTTCCAAATCTACACCCTTGTGCCCCCTATTCTATATCCGAAGAAGCTGACCTGTCCAGGTTATATTCTCAGTGAGAGCTGTAAGTAAGAGAGTCCAAATCCAGTGTTTTATCCACCATATCATACATAGTTGTATCCACCTGAAGATGCCTTTGTTTTCTCAGCTGAAGGATAAGAGACCTAAATTATTTGTGGTGGAGCAGTTGAGGTACCCAATGTCACTATCCATTAGCTATGGATGCATCTAGTGGCAGTGATTGCCAGGTTCTGCGATGGTGTCCAGGGGCAGAACCGTTGTATAGCTGTGTCTGGTGGTGATGGCCTGTATCCTTATTCCTGATGCTTAGTGTTCTTGGCCTCTGGGTTCCAGCCTAATGTCCCAACCCGCTCCTCCAGCTTTCTGTCAATTCTCTGAGCCACTAAGTGTCTTTCAAATTGGATGCAATAAACCAATTTTTTTGTTTTAGACCACCAGATGCAGCTTATAATTTAATGGTTGAAAGGGCAGTGCCAATAAGCAAACGAATAAGCAAAAGGAATATCGAAAAAGTGATCATTGTATATAGAAGATGGAAGCAGGTTTATTGAGAGGTTATTTTATATCAGGTGTCCTGGGAAAACCTCACTGAAGAGATGATACTTAAGATAAGATCTGAAAGATAAGAAGGAACCAGCCATGTGAAGATTATGAGGAAGAACATTCCATACGAAAGAAGCAGCTACTCAAAGGCCTCAAGGTGGGGAATGAAATCAGCACGTTAAAGGAACCAAAGATAACAGTAATAGGGTCTGAGAAATGAGAAAGCAGGGAGGGCAGGATTCTAGGGCTTTATAGGCCACGGTGAGGAGGTTTTTAAAAAGTGTGATGGGAAAACACTGGAAGGTTTTAAGTGGTAGAGTGATGTGGTTGCGTTTCTATTTTAAGAACAATCACCTGGGCTACTGTGTGAAGCAAGGATTAAAGGGGGACAAGAGTGGAAACAGGGAGATACTATGAATTAGCATCATAGCCTAATGATCTCTACTCAGAAGGTTCAAGAAAATATAGTGAAGGAATTATTTATCGAGGAATGGGGAAATGGGAGAGGTTCAAGTATTCCAAGGTTCAAGAATTCAAGAAGAATTAAAGATGACTCTGAGATCTCTGGCTCCACCTGGAGTATTGATTTATCACATTTAATCATAATTATATTAGTATGTTTGTCTTACTAGCTGATTAAGGGAAGAGACTGGATCTTATTTATCATTTTCTATCTAGTTTCTAACCCATTGTCAGAGTGGACACAGAGTAGGAATGAAATAAATGCTGCCAAAGGAGCCTGTGTGCACTTTGAATAATAACAATAATTTAAAAAGTACTCTCATCTAGTTATAGAGGCAAGTAGTAGAGACCATTTAAATACCGCTTTCTCTTTTGCTCATTTATGCTTCTCCTTTTTCTTTACCTTCATTTGTGTCATTTATTTTTAGATGTAAAATAATTAAATGTAACAGGAGAAAAGAGAATCAGATATTATATGTAGAGTAGGAGCTTCTTTTATCTTTTGCAGTAAATTTTTTGTTTTGCTATTTTGTCTTTTTCTTTAGACTGAGAAGAAAATAAAAAGAGATAAAGATGGGGGGTGGAGAGGGAGAAAGGAGCTGTGGGGCTGAAGTATAATCTGAAGTGAAGACAGGCATATAGGGGAGAAAAGAGGAAGGAAAAGGGGAGCTGGGATGAAGAGATGAGGGCAAGAATAAAGGCCACCTAAGGGAAGCTGGAGGCACAGCAAGGCCCGTTATCTAACGGGTCCCTTCTCCCCCAAGCCCTGTCTCCCACTCCTTCCCACGACTCCACTGCTACTCCTACAGTCTACACCCATACCCACCCCACAAACAGTTTAAACACAAAATCCCTAACACACCAAAAACCTCTTGGGTATGTGCAGGTGGTATATCTGGATGAAATGACTAAGTTAGTTAGAACAAACAGCTTTTCAACTTGGTTTCATAGCTTCAATTTAAATGCTCCTGTTGTGCTTCGTGAGGTCTAAATATAGTCAGCATATCTGTTCTACAGCTTCTCCATTATTACGTGTAGATTTATCTCCATGAGGGCCATGCTACCAGCTGTCTCCCCTGGGCACCCTGTGGAGGGTATAGTCATGTATATGGGAATAGAGTCATGCAAGACTGGTAGAGTGTGAAGGTCATATACAACTAAACTCCTATGGACCAGAGATGAATCCTTTGCTCCCTTCCCCCACCATTTTGTTCCACTGTAAAAAAAAAAAAAAAAAGAAAAAAGGATATTTATAATCCAGGTAACAACGTTAATGGCTGTATTGCTTGACATTCAGTTGTGGAAAAAATATTCTACTCTAGCTATATAGCTAGAATCTACTCTGGCTGAAAATTTACGTAGGAAGAATTTTATTCTAGGGTATCAAATGGCTTAAGAATTGTTGGGTAGGATAAAGCAACAAATTCTATGTTGTGCTTTTAGGAAAGAATCCCAAAGCCCCACACAAAACTCGGCTTTTAGAAGTGTTGCTGCCTTACTGTTATACCAGTATTTTTAACCGTCTCACCCTATCAGTACAGAGGAATGCTCTTCTATCTTCCTCTTCTTTTGCCAGCTCTATCCTGTGTGTAACCTCTTTTGGGGCTATGTGGCAAGGTAACAGTGGTTTGGCTTAGGAAGCAAAACTCTATCTTAGCAATTATCCCTTTATACTGTAATTACCTATTTGTTTTATATATCTCAAATTCCTCATAGATAGTGAATAAATCTTATTTATTTCCTTAACGTCAGCACCTGGAACATAGCGCTCAATATTTGTAGACCACATGAAGAAAGGAATTTTATTTTTGCCATTACTGAAACTATGCACACGCCTGACCAATATGAAATTGTACAGGCTTGATTCCCTCCCACTCCCTACCAAATGTGCATAGTTATATTACTGGGTATGCAACAAAATGTTTGATTGTGATGAATGCTATTATAGTTAAGGCATGTTGCTAACATTTGTTGCAATAAACAAGGAATAACTACTTAAAAAAAAAAAAAGTGTTGCTGCCTTTTCTGTGATCAGGAAGCTGTTGTTTTCAGCCCAAACCACTATTGCTACAGTCAGGATAGTCTACAGTAGGAAGGTGTTGCTACTGCTGCCAGAAATAGAACAATACCACCTCTTAAAATCTATACTCGTCCCTGGAAAATGGATGCCCGGTATGTATCACTCATGAGGGTAATGACTGGACACTGAAACCTTCTAATATAGCCAATGGAGAAACAAATGTCTCCACAACCTGGGTCGACAGCAAAAACAAAAGCAACAACAGGAGCAGAGGAGGAAAGAAGGACGGCGTGCTCCTTATTCTCACTTCCAGTTTCAGGCAAGTTCACCTTATTTCCGAAATGAAACCACCTCCAGGTCTTGGCAGTGATTTCTTCTATCTGACACCAAAAGTACAGTCAACAAAAGCGAAAACAGACAAGTGGGATTACATGACACCAAAAGCTTCTACACAGCAAAGGAAACAGTGGAGTAAAAATGCAACCTACAGAATGGAAGGAAACATAAGGGGTTAATATCCAAAAAACGTAAGGAACTATTACAACTCAATAACAAAAACAAAAACAACAAACCCAGAACACCAAATAACCCAATTTAAAAATGGGCAAAGGACTTGGATAGATATTTATCCAAAGAAGACACACAAATGGTCAACAGGTGTTTGAAATCACTAATCATCAGGGAAATGCAAATTAAAACCACAACGAGATATAACCCCACAGCTATTAGGATGGCTATTATTAAAAAAAAAAAAAAATCCCCTCCCCCTCACAAAAAATAACCAGTGTTGGTGAGGTTGTGGAGAAATTGGAAACTTTGTGCTCTGTTGGTGGGAATGTAAAATGGTGCAGCTGCTATACAAAAAAGTATGGAGTTCCTTTAAAAATTAAAAAGTAAAAGTATGATCCAGCAATCCCATTTTGGGATGTTTATCCAAGAGACTTGAAAGTATACTATTACCTTAAAATGCAAATAGTAATAGTTTAAGGATAATATGTACCATGCATGTTTATAGTGAGTAGTCAATGTGATAAAGCACATAAAGGGCCTAGGACACTTAATGTGCCAGGAACTTAATAAAATGGTAATTGCCTTTTATCCAAGAAATATAGAATTTTTATTCTTTAGAAACTCTAAGCTTTTTGCATGTATCATGTCATCTATTTTCATAAAATCTTTTAGTGCTTACCCATGGACCTAAGACATATGTCTTGTTCACTTTTGAACTCTAGATGTTTGCTAAACATTCATTGAATTAATAACTGCATTAAAAATTGGATAATCAAGGGGAGTTCCCAAGATGGTGGAGTAGAAAGACTCTGAGCTCACCTCCTCTCATGCGCACACCAAAAATTACTATTTACACAACAACTATTGATGAAAAAACCTGGAACCTACAAGAAAAGATCTTCTACAACTAAAGATACCATAAAGGAACCACAATGAGATGGGTAGGAGGGTTGGAGTCATGGTATAGTCAAGACTAACACCCCGGGGTGGGTGACCCACAAATGGGAGAATAATTACAACTGCAGAGGTTCTCCCCAAGGAGTGAGGGGTCTGAGCCCCACACTGGGCTCCCCAGCCTAGAAGTCCTGTGCTGGGAAGACAAGACCCCAGAACACATGTCTTCAAAGCCCAGCAGGGCTTACTTTCAGGAGACCAAGAGGACTGTGGGAAACAGAGACTCCACTGTTAAAGGGTGCACACAGAATCTCACACGTTCCAGGACCCAGCGCAGAAGCAGTAATTTAAAAGGAGCCTGGGCCAGTAAGCACATGAAGAGATGCTCAACATCACTAATTATTAGAGAAATGCAAATCAAAACTACAATGAGGTGTCACCTCACACCAGTCAGAATGGCCATCATTGAAAAGTCTACAAATAACAAATGCTGGAGAGGGTGTGGAGAAAAGGGAACCCTCCTACACTGTTGGTGGGAATGTAACTTGTTGCAGCCACTGTGGAAAACAGTATGGAGGTTCCTCAGAAAACTAAAAATAGAACTACCATATGATCCAGCAATCCCACTCCTGGGCATATACCTGGATAAAATTATAATTAAAAAAGATACATGCACCCCTATGTTCATAGCAGCACTATTCACAGTAGCCAAGACATGGCAACAACCTAAATGTGCACTGACGGATGAATGGATAAAGAAGATGTGGTACATATATACAATGGAATATTACTCAGCCATAAAAAATAACAAAATAATGTTATTTGCAGCAACATGGATGCAACTAGAGATTACCATAACAAGTGAAGTAAGTCAGTAAAGAGAAAGACAAATATATGATATCACTTATATGTAGAATCTAAAATATGGCACAAATGTATCTATAAAACAGAAACAGACTCACAGACATAGAGAACAGACACATGGTTGCCAAGGGGGAGGTAGGGAGGGAGGGAGAGGGATGGACTGGGAGTTGGAGTTTGGGCTTAGTTGATGCAAACTATTACATTTAGAATGGATAAACCAAAAGGTCCTACTGTATAACACAGGGAACTATATCCAATCTCCTGAGATAAACCATGATGGAAAAGAATGTATAAAAGAAAAATAAAACAAAAGGAGCCTGGGTCAGACCTACCTGCTGATCTTGGAAAGTCTTGCAGAGAGGCAGGAGGCAACTGGAGCTCACCCTGGGGACATATACACTGGTGGCAGGAGTTTGGAGAAACTTGTTCTACCATGGGGACACTGATGCTGGGAAGCACCATTTTGGAATCTTCCCTCTAGTCTTGTAGCCTCAGAACCCAGCCCTGTCCCTGCCCACCAGTTTGTAGGCACCAATAATGGGATGCCTCAAGCCACACAACTAAATGGGAGGGGACACAGTCCCACCTAACAAGACGCCCTGAGCCCACATTCACCCCTAGACATGGCCCTGCCCACCAGTGCACAGGCACTAGACCTGGGATGCCCAGGAGCCTGCAGCCAGAGACCCTTATCTCTAAATTTTATTCCACTTCCCCTATAGAGTTTCATGTTAAGAAAACATATATTATGCTTAAAATTCTTTTATTGATCCCCTATCATACTTGTTTTAAATAAAACTATGTGTATAAATCTAAATTAAGATATTTTATTATATTGAAACATATATTCTGGAACATGTTATCACTGCATTATGAGTATGCAATTTTATCAAAATAATATACACATATTATAATTTTTGACAAAGACAACTTAATTAAGCACCTATATGATGCATTTTACTTTTTTTTTTTTTTTTTGCGGTACGTGGGCCTCTCACTGTTGTGGCCTCTCCCGTTGCGGAGCACAGGCTCCGGACGCGCAGGCTCAGCGGCCATGGCTCACGGGCCCAACCACTCTGCAGCATGTGGGATCTTCCCAGACCGGGACACGAACCCGCGTCCCCTGCATCGGCAGGTGGACTCTCAACCACTGCGCCACCAGGGAAGCCCCATTTTACTTTTTTCCGCCGATTAGTTAATGTAACCCTAGATGATTATTATTTATTGCTTGAGTGGCATAGGGAGGGTTCAACATCAGTTCACATAGATAAGTAGATGAGATGGGTTTTGTTAAAGTGGTTTTCCTTTATTCTTTGAATACTTTCTGAGTTACATGCCAAACATCTCAAAGTGGTCTAGCAGCAAAAGTCATTTTTAAAGCTCTATTAGCTGATTATTCTATTAGGCCTGCCATCAATTCCATTGAGAGCAAAGAATTGAAAATCAACTTACCTGCAAAGATTTGTTACCCAGTTGTTGTAGACGTTCATTTTTTCAGATTTTGGGAACTATACCAAAAATGCTTTACCAATACTTTTTAAATGGCTATTTATTATATTTGTTAGTTTTGCACTTGAAGGCATATAGTTTAACCCAATACTCTCAGAAAGAACTGGGACATGAAATAGTAATAATTTCAATATACACTGTCAATATAATAGCTTGATAAAATGCTTGTATCCACATGATCCATATGCTTTAAATATATTTTTGTTAAAACCTGGGGGCTTCAAGTTTAGTTCATCCTAATTGAAAATTTCCACTCTGTAACCTAATTAGTAAAGTCTGTACTTACTGACAAAAAATTGTTACAATTGATGAACCAATATCAACATATCACTAACAACCAAAGTCCACAGTTTATATTTGGGTTCACGCTTGGTACGTACAACTGTAGGTTTGGACAAATGCATAATGAAACGTATCCTCTACTGTAGTATCATATATCACTACCCTTAAAATTCTCTGTGCCTATCCATCCTTCCCTCCCCACTCAAAATTATACCCCAATTGAAGACCATATCTTATACTTCTCCTGTCCCAACCCCACCTTTGTTTGTACCACGGAAATTTTGTTATCTTGACTTTGCTTTCTCAGTATGATATTCCAAACCTGCTCTATAATCTGCTCTGTATATATTAACTTCAACTTTGAAAAACAAGGAACAAAAGAGTTAGTTCTAGTAATATTCTTCCTCAACAGATAATGTCCATGACCTCATATTCAGTGTCTCTAGCAACATTGCCATCCTTTCTAGCTGTGCAACACGCTGGCCCTTTAAGGGCACCATAGTAGCAACAGGAAACTGCAATATGACCAAATCAGAGTGCTAAGGCAATGACTATAGATTGAGTACTTCTTCATTAAAAAAATCATAAAATACATGCACGGGCTTCCCTGGTGGCGCAGTGGTTAAAAATCCACTTGCCAATGCAGGAGACATGGGTTCGAGCCCCAGTCCAGGAAGATTCCACATGCCACGGAGCAACTAAGCCTGTGTGCAACAACTACAGAGCCTGCACTCTAGAGTCCCTGAGCCACAACTACTGAGCCTGAGTGCCACAACTACTGAAGCCTGCGCACCTAGAGCCTGTGCTCTGCAACAAGAGAAGCCACTGCAATGAGAAGCCCACACATGGCAACTAAGGGTAACCCCTGCTCGCCGCAACTAGAGAAAGCCTGCGCGCAGCAACGTAGACCCAAGGCAACCTAAAATAAATAAATAAATAAATAATAAATAAAATACATGAACATAATAGCAAAATCAGAAAATACAATAAGAAAGAGATACATACTGTCACTCAGAAATAACAAAATTTTGAAGTGTATCTTTTTTCTATCTATCCTTATCTATCTAAATAAATAAATTTATCTTTGAAATTATATAATGCAGGGTGTTGTGAAATGTAAGTTTTAGCTCTCCAGCTCATTAACAACATATTTCCACGTTAATAAATTCACCTCTACAACATAATCTTTAACGGCTGCAGAATGTCCCATTGTGTGATTGAATCACAATTTAATCAATCAATATACTATAGTTGGATGTTTAAGTTGTTTTCAGTTTTTCACAATTCCAAACATTATGTGATTAACATCTTTGTAGCTAAATCTTCTCATACTTCCTTAGTTATTTCCCTGGAAATTACTCCTAGAAGAGATAGTTCTGGGTCAATATTTGAGTCTTTTGATACATAACCTCCAGAAAGGTTATATCAATATGCACTCCCACAAGTAACATATGAAAGTCTCCTTACAAAATTATGTGCTTCACTTGAGGAATGCTAACACATTAAGCTTTGGTAAGGAGTGTATACTAGAGGTAAGAGAGTGTGTAAATTGCATACTGATTCATGTACATGTAAATAATCTTTTTCTAGATGGAAGACTACAGAGACCTTTGGTTTTTCTGCCTTTCTTAGAAGTCTCTTCATGGCTCCTGTATTCATAGGCTTTATAAACAGAGCTTTAAATATCTACTGATTTGTGGCAAACCAGGCAAGATAATTATTCTGCCACACCTGAAAGCATGTCTTGCTCTCAGCATCTGAGTAGTTTGAAGCTTTGATTAGCTACATAATCTGCAGAGTCCCGAAGTTTGGCTTATTTTCTTATTTGAAGCAAGTCTGCCAACTAACTTGGACGTCAGAAAGTAGCAGAGGCAGATTTAGAGAGACAAACTATTTACACATTGCAGAGGAAAACCTGGTTTTGTATTCTGAATCCAATGAATTATTATTGCCTGAAAAAATTCCTACCAGTGATGATAACAGACAGGATACTGAGAGAGATTATGAAATTCCTTTTCCTAAAAAGGCACTGAATGACTTGAATTGTCATTAATACAGAATTTATTTCTTCCACTGTTATAAATATGTGAAAGGGGCACTATGAAACAAACAATATGAATTGGTAAAAAGACGGTCTGATGACAGATCGAGATCAGGGAGGCACATGTGTCATAGAAGAAAGAAAATTGGACTTGTATCTGAACTTAAGTTATTCATTTTTTCCCCACCCATTTAACAAATACTTGTTGAGTATTTGCCGTGTACCAGAAGTTGAACTAGGTGCTTAAATACAATAGTGAGCAACAGACACAATCTTATCTTTACGGGGCTTAGGGTTAGGGAGAAAATGGACATCAAAAAGTAAATAAATTTTTAGCCCCAGCAAGAAAAGAGCTTGAAAGTTTTCACTCCCATCATTACAACAATAAAAAGCTGAATAAACTGAACATTAATGACTTTTCTTGGATCTATCAGAGAAATGAAGTCACAGGGCTAGGCGTCACGCTGCAATCTGGAGAGACAGGTGAAATTGGAGAGTCACAGCTGAAATCTGCTTACTGAAGCAGAAGTTAACCGGTATGAATGTTTAAATGGTGATTTCGACAAATCATTTAAGTGCATGAAAATCTTAAGGAAATCATTTAGGAAGTCAGCAGGCGAGAGAGCAGTTGGAGTTAGAATCACAGCTCTAACCCTAACTGGCACTGACTAAGGCGGTTTGGCCGTGAGTAAGTCACTGACCTTTCCTGCCTCTTAACTTCCTCTCTTGTTAAAGATGTGACATTCAGAACAGAATTCAGTTCATAGTTATCTCTTAAAAATATTAAGTTTCGGGCCTCCCTGGTGGCGCAGTGGTTGAGAGTCCGCCTGCGGATGCAGGGGATACGGGTTCGTGCCCCGGTCTGGGAGGATCCCATATGCCGCGGAGCGGCTGGGCCCGTGAGCCATGGCCGCTGGGCCTGCGCGTCCGGAGCCTGTGCTCCGCAACGGGAGAGGCCACGACAGTGAGAGGCCCGCATACCGCAAAAAGAAAAAAAAAAAAAAATATTAAGTTTCTACAAATTAGCAATGTTTGTTGTTTCAGAAAATAACCTTGTTGTTTAGGTCATAAAAATTGAGAAGTAATTTTCCTGCTTACTAAAGCATCATGTTCTGTTTTGATCTTCGCATTTTAAAGGACGTTTTTAGTGCTGAGAATCAAAAACAATGAGATCTTAAGCAGAACCAGTGAGGAAAGCTTACATGAATTGAAATCATTTAGCTTACATTAAAAAGGAAGATTAAGTGATGATTTGATGACAATTTTTCAATGAAAGAAAAGTTATAGAAAGGGACATAGCTAATTATTCTCTCCTTTTATAAAGGCTTTAATGAGAAGCGGCTTAAGTTGCTAGGAAGGAGTTGGGAAATATTGTCGACTGCACCTGTGAGCTGCACTAGCACAGATTATGGAATGTCCATGACCGAAACATACAGAGCTAGGTCAGACAATGATGTGCCTCAAGTATTCTGCATTTTCCTTTGTAAAGACAGGTGATTGGTCTAGAAGGCACCTGGAGGTCTCTTCCAATCCCTTCATTCCACAGGAGGAGGGATTAGTACCTACTAACTCTTGCTGGGTGACAGCTGCTTTCATAATGTTCCTTAATCCTTACAATAACACTGAGTTGGGATAATTATTCCTGCTTTAGAGATAACAGACACTTCCTTCCCCACACCCTGGAAGGAGCATCTTTTTGCAGGTGAAGGGAATAACAACTGGGCCCTCAAAACTGGGCATCCGTTTATGTGCAGTAGTTAAATGGTTTATAGTCACAGTGAGGGGTGCCAAAATAAAACTTCATTCCTCATTTCCGCTTGGTGGTGGAAAGCATCCTTTTGCCAGGTTAAAGAAACTCAGCCATTTCCATTTAATGCTCAGCCTCTGCAGTTTTCTCCTCCCCTTTCTTCTCCTCATCTCCATGAGCAGCATCTGAGATTATGGCCTTTGTAATGCCACAGAATGGGGTGATGTGGGGATTCCATGGTAGTCTTCTGACCTTACTCACCCATCCTGATGGGTGCCTGGTGGGGTCAGCATCTGCTACTGCTGTATCTGCTGATGGTGTAAATTTCCTCCACAGCCTTGAGTTATCTGGGTACTACCATCTGTGTTAGCCTTATGTCAGCCATGAGTTTTCTTTCAGTCTACTATTAATTTTTATGCCTCTCTTGGGACCTAAGAACTGTTAGATCCTTTGCCTTATGGCTTTAGATCTGGAGGAGACTTGGGGGATGTATCAGGTGTGCTTTCTCTCTCTACCTATCCTATACCCATTGCTCCTCTAATGCCTGGTGCTGTTTGCATGCAGGGCTTCTCTCAGAGGTTTGCAGTCTCTTTGGGCTAAGCCGTGGGCAGAAAGTCCATGTCCCCTGTACCCCATGATTCCTCTAAACTGGTCTGCTGTCTGGGATTAGAACGGGGTGGAGAAGTGTGGCAGAGGCTCGGGTGTTTCACAGGCACATCTAACTCTTTTGCTTTACTTTTTGAGTTCTTGCTAAATTCCCTTTTCCCCCATAGCCCATAAAAGGTTCTGATCACCTGTCTGGGTGTTAGGAAAGCTATTCTTGTGCCATCACACATTCTTCCCTGCTCTCTGTTTTGACTTTTCCAGGCTTTGCTTTTAATCAATAAAGATATGCTTTTAAAATTCGCCCCAAGTCCACCAGCAACTTCCCACAGGAAAACCAAGCCACATAAAATGTATTTTCTCTTTCAATTGTCTGGCTTTTGTAATGGAAAGTTACTGCTTTCAAGACTATTTTGGAAAAAAAAAGATCCAGATTTGACACTTTTTTTCTTATTTGTTTGCTTTATCTTCTTTCTCCTTGGGCAATAAACCTCAGGTTTATGATCTATGTGTTTTGTTTTGCTTTAAGTAATTTTGACATTGAAACATAACAAACATATAGAAGAGTGCAAAAAAAAAAAAAAAGAAAAAGCATACAGGTTGGTGGCTTACTACAAAGTGATTACTGGTGATACCACCACCTACATCCAGATATAGAGCATTAACTGCACCCCAGGAACACAGCCCCCTTCCAGAGACTAGTCCACCTTCAAAGGTCACCACTGATCCAAATTCTAATACTCTACCTGTTTTCAAATTTTATATAACTGAAACCATGGAGGATGACTTATTTGTGTCTGACTTGTTTAGCTCAAATTTACATTTGTGAATCATTTCTACTGCTGTGAACAGCAGCAGTTTGTTCATTTTCATTGCTGAATATTCCACATTGCATGTATATCCCACAGTATGTTTATCCATTTCATTGTGGATGGATATTTAGATTGTTTCCAGTTTTCTGGCTGTTGAAAACAATACTTCTCAAATCACGCTTGTAAATTTCATGTGGTACATGGTCTGCATTCTGTCGGGTGAATTCTTTGAAGTGATAGTCTTCACCTTTTAATTCGAGTGTTTAGTCTAGATACATTATCATTATTTCAGTAGCTTCTTATCTTGTCTTCTTGCCTTTTTCTAATGCCTTCCCTATACTATATTCTTTCTAAAAATCAACTAGATCCTGTCATTTATATTTTTAAACCACTTCAGTTGGGAACTATTGCTCTGGGGTAAATTACAGACTCTACATGGCCCGTAGGGCCTCCTATGATTTGACTTCCTGCACCTTTTGCTCTGCCCTAGCCAAACCTTGTTCACCTCTCCTAACTGCGCTCTTTCACGAGCTGTTTCCTCTGCTTTAATCGTTTTCTGTCATCCCTTGTCCACCTTCCTCCCTACCCCTCACCATGATTTCATCTGGCCAACTCCCACTTATTTCTTAAGTCACAACTTGTCATTTCTGAGACAACACTGAAGGTTGAATTGTCAAATTTGGAGCATACAACACTCAAGTGAAACATGGGAAAGTCTGAGCCCATCAACAAAACCATCAGTCTGTTCTTCTCATATTAGGATGTATATTAGAACATGTGAAGTTCTCAGAGGTGCTTGATGGATATTCACAAGGGGAGTCATTTCAGTTATGGAACAGCTCCTTTATATAGCCCATTAATACACAGTTACATGACATTTTCTAGTGACCTATAAATACCAAGTTTAGTGACAATAAGCAAACTTGATAGACCATCTCTTAGAAATAATTCCTCTACTTCTCCCTAGAAAATACCATTAGGTCTTCACGTTTACAAAGGGATTTGACTGTGGCAACTCTTGCTAGGCATCCCTTAGAGGAAGAAAATAGATTTCAGACTTGCGGTTAATCTTTTCCTTTCCAACTTCTTAATGTAAGCGTTTCCAACACTCTAAGTCTGGACAAGTGTCTCTATTGTTTTCATAGTTTCTTGTGTTTCTCCCACCTAAGTGATTTCTGATGTATTGCCCGTAACCCCCTCAATACTATGAATTCCATTAAAATGGGGATTATGTATATTTTATTTACTGTTGTGTGTCTAATGCCTGGCACCATTGCTGAGACATAGTAAGGCCTCAACAACATTTGTGAATTGCTAAATTGTTTAAATATATCTGCTCTTTTAAAATAAGGTCTTTTGTTTACTCAGTTTGACATTGTTGGTTTTTAAGCTTGTTTGAATAAAGTTTATACATAGTTAACTTTGATGAATGATTCTGGCATAGCAGAAAGAAAAAGATTCATGGGTTTCTTGTATAAACCTTGTTATAATAATTAGATTTTATATTCTCATTGAATATAAGGCATAATACATCTTTGACCTTTTCAGAGATGTATTATTTATTTCCAGATTTACTTCTGCTGACTCTCTCTGTATTAATGTCTTCTTTCTTTTTTTCATTTTCTCACTCTTCTCCATTTTTCTATTTTTCCATCCTCATCTGTTTGCAATTCGTATTTCCTTTTTGTCTTTCTTTAAAATCCATTCCTTTTCTTTAGTTTTTGTCACCTCATAGAATTTAAAAAATCAAATTTCCCCGGCATTTGAATTTAAGATTGAAATAGTAAGCTTCTTGTTTGTAGAATTCGTGGTTTCGATCTACCTTTGCTCCACAAAGGCTGACCTCCAGTTTATCCATAGGTTGACTGATAAGGTTATGATAAGACCGATAAGACTGAAAAGATTATGGGTTCTGGCTATTTCTAAGTTATGCCAAAGCATCTCAGTGAAAAGGGATATATTCACTCATTTACCTGGATTCAAACAATACTTCACTCTAATATAATTCATAATAATAATATTGAGTTTATGTGACAACTGACATTTTCCTGAAACTACGGCAGCATTCGTGAAGAGACTATTACACTGACTGCTACTGAGTTCTTTTGAATTTGACCCATGTATACTTTCTTGTGCCATGGAATGGTTCAACTCTGCCGATCCTTTTGCTCTAGCACATTTTTCTATTCAAATTACTGCTAAATCTCTATTCAAATAGCACTTAGAATTTCACTTGGTCTTCACTGAATAACAATGCATCCTTTATGCATTTAGTCCTTATCCCATTAGCAAGTCTTATTAGCAACAATTAAAGTAATACTGTTTGGTGTAAGATGTAATTAAAATCATAAATGCAAATATGGGCACTGACATTATATGACAATAGTTAGCAATAAGGTGGTTATCTGGATGTTTTAAAGTAAGTTGATAATAATTTATTTCAGATAATTATTAAAAAGATACACAAAACTCAAAAATTTTATAGAGGGCTCCTGAGCCCTTGAGACTGTTTGTTGATCCCCAGACAACCACATCTTTGAGAAATCGTAGCTTCTTCCTTGAATTCTTAGACCAATAATTCTCAAAGTTTGCCCCCAAACCAACAACATCTGCATCACCCCAGAATTCATAGAGATGCAATTTTTGGCCTCACACTGAACCTACTAAATCAGCAATATTGAAAGTGGGGCCCAGAAACCTGTGTTTTAGCCTTTCAGGTGATTCTGATGCACACCAGTTTGAGATCACTGTCTTAGACCATGAGGAGATACTATCTGCCCTGGGCTAGAAAATAAAAGCAGGGCAGTGTGCTGCATGTATTCTAGAAGATGCACAGGACTTGATGTATACGGCATGAATTATTTAAGGAACAGTATTCAATCTCAATTCTATAGTGGGGAAAGGGTCTTGTAAGTTTAATGCATGAAGAGTGCAGTAATAAAACTAAAATAAAGTTACTATTCTAAGACAGAAAGACCAGGAGCTACTGCTTATCTATGAAGATCAAACTGAGTCAGGAGAGAGCAGAGGTCAGAGAGTCTGGAGAGTGTGTGTCAGAGGGAAAAAATGTGAAGTCCAAGGATTAAGAGTTCAAAATCGGTGTCTATGGACAAACCAAACTTAGATTCTAAACCAGTTGGAGACAATAGCTGATTGACTTTCTGCTGCCATGGAGAGTTTGGACCAGATAAGACCCTGTTGTTGTGAAAGGGCATACCTCTGTTACCCTTAAGGCTTTGGTGTCCTGACAATCATGGCTTAGAGAGATACACTGAAGGCTATTATATGAAATTATATTTGAGAAAGGAAAAGAATCTTAAGATCAACTGCATCCATGTAGCTAGTATCTTATTCAGGATTCAGTGAAAGCTTCAGTTCTCCAGGAAGATTTTCATGACCCTGTAAGGATAGGGTCCTGAGATACGTACCATGTGCTCCATAGTATGCTGAAACTCTGCTATCATAGAAATCTCATACTGTAATGTAAGGGTCTTTTGTCAACCTGTCCTCTCTAATCATAGTAGATTACGAACTGCATGAGGGACTGTGTTGGGAGTTCCCAAGATTCCCCTACCTTTGGAGATTCCCTAGAAATGTACACGAGACTCTTCATATAGACGTACTCATGGCTAAGATTTATTCCAACTGTGTAATAAGGAGACACAAAAAGACGCAGGTAGAGTCTGGAGGAACCCATATATAATACATTGAATGAATGAATGTACATGAATTCCTGATGTTGTCTCTAGCCCATCAGGGGTCACACAGAATGTGCTCTTCCCCCAGCAATGAAAATGCAGCAAACTGTGTGTGATGTTTCTGCCCAGGGAAGCCCACTGAGACATGATGCCCAGGATTTCTACTAGGCGTCGGTTCCATAGGCATGCTCTGCATAGCACATAACAGAATTCCAGACTCCCAGAAAGAAAACACGTGTGCAGCATAAACTCTCTAGCCATAGTCTAGCCCTTATCAATTCACTGTTGACTGGGAACGCTTGAAAGCCAAGTTTTCAGAGGCCAGACAAGGGTCAACTTTGCGAGTAGGGCTTTCTAAGGACAGCAGTGTCAAACTTACTATTAGAGCTCTTTCTGCACAAGGACCATATCTGCCGTATTCCCTGCTGTTTTCCCAGCAACTAGCACATTACCAGTAAATCTTCAGGAAATACTTGCTAAAGGAATTTTAGACCCATACAGATAAACAACATATTTCTAGAAGCTTTGGTCTGAGTATGGTTGTGTGTACATGCATACACACATGCCTGCATACACACACGCACACACAAGGCAAACAGTAAAATATGCTTCACAATTTGACTGTAAACCTTTCTCAAGAGTTACTTAATTGCCACAGTGCTATAGAAGATTTGGTTTCTGTATAGTTCGCTATCTGTTTGAGGGTGCAGGTCACTGACTCCCTGGAGCTCTCTGCTGAACTGTCAGAGAATCTAGGGCCTGGTCCAAGCCTCAGGGCACCCTTTAGTGAGGCCTAGGGGTGGGGGTGGAGTGGATATGCAGGAGCATAGGATGGAAGCCATCCTCTCTTCCAACCTATTTTTAGGCGTAATAGGTCTCTTCTTTTCTTTCTTCCTTCCTTGCCACCTGCCTGCCTGTTAATCTCTTGCTTTTTCTCTAATGCATATGGACATATCAGCTTTGGAGTAAAGTGAGTATCCACCTTTGTTGACCATTAGTTTAAAGGCATCCCTGCCAATAGGCTCCAGTCAAATACCACCAGGAACATGCCTGAAGTTCAAGTTGGATCTATGATTTATTGACATGAGGGAGAAGACAATCTTTGGGGTGTCTCAGTACAAGGGTGTTAGGTGAAACTTATTATAGGATTTGGGCTGTGTTAGGTGATTTGGGGAGGGTTTAAAGTAGCAGAATTTTGCTCTTGATTGGATACTGTGAGGAATCGGGTAATTCTCTGATTTTGTATCTTAAAAAATCTTTTTTAGGAGGAGGAAAAATAAAGCCATAATAAAAGCCATAATTGGTAAAGAAGATGCAGTCACTCATATAAACTGGGAGAGGTAGTTTTTTGTGCCTCGGACAGTATTCACGTTTTGTCTGTCTAGACGTGATTACAGAATGGTCCTATTTTTGTCTTGATCGATCCTGGTCACAGAGTTGCCTTGTCTGATATTGACATTCTGTGAAATTGTTTAAGTTCAACAGTAGAACACCAAGGCCTGGCTGGGAGTACGAGGCCAGCTCCTGGATATCAAGGACCGTTTTTCTTTTTCTCACCCCCATGGCTGAGCTGGAATTGGAGTACAGGGCAATTGATACACTTTTGGGGATGAGGTGAAGAAGTTGTGCTCCTATCAAAAGATAAAAAGTGATGCATCTACTTAACAGGCCCATGAACTCAGAGCTTAGGAGGGATAAATGTACCAAAATGAGAGACTCTATAGACAAAGCAATCAACAATTTGATGAGAAAATGCAATAAAACTACACTAATGTTACAGATTTTTTTGGAGAAGGTGGGAGTCAAAGTTTCCTTCTTTGTTTCTATGCACATAACTCTTCCAATTCAAGAGTAAGTTACAGTTCATTTTCTTGTCACTTAATAGTTTGCAAAGTGCTTTACAGCCTGTCATTAGTTTGATTCTCATAGTAATCTTGAGGCAAGTATTAACTTATTATTATTATTTTTTTACAGATTAATAAACTGAAGCTCAGAGAGGTTTAACAGACTTGCCCCAGAACACAGAATTAACTTACAGGAGTGAGTGACAGAGGCTTTGATCTCTGATTCTGAATCTCATGCTCTTTCAAAAGTGACACCCAGGGCTTCCCTGGTGGCGCAGTGGTTGAGAGTCCGCCTGCTGATGCAGGGGACACGGACGGGTTCGTGCCCCGGTCTGGGAAGATCCCACATGCCGCGGAGCGGCTGGGCACGTGAGCCATGGCTGCTGAGCCTGCGCGTCCAGAGCCTGTGCTTCGCAACGGGAGAGGCCACAAAAATGAGAGGCCCACATACCGCAAAAAAAAAAAAAAAAAAAAAAAAGTGACACCCAGCTTCCATTGGGGGGACTTCTTTTTTCTTCTCAAATAATTTAAATAAGTAGCATCAACACCCTCTTTGAGTCACAATCATAGCGCCAACTTACATAGCACTTCCTGTGATTCAGACATTTTTCTAAGCACTTTATATAAATTACCTCCTTTAATCCTCAACCCTTTGTGTTGATACAGCTGACTCTTGAACAACAGTGGTTTGAACTGCATGGGTCCACTTATAAGTGGATTTTTTTTTCCAATAGTAAATGCCACAGTACTACGCAATTCCCAATTGGTTGAATCCGAGGATATGGAATCTTGCATACAGAGGAAACTTGGATACAGAGGACCACTTATAAGTTATATGTGGATTTTCTACTGGTGGAGGGTCAGCACCCTTAAACCTGCTTTGTTCAATGGTCAACTGCTTTCATGTTCCAAAGGATGAAACTGAAGCAGAGAGGATACAATTAAGGAAGAGAGAGAGAACTTGCACAAGGTCATGCAGCCAATAAGGGACAATGTTGGAACTTAAACCCAGGTAGATGGTTTCCAATGCTCATGACTTTAACTACTGTGACTTACAGTCACCTGTGCTCTCTCAGTTCTTACCCAGTGGGTGATTAAGTTGCTCTTGGGGTGCAGAAATTATGGATCTAACTGAAGTCTGTTATTCTCCTTTGGCCACCTCCTGTCGTCTAGGGTTCACGCTCCTCAAGAATACCTTCTGCCCTTATTAGTGCTTCCTACCCATTATTTCTGATGAGAAATATTTTCAACTTGTTTATCTCAATCCTGGCAGGAGGACAGAGAGAGAGGCAGAGAGGGAGAAAGAGAGGGAGAGATGGGGGTGCGGGGGAGGGAGGCAGAGAGAGAGAGGAGAAAGAGAAAAAGAAAAAGGAGGAGAAGGGGGAGGGGGAGGAGGACAAAGAGGAGGCTAAGAGGAGGAGGGAGAGGGGAGGGGAGGGGAGGGGAGGGAAAGAAGAGAGATCTCCAGGCCTATTTTTGTAATCTCTTGACCTCTTGTCCTTACCCAACTTTTTGCTGAACTTCACAGTCTTTGGTAGTGTCTCTGTTTGAGCTCCATGTTCACTCCTCAACCTTCATGGTGAACTTGACCTTTCTGGTTTGGACTCTGTTCACTCAGATCTGGGCCTGTACTCACTACCTGCTTCTGCCCCCCAGCTCCAGACCACAGGGTGCACATCCTGGAAATACATCTTTCAAAGTTTCCCCTCCCAGGAGCTACAAGGAATGATCTAGACCCTGGGCCCAAAGATCACCTGTGCCTCAGCTCCTGTGGGGCCTCCAATGCCTTTTGCCTCCAGCAAACCTACCAGCTCTTCCTCCTCTGCTACTAAACTATTCTGAAGAATAGAGTTTATGCCTCAAAAAAAGAAGTGGTGCCTTTGTGTCAGCAGCATATAATTTTCCTGAAGTTACTTGGAGAAGCAGCTTCAAAGATGCTCTACTGTGATAGGGATGAGTGTGTGTAGAAAACAGAGAACTAAGCACTCTGCCTTGACTCTGCTAGTTGTTCTCATCCTATCTTTGGTAATCCAGGCACTGGAGTGGGGTTGATCAAGTATATAAAGATCAACTCCGTCCTTCCCTGGACAATAGCCAAGTGAAGACTGTTCCAGAATAAGTTTACACAGTCAGCAGTGGAAGGACCAATCAGCTGTGTTACAATGCATCTTAAGAAAGCAACAGGATTTAAGTCTTTCTGTAATATTTCCTTTCTTTATTTTCTGCTAGATGCTATACTAGGAATCTGCGGAAAAAAGATGGATATTATTTGGCCTCTGCCATCAAGGGATTTACACTTGAGTGAGAAAAACAGGCACATAAACAAACAGATTACAATATGATGTGATAAGTACAAAAAGGGAATATTGTATAGTTCTAGAAACAGCATACAGGAAGAAGCTATCAGTTCTCTGTATAGGAAGGCTTCCATATGAGGTTGTTTCTAAACTGGGTTTTGAAGGACGAATAGGAGTTGTCCAAATAAACAAAGGGAAGATATTGGGTAGGAGGAAAGAATTAAAACCAGGATCCTGGTCATAATTAAAACCATAGAATGAGGACCTACTTCTAAAAGTATTATGGACTAAGGTACTATTAGAGGTCTCTCTGCCACAGCAAAACACTTCCAAAATGACATGTTAAGCTCACAGGAAAGTATGGAAAATCCTAAAGGGCCAGATCATAAGAGTGAATGCTGAAATCACAGAAGCAGATGAACACAGACACGGAAGCTGCTGCCCTGGGGATAAAAAGTCTTATTTATAACCCAGAGTTTTATGTACCAATGACCACTGCGTGGAAAGACTAAGTTTGGGGTATGTGACTCTATGTTAGACAACATCACAGATTGAAAACTGCTGAGAAAAGCAGATGACTAATTCCAGAGATTGTCTTTATATGCAAATCTCTTTGCAATAAAAGTTTCACTGTATGGATAATCAACATAAAATGAAAATGCTGTGTGACTGTTATGAATGTATATTCAAATTTCTGTCTTATGTGATAGTCAATACTTTTGAAGTTATATTGCCAAGTATAAGAACTAGAAAATCTGAGAGAATATGACTAAAAGAGGGTGAAAATTAGAAAGGTGAGCTAAAAGTAGCCTATCAGTCTAGTCCCCAGTCACCATCAGGAACTTGGATGGTAATGAATTTATACTTCCCAAGGCCACAGGGTTTTTCTGGGAGTCCAAATCCTTCCAAAAGCTAAGACAAATAGTAGCTCCCAAGACAACTCTCTGAAACTGTACAAGTGAACCCTTTGAAGAATTTCCATAAAATACAAATGACAGTGGTTAAAATAAGGAGTTATTTAGAACCCACAGAGGAACATAAGTGAAAATAAATGAAATGTTAAAAAGTTATAGAAAGTTGCGGCAGAAGTCATTAAAAGAGGGGGGAGAATACAGTCTTTGAAGGATTTTCATATTGTCATTGAATGTATGAATTTCACAATTAACTCTTTTTGAAGAAAGATATTTATTTGTGCTTGCATTGATTCACTTAATAAACATTGAAAGCCGAGTATGTGCCAGATACCATGTCAAAAGCTGGAGATACGAAAATGAATAGACCTCACTGCCTGCACTTCTGTAATTCCATAGTCTACAGTAGACTACAGTGTGGCCTTCGTGTAACAAATAATTTCAGGGCTGTGAGATAAGTGCTGTAATAAGATATAGTGGTGACACACACAGCCCGGGGTGGATGATGAGATGGAACATATATTATCTTTTCATCTGGGATGAGCATCTACTTATGGCCGTGATCTTCCTTTCATTTTTAGAGTGGGCTGCACCAAGTCAGGGAAGGTTTGGGGGCTTCTGACTCCCTTTCTGAGCTTTATCAGTGAAATGTTATACAAGTTATATTCCTATCTGTGTATATTTCATGTCTCTGTATATTCTAGCCAATGCATACACAATGCAACAGCAAAATAAAAATATAAGGAAACAGTAAACAAAGATGCATTCAGGTGTATCAAGGGAATAAATTAAATGATATGACTTTTAGGGCATGAATCTGTTTTCATTCATAGTATCTTCCTTTTTCTTTGGGGCTGGGGGCACACAGAGAATTATAAAGAAATTACTTTCTCAAGGAGCTGCAGTGTAGAGTGATGATTGAGAGTGTCGTCTGGGCTCAACACAGGCAGGGCCACAGACTACTCAGGGACGTCAGACACAATATTTAACTTAGCAGGCTTCCCTGGTGGCACAGTGGTTGAGAGTCTGCCTGCCGATGAGGGGGATACGGGTTCGTGCCCCGGTCCAGGAAGATCCCACATGCCGCGGAGCAGCTGGGCCCGTGAGCCATGGCCGCTGAGCCTGCGTGTCCGGAGCCTGTGCTCCACAACGGGAGAGGCCACAACAGTGAGAGGCCCACATACCACAAAAAAAAAAAAAATTTAACTTAGCAAAGCCTTAGTCTGCTCATCTGAAAAATGGGGATGTAATTGCAATTTTTTTTTCCTTCATAATGTTATTGTGTGGATGCTTGCAAACAGCTTAATATATGTGATGACCATAATGATGATGAACAGCCACCCAAGCTACAGGAGTGGGGTCTGGCCAGGGGAAACATTTGGTCCAATGGCTTTCAAAGTTTTTAGCATATTAGCATCATGTGGGGCAGGGCTGGCTTCATGGATGTGAACCTGTATGGGGCCTTGTCCAAAGAGGGGCTCCCCCCTTGACTTAATGCTCTGCTGTTGCCATCTTAACATTCTTAAATTTAAACAAGAGTCCTATATTTTCATTTGAAAATGGGCCCTGCAAATTATGTAGCTGCTCCTGTCTGGGGAGCATTTAAAAATCCCAATGCCTGAGCCCCACCCTGCATCAATTAAGTCAGAATCTCGGAGGCTGGGTCCAGAGATGCTTCTCATTTTTTAAAAGTTCTATAGATGAGTTTTATATGTAACAAAGTTGAGAAACAGTGCCTTGATTTTCTAGTTGATTGCTGGCAGTCTAGGGCAGTTTTTGCCTCTGTGGCCTATGTCACCTTGGTGGGGGAAACTTGTTTTAGGTATAAATTTCTATTGCAAGAGAATTAACATATGTTCCTCAACTTTGAATCATGTCTATTACTACACTGCACACACTAGAACGCTCACCAATATAGCTGAGTGATGACTGGTCCTGGAGTCAGACCACAGGAAACTTTCTTTAATCTGTAAAATGGGGCTTAAAATAACACCTATCAATACATCAGACAGTTGTTATGAGAATCAAATAATTCATATTAAATGCTTAACAGAAAGCCTGACACATAATAGGTATTCAATAAATGTGAGCTATTATTAATGTTATAATGCCTACAGGTTGTTTTGGCTTTATTAGTAACAGGAAACTTTGATGACCTAAAAGATTCCTGTCATGAGAACATCCTTAAGGTACTTGTTTCAAAGTCCATGGTTAGTTATTCTTTAGAGTGTACAAGGCATTCAGTCCAAGGAAGTACAGTGGCTTGAGGCAAGCCACATCACAGCACATAAAGGCAAGCTGTGAATAATTTACTCATCCTGCCAAGCTGTCAAATTATTGAAGTTTTCCAAAGCACCATCTGACCTGATTTCCCGGACCACCAACACCCCACCCCCCCTTTACAGAGAACATGGCTAATTGGAAGAGAAAAGACATCCACAACCCTCATGCCCTTTGCACACCAAAACATGCCATCTGTCACCCCTATCCTTAGTCACCACCCCAGCCAACAAAATCTCTCCATCATCAATGACTGTACTTATATTTGTTCCTTAATTATTGATCATTATTTTTTGTTTATTCTGATATCCTTCATTTTTGATAGTAAGATGACAGAATGGATGTTGCAATACACTTTTAGAGCCTCAAGCACTGCTAAGATGCAGACAGATAGGTTTTTAAGCCTTAGAGGGGGATGAGGACAAAAAGAAATATAAATGATATTTTAAAGCATAAACGAACCATAAACTTACAGCTTTAATTTTGCAGTTTGAAATTTTGTTTTCCTATTTTCCTCCATTTGAAGGATTACTTGGCATTTTGCTAGTACCGCAGAGGGAAAAAATTTATGAATGCCTTTTGGTAGAGAATTACAAAGAACTGTGTAAATACTAATTTAATTAGAATTCAGCATGGAAGCCAAAAGCCAGAAATTATTTATCTGCCTGACACCTGGTTGACATGCTTACTTGGCACGGTGGTTCTTAACCCAGCAGCACTTCAGGATCACTTGGTGAGCTTCAATGAAATCATACCTAAACTCTGGCTCCACTTTCAACCAGTTAACTTTGAATCTTTGGGGATGGGGTCTGGGCATCATTTTCTTTCTTTTTTTTTTTTTTTTGTCTTTTAAATAGACAATTTTAAAAAAGCAGTTTCAGATTCACAGCAAAAGTGAGCAGAAAGTACAGAGAGTTCCCAGCTACCCGCTGCCCACCCCCCAACAGCCATCCCCACTATCAACATCCCGTACCACAGTGGTACGCACATTTGTTATAACCGATGAATGAACCTATACTGACACATTGTTATCAAAGTCCACAGTATACATTATAGCTCACTCTTGGTGTTGTACATTCTATGATTTGGACAAATGTTTAATGACATGCATCCAACATTGCGGAATCATACATCACTGCCCTAAATGTACTCAGTGCCCTACTTATTAATCCGTTTCTCCCCACTAAACCCTGGCAATCCCTGATCTGCTTACTGTCTCCCTAGTTTTGCCTTTTCCAAATGTCATATAGTTGGAATCATACTGTATGTAAGCCTTTTCAGATTGGTTTCTTTTACTTAGTAACATGCACTTAAGTTTCCTCTATGTCTTTTCATGGCTTGATAGCTCTTTCCTTTTTAGTGCTGAATAATATTCCATTGGCTAGATGTACAGTTTTTTATCTATTCACCTATTGAAAGATGTCTTAATTGCTTCCAAGTTTTGGCAATTAAGAAAAAAGCTGCTATGAACATCTGTGTACGGGCTTTTGTGTGGATGTAAATTTTCAACGCATTTGGGTAAATATTAAGGAGCAAATTGCTGGATCATATGGTAAAAGCATGTTTAGTTTTGAAAGAAACTGTCTGTCTGTCTTGCAAAGTGGCTGCACCATTTTTCATTCTCACCAGCAATGAATGAGAGTTCCTGTTGCTCCACATCCTCACCAGCATTTGGTGTTGTCAGTGCTCTGGATTTTAGCCATTCTAATAGGTGTGTCACAGTATCTCATTATTGTTTTAATTTGTATTTCCCCAATGACATACAATGTGAAGCATCTTTTTTATATGCTTATTTGCCATCTGTATATCTTTTTTGGTGAGGTGTCTATCTGTTCGGGTATTTTGCCTATTTTTAGATTAGGTTTTTTTTTTTTAAATCAGGTTCTTATTGCTGAGTTTTAAAGTTCTTTGTATGTTTTAATAGTCCTTTATCAGATATGTCTTTTGAAAATATTTTCTCCCAGTCTGTGGTTTGTCTTCTCTTTCTCTTGATGGAGCATCAATTAAAACAGATCTCCTCTGGTGATTCTCACATGTAACAGGGTTAAGAACATGGAGCCCCAGCTAGAAATGTGAGAGATCCTTATAGAACCCTCAAGGGCCACATGCTTTAAGGGTTGAGAAAGTACAAAAGCAGTTTTAAAAAACACCCTATTTGATTCTGGTTGGACTGTACCAGTAAGCCAACAATGTTAATGCCTGGTTAAAAAAAAAGCACAAACATACCTTCAACCACGTAGGAACAAGAACTTTCTCACGCTAAAGGAAAATTCAGTGCTGCTAGTTCCCTGGCCCTCAGGGCATCACAGCAGCAGAACAAAGTCAGTGCAAAACACAGTGTGGCCTCTTTTCTTTCTCACTTTTAGGTTTTCTCCACTTAGCTCAGGCATTTGGAGTTCCCCTTGCACACTTCAGTTAGACCTGAGCCTCCGTGAAAGCCAGCCACACTAGCTGTTCCCAGCGGAGCATGGGAAGTGTTTTTCACTCATGTGTGCAGTGCAGCCCACCCCCACTCACTGCTGTGTTCAGGTCCCTAAGGGACCAGATACTGCCCCCCACAAAAATGAATGTCATCCCACTTCTGAAAGAGACTTCTGCCTTGAATCCCTACCTTTAGAGAACTTCCTGCCTAATATAGAAGGAATTGCAAAGGTCTCCTTTACTCTAATGCCTGAAAGCCTACATCAGTGTAGGACCTGCTTGAAATCTCTGGGGCCCCATCCTGACCCCTGTTCAATTCTGAAACAAAAGAGCCCCCTAAACTACAATGGCAGCTCGTCTACACTGATGCTATATGGGAAGCAACTCTATACAGGGAGAGAGGGAAGGGGAAAGGACAGAGGTAGAAAGCATTTAATTATCTGATAACCACTTAGAGTGAGCTACCCAATATAAATAATCTGGATTATGCCTGTGTGAAGTCTCTTCTTCACCCAGTAACCAGTGATCCTTAGTTATATGAGTCAGATCATGTCACCCCTCTTCTCAGAAATCTCCAGTGGTCTCCCAACTCACTAAGAAGAAAGTCCAAAGTCCTCATCATGGTCTACAAGGCTCTATGGGACCTGCACCCCATTGGTTCTGCAATCCTGTCTCCCACTGCTCACTGAGCTTCAACTGCATTGGCCTCCTGGCTATTCTTGGTATGCACCAAGCATCTCAGTTTGTAATTGCTGTTCCCTGGGTCTGCAAGGTTCTTATTCTGGAGGTTGGCATGACCCCTCCCTTCCTTATGGGAGAGACAAGCTGACCCTCCTATTTAAGACATCACCCCATCCACCTCTGTCACTCTCTCTCCCCTTACCCTGCTTTGTATTTCTTCATAGTATTTACATCCACTTGACACATCAGAGAGTTTTTGTTTATTGTCTGTCTTCTCCCACTAGAATGCAACCTCCATGAGAGCAGAGGCTTTGTCTTGTCCACAACTGCATTCCCAGAGCCTAGATTGGTGATTATTAGACCTACATTGGTGTCAAGTAAAGCTTCAGAACATGTGCAGAGGCATCTTTCAAATGACACCCCTTAGCAGAGCTCTTTCTCCAGAATGCTAAGGACAGCTGTCCAACATTTCCACTTGAATGTCTCAGCATGTTAAAAGACTATAAGCCACAGCAGAGCAAGGACTCTATTGTTTTGCCCACCAAGTTCTCCCCAGTACCCGAGACACTGTGGGTCTATGGCCTGTGCTATTTGTTGAATGAATGTTCAGAATTGAACACTTTCCCACCAGCCCAGCCATAAACCTGGGAGACAACCTTGATTTCTCCTCATTCTTCATCTTGTGCATCAAATCATATATCAATCCTTGTGGATTGTTTCCCATTTACATCTATGAAATATATAGATTTCTCTCTGATCCTATGGCCATTACTCTAGTCTAGACTTCGTAAATCTCTGATTTCCTCTAATTTGTTCTTTAGTTGACAGGTTTAAAAAAATTTCTATTAAAGCAGATCTGATCATGCCTTTTTTATTATGCTTAAAACTTGTTAATGACTTCACATTATGCTCAAGATACAGTCCAATCTCTTCAATATGACTGGCACAGATTGCATGATTAGATCCCTGCTTTTCTCTTTCATATCAAATTCCATACACCAGACACGCTGGCCCAAGGCTCTGTCTGGACTTTTGCACAGGGTGTTCCTGCTGCCTGAAGAGCCTGGTTCTCTTCTCTCCATCCATACAGCTAACTCCTACTACTGTCTTCACCCCCCTTCGAGATTGGATCATGTGCCTTTACTGAAGCACCTCCTCAAAACACATGCATTCATTTGTACCCTTGTGAAGGTAAGGGCAGTGTCTAACTTGTTCTCCATTGTGTCACCAGTACTAATCCATCCCTGATACATAGCAGAGATTTAGCAAATTTTTTTAAAACAGATCTTTATTGGAGTATAACTGCTTCACAATACTGTGTTAGTTTCTGTTGTACAACAAAGTGGATCAGCTATAGGTATACATATATCCCCATATCCCCTTCCTCTTGAGCCTCCCTCCCACCCTCCCTATCCCACCCCTCTAGGTGGTCACAAAGCACCGAGCTGATCTCCCTGTGCTATGCTGCTGTATGTTTCTTGATCAACTGCATCCTGTGTAGGCACAGTGATTAGTGTGTGTGGTGGTGAGGAGAGCATGCTGTGTTGTTTAAGTTTAAACATCTAGTATTTAGAGCAAGCCCTGTATTTCCACAATTGTTAGTTTCTTTATATGGACTGGGTAGGGTTCACATATGGATCCCTGTGGCCTAATACTGTGCCTGGCATGTTGTAAATGCTCAGAAAATGTTTGCAAAATGAAGGTTGCATATATTATTGCAGCAGAATTAAAAAAAAAAACACACACTGCACCCCAACTCTGGTAAAAAGGCAAAATAGTGGAAAGAATGAGAGCTTAGACAAAGAAAAAAATTCAGATAATTTTGGTTGCTTTAATGTGGACTACTCCTGAGTGTAGTAGAAATGGTCTTAATGCCTTAACCACCAAATAATTTCCAGTTCTACCACATTTTCTAAGATATTTGAACTGTTTAAGGGACATGCAGTATGAGTGTGAATGTGACATTCACAGGATAACAATTAAATACACACACACACACACACACACAAATCTTGACTCTTAGGTAATATGGTGTAGTGGTTGAGAACCTGAATTTTAGGGGTCAGACAGACTTGGAATAACATACTGATGTGTCATTCCCTACATGTGGGAACTCAGGTAAATTACTTAATCTCCCAAGTCTCAGTGTATTAGATTGTAAAACGGGAATAATAATACCTAAATTTTAAAATGATGTATTGACAAGAGGGAGGAGATATGGGGATATATGTATATGTATAGCTGATTCACTTTGTTATAAAGCAGAAACTAACACACCACTGTAAAGCAATTATACTCCAATAAAGATGTTAAAAAATAAAAATAAAAATAAATAAATAAAATGATGTATTGAGATAAATACTGTATATAGCAGTTGATATACCAAGCATAAAGTATTTTAGAAACTGTGCCTGATTATTATTACCAATTATTATTAAAAGGTAATCCAATTACCCTTCAAGTAATTGAATTCCTATTGAGCAGTAGTTCATCCTTTACTTCAACAAAGCCCTGAAGCTCTCTAGCCATCCTTTCATCAACACTAACTCGCCATAATACCACCTACAACAGGTCTAATATTTTAAGGTTGCAAATGGAATATTGTAGGCCCATTCTTCACTAGTCAACAGAATTTCTGATACAAAAATATCAAAGATTATGCATTCTGGAAGGAGAACTAGGGAACCTCTAGGTGATATCTCTAATGGAAACAGTCTTTAAATTTTCAATATAGGGGACATTATGGTGGGAGTTTTAGCTATTTTAATGTAAGCCATGGATTAAGACTTGTTTGGAGGCAGGAGGATCAGGTAGATATTTTATGAACATTCCCTCAGAAGACGAACAGTTAAGAGTGACGCATTGTGCATGAATGACAGGATGCAACACACCATCCTGAACTTTCAGCCTCTTGAGAAAACTGGGGGGAAAACACGAAAATTTTCCATATAAAAATGTGCGTTGAATTTTCTGAATCTTAACAGGACAGAGCAAAGAAGCTGACTTGCCGGAAGGCTTTCTCCAAGTTTCAAGTAATGAGTCATTTAGAACAAAACATCTGTTGCATCTAGAAATGGACTATTGGGAGCAAAACCATTCACTGGAAAACAGAGAATTTGAACCTATGTCACAAGCAGTTTCACAAATAGTTTCCAAGACTAAAAAAGGAATTAGATTCAGCTCTCATGGCTAACAAGCCAATATTCTGTTGCATCATGCCAATTTTATTGTTTTTGTTCTATTATGAGCGCTGATCTTTAAGATTCTCCCGAGACAAACAGAGTGCAATTCTGAATGTCATTCTCATTTGATTACCTGTCATCCAAAACTCTGTTCTCTAAACTTGGCATGCACATGTATCTGTTCTAAACTATAGTTACATTGAAAATTAGAAGACCAATCTGTCCAAGATTGATTCTCAGTGGCATTATTATGTGATGAAAAGATAGCAGGCTTTGCAGTAAGGTCTAATTTGAATCCTGGCTTGGCCGTTGATGAGCTATGGGAATTTGGAGTTACTTACCTTCAATTGAATGGAGTTGCCTCATATGTAACATAGGGAACATAATACCTATCTCACAGATTTGTTGTAAAGAATACATGAGTATCCACTGTGCTCATTACAGAGTCATTCTAAATGTTTTCCCTGTAGCTTCCCAAACTCCAGGGCAACTCTCATACAGTCTCCTTATAAATATCCTGGAATGCAGTACAGGGACAAAAAGTGTTTTTGATGGAAAGGCATCTTGCATTGGTCCTTGGACCCCATGGGTAGCCACTGTCAAATTCTGTTTTCCGATGAAAGGTGTTTCAGAAGGCATCTCATGTACTCGATAATCAGCTTAGAAAAAAACCTAAAGTTTATTAACTGTTTCATGGTTCATAGAAAACCGAATAATTAAACACTAATATGTCAGTTGTTTATTGACTGACTTCTACGATCTTGGCCCGTTTTACACATCATTTCAACCTTAAAACAACTGGACTTAGTTTGTATTTTGATCACCCTAATTAACAGAGGGAAGCCCTGAGATGCAGAGTTGTGCTCACTGAAAGTAAGTGGCAAATTCAGTGTCCGATTCTAAAACTGGGCACTTTCACTTCATCACTCTGCCTCCCCAAATAATAGCGTCTTTGGAATGTGTAAGTCGTTCAAGATACAGGATTACTTAACACACTCTACTCAGTATATTCACATTGTAATTTTAGGAATTTGATTTCCTTTGCTCCCTTCTATGTTCTTTTCCAACAACTATAAATTGTTTTTTATTACTTTAAAAATTTGATTCCAATCTGATGTCTAAATAAGCCAAACTTATACATCTAAATTGTATTTCTCCCTGAATTCCTACCTTCCTCCCTCACTCCTTCCCCACCTTTTTTTCTCCTTCCTTTGGTCATGTCACTCTATTAAATATTACATACGCATTTACAAATACATACATATAGAAATGTATCAAAGAACTCCAGATGTCTAGTTAGAAAACGATGCTAAAACAAACATGGCCTCCTTCCCATTTTACCTATTAACTAGTCCTGGCCATTCCACAGTCGTTTGTAAAATATGGACATGCATCTCTGAACCTGGACCAATATTTCTTCCATATCTTCTCCATGGTTGGGGCATGTCTGGTCTAGTCCAAGAGTCAAAACTCCTTCTAATTTTAGATGTATACTCTCTAAATGAAAGAAATCCAATAAATTGTTTGGCAGTTCTTTTTCTCCTTTTCTTTCTGAGGAAGCAGATTATTACCTAATTTTCTTCTATTTGGAAACATTTCACTAGCCATTGAACTAGAGCCTTTGAAGTTTATTCATAACATACCACATGAAGAGTCGGACAACATTCTGGTTTGATCACTAGAAAAAGCCCAAAGGTGGAAACAGTTGCAGAAAGGAAAAGAATGAAGGGTCAACATATATACAAACTAACTGCACTGAAGTGAAATGAAATGAATTCCAATGAAGAATGGATTCCCATGGATATATATGTTCTGGTTCTGAATTAAGTTTTTTAGAGTAAAGGAAACTAACAACCCCTTTTAATGATAAATAATTAAGGAAACTTTTATATAAAAACGTTAAGAAATTAAGACATTAGTTAAAGGGATTTTTCTCTTGCCCTTTTCCATGAGAATTTCTGCCTAAAGTGATTTACTTGGCTTACTGTTTCCAAGGCTTCTGATTCTTTATTTGCATTTGGTTAGAAATCCCCTAAAATTATACACTAAAGAATAAGTATGCTATAAAAGTATATACCTAAAAGTGAATATTAAAGAATATTCTGAAGGATAGGTACTACTCTAAAGGATAGGAGAAGGATGATGCTTTAATTCGTAGCATCAACTTATCCTAAAGATGATGGAGGTCATATATGTTACTAGGGTAAAATCCTCAAACACCATATGACACGTATATAATAATGCCCCATATTTCAAAAACAGTCCTCAATCTCCTATCTTCTGCTACTGTATCAGATACGATGTATATGTTATAACCCATGCCTCAAGTTTTGGATTAGGAAATACTATCAAAGCACACATGGACAAAACAACAAATAAAACAAACAAAAAACCCCACAACAAAATCCAGCCATTTCTTGTTTACAAGGGACTCAGCCAAAGGAAAAAAAATCAGGACACCGAAAGTCTGGAAATAACAAGATACAAAAAATGTACTAGGAAAATATTAACAAAGTAAAAGAGAATGTGGCAATATTAGTGGAGAAAAAATTATATTCCTATGAATTACTATAATGGATCTTTCTGGGATGAGAGTGTTAGGTGAGACAAAAAGATATTGTATATTTTATAGGTAAAAGAGATTTTATTTTATTTTTTTTTGCAGTACGCGGGCCTCTCACTGTTGTGGCCTCTCCCCCCGCGGAGCACAGGCTCTGGACGCGCAGGCTCAGCGGCCATGGCTCACGGGCCCAGCCGCTCCGCGGCATGTGGGATCTTCCCGGACCGGGGCACGAACCCGCATCCCCTGCATCGGCAGGCGGAATCTCAACCACTGCACCACCAGGGAAGCCCAAAAGAGATTTTATATTAAACAAGTAAATATGACCTATATACATCTAAATGCATAGCTATAAAATATGTAAGGCAAAATATTAGAAATACAAGAAATGGATATACCTACAATTGTTGCAGAAAAATTTAACAAATTTTTCTTAGAAATTAATTGATAAAGAATAAAAAAGTATATAGCAGATATAAATAATTACCAAACTATATCTAATAAACATTCAGAGAACTTTGTATCCATGAACTGAAAATATACAGTCATTTTTTGTATATATGGATATGGAAAGTCTCACTAAGAAAAGAGACTATATACTAGTCCACTAACTAAATAGAAAAATTATTTTAAAAATGGGTGTAATAAGGAGTATTTGATCATAGTGCAATCAAATTAAATAAAGAAATTTATAGTAAAACTCTAATCACTTAGAAATTTAATCTTTTCTAAATAAATTTTGGGTTGAAAAGGAAATCAAAAAATTAAAATTTATATTGTAAGAGAAGACAAATGAGAACATAATTTGAACATAAGTTTCATATCAAAACTATATAGCACATAGGCACATACATATATGTACATACACAGACTGTTAGACCACCAACACAGAAGATGCATCTTTATATTTAAAGAAGATTGGAAAAGCCAAAAAATAACAAAAATGTTAGTTGTCTAGATTCAAAGTCAATATACAAAATTGGTATCATTTTCTATACATCCAGAATAGGCAATTGAAGAAGTCAACAGAAAAGAATCCCATTTACAGTAACAACAAAAATCTGAAAGTTCTTAGAAAAAAATTAATGTGTTCAAATCCTATCTGAAGAGAACTACACTACTTTAGGGAAAGGCAGAAAGGGAGACCTGTATGAATGAAAAAGCACATCATGTTTCAGCATGGGGAGATTCAGCATTGGAAAAGTTTACTAATTCATGATTTGATTCATTTTCAATTAAAATCACAGTAGAAAATTTCATGGAATTTGATATCTGGATCCTAAATTTTTCTGTAGGAGAACATGCACAGAAAATTTGGTAAAATAAAAACAAGAGGGAAATAGTACTACCAAATTTCAAAATAAGCCATAAAACTAAGTAAGGTGATTAAGATAAAGTGGTGTTAGGGCAAGAAAGAGGTTAATTCAGATGGGGAAATCCAGAACCCATCCCATATATAAAGAAATGTTTTAAATATTAGAGTTTCAATCCAAATGAATTCTCCCCCAAACTGCTGTGGGAGAGATGTTGTCTGATTTTCTGAAGGTAACACTAGAGAAAAACACAGAGAAATATTTTTACTGTCTTGATGTGGGCAAGACCTTCCCAAGCAAAGCAGAAAACACAGAAATTATAATGGAAAAGACTAACAGGTTTTCCAACAAAAGAATTAAAATCTTTTGTATGATAAAAGATACCACAAAAAAACAAATGATCAAAAGGGAGAAAATATTTGTTACAAATATAGCAAAGAATAAATATTCAAAATACACAGAGAACTCCTATAAAGCAATAAGAAAACTCAATAAATAAAAAAAGGACAAAGACATGAAAAAGCAACTTACAGAAAAAAATAATAGAAATAGAGACAGAGAGAAAGAGAATGTTCAACTTTATTAGTAGTAAGAAAATTGGAATTTAAACTAGTGTGATTTTTTTGGAATTCCCTGGCAGTCCAGTGGTTAGGACTCTGAGCTTCCAACGTCAGGGGTGCAAGTTTGATCCCTAGTCTGGGAACTAAGATCCTGCAAGCCGTGTGGTGTTGCCAAAAAATTAAAATAAAAAAAAGTGTGATATTTTTGGACCATCAGCTTAGGAAAATCTTGAAAGATTGATACGTTTAATGTGGGTGAAAGTGTAGAGGAATGATTACTCTCCTGTACTGCTGATTGGAGTGTAACTAGGTAGTCTTTTTGGAGGTCAATTTAGGAATATACTTCAAATTTATAATACATATGTTCTTTGACCTAGTGATTACTTTTAAAGGCATATATCCTATAATACTTCTGGAAGCTGTGTGTAAAAACATCTTTATGATGGTGCTGTTTGAAGCATTGCTTGTGATAGTAAAATGTTAGGAACAACCTAGCTGTCATTGATAGATGGATGTAATTAAATCATGGCACAGCCATACAAAGGAATCGCATGCAGCTCATCAGTGTTCTCCAACTTGAATCATGGATTTTCTCTAAAGGGATTTTTAAAAATTAATTGCCAGGGGCTTCCCTGGTGGCAGAGTGGTTGAGAGTCCTCACTGTTGTGGCCTCTCCCGTTGCGGAGCACAGGCTCCGGACGCGCAGGCTCAGCGGCCATGGTTCACGGGACCAGCCGCTCCACGGCATGTGGGATCTTCCCGGACCGGGGCACAAACCCGTGTCCCCTGCATCGGCAGGCGGACTCTCAACCACTGCGCCACCAGGGAAGCCCTTGTTTCTGAATTTTAAGTTTATCGTACTACAGTTTTTAGTGCTTGTTATCATTGGTGGATTTGTTTATTGGTTTGGTTGCTCCCTTTTCTTTACTATTACTGTTTTTACCTATTTTAATGATTAAAAAATTTTTAATTTTAATTATTTTATATTTTATTTATTACTTTTTTCTTGCTTTTTTTCGCCCTTTTCTTCTGAGCCGTGTGGCTGACAGGGTCTTTGGTGCTCTGGCCGTGTGTCAGGTCTGAGCCTCTGAGGTCGAAGAGCCGGGTTCAGGACACTGGACCACCAGAGACCTCCCAGCCCCACATAATATCAATTGGCGAGAGCTCTCCTACAGATCTCTGTCTCAACACTAAGACCCAGGTCCACCCAAAGGCCAGCAAACTCCAGTGCTGGATGCCCCATGCCAAACAACTAGCAAGACAGGAACACAACCCCACCCATTAGCAGACAGGCTGCCTAAAATTATACTAAGTTCACAGACACCCCAAAACACACTGCCAGATGCAGCCTTGCCCACCAGAAAGACAAGATACAGCCCCACCCACCAGAAAACAGGCACCAGTCCCCTCCACCAGGAAGCGTACACAAGTCACTGAACCAACTTTACCTACTGGGGGCAGACACCAAAAACAATGGGAACTATGAACCAGCAGCCTGCAAAAAGGAGACCCCAAACACAGTAAGTTAAGCAAAATCAGAAGACAGAGAAATATGCAGCAGATGAAGGAGCATTTTCTACCTGAAAAAGAATTCAGGTAATGACAGTAAAGATGATCCAAAATCTTGGAAATAGAATGGAGAAAATACAAGAAACATTTAATAAGGACGTAGAAGAACTAAAGAGCAAACAAACAATGATGAACAACACAATAAATGAAATTAAAAGTTCTCTAGAAGAAATCTATAGCAGAATAACTGAGGCAGAAGAATGGATAAGTGACCTGGAAGATAAAATAGTGGAAATAACTACTGCAGAGCAGAATAAAGAAAAAAGAATGAAAAGAATTGAGGAGAGTCTCAGAGATATCCGGGACAACATTAAACGCACCAACATTCGCATTATAGGGGTCCCAGAAGAGGAAGAGAAAAAGAAAAGGTCTGAAAAACTATTTGAAGAGATTATAGTTGAAAACTTCCCTAATATGGGAAAGGAAATAGTCAATCAAGTCCAGGAAGTGCAGAGAGTCCCATACAGGATAAAACCAAGGAGAAATATGCCAAGACACATATTAATTGAACTATCAAAAATTAAATATAAAGAAAAACTATTAAAAGCAGCAAGGGAAAAGCAACAAATAACATACAAGGGAATCCCCATAAGGTTAACAGTTGATCTTTCATCAGGAACTCTGCAGAAGGGAGTGGCAGGACATATTTAAACTGATGAAAGGAAAAAAACCTACAACCAAGACTGCTCTACCCAGCAAAGATTTCATTAATATTCAATGGAGAAATTAAACATTTACAGACAAGCAAAAGTTAAGAAAATTCAGCACCACCAAACCAGCTTTACAGCAAATGCTATAGGAACTTCTCTAGGTGGGAAACAAGGGAAGGAAAACACCTACAATAACAAACCCAAAACAATTAAGAAAATGGTAACAGGAACACACATTGATAACTACCTTAAATGTAAATGGATTAAATGCTCCAACCAAAAGACATAGACCTGCTGAATGGATACAAAAACAAGACCCATATATATGCTGTCTACAAGAGACCCACTTCAGACCTAGGGACGCACACAGACTAAAAGTGAAGGGATGGAAAACGTTATTCCATGCAAATGGAAATCAAAAGAAAGGTGGAGTAGCAATTTTTATAACAGACAAAATTGACTTTAAAATAAAGACTATGGGCTTCCCTGGTGGCACAGTGGTTGAGAGTCCACTTGCCGATGCAGGGGACACGGGTTCGTGCCCAGGTCCAGGAGGATCCCACATGCCGCGGAGCGGCTGGGCCTGTGAGCCATGGCCACTGAGCCTGCGTGTCCGGAGCCCGTGCTCTGCAACAGGAGAGGCCACAACAGTGTACCATAAAAAAAAAAAAAAAAAAAAAAACTAAAAATAGAACTACCATATGACCCAGCAATCCCACTACTGGGCATATACCCTGAGAAAGACATAATTCAAAAAGAGTCATGTACCACAATGTTCATTGCAGCTCTATTTACAATAGCCAGGACATGTAAGCAACATAAGTGTCCATCGACAGATGAATGGATAAAGAAGATGTGCCACATATATACAATGGAATATTACTCAGCCATAAAAAGAAATGAGATTGAGTTATTTATAGTGAGGTGGATGGACCTAGAGTCTGTCATACAGAGTGAAGTAGGTCAGAAAGAGAAAAACAAATACCATATGCTATCGCATATATATATGGAATCTAAAAAAAAATGGTACCAATGAACCTAGTGGCAGGACAGGAATAAAGACACAGACATAGAGAATGGACTTGAGGACATGGTGTGGGGAGGGAGAAGGTGGGGTGAAGTGAGAGAAGCATTGACATATGTACACTACCAAATGCAAATAGTTAGCTAGTGGGAAGCAACAGCATAGCACAGGGAGATCAGCTCGGTGCTTTACGACGACCTAGAGGGGTGGGATAGGGAAGGAGAGTGGGAGTGAGGCTCAAGAGGGAGGGGATATGGGGATATATGTATACATATGGCTGATTCACTTTGTTGTACAACAGAAACTAACAGCACTGTGAAGCAGTTATACTCCAATAAAGACGTATAAAAAAAATCTAGCAATTACACATCTGGGTATCTATCCCAAGGAAATGAAATCTATCTTGAAGAGGTATCTGCAGTCCCATGTCCACTGCAGCATTATTCACAATAGCCAAGATATGGAAACAACCTAAGTGCCCGTGAATGTATGAGTGGATCTAAAAAGATGTGGTACATACATACAATGGAATATTACTCAGCCATAAAAAGAAATGAAATTGAGTTATTTGTAATGAGGTGGATGGAACTGGAGTCTGTCACACAGAGTGATGCAAGTTGAAAAGAGAAAAACAAATACCGTATGCTAACACATAAGTATTGAATCTAAAAAAGAAAAAAAGGCTTCTGCAGAGCCTAGGGGCAGGACAGGAATAATGACCCAGACATAGAGAATGGACTTGAGGACATGGGGAGGCCGAAGGGGAAGCTGGGATGAAGTGAGAGAGTATAATTGACATATATATACTACCAAATATAAAATAGATAGCTAGTGGGAATCAGCTGCATCACACAGGGAGATCAGCTCAGTGCTTTGTGACCACCTAGAGGGGTGGGATAGGGAGGGTGGGAGGGAGTGCAAGAGGGAGGGTATATGGGGATATATGTATACATATATGCAATTCACTTTGTTATACAGCAGAAACTAACACAACATTGTAAAGCAATTACACTCCTATAAAGATGTTAAAAAAAAAAAGAAAAGTGCTCCCTGAGAGAGTTTAATAATATGAGCCAAAGTATCTCAAAACCCACTATAGTTAAAATCTCAGGAACAAATCGAAAGAGAAGATAAGAAGGGTTATATACTCCATGCAAGCCTACCTTTTGTTCTAATATAAAAATTCCACTCTTGAGTATATATCCAAAAAAAATGAAAACACTAATTTGAAAAACTACATGCACCCCAGTGTTCACAGCAGCATTATTTACGTTTGCCAAAACAAGGAAGCAACCTAAGTTTCCATTAACAGATGAATGGACAAAGAAGATGTGAGATATATACACATATTCATACAACAGAATACTAGTCAGTCATAGAAAAGAATGAAAATTTACCATTTGTAACAACATGGATGGAGATGAAGGGTATTCTGCTAAGAAAAATCAGTCAGACAGAGAAAGAGAAATACTGTATGATATCACTTACATGTAGACTCTAAAGATAAAACAAACTAGTGAATATAACAAAACAGAAACAGATTCACAGATATAGAGAACAAACTAGTGGTTACCAGTGGGAAGCGAGGAAGAGGGAGGGGCAAGATAGGGGTAGGGGGCTGAGAGGTACAAACGACCATGTATAACATAAATAAGCTATAAGGATATACTGTACAGCACAGGGAATACAGCCAATATTTTATAATAACTATAAATGGAATATAACCTTTAAAAATTGTGAATCACTATGTTGGACACCCAAACTTACAATGTACATCAATTATACCTCAATAAACCCACCCCACACACAAAATATATATATAAACTTGGAGGGCAAGAATTAATATGTTCATTTTATGGCTGAAAATGAAATTAGAGCACTTCTGTGAATGAATAATCTGTGTTGCTTATCTTGCTAAGTAGCATATTAATTTATGGTTTCTTATTGGTGCCCAAACACCAGGAATCATGGGAAGCAGTATAATGTATTAAAGAAGGATGCAAGATGCTTTTACGTATCTGAAAAACATTCAGGTCAAATTAAGTGAGTAACAGTTCACATGGTAAGAATTAGGTTGTACCAAGAAGTTAGTCAATTTTTCAGGCAGACAGGGTTAATATTGCTAGTGATGGGGTGGGCAGCTATCAACATGCTATGATGGGTGGGGGACAAAAGATCTGCCTGCACAAAGAGGCTTTTTCTCCCAGCCTTTCTGAAAATCCTCTTGGAGTCACTTGTATTGTCACTGTCTCCAAGTGGATCTGGCAAATGAATTAATGCCTCATTGGACGGCATGATACCTTAACCTCCTTTATAAAAATGACTGTTTATTTTGACATGAGTGTCTGTCTGGTGGATCTAGGGCAAGGGCTCTCCGTGCTCCCAAGGTGATCAGGGATCATCTTGTGAATCAGTTAAGGTAGAGTAACACTCATAATCTACCGATGGTTGATGGTTAAGTGGCAGAATAAGGGTTCAGTGTCTTAGAATCTGAGGCCTGTCCTTTATTGATTCCTAAACCACTTATCCATTCTTTCCTGAAATCTTAGCAATTTTTCTGTCCTTTAACATTCTTTGACATTTTCATGCTCGTTCATATTTTGTGCTTTGCCCATAAAATTCCCTTTTCCTGAAAAATGTATTTTTCAGGTTTTTTTCTCTATCTCAAGATTTTACCTATTTTAAGGACCTTTCTTAAATGCTTCCTCCTTTGTAATGGCTGTCCTGATATCTTCAGGAAGAATTTACCATTTATTATATGTGATTCCAAATACTTTGCAGATCTTAAAAAGCTTATTTCAGTGTAGCTGTGCATGTATCAATTCACAACTGAGGATGGGGGTAGCCTTGACCTTGCACAGTGCACACTGTAGGTGCTTAATAAAAAATTATTACTTAATACATGAGCTTTCATTATATAATTCACTGACTCCAGGTGGCATGGGTCCATGACTCGGAGAATGTGTAATCTAAGCTAACTCTCGGGAACTAACACTTGCAGACAGCTGATACCTGAAGGATTTATAAACTCAAATCATTGCCTCAGATCACAAAGTCTGATTTTTAAAAACTGGCCTTTGGAGTTCAACAGGCTATGCTCTAATCAGATCATATTCATTCTTCCATTCGGTGAAATGGATTTTAGCTTGAACCATCATTTATTCAATTCTCTGCAGAGTACAGCTTAGACTTAGATATATGCAGGCTATTCTGTCATTCAGGTTTAATTCTGTTTTTGATGCTGGAGGCTGCTGACATAGTGGAGTCCCGGACGGAAACCTAGGCTGCGCACCCACAGGGGGTTCAGGACCAGGTGCATCCAGCCTTGTCTGAATGGCTGACAGTGGGGAGTCACCAGCAACTGATTTTCTGGAGGTTATCCGAAAGCCTCATTGTGACGAGCTCATCCACAAAGAAGGAAAAGTTAAGGAATGAAATCTTGGTGTGAATACAATGTGGCCTTTTGAATTTAGGAGTGTGACTTCTGGCACAACCCTCTTAGCATCAATTAAGTTATCTGTGAACTCAGACCAGAATCATTTTTCTTTTTCATGCTACTTGCATACTGATGACAGAAATAACTGTAGACCTTCAGAAAGTTGCTCTTCCAAGTTGCTCAAAATAAAGAGAAACCCCTGCCATTTCCGAAATATGTAAGCTACTCCCAGGTGGCTCTTGGTCCATAGTTTCTCTTTCCTACACCCTCTTCCTCAGGAAAACAGTCTCCCCACATGACTGCTAAACCCAGGACTGCTGGCTGACTGCACTTCATCACACCGTCTTCCTTCCTGCCAAAATCCTGATTTTGCTCAGCTATCTATCCCTGCACCACACAGCACACATGAGTAAGAGGAAACTGACACCATCTCCAGTACCAAGTGTGGGTAATAATTAGCCTAAAGGAATCATCACATGGAGTTCTCTTGGCAACTATTACTGATGCAGAAATGGGCTTCTGACTTTAGTTGGCTCAATTAGATTAAAGTGAAAGACATATTCCTTCCTTGAGGGCAGTGATTTCTCTTTCTCTCTCTCTCCCGGCCCCCTGCCTCCTTCTTCCCCTCCCTCCCTCTCCCCCTCCTTCTAGATGTGAACAAGAGATCACATGGCTATAGTTGCTGCTGGCAGCCATCTTAGGACCAAAACAAGAAGGACCATAAGGATAAAGCAAACACTCTATAGACAGCAGAGCAGAAAGACAGAAGAATCTGGGTCTCTGATATTGTAGCTTGAGCCCATGAATCAAATCACCCTGCAGTTTACTGCCATAGTTCGTGCTATGTGAAATAATACCATTCCTTATTGTTTAAGCCTAGATGAGTCATGGCTTCTGTTACTGCAGCTGAAATCATACCAACAGATATATTATGAAAATAGCTAATTATGAAACTGCGAACACAAAATTTTGTGTTGTACTCAAACAAAACTTAAAGTTAACCTGACTCATTTAGTTAGTGATTTACATAATTGTTATCACACTGCATAATAATTAGATTTAAATTATAAACAATGCACACAAATGACTAATTTCCCAGGGAGATGGTGGGAGAAGGTGACATGGAGCAATGAAAAGCTTACCTTATTCAGAACCATAGATGGAAATGTTCTACCCCATGTACTTCTAAGAAGAGGAGCTACACATACATTTTTGATCAATAATCAGCTCCCAATTGGAAAGGGACTATTGCTTATTGAGTACTTACTGGAAGAGAAGCAGTCTCCTGGGTGCTTTTTATATAGTTGGAGTCATGCAGTCATTGAGAGCAGGAGATGTGGAGGAGTGGCTTAGAGCTTGTTCCACTGGGGCACGGGCTGGATGCAGCCAATTCTGAATTGAAAGAGCAGATGGGGTATACATATTCTCTACTCTGCTTCATCCAGATTCCACACTTGGATTCCCAAGATTACTGTCCTCTTAGTGAAATCAATCTTTCCCAGAGCACAACCACTTTGCCCCAAGGGGCTGGTTCCAGAGGAACTTCCGATATCAGCCACATACAGTGTCAGAATCAGCCCTTCCACATAAAACTCTTAGGCCCTGGTGTTAAGGCTGGATCAAAAGCTGAAAATAGCTACCCTTTTTTGTCAAGGTAAATTTATTTCAGGTGCCGCATTGCTACTTCTTGTCAATGAAACCTGACTGGAGCAATCCCAGAAAGCTCATCGGGTCTCACCAAGTTCTGTTCTCAGGAACAGTGTTGGATCTGTGGTCCCTTATTCCTCAGAAGTCCTCTGGGCGCCTAGGTAACTCTCTTGAGATCCTGACTTGATCAAGTTTAAAAAGCACTAATCTAAGAGTGCCTGCTTTCCTACACTTGAACAACCAAGGGGGCTGCACAAGTGACTCATCACTTGATAAAGGATTGTTAAAATTTATATAAAACAACATATATTCAAATTATACACATGTATATGTATGTAAAATCAGATCATTACACAAATGTTCTATATCTTTTTAAAGGTCTCATGGAATTCCATCTATAAGAATACGATAAATTACTAAATCAATCTTCTAACGTTGAACTTTTAGATTGTTTCTATTTTTTCTCTACTATAAATATTTCCTCACCATGAACACCAAATGCATAAGTTTAAATGTTCCTGGTAACATTTTAAAAGAACTTTCCAAACTGATCTCGGGGAAATCCAGAATCATTGTAAATGAATACGGGGACTATTGCGGAATGCGTCACTAAGTCTACCAGAGAGATTACGAGCCAGAACCACACAGCTGCTCCTTTTCAGGGCAAACGCTACCCGAGCAATGGACCCTAATTCCTCTTCTTTGACTGTCTCCTTGCTTTGTCCTGTTGGGCCCTACTAGCCTCCCACATCTACTTCCTCAGATTTTAGTGTTTCCTCTTTGCTCTCCCTCCCCGTGACTCCTGACCAAGGCCTTGCTCCGATTCCGCCAGCCAGGCACTGGGGTGCTGCAGGGAGCCCAGTCCAGGGCTCTCTGCTTTCTTCCTCAGCATTTTTTGGAATTGACAGCTTGCCCCAGCCCAGCTCTCTGTGACCACACGAGGGTTTTAAATTGTTCTGAGTAAGGCAGGAGTTACGGGAAAAGGCTGAAGAGCAGTGCTAAGACCTGCGAGTTGAAAACTTAGGGAAAACCCGCCGTTGGGCAGCACCCAGCGACCCTGCAAGGCCTGTACTTGCCCAGCTTTAAGACCCAAGAAGGAGCATGGAATCAGCAACAGAGACATCAGGGGTTTAATGCGTGGGGGAAACTTACGTGTCTGAAGCCAGGTCCTGGAGCGACACCCCACCGTGTGCAGCTGACTGCGGACAGAACATGGCGGCAGTCTTCTCCGGAGATTGCCAGTTATAGGGGTAATTGACATCAGGTGCGCTCATTAGTTACCAGGGAAACCAGCAGAGGGGTACGCCCCTTCCGGCCCCTTTGATGAGAACAATCACCAGCTGGGGCCTGGGGCAAGTACTAGGCAAGTTAGTCATGTGCCTAGGGCTTAGGTGAAGCAGGCCCTGGTCGAGCAGGGGATTACAGAGAGCAAGAGGACAGCCATGTTGAGTGGCCTGACCATACACCCACTTTCAGAGCACAGATCCACCCTTTCCCTAGGTGCCTTTTAGCGATGATATTTGATATTCTACTTTATTTCCTTTCTGCCCCAGGCTAATGTTTCTGCGACTGCACCTGAGCTGCAAGTTTCATTTATTTTTATCTTCTGTTGGTAAGCATCTGGACCCCTGCATTTTGAGAGGCACTGGCTTCTGATTCTATTAGTCCTTCTAGCCCTCCTTGGAGCTCCTGGAGACCCAGGTGCTTCCCCTGCCTCTGCTCTCGCGGTAATGAAGAGGCCGTGCTGCTCAGTCATTTCGTCATTCATTCATATTCATAGAAAAGCATAAAAACAATTTGCTTAATTACAGGGCTTGATGCTGCCATGTGTCTCCCAATTTTCCGTGTGTGGTTTCATCAGTGTAACAGTCACTCTGCATGAATTTAAGACCTTCAATTGCTGGGGAAATTTCTCCAGGAGAAGTAAGATGCAAAGAGGGAAATTGACTTACAGGATTCCATTTAAAGGATGCTTATTTGACTCTGGTCTTATTGAGGCTGAGCTGCTGCTTTGTGATTTGCATGTACAAACCAAAGTTAAGCTTCTGGTTTGCATTCTTCATTTGCTAATGAAAGTTTGTATTTACCTGCAGGTGAAGATTCAGACCTCACTCTCTCCTGAGATCACTGTGAAAGAAGGGAATGAATAATTGGATGGTCCCTAAAACATGGAGAGAAACATGCTGCAGGTTTTCACCATAAAATTGAATTACGTGAATCTATCAGTTAATGTTTACAGGTTGTGAGGAAGTAGAGTGTAGCCTCTGTGACTTTCCTCCAAACGCACTGAAGAAATCCAGCCGTTCTAGGTTTGTTGGGTAGAATGCTTGGCGATCTCAGTGCAGAGTCTATAGGATTTCAAAACAACAGCTGGGGGGACGTCCCTGGTGGTCCAGTGACTAAGACTCCGTGCTCCCAATGCAGGAGGCCTGGGTTTGATCCCTAGTCAGGGAACTAGATCCCACATGCTACAACTAAGAGTTTGCGTGCCACAACTAAAGATCTGGCAAGCCGCAACCGAAGATCCCTCTTGTGGCAATGAAGATCCCGCATGCCACAATTAAGACCCAGTGCAGCCAAATAAACTAACAAATAAATATTAAAAAACAAACAAACAAAACAACAGCTGGAAAGTAGAATAAATATCATCAAATACATTTGCTTTGAGCATCTTAAGAACTAGATCTCCCTGTTTGATTTCAAAATTTCACTTTTATCAGATGTCAGTTGGTCAAACTAAGCAGTGTTTTTTTCTTTCCAGTCATTTAGGGTCTAATGAAAGAAATATATGTTTCACTCTGGCTCTGCCCCTCACTCAAGCTGTCTGAATACTTGAGGCTACTGCTGGCTGAGATATGATCTGAAGCCAGGACTGATCATGTCTGAAGCTGGCATTAGTATTCCTTGTTTGGGTAGGATTGAACTAAGATTTGAAGTAAGCTAAGGATCCCTTGAGTTTTGGGGTTTTTTTTTCCATTTGTTCTTACAAGTTACAGAAAGAAGACATAAACCAGCATACCTACTTTGTTCCTCAAATTTAATCTGTTTTCAATAAAGCTGTAATTTTTATGGACCCTAAACTGGGATTTAGTCACCACTCTGGTGGGCCAGTGCCCTTCATTATTTACATTCATGAGCTGATTTGTATTAAAGGAGAAAAAGATGCCAGAGTTGGAAAGTTTTGTGATGAGTGTCTGAGAGGAGAGGTGGGGGAGAAAAAAAGGATATTATTATGGTGCTTTTTTCCAGCCTTTCAAGAGCTTATGTTTATAGGAATCATTGCTACACACAGAACATAAGCAGTGGTATGCAGAACCAAGCTTATCTCAAAACATGGTATAAAATAGGGGGAAGAAGGGGATTTTACATGGAACAAGGAAAGAAATGCAGTTGGTTTTTGTGTGTGTGTTCTTTTGCGGGGTGGGGGGCGGTTTGGGCAACTCTAACACTTTACATCTTTCAGAGTCAGAAGGGATGTTTCCTTGGGCAAATCTATATTGTCGTGGTGAGAACTGGCAGCTAATCAGCTAGGAGATACTATCTTGTTGTTTTGCATCAATAAAGAGGCTGAAGTTGAAGACAAATAAGACAGGTCCTGAGCAAAGCGATATACCCCCAGGTCTGCAAGAAATAACTGAAAGGGAGACTGAGGCCTTGTTGTTAGGCAGGTGGGTTGACCAAGTGAATCCCAGGAAGATCCAGAATATATTTGCTTCTATTTTAGACACAAATATCTATTTGGGACACCGCACTTCAATTTGCTTGGCAACAGAGACACTGCACTCTTGCCTTAGGGCACTTTGAGTTAATGTCACATTACTGGCAGACAAGATCATCCTTTTTTGCTTCATTTCCATTGTTTCAGCATATTTGCATTCAATGTCTTTTTCTAAAATCTGATGAGAAAACTTTTCTGTTTGTTTTGTGCTGTATCAAAATAGGAGATTGTAGAAAGTGGTATCCTCCTAGGGGTGATAAGAACAAATGTGAAAACTGCCTCTTGGCAGAGGATAGTGTATGGAATGAGTCAGCTGCCTTTTTAAACAGAGGGCTGAGAATGGAGCGGGTGGGATGTAGGAAGGGCAACACATAGGAGTTTTGGTGAGTCTTCTAGATGAGAACAGTAAGAGGATGAAGGGTACCAAGAGTAACTCTTAAAAATTTTAAAGAAAGAATTTGTCACCCATTAGTAACTTTAATATTCAAATAGCTGCCTATGTGGTTGGCTCAGCTATTTATCTATCTATCATCTGTCATCTATCAGTCATCTATCTATCTATCCATCCATCTATCTTCCTTAAATATATGATGTCAATCCTTAAGGATATTTTCTTCAATTTATAGTACCAGAAACAGAAAAATTATAACTTTATGTTTATGTGGTTTTGATTTTAAAAATTGTATATTTAACTTATGACTTATATTGCTTTTTTGGTGGGTAAAACAGTGGTAAATTGAATACACACTTAGGATCTTTTCTGGGAAATAGTCCCTAATCAGAGTAAAAAGAGTCTCTATCAATGAACTCTTGCACCATGCTGATGTTTTAGCATCCTGACCTTAATAATGCTCTGTGAGGGACCAGGAGGAGAATGAATGGGAAGAAAATGAGAACAGTTACGAGAAAGAGATGGTGGAGAAGGAGGAAGCATACTAGCTCATTTAGCACAACTAGTCACATGGCACCACTTGACTGCAGAGGGGTTGGGATATGTAGTCTTCCTTGTGTCCGTGATGGGGAAGAGAGCCAGTAATCTTTATGCTTTATACGGTGCTCACAAAGATAACTTTATTGGACACGGAAGCTCCAGTTCCTTTGAAATTCTAAAAAAAATTCTCACAAGGTCTATTGTTATCTATCCTTATTTAGTGACTCATGTGTGTGTCACTGTGCCAGACACAATGCATACATTTCTTATTTAAATTTACCTAAATGTTGTTTTGGTCACTTTATAGATGCTTAGGGAAATTACACAGCCACCCTGAGATTACATATTTAATAGTTGTACTAGTGGGATTTCAACCAACATCTACTTTAAAATCTCAAAAGTAAGCTCCCACATTGTGATTTGATACTCACCAAAGCTGGACTGATCAGTTTTGTAGCAGCTGGTGAATGTTGAGATCACCTTCCCTTTGAGTTGACTCCTTTCTTCCACTGGCTGGAATTCTAAAAGTCTGGAGAGTCTAATTCCTAACACACTCTTCTTTTGGAGAACTGTATTAGAGGCCTGGATTATTCTCCATTACCATAATGATCAAAACATTTTTTTTTTCCTTTAAAAACTCTATATAAGCCTCATCATATAAAATGTCCTAAAACAAAATAATCCTTTCAGTTATTCTATTATAAACTGTATGGGTCACTACTTGTGATCCCAAATTAAAATCTGTCATGTTACTTGGGATAGATTTTTTTAATGATAATACACATACACACATACACACACAAACACATACACAAGATCTTAATAATTTTTTTTGGTTTCTGGGACATTTTTCATTCCTACTTTGGTGGTTAATCGGAATTTTAAAAGCTGTAACTAAGAGGTTCTTTCTCTTCCCAATAAACACTTGTATTGAAAATATTTAAAACATTGATGATCAGATTCTTCAAACATGCACCTGCTTTGCTCTGGGAAATACACAATCAATAGTTGGGGCAGCATGTGTTTCTGTTCATCCCATTCCTGAAAAGACACTGAAATTCCCCTTCATGTGAATAGTAATCACAATGTTCAAGTGCGAACATAGGAGCTTAATGTTGGTCAGGTCTGCCTGGTCTTTGAGTCTCTTCAGTCTTCTTTCTAGGGCTGGGGTCACTTGACCTCACTTTGAAAGCTCAGTCTCATTCCAGGCTCTCAAATAAGTTGTGACTTCAGCTGGGTCTATGTAAGCACTTACAGCTCGTGACTGTACTGCTCCACACAGCACCAAGTCACCCACACTTCAGCATGGCTCTGATTATTTACATTGATATTTGTCCAGTTAGATCTCTGAATATCATTAATTTCTTTCAAGTGCTCTCCTTGTCTAAGTCAATAAACAATTATGATGAACTTCCCAGTATCAAGTATATGTAGTGTAAGATGTATGCCACCAGTCATACTGTTGGCACGTTGTAGACGCTTACTACCCATTTGTTGCCTTAAATTGAACTATGTGGATGCCATTTTTCCTAATAGACTGGACTCCCTCTCTGTTTCCACAGATGGATGGGCCCTCACCTCAACTTCCTTCTCACAGTGCCTGCTAGATGCAGGAAGCAGTTTTAATGCTGGGTTCCAATCTCTTTGGGTCTCCTAAGTGCCACTCTATTGATTATATCATACCAGTAATAAGACATGGTAATATTAATTTTCATAAAATCCCAAACATATGTAACTGATATAAGAAATTAAAGGACAGCAATTCGTACTCATTGTATCCACTGCTGTTTCTGATCAGCAAGCAGAAGTACAGTGTGAGGTATAACCTAGGAGAACAATATGTAATGTGGGTAAACTTAGCAAATGCTCAATTTGAAAGAAGCTGTAGTTCACCATTTGGCTATAAAAGTGAGTGTTTCCACATCCTTCATATCTTGGCATTAAGAAGAATGTGTTCAATATTCCAAGCAAAGGCCATGATTCTTTCAACTGTCTCCGATCCTTCTGGTAGACAATTACATTCTTCTCAAAGAAAACGACTTATTATGAATGAAGTAGCAGTGCTCCTATTAAATACTGAATATTAAATTCTGAAAGAACTTCTTTCAATAAACCCAACACAATGTGATACTTGGAAAAGTTATTTTCATCAATCCTTGTTTTACTTCCTTTTAGTTGTTGTTATTGTATTTCTTCCCTTCAACTGTTGGGATACTGTCTAAAGATGTTTCTGTACACCTCTGTCCAGTCATAGCTAATAGTACTAAGAAGCTAAACAAACAAACAAGTATTTTAATTGTTGCTATTGTCACCTATTTTTAAGGGTTTTTTTTCAGTTTAAGAGTTGGTCTTTCTTAGACCTTGGAAATTGCCACAACCATGTCACCTGCCATAATAGCTGAAGACATAAGACATGATTTTCAAGCTCTGGAGTGTGGGGTAAAAGTTGAAACACTATTTTAATCAACAATGATGGAGTTTCTCTGAGGGTACCTTGGCAATGGCAGAGTCATTAGAAACTCCTTGAAGTCAACTAGTGTCCACTTTATAATACCTGTGAATGACTGAAGTCATGTAGTAGATGCATATTTTAATATTAAATAAGATCATTTAATATTAAATATATTATTAAATATATTATTTAATTATAAGATTATTTAATTAAATATATGATTTAATTAAATAAGATTATTTAATTATTTAAATAATAAGATTAAATGCTTAAATTTCCTTAAGCAAGCATTTTCTTTTACATGGCGAGATGAGCTTTATCAAATGGAGTCTGTATACTAGAGCAGTGGCCCCAGGAATAAACCAAATCCACTTCTACAAGAGCTGAACGTTATTAACGTCCAGATATTTTTTGCCTTGCTTATTCCAGGTAAGTTGGAGATTACTTGGAACTACAAAGGTAATGGAGCAATCTGCTTTTCAATGATACACACAAGTATCTGGGTTTACTTTGCTATTGTTCAAAAAGGGACAGACACCTGAAACAATTACTTCAGTGCTGTCCACACTTCAGCCACTTGTTTAAACCTCAAGATTTTTCGTCTTATCTAATATCAACATCAAGTGAACTCATTAACATCGTGAATTTAATGAGCTAGTCATATTCGCTCCAATACACATTAAGATAACTATTGAAATGGAAAACGTCTATCTCTGTGTTACTTATAATCATCTCAAAAAACCACACTGGTACATGTTGGGTGCCACTGGATTAAAAGGATGTTCTTCTGACCAAGTGGTTAAGAGTCAAGTTGCACCAAAATGAAATAATTTGGAAGATAAAGAAAACTAAAGAGCCAGTTCTTTCAGTCTGATGCTTTATTGCTCACAATACACATATTGGTACAGACACAGTTTCCCACAGCAGAGCACATGATACTGTACTTTCTTAAAGAAGAGCCTTTGTCCCACAAGGACACAGCGATTAATTCCCAAGTAATGAAATGAGTCAGCATACAACTTTCTAAAACTGATAGAAGGAAGCCAAGGCATTCAGGAGCACATCAAAAGCAACATGCAAGTCCACGATGTCACAAGTAATCTGAAGCTAATCACTACTTGCTTTTCAATACAAATTTAATCTTGAAGCTTAAGTTCATGAAGGGCCTAGGTCCCTGAGCTAGCTCTGATTTCTATGGTTAACATAATTGGATAAATCCAGAGTTGTTAAGGACCCCTGGATAATATACACAGGTATAAATACTTTAAAATATATGGTGATGATATGATATAGAAACAAAGATATACATGTATATGTATATGTATATATATATATATATACACACATATTTTCCACTTCGAAAATTAAGACTATAAGAGTACTTTTGGAATTATAATGCTTATAAAACAAATAGTGTACTATATTTTCTATACATAATAAATGAAATATTTAGAAAGTAAATATAGCTGACCTATATGTTTTTAACTCTATATTCTAGTGTATGGGTGAATATTTCCTCACCAAATATAAGCACAGGTAGGCTCTTGACTTCCTTTACTTTTCCTTTACTTGGAGTTTTATTGGTGGTGGCAAATATGAAAGCACTAGCTGCCTTCCTTAATCTCTCATGAAATGGACATACTTTGGACCCGTATCTATAATGTCCAGAGCCTTGCTCTAATGTTTATTTGTACCTCCCTGACCTCACTCATCTTACTTCTCCCACATGTATTGTCTTTTCTTTATCTAAATCAAACGTATCCTTGAAAGAAGTCCTGTGTTCTCTACAACGTTATCCTTAATGACTCCAGGCACCAAAGATGTCCCTTTTCCTCTGAAGAGTTCAATTGTTTGTAGTCTGAAATCACACAATTTGGCTTCCAATTATGCATCCTGTATTTCTTATGTTTCTGTGTTAATATGTTATCACGAGACTGTAATCTCCTTGAGGGCAGAGGCAATGCATTAGTCTTGAATTATTAAATTAGGATGTGGAAGTGCTATTGAAATTGTCAAGCACTACACGTACGTAAGGAATTGTTCTGACCCTCCTCTAGCACACTTAATGCAGTGCCTTTCACTGAGCTGGGAGAACTGTTTAGAAAAATAATAACCAGATAGAACTAGTTATCTTATTGTGTAGAAAGATTTAGAGGCGAATTGGACATCAGCAGAAAATTTTAAAATATATTAGCTTGCATTTCATTGATTTATTCATACATTTACCAGATACTTAGGGACATCATCCAAGTTTAGATAATTTGTGGAATACAAAGATGAAATAGACTTACTCTCAAGGAGTTTTTCATGTAGTTTGTTTATTAAGAATTATGATATATAAGAGCCTTGAAGGTCAACACTGGGGACTATGACTCAGTGGTTTTCAAGCTATGGTCAGAGGACTACAGGCATCAAAATTACCTAATAAGAGTCTTGGGGCAATGTCAAATAAACTGCATTTTAAGATAAACTTTCAGATAATTCTTATGTATATTAAAGTGGGAGTGATTTATTATTCTTGACTAAGGTGTAAACATTTAGCCTCCTTACTGGGGCATTTTGTGCCATTTCAGGAATACAGAAAATGTTCTTAATTGTCTTCTAAATTCAGACCTGTGGTTAAGTTCAATCTTATTCCACTGCCACGTTGTGTTTATTTTTCTGTTCTGGAAAGTCTCCATCTTTATCAATATCAGTTCATAACATTCTTGAGAAAGTTCATTCTCTCTTTCTTACAAGACAGAGAACGACAGTATGCACAAAAATTAAGTCCATTATTCTGTGAGGAATGAAATAATCACTTATGGGTGTTGCTTAGGGGCTCAGATAAGTTGCAGGAACTCTAGCCAACTCCATTGCTTTTATCCCATCCTTTTAACTTGTATAACTTTCAAAATGCTTTTATTTCCATTATTTCAGTTGAGAGCCTGTAGTAAGGACTTGACCCAGATGCTCCTCCGCGAGGATATACAGGTGATCATTGTGTGGATTTGCTGTTTATTGGCCATAAAACTGTCTTTTGTTCTCTTGCAGGATCCAGATTTGACAGTTTGGACAATGTGCTGTCCCAGCTGAACTATTTCATCCAGCTTAATTTTTCCAGACGTAATCTCTAAAATATAAACCAATCACCTCATGTTGGATTTGCCATAAATGTACTTGGTGTAGAATAAAGTAAACAAGCCTGACAACACTGTCTACAAACATTCTTGGCAATTCTTTTCACAGAGATTACTTGAATATTAAAATCAGAACCATATAGATTTAGTTTATATCAGCATAGTCCATTTGGTTCTAACCGTCTCAGAAACAAAACTATTCGCCAATGGGCACTCTCGTAAATGAGCTTTTCTGTTGAGTGACTTGAGATTACAGACTAAACATAAAAACAAAATATTACAGGGCTGTATCTGACCTTTCTCCCCCTGTGTGTTCAATGAAGTTAAAAATTAATCAATATTTCTAATTATAGTTCATAAAATAGGATCATAATACATGAATGATCTTAATTGCTTCTTTAAAACATTTCTGATGTTTCTAGTTCATATTCTAAATATTGCCAAAATGTTATATCTTGAGATGATATTATATTGATTTAGTTTTTCCTTATTGGATTGTGAAATCCTTAAGAATGGGGAGAGCCTTTTATTTTCTTAAATTTCTGCAGTAGTTTTTCACATATGGAGTATTCTCTTATTGGCTTCTCAGTGAAGCTCTGAAATGCCAGACTTCCACTTATCTGTGAGGGAAGAAACATTGAGCAGCTCAATTCTACAGATGACTCCCCACCATGAAAATTGGGACATAAACAGAAACTTTAGAAGCATCAGTTCTTCCACAATTTGAACATGATTTTATGAAACACAAAAGTGTTCAGAGCAACTATATATATACATATACACACACACACACACACACACACACACACACACATATATATACACACACACATACATATTACATATATTTGAAAGGGTACACTTAAGATAGTTCATGTCCAGGTTTAGTCTTGAATAAACTCACATAAAACTGGCTGCTCTGAGGAAAATCATGTTTGCGGAGGGAGAAGAGTTTGATAGGGGAGGTGGGGAAGGAGAGAAAAATGTATTTATTACTACAGAGTGCTGTAAGACTTCTTCATGTGTATTATTCTAAAAACTTATATTTGCTCAGCCAAATCTTGGTTTTGATGGTTATTTGCTGTGGACAACTACAGATAAACAGAAAACACATTGCTAGAGATGTTCATACTCTGCTTTTTCCAAGGAGAACAAGTGACTCCAAATATTTTACATAAATGTTCTTTTAGCCTGGATGGACAGGTTGTCTGTGGCTGCTCCATCATTCATATCCAGTTCCCTTACTCCATGATCAAATAGTCCAACCCCTTTGTGAGCTTCACTTGGGAGACATAAATAATGTTGCATATATTATTTATAGAATTCATAGAGCCATGGGTAAGCTATTTAAAATCTTCCTTTTCCTCCCCAAAGTTAATCTTTTCTCTCTTCTATCATGTTTATAGATTTAACATAGTTTGGAATGATGTAACTCTTATTCTTTAAGAGTAGTCTATAACCATGTGGACTCAGCTTTACTATGACATACTGTCATTATTACTCCAACACATTCTTCTGAAAATGAAACAATTCAAGTATCTATTTAAGACTTAGTTACACTAACCTAAGTTTTATGGCTATAGTTTTCTTTTGACTTAACTAGTTGTTTAGCACAAATCAGCCATGTGTTTGGGTATACTGTCAAGGTGTACTGTTCCGTGCATTTGGCCTGTTTAAGAGTGATTACAGAGTTTTCACTTTTCTCATTTCTCTTTAGCGTTTAGAATATTTGTGTTGGAGTGAAGCTCTAGAACTAAACTCATAATACTGATGAAGAAGTCTTAAGAGGAAATTTATGTCTGCTTGTTTTATTCATGATCTGTGCCCTTCACCTAATTACCTCAGGTCCAAGATCTAACCAAAGACACTCAGCAATTAATGAAATTGGAAGTAATAAAATAGCTCAAGGAATTTTATTAGGGGAGGCCTTAATAACATCACTCCGTCAGCAATTTTTAATCTAACTCTTTATTTTTCATTTGATGTTTGTTAACTTTTGATTATTTATGGCAATATTTTATGATTTAGTACAGTCTGATAAAGAATACCTTAAAAAGTTATATTTCTGCTGTGTAAACACAAATATCTATTGGATATTGCATGGGAACATTTAATTTCATAATGGCATTTGCTTTAGAGTTGAAACGCTATGAACTGTGTTCTTTTGAATTTCCCATGTGGTCTAAAACTAACAGATTATTAGCAAATAACTTTTTAAACATTAAAACAAAAACTGAGCCCATATATTAAATTTCCAAAGGTGGGAAGAATATATTGTGTTCTGTGTATAACGTATAAAACTAATCATAATTTTTTTCAACATCTGATATTACCACTCTGCAAAGAATATTTTTTTATTATTTAAGCCATCAGGTCACAAGAATTTTAATCAGCATGCTGGCTTAAAAAAAGAAAAAAGAAAGACATTTCTTCATTTTCTTTCCCTAATATCTATACAGTTTAGGGAATTAATCCCTGATCCCTGGTCTTATCATAAGAAAATCACAGCTATAGTGAGACTGTGATGAAGATAATGTTGATTAAATACCTACCAGCATGCCTGAGACGTAGTAGATGCTCAATGATATCAGTTCTTTTCCATAATGAAAAAAATCTAATATATTCCAATCCCCATGGATAAGCAATTTACGCATCCATGTGTATGTACTTGTATGCACCTGCATGTGTGCATGTGTGATTTGGGGTTGGGTCACTCTAGTGCTCTATCTATATGATCCCAAAATTAATATTTAATCCAGGATGAAAAGTCAGTTAAAATAGTTTTCTTAGTGTCGTGCACATAGACCTTTAGTGTATTTCCTGTAAGTGTCTGCTTGCATTTGTTTACGGAAACAGTGACAGGATAAGAATGTTTTCATGGAGTAGATGAGGCCAATTTTCACCAAAGCATATTTGGGACTGAGGTTCTGGATGGCAGAGTCTCCATGAAGCAGCATTTAAAAACTGAAGTTTGAAAAATAGAGTGATATATTCTTCGTAAAGAAGGTGTTTATGTGGGTTATTATCATTAGCAATTAGGTTTCAGGAAAAAATCCACAAGATAAGTATATACCCTGGAAAGGGAAAATGCCAGTCTATGGGGCACTTAGAAGTAAACAGGGGGCTTCCCTGGTGGCGCAGTGGTTGAGAGTCCGCCTGCCGATGCAGGGGAGGCGGGTTCGTGCCCCGGTCCGGGAAGATCCCACGTGCCACGGAGCGGCTGGGCCCGTGAGCCGTGGCCGCTGGGCCTGTGCGTCCGGAGCCTGTGCTCCGCAATGGGAGAGGCCACAGCAGTGAGAGGCCCACATACCGCACAAAAAAAAAAAAAAAAAAGTACACAGTACTTTTTGACCCAGTCATTAAAAGTCAGTTATTACTGAACCAGCACCAAGGACGATTTTTACACTTGGCCAGATCTTAGTAGGTGAGTCAATTGAAAGGGATTAAAGTAGGACCTGACAGATTCACATTCACAACTCTCTAATAATCACTGGAATAGAAGAGCAGGCCTAAGTCATAACTATAAAGAGATATTAATAATGAGATGAAATTAGTTTTAGCTCTATTGGAAATAAAGCCAACAAAATTTTGCATTGCTTTGATTTAGACTCTGTAAACAAAATGTCACAAGCATTTGAAAAAAAAAAAAAGAGAGAGAGAACCTACAAACGACAAGCAGGCAGGAAAGAAAGACACTTGCAGACAAGTTAAAATCCATAGACTACAATGCTCAGTGGGGAGTCTTCAGCTGGAAGTGTAATAGCCAGCCTTTGGCTGACTTAGAATAGCAATTAAGCTTTTGAGAATGTTTCAGACTTTTAGCTAGATTCAGCTAGAAGGATTTGCTTGACATAGTTCAGTAGTTTATAGGATTTTCTTCTCAAATGCTCAGATAGGATTTTCTTCCTTAAAAGTCTCAGAGGAAGAAGTAAAACCTTATTTTGAATACTTGGTCTTGTCTTGGCTACTTTTCAATATTAATTATATGTTAGTATGTATCTTCACAGTTATTTAATCTTGATATTTCTCCTGTCTCACCCATCATTTAGAAGCCTTGTAGAGTACAGAGCTGGGTTTATCTAAATATCAAATCTACATGTCTTCTCAATTAGTAATTTTGGCTATTTTGGGGTTTGGCTATTTACATTAAAGTTGAATGGTGACCACCTACACTTTGTAAGATATAAAAATCAACTCAGAATTTTATAAGCATTATGACTTTTTTTTCATATCGTGAATATATTTGTCTGAAATCTCATTTTTACTCCTCAAATTTTTTTTCTATTTTTCCTTGTAGTTTCAAATATTCATGAAAATAGCACTGTACTTTATTAAAATGAAATGCTAAATGAAAACATTAAAAATTTTCATGTTGCCAAATTACCACATGTATAAATAATTTGGGAGGGGTGAGAAAATACATTTGATAAAGTTATTTTGAATAAGGTAAACTGATGTCTAGATTTCATCTAAACTTCACAGCCCCAGAAAATACAGTCTCAAATTAAATGGAAAATTTCCACCATTTGGATCTTTCACAGATCTGCTCAGTTTTTCTATGATATACATTTTCTTGATATGAGAAGGAAGCTGTGAATCATTCTAATGGGTTAAAGTATCTTGGGGCAGTAGTGTTAGAGCACTGGTGAGGACTTTATCTGCCCTGTCGTCACATACCAGTATTGGCTGTTTCCTCTCTTGGGTTGATAACTGCACAGATTCTCATTTTCTTTATCATCCATTTTCTTCTACTTCATGAATCAACTTTGGCTAATGGTTATTTCAGAAGCCAAGCAGGTGTCATCAAAAGACACTTTCGTGGCAGACAAGTAAGTGTCAGTGACAGTGATGTCATCAAGCTCTGTGCTGAAATGATCTGACTCCTTGATGACGCTGTAATTGAGGGCCACACTGTAGTTAGCCGGTTTCTCCACCGGCTTCTGCTTACAGTTGCAGAGCTTTCTGAAGGCTGCACGGAATTTCTGGGACATGAGATTGTAAATCACTGGGTTGATGGCACTGTTGAGATAAATGCAAATTCTGCAAAAGAGCAAGAACCAATTTTCTTGGAAAGGGCTAGAGAGAAATGAGTTGACAACCACAAGAGTTCTGTAGGGCATCCATAAAAGGGCAAAGAGAATGACAACCACTGCGAGCATCTTGGTGACCTATGGAGAAACAGAAATGCAAAGCAAACACAAATTAAAACAAAACAGAACCAAAACATGAAAATAAAACGACTCCGCCTCTGCCCTCCTCCAGCATTTAGTTCTCAAGATGAAGTCTGAGACAAGGACTTAAGTGCAGGCAGTTTACAGTGTTTGGGAGATGAAACCAGGAAGCAGGATTAAAGGCATAGAAGAGAGCGTGACAGAGGAGGAAAAGCCAAAATAGGGTGTGTTTTTGAGACAACTCCCACTGTGGGCAACTGTGGATCAAGTAATGCATTTCGGGATCATCTGTCCAGAGACAGGGAAGCTGAGGCATTTATCTACTGGCTGCCATCTCCCCTTTGTTGAGAGGTGCCTTAGGGGCTTTAAATGCATGGTACTTCCAAGTTTCACCTACCTGGAAACTCCTAAGGGCTTTAGACAGAACCTTGAGGCGGAGAAGAGGAGAGACAGTCAGGGGACATTGGATACCTGTAGTGCAGTGTTCTCAGCAAGCAGGAACCATCCACCGTAGCCATGAAATCATGGCTGAAACCACAGTCTATCTAAGAGCATGTGACCCAGGGCACCAGAAGTGTCTGCGGTAAACACTAGGAGACCTAGGGTCTAATCCCACCTTTACTCACCTTTCCTTCAACAGCAACACTTTACATATTTTAAAATAAGTTTTTAGCTATCTATAGTCTCTTACAGAGTCTGACAAATTTCAGCTTCCTCAGCCCAGACTTTCTAGATGTTCTGAACTTGAAAACTACTGCAGATAGAAGGGGCTGATACTTCCTCTTTCATCTTTCTCAACCTCTCAGCTGTTTTCCTAAAGCCCTCTCCACCAGCCTCTATCTTGTTCTGGCATTGTGAGAGATCCTGTTTGTAGACAGGGCTTTTAAAAGTTCTTTAGTGTAGAAATAAGGATTCCACAGCTAGATACCTACTCTGTCATTAGTATCTACTATAAATTCAGCTCCTGTACTTAATCCTGATAATAGAATCCATCTTGCTCTCCTGTGTTAGAATACCTTCCGTTCCCCTCCTAGCAGTCCTTCTGATACTGGGGCTCTGTCCTACCCTTAACTATATCTTGTCCACCCCAGGAACTCCCCATGAATTCCACATCGTGGGGGTAATGCTACCCTCTTGCTGTTATTCTATAGTAACTGCCTCCTTTCTTGGCTCATATTATTTGCTGTAATACTTCTCACTTAGGGACACACATAGCCTGTACTGTTTTTTGAACCACTACTATCTTTTTTTGAACAATTCCTACAACTTCTTTGCAATGGCACCTATGAGCTATCTATCCACCTACTCTCAAGTTACTGTGTTTCCTCTGCTTCCAGGGCCATTTGATCACTTTCTTGAAGTCCTCCCTCCCCTCTAAGAATGTGCCCAAGCCCTCCTGCTCTACCTCACTCACTGTTCCCTGAGTGATCACTGTTCACTGTCCCTCTGACTCACTGCATATAGGATAATTACATTTTATATTTGGCTTACTGGGGTAGGGAAGTTGTTCAGTGGGAAGATATGATTTTCACATTGGTTCATATAATACCAAGTAAAACATGTCAGAGATTCTTGACTTCTTTCAGAGATAAGGAGGATCTATTCAGACAAGAGGTTAATGGAAGCCTGCTTTTTCAAAGCTGACTTTTAAGATTATGAGTAAGTACTTTAATTGATCCTAGGAAACTAAAGGCTTAATTCAGTGATAAATACTCTGAGCTTTGGAAGGAGCCATAGTAATTATCATCTTTATCGTCATCATCATCACTCACATCCCTGCCTTTTTCCACTGCCTGGTACTCCAGGTTCTCTGATATCAGGTCACTGCTTCACACTTACCAACATCCTCCCACTCCTTGCCAAGGACTAAGCATCTTATATTTGAGCCCCTGGTTTGATTTACAATTGGATTGCTAGCATCACATTTGAGTCTTTATAATGGCCCGTCATCAAGATATGTAAACATAATCTTATTTAATGCTTTTAATAACTCCACGTGTAAGCTAGTATTGGTTCTCTTTTGCATATGAAGAAATTGAGGTTTAGAGAATAGATGTGATTTGTCAAAAGACACATGGCTTGGCTTCCCTGGTGGCGCAGTGGTTGAGAGTCCGCCTGCCGATGCAGGGGACACGGGTTCGTGCCCCGGTCTGGGAAGATCCCACATGCCGCGGAGCGACTAGGCCCGTGGGCCATGGCTGCTGAGCCTGCGCATCCGGAGCCTGTGCTCTGCAAGGGGAGAGGCCACAACAGTGAGAGGCCCGCCTACCGCAAAAAAAAAAAAAAAAAAAAAAAAAAAAAAAAAAGACACATGGCTAGTAAGTGACAGCCATGATTCAAGCTAAGTCTGCTTAAGCCAAAGCCCATGTTCTTTCCTTTATACTTTGCTCTCCCTGTGAAAGTCTTTTGCATTTTCATTAATGATATTTCTACCATGTTAATCCCACATGGTTGCCAAAAACATTTAATCTCTTCTAAGTATAATTTCAACATACTTATTGCTGCTGAATCTCTGAACTTAAAGGTTGAATTTTATCTGTTTATTTTTCCCTACTATTTTCAGATGAAACACTGAATTCACATATAATATCTACCTACCTCTTTTTACTCATTGTCTCAAAGAAAAACAATCTGTTTCTAGGTTAGTATCTCTGCCATGCACTTCCACAGGCCCCCATGCATACTTTGGCATCACTCCCCAAACTTTTTATTGCAATGAGTTACATTTGTCCACCTGTCCAATAGATGGTGAGCTTCTTCAGGACATGAGTAAAGTTTATTCATTTCTCTTTCCTCAGGTATTTAATACAGTATGTGACATAAGATAGCCCTCAATTAATGTTGAATAAATTCAGGCATGGAAAGAATTATTTCAAAATATGTAATCATGATCCTTTTCTGTTTTTTTTTTCATTCAGTGAACATTTATTAAGCACTTGCCATATCCTAGGGACTCTTCTAGAAGTTGGGGATTCAAACGGTAAGGCTCTCTCCTCTTTTCATGTTGCTTATATCAATGCATTGTGAAGTCACTGACTTTATACATTAAAAATAAGCAGACTATGATATGTGCCTTGTGATATATATGAGTCCAGGGTTATGAGGAAGGATTAACTTACTCCACCGGCAGAGAAGGGGAGGCTTCATGAAGCTGGTTCCCTTGGAGCTGCCCCCTATTCACTCCATACTCCATCCTGGAGGAGACACCATTTCTCGAGTATTCCTTTTCTGGGTTTTAATATTCCAACATATTGTTAGAGGATTTTTGCAAACACTTAATGTTTTAATATTAAAAATCCCTTTAAAATAGAGATTGGTTAATTAGTAAAATGAGTCCTTAATATACTTCAGCTTTTTGTTTGAAATATACATTTTTTAAATGTTAAGGAGGTGTTAAAATAAAACAAATGCAGTGATGTTTCTAAGACTGACCCGGAGGAAAATATGTCTCCAGTGGGATAATAGAGAATACATTTAATCTCACTCATAATTATTTTTAGTTAATTACAAATATCTTTGATTGAGCTTAATCACTTTCTAAAATGTTCACAAGTTTTTGGTGTAGCCATAGCTTGGATTTTAATAGTTCTTAATACAGGAGCAAATACCTAGAAAGGAAATGTCTTAGAGATTGTCTTTCATACCCAATTAATTTCACTGTTGGTTGCTGAGGTTTTATTTCTGTTGTGGTTCCAAATAAGTGACAAAAATGCAAATTTGAGAATATCTTTGGGCCATTGTTTTTAGGCATTGACATTTTTACTGGGGAAATGCATGGGATACACAATGAGTTGAAAGATTGCTTATTTACAGAAGCCTCTGCCCCAGGACCTAAAGGTCTTTGAGAAACAGCATGAAACAATCTTCAGGGGAAAATGATCTTACCATATATATATATATATATATATATATATATATATATATATATATATTTTTTTTACCATATATTTTTGATTGGGAAGGAATTAATTTACCCATTTACTCTAGGAGATTCATTGGCATTCCTACTGTGTACCAGTCAATGTCCTGGCTCTTGAGGATTCGACAGTGACCCAGAGACACATTGCCAATGGCTTCATGTATCTTATAATATGACACAATGTGACAAATGCTAAGACAGAGGAAAGTTTTGGTTCTATGAGAGCCCCTGATCTGGACTTGAGGTTGAGGATTGGTGAGTGAGGATTTGGTCTCAGTGATAGTTAAGCCAAAATCTGAAGATAAGGAGAGGCAGGACAAGTGTTACTGCAGAGACTGGGTGTGTGTGACAATTTGGGGGCATGAGATAGTGGGGCATAACATGAAGACCAGAAGTAATTTAGTGTGCAAGTTCTAACTGCAGACCATGGAAAGAAGTGGAGCGATCTCTTTTCTCTAGGAAGCTTGTGGAAATCATAACAAAATCCATCATTTTCTGTGGGGTGCTTGGCATTCCTTCTGCTAGGACAGAAGGGGAGATGCAGCTGCCAAAGGGGATGTAGAGTGTTGAGTCCTAAAAGGGTCAGCTCCATGGAGCTAAAAAAGTCAACGAAGAAGTAGGCAGCCATTTTTGCAGAGTATATTGAGGGCAAGGAAAAGAGGTCATAAAAATCAGTTGATTGAAACATAGTGTTCAGCTGGAGAAACTGCTTACAGAGATGGCTGAGAAGAACAGGATGGGAACAGGAGGGTCTAAGGTGGGCAGGCCTCTGTCCTTGGCCACCATGGTGAAGGGTTATCTTTTTCGTGAGTATCAGCTGGAAACTTTAGAATCAAGCCCCACTATATATATTTTACTCTTTATGATATTTAATTATGTGGAATAAGTACCATATAGTTCTCACAAGAGAGTTTCAATTCAGTCCTCAAAACATCATTTTGTAATCTATAAAATCTCTAGATAAAGACCCTATTCAAGGATTTCTTTTCTTCCTTTAAAAAATTTTTTTAAAAAGACATGAACTGGGTAGATGTCTATCTGACTGTTAAGGTTGAGATTACATTTCCCTGAGTGGACACAAGCTCAACTTTGCATATGTGTGCTGTCTGTGAAAAACCAGAGGCTAACTAGTTTCTCTATTCTAGGCTGCTGAGGAACCTAGTTTTACTAACTACTATCTCTAGTACTAGTACTATGACTTTTACTACAAGTTCTAAAACTATTAGCTAATGTTTGTATATTACCTTTAAAAAGATAGTGTTAGATTTATAGAAAAGTTGCAAAGTTAATACAGAGAGTTTCCAAATACCCTACACCAAAGTCTCCCTATCACTAAGACCTTACACTAGTATGGTGCATTTCTTTGTCACAATTAATGACTATTCTTACACAGAATTAGTTAACTCCATACTTTATTCAGATTTCATTAGTTTTTCTCTAGTGCCCTTTTTCTGTTCCAGGATCCCATCCAGGATACCACATTATATTTAGTCGTTACATCTTCTCAGGTTCCTCTGGGCTGTGACAGTTTCTCTAACTTTCCTTATGTTTGATGGTCTTGATCGTTTTGAGGAGAACTGGTTAGGCATTTTATAGAATGTCTTTCAACTTGAGTTCGGATGATGTTTTCCTCATGGTTACAATGAAGTTATGGATTTTTTGGAGGAAGGCCACAGAGGTGAACTGCCATTTTCAACACAACATATCAGGGGTGCAGGCTATCAGCTTGACTTATGACTAATGATGTTAACCTCATACATTGCTTTATTGAGACATAATTTACATATAATTAAGTTCACCCACTTAAACTGTTCAATTCAGGTGTTTGTAGTATATCCACAGAGCTGTGAAACCATTACCACAATCTAATTTTAGGACATTTTCATCATCCTGAATAGAAACCCTATACCCGTGAGCAGTCACAGTCCACCTTCCCCAGTCCTAGGCAACCACTAATGTACTTTATGTTTCCATAGATTTGCCTATCTGAATATCTCATATAATTGGAATCATGCAGTCTTTTGTGTATGACTAGTGTCTTTCACTTAGTGTAATGTTTTTAACGTTCACCCATGTTGCGGCTTTTATCAGTACTTCATTTCTTTTAATTGCTGAATAACATTCCATCCTATGTATATACCACATTTTATTTATCCACTCATTTGGGTGGTTTCCACTTTTTGCCTATAATGAATAATACTGTTATGAACATTGGTGTACAAGTTTTTGTGGGCATGTATGTTTTTATTTTTCTTGGGTCTATAAGTAAGAGTGGAATTGCTGGGTTGCATATTGATTTTTAAGTTACAAAGTATTCAAGAATATTAAACATTTAATATTTGATGTAATTCTGAAATAATTCTGATAATTATTACAATAATGCCTAGTAAAAAGTACTAACCAATTTTACAGATCAGGACTCAAGAAAGATAAAAAGACAAAACTAAAATAGTTGGGACAACCCTCTTAGGCTACTCTTGTAACTTGGAGAACAACTACAAGACAGAATAGCATGAATAAGAGGAAATGAGTAGTTTTGGAGAAAAGCATTATTTATTTATACAAATAAAAACTTTAATTTATCAGGCAAGCCTGCTTAGAGTGGGTTCAAGAGAAGATGGGAAAAGTGGATAGTGATTATAAACATATCTTTTGAGTTTTTCTGGGAAAAGGAGTAGAAAAGCAGAAGGGCTGCCAGAGGGAGATGAAGAGTCCATTTTTCTAAAGATGAGAGACATCACAGCATGTTTGTTTTTTGCTTAGGGAACAATCCCCATAGAGAGGGGAAATCTTATGATCCAGGAGAAAGAGAAAGAAGACAATTGGAAGAACTATGTTCTTGAATAGGGAACAGAGTCCAGTGCCCAAGTGGTGTGGCTGGCCTCTTCTCAAGTGTAGACACAAAATTACTTTTTCAATATCTTCTTTTCTTTTCTTTTTTTGTTCTTAGCCACACTTGATCTAAGCAATCAAGATAATCTGGGAGAAAATGCCACTTTCTTGTCAATACCCTGAATCCTGAATGAAGTCCTGATAGCAGTTAATTGTTTAATTCCTTGGAATTAACAAAGTACTTTCATTGTCGTTAAACCATTTTCTGTTCATGTCCCAGTGAGATCTGTAGGACAGGTGTTATTATTCCCATCTCATTGATGAATGGAAACAGCTCAGAGAAGCAGAGAAATAAGGTCATACAGCTCACACATAAATAGCAAAGCTAGTTATTAAACTAAGCTAGTTATTAACTAACTCTAAGTCTAGTTTTCTTTCTAGATAATTACAAAAATCAACATATATGGTAAGCTGAAGCCTTCAAATTTGCTGTAACATATATGCAATGGAATATTACTCGGTCATAAGAAAGAATGAAATAATGCCATTTGCAGCAACATGGATGGACCTAGATATTGTCATACTGAGTGAAGTACGTCAGACACAGAAAGATGAATATATGATATCACTTATATGTGGAATCTAAAAAAATGGTACAAATGAAATTATTTATAAAACAGAAATAGAGTCATAGATGTAAAAAAAACAAACATGGTTACTGGGGGGATGTGGGGGGGAGGGATAAATTGGGAGATTGGGATTGACATATACACGCTACTATATATAAAATAGATAATTAATAAGGACCTACTGTATAGCACAGTGAACTCAGTACTTGGTAATGACCTATATGGGAAAAGAATCTAAAAAAGAGTGGAAATATGTATATGTATAACTGATTCACTTTGCTGTACAGCAGAAACTAACACAACATTGTGAATCAACTATACTCCAATAAAAAATGTTTTTGAAGTATTTGGAAAGGATAACGTTATTGGCAGGAGTCACTGGTAGCCCTGGAATCACATACGATTTTTTGCCCCAAATTGGAGTGTTACATTTAGAAAGTACTGATTAGGGAGAAGAAAACTGTCATATCAAGGCAGATAGGAATCCTTCATACCAATTTCCTAGGGAAAAAAAAATTTAAATGTGAAAGTAATAAAATGGAATAAAAAATAAAATGGAATAAAAAAATAAAATGGAAACGTCTTTTTTGGGTTACAGATCAATTAATAGTATGCCATTTATGAGGATCTGCTTACATAGAATCTGAGGACATTTTGATTAATTATCAGAGATAGGTTTATTAGTCTGCCTAGGAGGTCATGGGGAATGGTTGATACCTCAGTACTCTGGGAAATTTAGTTGGAATTCTTGTACTGATTCAGAAAAAAAAAATGATTTTTGATTCTATGTATGATTCAGAAAAAACCCTGTGCCTGGTCATGGGTCCTGCTATTATCTGGACATTCTCTCCTGGGAGATAAATGCTGTGGCATAGTCCTTCTGTATGTTAGGGAGGGACAAAGTGCAGTGGGCATAGAAGGAGCTGGAATTGGTGTCCAGCATCTTGGTTTCACAATCCACCTCTGAGTTCTGAGGAGATTGGGCAGGTCACATCACTTATGTCTGAACCTCATATTCCAAGCCAGTAAATACACAATCTGGATTCCTCTCAAAAGTCTCTCCAGTTTGAACATTCTGAGAAAATCCAACTTATATGTTATTAATGGTAACACAATATTCAGACATGTTTGTGATCATTTTCACATAAATGGGATTTTGTTATTTGGGGATTATAAGGCCAGGCAAAGGGAAATAACACCTGGAGCATATGTATCCCTGAAGATGCTGATGAACTATAGGAAGAGATTCAGTTCCCAATCACAGTGATTGTTGGTAATCATCTTAATTGCTGCATTCAGAGAGGTGATGCAGTTTCTTGAAGTGTTGAAAAATTACTAGAATTTATATTAATTTCCTGTAGCTATCTAAGAACACAGTGCATCTCTAGACCCAGGACCCTGGTTTCCAGACCTACTATTATTTCTTTTTTAAAGTTCATTATAGGGCTTCCCTGGTGACACAGTGGTCAAGAATCTGCCTGCCAATGCAGGGGACACGGTTCGAGCCCTGGTCCGGGAAGATCCCACATGCCGCGGAGCAACTAAGCCCGAGCGCCACAACTACTGAGCCTGTGCTTAGAGCCCACGAGCCACAATTACTGAGCCTACATGCCACAACTACTGAAGCCCACGTGCCTAGAGCCCGTGCTCTGCAACAAGAGAAGCCACCACAATGAGAAGCCCGCGTACTGCAACGAAGAGTAGCCCCTGCTTGCTGCAACTAGAGAAAGCCCCCGTGCAGCAATGAAGACCCAATGCAGCCAAAAATAAAATAAATAAAATTAAATTAAAAAAATAAAGTTCATTATAACTGAAATATTGTTGAAGACATGGAGTTATAGAAAGATATAGAGGTATCACTTTGAGAAGAAAGCAAATAATTAAATCCTTTTTTAGGAGTACTGTCAATTTAAAAAACTGAATTTATAGAAGATTTAAAAAGAATAGCCAGAGAAAAATTACTTAATAAAATGTACCAAGGCCCATTCAAACCTTTGGCTGTCATTTAGGTGCAGAATATCTAAATCTCAGGGCAATCTGAAAAAGCTTTCTTAGAACTAAAAAGGCAAAGCCATATTACAGGAAGTGACAACCATATCAGTAAATGTCCTCAAAGAATATTTACCACTCTTATGAATGAGCATCAAGAGCATCTTAGGCTAACTTCAGCTTGTAAAGAGGCTCTTTATCAATATTGGATCCCACATTCTATAATGCCTAAGCTCTGTTTTTGGCTTCATGAACAAAGTAAATCAACAACTAACTTTTATAGGATTGCATAACAGGTTGGGAGAAGCCCTTTGTATGCATGCCTGTGATATAATAAGTGTTCAATTAACAGCTGAATTATTATTGAGTAAATACTTATTTTTTGCAAATGTTAAAATGTAATTGTGGAGGTCTGTGTGGGTGTAGGGCTCTTGAAATTAGCGAAGTGCTCTAGTTCTTGCACTTCTGACTGGAATATCTCCATTTTCAGAAGTGTACATCCTTCTGGACACAGTTTGTTGGTTAATGGATATAAAAGTTAGCCTTTAATCTTCTAATGCCACTTTTTGAAGGGTGACAACACATTCTGTGTTTGGAGACTATCCACGTTCTCCTGCATTGCTGCATATTAGCAAAGTGTTCTGTTACTGGGAATATTTTGCTCTCAGGTGGCCTATGATCAATGTGATCAATGACCTCTTGCATTTTGTTACATCAGTTGAGCCAACTGAAGGAAAAACTTTACTAGACAATTATATAAATCTGAATTTAGCCAAGCTTCTACACTGATTGGGGTGCTCTGGAATTTTCCACTTTCAGCTTGTTCTACTTTGTTCTGACTTAGTATCTGCACAGGCAGTTTAAAAAAGACAGTTATAATCAATGTGGGGTGCTTCATATCCTGGTGTGAGATCATTGACGGGATTTAAAAATTAATGATGGGGCCAGAAAAGGGCTTGGAATCAACTCAAAGTCAGTTAAAGTATAATAAAAGTGAATAAAGGCTGAGTGGTGATTCATGGTGGAGAGATTGTGGACTGTCATATGCTGTGTTGTGGATTACTTACAGATTTCTTCACAAGAAGCCACACAGGGATGCTAATGCATGGGTTCTTGACTCCACCTGTCAAGTACTATATCTAAATGTTCTATTTAGAATAGCCATTCTGGCAAGAATTCTGAAGTGTTTTCTGGGCTCTACTCTGATTAAAAAGGTCCATAAAAATGTTAGCAGAGGTTCACAGTAGAGAAACTGTGGTTGTATTTGGTGATGCTGAGGAAGGAGAAGTAGTGATTAAGTGAAAAAAATGGTGATACAGAATTTTTCAAGTATAAATTTGTAAGTGTGGTATGTCCAGTGAAATTGAAAAAAAATTTCTTCACAATTCTAGGGGTGTTGAGGAAGGTGGACTTGTCCAGCAGAACTGTTTCTTGAGTGAGATGACTGGGGGACAGGAACCTGGACTCTGTGTCCCAGGGGGGCTTCATGTGCCAGTAGAGCCACAAGTAGCCACTGCTGTTGGTAAGATACAAGAGCACAGATGAGAGCTGAAGTAACAGGGTGGCATATTTCTGTGCAGAACATGATGTGACTCTTCTGTTGTGACACGTCCAGGTCTCCAGAATAATCACTGAGCGTCACCAAAAATACCAAGTGTGAGTCACTTCTTGTGGGAAATGGGCAGAGCTCTGCACCCAACTCTGATGTGGGATGAACCCTCAAAGCTTGTACTTTCTTTCAAGAGCAAAGACAGGCAGAGGCACAGACACATGAAGAGTGAGAAAAAGTGATGGAATGTTGAGTTGTCCCAGTTAGTAGAGCTAGGGTTCAGGGTAAAATGACACCAACACCTCTCAGGGTAAGAGAGACTCTGAGTGGCCGGCCATGAGCCTCACTTTCTGAGAATCTCTGAGAATCTGTGTTAGATGGGGACTGTGCAGTATTTCTTAACATGTTTCCATCTAGAATGAAGAAAACTGGATGAAAATGAAAGGTATTCCAATCTAGCAATGGGAATTGGTAGATGAAGGAGAGAAAGAGAATTAAGACTTATGAAATACTTACTGTGTACCAGTCAATGTGCTTGGCATTTTCTTCATGATAGCCCTACTTTATCTGCATTTTACAAAGGGTAAGACTGATGCTGAGAAATGTCATACATTAAGGAATAAAGCCACAGTTTAAAAACATGTATAAACATGTATATTTGACTCCAAAGTCTCCTTATCCTCCTTACTATAATACCTTGAATTTGGGGAAGAAATACTTTTTTCCTGAAGTTTGCAAAACCAAAAAGAAAAAAAACCCATAAAACGTGCTGCTTAAAGGTTGGGATTGATGAAGGCTGTATGTGCAGGGGAGCAGGGAGGATGAAAAACTAATTCTTAAGAGAACCTTCCTACACTGTTGGTGGGATTGTAAATTGGTGCAGCCATTATGGAAAACAGTACGGAGGTTCCTCAAAAACATAAAAATAGAGTTACCATATGATCCAGCAATCCCACTTATGGGCATATACCTGGAAAAGACGAAAACTCTAATTCCAAAAGATACATGCACCCCACTGATCAGAGCAGCGCTATTTACAATAGCCAAGACATGGAAGCAACCTAAATGTCCAATGACACATGATTGGACAAAGAAGATGTGCTATATATACACAATGGAATACTAATCAGCCATAAAAAAGGATGAAATAATGCCACTTGCAGGAACATGGATGGACCTAGAGATTATCATACTAAGTGAAGTAAGCCAGACAGAGAAAGACAAATACCATATGTATCACTTACATGTGGAATCTAAAATATGATACAAATGAACTTATTGACAAAACAGAAATAGACTCACAGACATAAAAAACAAATTTTATGGTTATCAAAGGGGGAAGGGGTGGGGAGGCATAAATTAGGAGTTTGGGATTAGCAGATATAAACTACTATATATAACATAGGTAAACAACAAGGTTCTACTGTATAGCACAGGGAACTATATTCAATATCTTGCAATAAACCATCATGGAAAATAATATGAAAAAGAATATATATATATTTATCAGAATCACTTTGCTGTACACCAGAACTAATACAACATTGTAAATTGCTTCAATTTTTACTTCAATTAAAAAAAAGGGCCGAGATGATGTTAAAAAAAAAAAAAAGAAAGAAAGCCTCATTCTTAGCTCAACACAGTGTTTATGTCTTAGCACCTAACAGAGATATTCCTATTCATACTGCGATACTAAGTCCGGATAGAACATATTTTTGGAATGTTTCTGATTTCAAGTTCTTCTGCTAAGAGTAGAAAGCAGCTGTGTGCTAGGTAACATGTGCAGCTAGACTTGAGGATTAGATGCAAAACTTCCTGCAACGCTAGCAACTATTGTAGTTTCGGTATTGATTACAGAGACTGATAATTGTGCAGGATGAAAGGCTGGCTTCCTTCCTGTGGCTTGGATGTTTTCTTGTTCACAGGAGGAGGGTATTTGGAAACATGCTGGGAAGGGAAAAACTCAGCTGCCACACCTGGGATTCAAATTATAATAACATCTCAATTTAGAAAATGAAATGTCAGTCTGAATTCTTTCATGAGCCATGCTGGAACAATGCTGCAGTTCATCTGCCGTGGGTTGAACGTCCTATTTAGTCTTTTCTGAGTGTTCTCTCTTCCAGGTAAATTATTGGAGAATGGCTAAGCATGTGGAAAAGCTTGTCTTAATAAGTCTTGCTTTGGTTTCCTTACCTTTGTACCTAGGGTATGTTTAGTTCCTTTGATCATTTTTCTCATTGGAATGAGACCTTAGAAATTCTGAATGAGGCATCTTGGCTGGCTCTGAGCTGGGAATCCAGTTACTGGCTATCACACATCTGTGAAGATACTAATCCTTCCTGAGGGAGCTATTTCCCGATCTCATCTCTCCCCTGTGCTTCTCTGGCCTCACACGGGAGACACTGTAGACTGTAATACAGACGAGTGAGCCCTCAGCTGCTCACCGCGCCCCCCCCCCGGGGGTTGGGAAATCAATGAGAATATTTTAAGACGTAGAATATGAATGATGGAGGGGAAGGGAGGTAATCTCTAAATAGCAGTAAAGCTCTCAGGGCTGCCAAACTTTTAGTGGGCATTTAGTTGTCTTGCTTCTAAAGGTCATGGACAAAGTCCCTTATCATGGGGCTGAGAGCACTTGGGAGGCAGCCAACTCCTTCTCTACCTGTGTCCGTCCCTGGAGAGACAGCCCGTACCATGCTTGGGTCCATCTGGAGTTACAGAGCTAATTTTCTAGCTGTCCCAAAAGAACCCACAGAGACAGCCAAAAATGGGGGAGATACGTTTCTTTTCTTCAGCAAGCCATAAATTCAGCATTTTCACTGAATTTAAATTTCTGATGCGTTAAACATGGGTCTTAGAAGATTTGGTTTGAAATTTTAGCTTCACTAGTCATTACCATTCAAAGCTTTCTGGAGCCTTGGTGTCTGCATTTAATATAGGAAAATATATGTTTGAAGATTAATTGCGAGGAGGACATGAAAACAATACTCTCTAAAAATACAGAGTGGGGGGTATAAAGCCTCCTCTAAGTTCCTTTCATCTCTTCCTGTTTATTTCTTCTGTACTAATAATCACATTCTGAAGAGATCCTGTTGCTTCATTTGGTTCTTTGTTTATAGTCTCTTTTTTTGTCCTTAGAATGATGAGGGCTGCTTGAGGATCCCTGTTCTGCCTTACATACAAGGAACAACATGAAGGTATGGTACCGAGTAGGTGCAATAAATGTTCAGGAAAGAAATGAATGTACAAATGAAGAAACAAGTCACTAACGCTATTCTAAGTTTTGCTCCCTCCATGGAATTCCACGTGGTTGTTTGATACTTCCAGCCCTAATTGCAAACGTCATTCTTATTTTGGGTCTGTTTTCTTTCCTGGTACATAAGATCTTGATGGTGGGAATAATGTGTAGTGCACATTTTTATCTCTAGCCATTGAGGCAAGGTTTGGCATCAAAAAATGCTTGAAGTTAAAAATTAAAATCAGTGTGTAGAGATTCAGTGTCCAGAAGGGTCATGATAGATCAGACTGAAATTATGTTGAAGAAAAATTTCTGGGGAATAGTCTGTAGAAATAGAGAATTGTTGGATATGTTGTTATGAAGAACTTATGAAATGTAAAGAGCTAAAGAGATGCTAACTCAATATGATTTATGCTGAGTTCATTTCCCATTACTGGATGTTGACTGATACTCTGTTAATGTATACCAAAGTAAGGGGAAGGTTGCCTCCAAAAGATACAAATCCCACTTTACAGCCATTCTTGTTCTGTTCTTATCTACTGCTGTCAAATTTAGTCATCTGTGGCTTCTCTGTCACTCATGAAACTGTAGAAAACTATTTTTCTAGATATCACTCTGCATCTTAAATTTGTATTTTTAGAGCCTTTTGAAATCAAGGATCCTCCCATGTAACAGGCAAAGCATTTTCTTCAGGAGATACAGAGTCAAGTGAAGGCAGGGTATATACTAGCTGCTAACTTAGCCTGCCTGTGATAAGCTTGAACTTTTCTGTTTTGAATAATTTTGTGGAATTCAAACATATTTATTTAATATGTACTTATCATTTGTTTTTGAACACCCGTCATTTACCAGTGCCTGTACTAAGTATATAATATTTTTACAAACTCTTTTTTTTTTTTTTTGCGGTACGCGGGCCTCTCACCGTTGCGGCCTCTCCCGTTGTGGAGCACAGGCTCCGGACGTGCAGGCTCAGTGGCCATGGCTCACGGGCCCAGCCGCTCTGCGGCATGTGGGATCTTCCAGGACCGGGGCATGAACCCGTGACCCCTGTATTGGCAGGCGGACTCTCAACCACGGCGCCACCAGGGAAGCCCTACAAACTCTTAAATAGGATTAGTTCAGGGGTCAGCAATCTTTTACTATAAAGGGAGAGATAGTAAATATTTTAGCTTTTTGGGCCGTATAGTCTTTGTCTCAACTACTTAACCTGGCTATTGTAATGCAAAAGCAGCCATAAATAGCACATAAATGACCAGGCATGGTTCTGTTCCATTAAAACTTTATTTAGAAAAACAAGCAGTTGAACAGGATTTGGCCCATGACTGTAGTTTGCCAACCAACTGAAGAGTTGAACACTTTAAATAAAACAACAAATGGCATATAATGTATTTCAAACTATTGTTGTATTTTATGACTAATTTTTTTCAAGTTCTTCATTTCATTATCAACAGAGCTTATGAGAAATATAAACCAAATAATGCTGGCTTTTAGCTCGCGAACCAAATTTCGATTTAAAATTTGATTTCTCTTATGACAGAGTCATGGTTAGCATTACCTCTCTAAAAAATATCACCTAAGGGGCTTCCCTGGTGGTGCAGTGGTTGAGAGTCCGCCTGCCGATGCAGGGGACACGGGTTCATGCCCCAGTCCGGGAAGATCCCACATGCGGTGGAGCGGCTGGGCCCGTGAGCCATGGCCGCTGAGCCTGCGCGTCTGGAGCCTGTGCTCCGCAACGGGAGAGGCCACAACAGTGAGAGGCCCACGTACCGCAAAAAAAAAAAAAAATCACCTAAAAAATGTAACGTTAACACTGTACTTTCAATAATCCTGGGAGCTACTTTTCTAGAAGATATGATGCACTCTCATGGGTGACTAAGTCAGGAGTGTTGCAGAAACCAGTATAGGAGCCAGTTGGAGAAGGTGCATCTACATGTTGATTGGTAGTTGGTCCTCCTGTCCCTAAGCAAGCCAGTCCTTTGGTTTTTATATCAAACCCTCCTAATTTACTAATGTCAAAGACTCTTCTTTTACAACAGTCACTCTGTGTTGGTATCCTGGTCCCACCACTTACCAATTGTTAGACTTTGGGCGCTACTGAAACTATTTCTGAGTCTCAGTTTTCTCTTCAGGGAAATGGTGAAAGAAATTTTACCTACCTCCCAGGGTTTTTGTGTGGAAACATGAGATGATGTAGATCAAGTGCTTATGCTAGGGCTTGGGACATAGCAAATGCTAGAACAGCGAAAGGTATTTTTGAAACTAAGAATAGAAAACACTCATTACTTACTATGCATCAAGTGCTGTTCTAAATGCTTCATTTACACATTAACTCATTTAATCTCAACAATAGTATTGTGAGGAAGGTACTATCATCTCCATTTTACAAATGAGGGAACCCATATACCACTTACAAGGGGTAAAACTGGGATTTGATCCAGGCAGTTTGTCCCAATCTGCTCTTTAACTACTCCAGCTACCATCGAAAAAACAGAATTCTCTTATCCTGTCCCTAAAAAGGCAACTGTCTCTTCTTCCCCAGTTGAGAAGGGAAGATAGAGGTTGTCAGGCTTTCTCTTACAAAAATGAAGAGGCCTAACTCTGTATTTGGGTAAAGGAACATTTATCACAAACCTCTCTCAATCACTGACCTACCTAGAGGTCCCTATTCCCACTGCTGGGAAATACTTCAGTTCTGAATTAGAACGTAAAATGCATTTTCTTTTAGAATAAGTGCTATACAAGTTTATGAAATATAATTAAATAGTATCACTAATGCTATACTTCCTGTGCGTAAAAGCCAAATGACTAATGTTAAGCCAGCCTGTTTTAACATTCCATCAATAGGAAAAACCCTGTTATTTCAGGCATTGATTTATAAATGACATTTACTAATGCCTGCATATAGAATCAAAATAACACTGCACTCTGCAAATGGGCTATTTATTTGATATCTCTGACTGTCCTATTTAAAATCATACCCCTTCTATTTCAAGTTTTCATATCCTCCTTATCTGCTTAATTTTTCTCTACAATCTGATACACTACTATGTGTCTTTGTTTATATATTATGTGTATTTATTCCCTGATTCCCACCCCCCCCCTTTAGGATGTAAGGTCTATGGGACTGGGATTTTTGTATTATTTTTTCATCACTGTTTCTCAAGGTCTAAACAGTGCCTGGATCATTCAAGCAGGTGTTCAACACATTTTGTGGAATGAATGAATCAATTTAACTGTCACATATATAGGAAGAAGTTCCCCTTTTCTTAGGCAGATAGGCCCACTCTATACCTAATCTCTGAGATACTAGTACCGTGGGCAGGTATGTGAGGAAGTAGAGTGTAGCGCTGCTATCAGAGGGTTTAGATCAGATGTTAGGATTAAACTCCTTCCCCTCCTATTTTTTGACTGGGGGCCCTGAGCTTAATGTTGCTAAACCTCAGACCCCTCACCTTTAAAACTGAGATGAGAAAGTTATGTCTATGTCAGAGGCACAAATGAGATGAGATGTGAAAATCCCTGAGAAACATGCCTGGTTCAATGTAGCAAAAGCTCAATAATATTACCTATCAAAAAGGTTAATAAACAACTGACATCTAGGCAAGTGGGACAGACTACTTGCCTGGTTACACTGGTGGGAGGAAGACAAGGCAAGTGGCCTGGGGCATGATTTTAACTGAAGAATCTAAGGTAGCATATTTAAACAGTGACTCTCCACCTGGGGTGGGGAGGTTTTGAGGAGGGTTATAAGAATCCCTTGGAAGTTTCAGCCTTTTCCGGTGAGCGGCCTGAGGTGACCGCTAAAAATGGTTCACTATTCACTTGACCGAGAAAACCTCACAAAATCATGTGAGTCAAGAGGTTCAAATCTTTGTGCTCACTTTAAGAACACTCATGAAACTGTCCAGGCCATTAAGGGTATGCATATCCGAAAACGGTTTTGTGAATTTTATCCTTGCTAATCACCATGCTTCAAGTTGTCTTCATGACAAATTATTGGTGTTTTTGAAAGAATAGTTTATATTCCTCCATGTTACTAAATAACTTGACTCTACCCTTAATATTGGGATTGTACTGAGTCAGTTTAGTTGAGGCAGGAAGATGGCCTTATTGAATAAATAGAATTCTAGTTATATTATCTTTACTCTGTAACTCTTTAAAAGATAGCAGCAGCATCTGAAAGTGGGTCTACATTTACATCGGTTTGCAAAAATTATTGTGCCTTCCTTAAATGTTACCAAGAGTTTCATAATGGTCATTAAAAATTATTTGAGAAAATTCATACCATCACAGCCTAGAAATTTCTGTCTTTTGGCTGAGTTTAATAGGACCATGAGTTTTCTTTTGGTGCCTCAGTTTTCATGATTTAAAAAAAAAAGTTCCGGAGTGCATGGATAATTTTCTATTTTAAAGCATGTTTAGAAGGGGACAAGAAGCCTGATATGATTTAATAACCTCTTTTGATTAATTATTCTGAGGAAACGGGTAGAGTTGGGGAGGAGCCAGCAACAGAAGCTGTTATTCATTAGCTTAAGAGCCACAGAGAATAACAGCAGTTTTCCACCTGTCTGAGTTTTGGGTCTGCACTGGATTTTGAGTGGCTGGCACAGACTTCTTGAGATGGGAGAGCTCCCCTGAGGAATAAAAAAATATTCTGCGTGATGCTGAAGTGTGAAGAGTAGCACTGATAGAAAAAAGTGTTATTATGTGGAGCCTCTCTGGCTTTTGCCTTTAGCATCTCAAGAGTCTTGGTGAGCTACAGGAAGCTGGTATGCTTGAATTTGAACAAGAAGGGTCAAGCACCCTCGATCGTGTGGATCCCTATTTATTAAGGGCGTCTGCACCTCATGATACCCTCTTTCTCTGAGATAAAGTCAAGAGCAAAGTTAAAGTAAAGGACTGTGTGCAAAATGGAGTGTGTTGCTTTTGTCCCAAGGCTAGTTGCTTTTACGTGTGTTTCTAAAATCCTCTAAAGATAAAGTGGACAAATATCATATGATATCACTTATATGTGGAATCTTAAAAAAAAAGGGGGGGGTACCAATGAACTTATTTACAAAACAGAAGTAGAGTCACAGATGTAGAAAACCAACTTATGCTTACCAGGGAGTAAGCGGAGTGGGTGGTGAGGGATAAATTGGGAGATTGGGATTGACATATACATACTACTATATACAAAATAGATAACTAGTAAGAACCTGCTGTATAGCACAGGGAACTCTACTCAGTACTCTGTAATGACCTATATGGGAAAAGAATCAAAAAAAGAAGAGTGGATATATGTATATGATAACTGATTCATTTTGCTCTACACCTGAAACTAACACAACATTGTAAATCAACTATACTTCAATAAAAATTAAAAAAATAAAATAAAGTGGAAAGAGCCAAGATGTTTGAGGGGAAGGAAAAACAGCCTGAACACTAGGCATGTCAGCTGAGGATGCTGATAAAGGAGAGATCTGGCTCTAGGTGATGAGGAAGGAGTTACTGCCCATGAGCTGGTCCTATTCATGATATTTTTTGAGTAAGGGGTTTATCCAGGTACCTGGCTCCTCTCCATTTGGAGGCAGGGCTCCCCATGGCAACTTTGGCGAATGTAGAAATCCCTGCCCTGTGGCAATGCATCACATCTGATGTGATCTGGCCCTTTGTCCCAAGATCCTTGCCTCCCTGAAGGGGAATGAAGTGCTAAATGTGAAACTGTACCCATTGTGGACGTGTCACTTGCTGCAACAGAAAAGGAAACAACCTTGAGGACCATGAAATGGCTCATCTAAATAGGGCACCATGCATAAAGACCTCTGACTGTCCGAACAAAGTGATGGATTTTCCTAATTTGCTGGAGAAGATGTTTATTGGAATAAGTCCCAGAGGAGGTCCACTGCAAGTACTCAGACATCACTAAGAAATTAGACCGCCTGTGATTTACTACTGCTCCAGTTCATTTTTTCTAAACAGGAATGAGACTGAACACATACCATTCTACCTGTCATCTACTTTTCCCATTTCCCACAATGAACTGCCATGTCCCCTCCTTCTGCCATTGCCCCTTCATTCTCAATCAATATTGTCCGTCTTATCACTGAGAAAATAGAGACCAGCTTGTGAGAACTCACCACTTCCTGCCCCAGAACTTAAAACTGATCTGCAACAACACAGTCACCCTCATCTCTTTTCCTTGTATCCTATTCATTTCCTCTTTCATTCACTCACTTTTCCATTTATTTATTTAACAAACATTGATTGGGTACCTCTATGTGCCAGGCACTGTGCTAGGCGCTAGGTGATGATGTAAGTGGGTCAGTGACTTAGACACAAACCCTGCTGACGAGGAAAGGAAGGACGCACCCTTTTCTCTCCGAGGCTGACTGCTTTGCCTGCACTCTTTATGGTATCCCTTCTTGCATCCTCAGGAAGGGTGCTCTCTCTATACTCGGTCTCACTTGCGTATCTACAAATAATTCCTCCCACTCTACCAGCTCTTTCCCATCAGGATTTATACAGGCTCAGGTTTCTTCATCTTAAGAAATAAAATACAAGTAAAACAAACATAAATACCCTGCCCTGTTTCTCACTGTCATTACTGTTCTCTCTCTCATAATCAAGTTTGTTAAGACAGCTGTTTACTCTTACTCTCTTTCCAGTCTTTTCCCGCTTAGAAATTCATTCACCAACTCGATGAGGTCTGATTTATTCCCCCTACACTTTATAGAAACGCTACTCACAAAGGTTACCAATGCATGTTTTAGGTGCGTTTTCAGTTCTTATCTTTTCCTCTTTAGTGATCACTATTGAAAGTCCCTTCCTCTGGCTTTTGGGACTCTACTCCTGTTCTTCCTCCTTCCCCTTTGGCAATTTCTTTTTTTTTTTTTTCAGGTACGCGGGCCTCTCACTGTTGTGGCCTCTCCCATTGAGGAGCACAGGCTCCGGACGTGCAGGCTCAGCGGCATGGCTCACGGGCCCAACCGCTCTGCGGCATGTGGGATCTTCCCAGACCGGGGCACGAACCCGTGTCCCCTGCATCGGCAGGCGGACTCCCAACCACTGCGCCACCAGGGAAGCCCTGACTTTTTCATTTTTATATCCTAGTACCTAATACAGTGCCTGACATATAGTAGGTTTTCAATTGAATCATAAATGAGAAGGTACGAATTTGTCCTTACTTCCACTATTTTCCCATTCCATATAAGAATGCACTGGAAGGGACTGTAATAATTGAACAAGGCCATATTTAATTCCAGGATCATACCTCCACTGTGCACTACAGTTGGTTTATACAAAGGTAGTGACTTGATTGCTCTTAACTTATTCAGAGACTTGTCTAATTGATTTGTAAAGAAATTCCTGGTGGTCCATTCTAGCACTTTATAATATCTAGTCAAATATTTCTCCTGTAAATTCACCCTGAATCTGAGCTTCTTTCTATCTTTCCCAGTAGAACAGAAACTATCTCAGTGCACACTTTTTTCTCACTCTTCCCAGACAGATTTTTCTATATGCATAATATTTCAAATGTTTGCCAAGTAGAATCACTCACAAAGCTGAACTCTTATCAGAGGAAACACGGAAGGGTGTCAATACTGCACATGAGTCACTTGACTTTAAAAATTATCTTTGAAAAGTGATGGGGTGCTCTGCTGTTACTCCGTCTCTTTCCTTCTCATCCTCATGATCATGCCACCTCGCTCACGGAGTCACTTCCTTATTTTCAAAGCTAAGAGCTGCTGCCTGCGGAAAGTATGCTGAGTTCTCCCATAGTCATAAATCCACATAAGACTCAAACAACAAAGGCATGGAATGGAGAGGCGAAGGATGCTGTACTTACTTGCAGCTACTATAAAATTATGTTCAGGCAATCTATCCAAGAGAGATAGCTTTTGGCTAAAAGTGTTGTTTATAAAAGGTTGCAATATTTTCTTTTCCAAAATAATATTATCTATTTTTATGTCAACTAAATATGGATGTTAGGTGTTTTACATTATTCATCCTATTCCATGTGCACATGTATTTAGCCTTGTTTAATTTTCAGAGCTAATTTAATTTTTAGTTTATTCAAGTTCTTTTCAGGTGCCTCCCATGCAGCTCTGCAGAGCTGTGTCTGACTCTAGTGGCAAGGACACAACGCCCCAGTTTTAGATAAATCCACTTACTCATTTAACTGAAGCTTCTCGCTCTCCTTGGCTCATTCTTCTTTCTTTACTTTCCCGCCTAACTGGAGTCATCCATTACAGCTATGCCTTTGACACTCTGGGTGTTCCAAGAGGGGGAAATTGTGTGGTGTTTTCTTTTTTTTTTTTTTAAATCTGTAGCAAAGAATCCAGTCATCTTCTAGCCTCCTAAATGCAGACATTCCTCCAGAACTAGGTTTTTGTCAGTCTGTCCTTCCATTTAAAAAAATTCAACTCTAGGGGGCTTCCTGGTGGCACAGTGGCTGAGACTCCACCTGCCGATGCAGGGGACATGGGTTCGTGCCCCGGTCCGGGAGGATCCCACATGCCGCGGAGCGGCTGGGCCCGTGAGCCATGGCCATTGAGGCTGCGCGTCCGGAGCCTGTGCTCCTCAACAGGAGAGGCCACAACAGTGAGAGGTCCGCATACCGCAAAAAAAATAAAATAAAATAAAAAAAATTCAACTCTAGCCAGAGTCCGGATCAAGATGGTGCAGTAGGAGGACCCTGAGCTCACCTCCTCCCAGGGACACACCCAAACTACAACTATATATAGAACAACTATCTCTGAGAACAACCTGGAGACTAGCAGGACAGCTTTTCTACAACTAAGGATATAAAGAAAAGGTCACATTGAGAAGGGTAGGAGGGGCAGAGATGTGGTGCAGTCAGAACCCACAACCCAGTTCAGTGATCCACACGTGGGAGGGATATCACAACCATGGAATTCCCCTCTGAGGAGCTAGGGGTCTGAGCCTTACACTGGGCTCCTCAGCCCAGGGGTCCTGCACCAGGAAGATGAGCCCCCATAACAGCTGGCTTTGAAATCCAGAGGGCCTTATGGCCAGGAGAGCTGGAGGGCTGTGGAAAACTGAGATTTCACTCTTAAAGGGCTTGCACATAAACTCGTTCCCTCTGAATCCCAGCACAGAGGTAGAAGCTTGAAAAGAACCTGGGTCATACACAAAGGAGAATCATTGACTAACATAAAGGCAGGTACCAGAGGCACAGGTATCTGGCGGCACTTTCTCTGGGGACGAAAGCACTGGTGGGTGCCAATTTTCTTTTACTTTCCTTTCACCTAGCTGGCCCAGTGCTGACAAGTGTCATTTCTGTCACACTCCATCAGCCTAGGTAAAACCGTGCTCCCCACCCTGGTGTTCTCTGGGACCCACCTCACTCAACCCACCTATCCTGGCTGGCCCCTCTGAAGTGGCTCTTGTCCTCCCCAACCTGTCAGGCTATTCTAGCTGGCACAGTGCCCCTTCAAAGTGGCTTCAGCTACAGGAAGCCAGCCCCACATATCGATGTATGAGCAGCAATCGAGGTTGGACCTCCCAGCCAGCTGCACTGAGGGCCAGCCCCCATATCAGCATGCCTGCAGCAGTTGCAGACAGGTTTTGTAGACAGCTGGGACAGGGACCAGCCCTGTCCACCAGGGAGTCTGCAGAAGTTGTGGCTAAGCCACACAGCTAGCTGGCCTGGGAACCAACTCTGTCCACTAAGAGGTCTGCAGCTATCATGGCTCAATCACAGTAGAAGGACATGCACATCCCACACAGGGGATACCCCTGGAGCACCTGCCTCTTTTGACTAGGTGAGATCATACCATTGAGCCCCACAGAACACCTTCTACATAAGGCCATCCTTTCAAGACTGGGAGACATAGCTGATATATATAATATACAGAAACAAACGCAGAAAGTTAGGCAAAATGAGGAGACAAAGAAATACCTTCCAAATGAAAGAATAAGAAAAAACCTCAGAAAAAGAACTAAATGAAACAGAGATAAGGAATTTACCAGATAAAGCGTTCAAAGTAATAGTGTTGTAAAGATGATTACAACACTCGGGAGTAGAATGGATGAACTCAGTGAGAACTTCAACAAAGAGGTAGAAACTATAAAAAAAGAACCAATCAGTATTTTTTAGTAACTGAACTAAAAAGTACACTGGAGGGAATAAACAGCTATTTAGAGGATGCAGAAGAATGGATCGGTGTTCTGAAAGACAGGGTAATGGAAATCACCCAATTAGAACAGCAAAAAGAAAAAAGTATAGTTTAAAAAATGAGGATAGTTTAGAGACCTTTGGAACAACATCAAGTGTACTAACATTCACATTATAGGGGTCCCAGAAGGAGAAAAGACAGAAACCTACTGGAAGAAATTATGGCTGAAAATTCCCTAACCTGGTAAAGGAAACAGACAATCAAGTCCAGGAGGCAGAGACGCCCAAATGAGATGAATTGAAAGAGACCCACACCAAGACACATTATAATTAAATTATCAAAAGTTAAAGATAAAGAAAGAGGGCTTCCCTGGTGGCGCAGTGGTTGAGAGTCTGCCTGCCGATGCAGGGGACACGGGTTCGTGCCCTGGTCCGGGAAGATCCCACATGCCGTGGAGCGGCTGGGCCCGTGAGCCACGGCCGCTGAGCCTGCGCGTCCGGAGCCTGTGCTCCGCAACGGGAGAGGCCACAACAGTGAGAGGCCCACGTACAGCAAAAAAAAAAAAAGAAGTAAAATAACATACCCAAAGTTACAGAGATAGGAAGTAGAATTGAACTTACATTTTTCTGACTCTAGAGCTCATGCTAGACTCTGCCTTCGGGTAGATGTCCAATGTACGGGACCCCTGGCTCTAACTGCAGCCTGAGCTGGGAACTTGAGCTTTTCAGAGAGGTGGGAGGTATGAAGAGTGGGGAGGGCTTTACAGGTGGGAAAAATTACATGAGCAAGGTTGCAAAATCAAATGAGCTTATTATACATGGGAGAATCTGGTGAGACATACCCGCATCTATGAGGAAGGAGTAAATATAGTTAAGACTGTTCTTCCTCTTGTATTCTGTGCCATGCTTGCTAACACCACTGCCTGCCCAGTCACTCCAGTTGAGAATGTGGGACTCACTTTAGGAACTTCTTTTTCATTTGCCAAATTAGTAGTTAAATCCCACTGATTAAACTCTTGTATATCCTTCCTAGACTTCTCTACTCTTATGCCCAAATTCAAGTCTTCTTTGCTTTTTGCTTGGATTGCAAAAGCCTCATTTCTGTTTCCCTGGTTATGGGCTGGCTTCATTGTAAAATTTTATGAGTGAAGTTCCCGAAAGTCAAATCCAGTTTGCCACTGGCCTTATTAGAGTTCTTCAGTGGTTCCCTGGTGCCTTAGCACCAGATTTAGTTGCTTTCAGTGGCACACAGGGACTTCCAAGGTCTTACCCTGGGCTCTGCTTGGCTACGTAAATTCTGCTGGTTTCATGTTGGCCTGGCGAATGCCTACTCATTTTTCTGAAGTGAAGTGACTCTTCTCTGTTGAGGGCCTGCTCTCCAGCCTTATGTATGGTGCTCACTCATTCCTTGTTGCCTCTTCTGCACACTGTACAGCCTAACTTTGTATTTTCCAACTGTTTTTTTCAACTTAAAAAAAAATTATAGTTGATGTACAATATTATATGTTACAGGTGTACCATATAGTGATTCACAATTTTTAAAGGTTATACTCTATTTATGGTTATTATAAAATATTGTCTATATTCTCTGTGTTGTACAATATATCTTTGTAGATTATTTTATACATAATAGTTTGTACCTCTTAATCCCCTAACCCTAACTTTCCCCACTCCCTTTTCCTCCCCGCCACTGGTAACCACTAGATTGTTCTCTATATCTGTGAGTCTATGTCTTTTTTGTTATATTCACTGATTTGTTTTACTTTTTAGATTCCACGTCTAACTGATATCATACAGTATCTATCTTTCTCTGTCTGACATATCACTTTGCATAATACCCTCCAAGTCCATCCATGTTGCTGCAAATTGCAAGATTTCATTCTTTTTTATGGCTGAGTAATATTCCACTGTATATATGTACCATATCTTCTTTATCCATTCAACTGTTGATGGATGCTTAGGTTGCTTCCATATCTTGGCAATTGTAAATAATGCTGCTATGAACATTGAGGTGCATGTATCTTTTCAAATCAGTGTTTTTGTTTTTTCACACCTGTCAGAACGGCTATCATCAAAAAGACCACAAATAACAAATGTTGGTGAGGATGTAGAGAAAAGGATACCCTTGTGCACTGCTGGTGCGAATGTAAGTTGCTGCAGCCACAGTGGAAAACGGTATGGAGGTTTCTCAAAAAACTAAAAATAGAGCTACCATATGACCTAGCAATTCCACTCCTGGGTATATATCTGAAAAAAACAAAAATACTACCCCAATACTATCACCATTTTTGAATGGTGATCTTTTGTATTTTACAGAAAGTTCCCATAAGACAATGATTATTATTGGTTTTCTGGAATAATGCCTGACATGAAATTGGTGCTCAATAATTGTCTATTAAATTAAAGAAACAATGGATGAACAAAGCCAGAAAAATGATGAAAAGGTCAGATTTTAGAGGGCTTTGGAAGCCAGTCAGAGGAGATTGGGGATGTTTCTTTTTTTGTTTGTTTTTTTTGTTTTTTTTTTTGCGGTACATGGGCCTCTCACTGTTGTGGCCTCTCCTGTTGTGGAGCACAGGCTCCAGATGCGCAGGCTCAGCAGCCATGGCTCATGGGCCCAGCCACTCCGAGGCATGTGGGATCTTCCCAGACCAGGGAACGAACCCGTGTCCCCTGCATCGGCAGGCAGACTCTCAACCACTGCGCCACCAGGGAAGCCCATGGGGATGTTTCTTTTTGAAAGAAGATGATGTGTGCAAATTGTTTTAGGAAAATTAGCCACATAGGAGTGCTTGGATAGATTTATTCTCATCTTAATACTTCTGCTCACACTGTTTCCTTCCTTAAGTTGCCATCCCTCTGCATCTCTGTGCATTCGGTCCAATGTAGCTCTCTCATTGGGGAGGATATTTGAAAGGCTCTTTGGAAAGCCAACAGGATTCTGTATAAAAAGTAAATTATGATTTGAGTCTGCCATGTTTCTAAGTCAGTCTGTTCTGTCTGGAAGGGGGAAATCTTGCTCAAAAGTCTTATCTAGTAACAAACTCACTATCATACTAGCTGGTTGCTAGTTTTTCTGTTTTGGAATTCAAAAGACATTCAATAAAAGACAATAAATTTTAATTAAAATCAGTGAAGGATATGGAATAAATAAACAATAATTTTTCAGGGAGCAAAATAGAGTGTTGGAATTGACTTAGCTCCAAAGTATACGTGTATGTACTCTTTTACACTTTCATTTATTATGTATGATACACACACATAGAGAAGTGTACTGATCAGTATTTAACAATTGGCTCTCCACAAAAAAAGGGAGGGGCCCTGAAATGTCTTATTTGCTGATTTCTGCAGTGTTAGTACTCCAACCATGACCAATTTTAAGCAACTAGTGTGATGTCACTGAACATAGATTTGGGAAGAAATGCTAGCCACCTGCTGTATTGCAAAGCCTGTACTCTTTGGCTGCAACACATGACTATCTATAAACTCTTTTGGAAGCCTGTGACATGCCAAATTCAGTGCTGAGGGCACTGGGGATATGGGCCCTACTCTTACAGATGTTAGTGGCAATGGGAAGACCAACAGGTAACAATTATGATACATAAGAATTACTAAACCAGAAGTATATGCAATGTACTGTGGACACATAGGTAGAATACCTAACACACATGGTTATAGCTAAGCATTCAGTTACATAGATCTGCCTGAGACATTCAGGGAAGGCTTGATGGGATGCATGGGGGGCACCGTTTGATCTGAGACTTGGGTGATAACTGAGAGTTTGCCAGATGAAAGATATTCTGGCTGAGAGAACACAGCAAGTTCAGAGAACTACAAATAATTCAGTATCACTGGAGCATAAAGTCTGAGCTAGGAAAGCCATAAGTGATGAAGCTAAAAACATATAAAGGAGCCAGGATCTTACTTGTTATGCTTAGATGTTTAAACTCTAGGCCTCTGGGAACTTTAAAGCATTTTAGTAACATATCTGTTTGTTAGAGAAACCCCCTAGTGAGAAATGTGCAGAATGATGTGGGGAAACAGGGGAATGGTAGTCAGAGAGGCTTGGTGAGGTGTGTCCTGAAATAGAGCAGGTGAGAAATGGTGAACTAGGACAATGGTAGTGTGACGGAGTAGGTCAAATAATGAGTTATCAGCTAGAATCACTAGCACTTGACTATTACTTGGATTTGGGGTGAGTATATAGGACAGAAAAGAACTTAGAAGGACTCCTAGATTTGTGGCTTGGGAATCTAAAATAGGAAAGAAAAAAGAGGTAGGGGTTTACGAAGGAGAAAACAATGGATTTAGTTTTAGACATATTGGATTTGATGTAATTACACGATGTCCAAAACTCAATTAGGCGTAGGGGTCAGGAGATGTCTTTGCTAGCGCTGTGTACTAGACTTTTATAGTTGGGAGTTGTAATCATGGGTGTGGGTGTAAGTAGGTAGAGTGACAAAGTTCAGGGCTGGGGACGAGAGATGGGAGTTAGATATAGCAGGACCACAATCTGGTTCAGGCTTCCCTCAGTAGACAGTTCACTTTCATTGCCCCACTTCAATGATACTAGACTACTCTCTCCTTGAACGTGCCCAGTCCTCCCCCTATCTATTCCTCTCTTTCTGTTGAACTTTCTTCCTTTTCTCTCTGTCTCCTTATTGCTGCTTTTAGACATTCCGCCCATCTTTACAGGTCCAGATCAATGCCATGTTCTCCACAGAGCTTTCCTCCATTCTCCGCCATTTTGCTTTTCCCCTCATGGAGGTTTCGTCCTCTATTGTAGAACATAATGGTCTGCTCAGGATTATTTGTGTACATGGCCAATAGTGAGCTCCTTGAAGATGAAGAGTGTGTCTTTCTATATCCCAGTAGCCCCCCCACCTAGGAGAGCACTAGGTGCTTTTAGGGTTGTGAGTGAATGTTTCATTAAGTTGAGGAGGATAGCGAATATAAAGTGACCTACTGCAAAATTCTGCTTAATGTTGACCTAGCTCTAGCTTTATACCTTTCACCCTTCCCCCAACTCATAAAAAAAGTAAAGGAGACTAAGAACATGGTTACAGCCCAGACTTAATCTGTCTGGAACTTGGAATATCTGCAATTTGAAGAATTCACAAGAGGCTACGTAAAGAAATATACTTTGTCATTTTCAAGGTTAGCTGATTTTAAGGTGTTTTTTGGTGTGTGGTAAAATCAAAAATTCTGTACGAGTGCAGGTTTTTCCTTTTTGTAGGCATACAGGAAAATGTATATTTCTTTACTGGTGAAATTATGTCTCAAAGCTGCAAGCATAACATTGGGAATACACAATGTGCGCTCATCTAACCGAAGGACACAAAACATGTAACTACAGGGCACTTTTACTGAGGCAATTTATGACATATGTAGTTTTTCCTTATATAGGATGTGAACTGGAAAATGGAAAACTTTTCTTTAATAATAAAATAAGGTTGCACACTTAGATAGCTGTGTGCTAAGTTATAAAAATTGCACTTTTTTCCCATCTAAGAGATCTTTATACTATTAAGGATATAGTTGAACCCAGAAAAATGGAACAAATAAAACAATTAAAAATGAAAGGTGGATCTGTGAAAACAGTACCAAAACAGTCCCAGTAAACTTGAGGAACCTCTGATTTAGGCCTAATGCTGGAGAGTTTAGTATCATTAGTACATCCTTTTTTGTTGTTTTTTGTTTTTTGCCGCACCCGCGGCATGTGGGATCTTAGTTTCCCGACCAGGGATCGAACCCGTGCCCCCCGCAGTGGAAGCACAGATTCTTAACCACTGGACCGCCAGGGAAGTCCCAATATGCCTTTTAAGGTTAATCGTTGATGAAGCTACCCACACGGCTTAAGGGACTTTATGTTTCCAAATGTCAGCCCTACTGCCACCATTATGCCTGCTTTCCTTTGTTTCTTAAGTGTCTTTCCTTGTTCAAAATTTCTTCTTTAGGGCTTCCCTGGTGGCACAGTGGTTAAGAGTCCGCCCGCCGATGCAGGGGACACGGGCTCGTGCCCCGGTCTGGGAAGATCCCACATGCTGCGGAGCGGCTGGGCCCGTGAGCCATGGCCGCTGAGCCTGCGCTTCCGGAGCCTGTGCTGCGCAACGGGAGAGGCCACAACAGTGAGAGGCCTGCGTACCGCAAAAAAAATAATAATAAAAATTTTTTTTTTCTTCTTTAAAAAGTAGGTAACACTTGAGGCAGGAGTTGGAGGGAGGCAGGGGGAGACGAGAAAAGACACATTTAAGCCCTTTCTTTATCTGAGTTCTTAATTTTCCATGAGCACGTCCTACTCAGTTTACTCAGAGTCAGAGTCAGGAGGCTGCCTAGAGGAATGGAAGTCACTGAGAAGTAAAGGACTGATGGAAGGGTAGCTGATGGTACAGGAGGGAGGAAAGACAAAAAAAAAAAAAACCCCAAAAAACCCTACAAATTTTGTCTGATGCATCTCATCTGATTTGAGTAACTCCATGAGGAATTGTTAGTATCATTTTATTAATGAGAAAACTGCGGCTGAGAAAAACTGACTCACATTCTTATCCATTTTCTTTTACTTTGTGCTATCCTTGAGAAGATTAATTTCACATTTTGTGTAAAAACAGCATATAAAATTATATATCTGTATATTGACTATAATGATATAAAAAAGATCAAGTGAAAACATGAAAAAAATATGACTAAATGCTAATAAATTGTGGCTTTTGAGAGATGGGGTAAAGGATGCTTTTTTTCTTATTCCCAGTTTTCCATAATACATGACTGCTTTTCTATCATCAGCAGCAATAACAGCAACAACAGCAACAAATAAAAGGCATATATTGCTTTAAAAGGAAAGCTGCCTTTGTCTCTTGGGTTACCAACATTCCTCTAGGAAGGTAGAAGGCTTTTAAGAAATTTATGTAAACAAAGACTGTTTGGCATTTCAAAGGCTTTTTAAGCCAAACAAAATCCATAATGAAAATTTTCCCATAAACTTTTGGAGTTTCTACTTGGACTATGTTGCAGTTTCCCACCAGTTATACTATAAAAAACAAACAAAAAATACGTTAGTGTGACTCAACTGAAAATGAAATTGATAGCCTGATCTATAAAATATTCTGCATACCCCGTATCCTGTGGAAATAATATATTTGAATTGAATGTGTTTATCCATAGTGTAGTCCTTTACCAAGATATTTCTGTGTCTCCAAAATACTGAAAGATCCAATCAATTCCTTTGAAATATGCAGTCAATGATAAAGATATTTTATCTACACAATGCTGAACACCTGAACTGACTGAACAGCGAGAGATCTTTTGGGAATGTGTAGATAGAGCTGAAATGGGAAAAATGTGATCATTTAAACCATGTCTTCATTATCATTACAGCCAACTGTAAAGCAAAAGATTTCGTCAATCAGATAATTCTTTTGTCTACACAATTCCAAGCCATTATTCTGAGTAATTTGTTTCATTGAATTTACCAAATATTTAGTTGGTTTCCTAAAACATAATTGAATCTGAATAATAGGAAGAAAAAAGATTCTGGTCTGAATTTTCTGCATAGGGGATATAAGTTAAAAGCAAACAAATGAACGAGCAAAAACCCCACACTTGTCCCTTACATATAAATACTCTTTTATTTCTTCTTAAAACGTAGTTCTTTTAGGCTATGCACATTTGACTTTCATTACTTGGTTAGAAAGACCTGGTGCAGACAGAATATTTATTAAAATGTAAATTAAAATTGCCTGAAAGAAAAAACATGCAGAGAAAATATTAGAATAATAGTCCTTGGGTTATAGGAGGTGGAGTTAGAACCTTTGGAAGATTTAAGAGAAGAACCGTTTCAGAAGAGGAAGAGCCAGATCAAAGGGTCACTGATTTTGGACAAAACTGACTCCCCCCATGGCTCTTATTCCATTCACTGGAGGCACGACTGTTCTTCCAGACTCGGAACCCTGAAGCCACATTGAATTGTTCCCTCTTCATCCTTTGTATCTGATATGTCCACATCTCACCCTCTCTTTCTTTGAAAGCTCTCTCCGGTTCACACCTTACTTTACATTCTCCTGATAGAGAGTCATACTACTTCCTGCCTGAATTACTACCAACAATTTCCAAAGTGGTCCCTCTGCCACAAGTCTCTCAGCCTCTAATCCTGCCTGGTCCACAGCTGTCCGATTTATTGTCCCCAAACATCACTTTCCTCATTGCTGCCACCTGCTCATCACTCACTTTCTTCATTGTCCCTGCACTAAGTTCAAACTCCTTGCTCTGCCTGATAGTGGGGATCCTCCACAGCCCTTTCCCTCACTCTCCTTCTCTCTCTCTCTCTCTCACACACACACACATCAATCCAATCTTACTTTTTGCTGTTCCCCAAAGACTTCATTTTAGTCAACCAAATCACTACGTACTATAAAAATCCCCTTCCTGACCCCTTCTCCAAATCCATACCATTCTCATCCCAGCCATGTCCTTTCTGTGTAAAGTGCTGTCCCTCCTGACTTTTACTTTCCAAATTATCTTCATCCTTCCAGAGCCTTCTCAAATGCTACCTCTTCCATGAAGGCTTCTCTGATCCCTCTAGACCCATAATTTCCTTTCCTTTCTCTGAACTCTCCTCCTATCTATAATCAAGACTGAATTACACAACATATTACTGCAATACACTTCTTTTGATTTATATGGCATCCCTTGTTTCTCAAGGAGGGTGTTATTGACATCTGTAACAGGGCACTTCATTGTGCAGGGCTGTCTAGCACATTGCAGGTCATTTGGCATCTCATCTCAGCTCCTGATGCTAAGTGACAGGGATGTTATTGTGACAACCCCAAATTCTCTGAATACAATTCCAAATGCCCTAATTATTAAAAAGATCCTGGAGAAGTTGCTATATCATATACACACCTGCTCAACAAATGATCTTTGTTTAAATGGTGAATGCATATTTTAAAGAATAAATATTTCCCTTACAGTTGCCAACATATTAAAAAAACTCAGAATGAGACTAATTAAACATTCAGATGAACCAACAGTCTATTTTAGGTGTCTTTCATAAGGTATTTCATTAAACCTTCACACCAACCCTGGCTGTTATTTATCCTTATCCTTAAAGATGAGGAAACTGAGGCTCAGAGAGTTCTGCTTACCCATGATCATACATCCAAGCTTGAGTAGAGCGCTGGCATTTTAAAGCCCAGGGTATTTGGAGTCAAATCTTTGGCTTTTTCTCTTACCACTCAGCCTCTATAAGGGCAGCCTATTTGTAACAGCTTTGAAATAAGAGTGTGAACATGTAACACAATTAGCAATTTAAAGCACATTATTAACGCTGATAGGTGCTAATGACTATAATTGAAAGGGAAGATATTAGACCAGACAAACAATTTTTTAGAATTTAAAACAAGGATCTAAATTAGAGTCTAATGAATGAATCTACTCCCTGACCTTCTTTGCTACAGACATTACCCCATGTTTAGTCTCTAACTGAGATGTACGTATTCTTTACTCTCTTATTGTATTCTTTACTCTCTTAATGTTTGCCTTGGCAGATGGCCAACAGATCTCTCTAAGTTTCCCTTGATCAAGTTTTGGGTAATAGATGCCCAATACAAGGCCCAGTAAATATGCCTTGTATTAGGTAGTACTGCTAGACCCAAAGCAACAGAAATCTAAGAGCTGGCAATAGTTGCTCAACTCTTCCCTAGTTGCTCAAGTCTTTTCTATCACCTGGGCATCTTTAATACTAAATGTTATATAAACCAAGTATCATGGTATCATTTAAAATGTCATATATATTTCTTTCTAGTGACAGTTCATTATTCATTTCATGCATGTCTAAAACACCTACATTTATTAGTAACTTATTTCACTATGTGCCCAATGTCCAATTACAATTCTTCATATTTCAGCTGATCTAGAGTTTAGGAAGTGATAGTGTGGATGATTCATGTGCTTACTTTAAAAAGTACACTCATGGGTTTCCCTGGTGGTGCAGTGGTTAAGAATCTGCCTGCCAATGCAGGGGACATAGGTTTGTGCCCCGGTCCGGGAGGATTCCACATGCCGCGGAGCGGCTGGGCCCGTGAGCCATGGCCGCTGAGCCTGGGCATCTGGAGCCTGTGCTGTGCAACGGGAGAGGCCACAACAGTGAGAGGCCAGTGTACCGCAAAAAAAAAAAAAAAAAAAAAAAAAGTACCCTCAGTTTCTATCTGTGCACATAGGAAGAACTATATTCCTGCAGGATTTTAAAAAACAGAAAGAAAATTCAACCCATTTGAAAGAGCCAGTATTGTTGATTTCAGGTTTTTCTTTTCAGCTCTGAGGATGTTTACCATCTATTTTTTTTCTGTTTAACAAAGAAGGAAAAGGACCTGAAAGCCAAGTTCATAGATAACTTAGAACAATTGTGTAACTATAGGTAAATGTGCATATGATATAAAAGTATTTCATTCCTGTATTGTCTTATAAACCATATCTACTGAAACAAATTGAAACCATTTGTTTAACTCATATAAAACCATTATTCAACTGTAACCACCTGAGCATTCAGGTGATCTGAAACATAAAAGGATTTTTAGTTATACATAGCAAGAAAAACAGACATTTAAAAAAAAATTCAATAATTGTTTGTAACAAATTGAGCTTGGTGTTAGCCTTTTATTAGAACATTTCCTGAGCAAAGTGCATTTTGAACTGCTACATGCTGGGACACTTTGTAGGGAGGTGGAAGAGAAGGTAATAGAATCTTTCTCCACTAAGACTAAAAAAAAGAAAAAAGTCCAGTAACCCCTCTCAGTTTCATTATTGTTTTGACTCATCTTTACTCAAACTATCTTGTGAAATATTTGTCAGACAATAGAATTCTTAAAAATATCCAGCTGCTCCCTATAGAAGCCAGAAATGGTCTAAATATTTTGATAACATTTCTCAGAGAGGCGCGAACACTTTAAAGGTGGAATTCTAGGGTTTTTGTTATATTTCCTTATATCCTAATAGCATGTGAACTGGTATCTGCTGATGTGCTATCAACATTTTCCCATCTATTTTTAGATCTTCAGTTGTTTTAGAGGTGGATTTAATATGTAAAGCAGAAGCTTACACTGTGAAACATTTGCATGATTGTATTTTAGTTTTACCATTAGCTAAGTAGGGCAAAGTTGATCCCATCTCACAGGGAACTCTCTCCCACATTTTCTCTGTGGACTTGGAGGTTCAGATTTGCTTACCTGCTTCCTTGAAGATACTGTGCTGTTGAAATACCTACTAGAGGTCTTTGAATTCAAATTCTTGTTCTGATGGGTTGAGTCATTTTTCCATGTCTTAGAGTTTTCTTTAGGATCTGAAGGAATGGGATTTAAGAAGAGGATCCTAGCTATGAATCCATAGAGGACAGTGGCCAGGATCATTGGAACAACATAAAAGACACCAAAGTCCATTAGGTAAATAGGTGAGTAGTAATTCCTGGAGATCTTGTAGCCACAGGACACCACAATAGCATCTTTATAGGTGCTAATATTGAGATCCAGCAAGAAGAACCACAGCATACAGTAAATGGATGTGAAAGCCCAGACAAAGATGATGATCTTTTTGGCTCTGGAAAATGTGCAGAGAAACTGGGCTTTGATGGGGTGACAGATTGCTATGTACCTCTCAATGGTAAATGCTGTGATTGAACAAGAGGATGCATTAATGCCCAAGTACTGGAGGTAAGTAATGCAGAGGCATCCAACGTAGCCATAAACCCAGGAACCATAGATACTGTCCGTTATGTTGGGGAGGCCTGCGGCCACCAGGACCATGAGATCAGCCACTGCTAGACTCACCAGGTAGCAGTTTGTGGGCGTCCTCATGTGCTTGGTTCTCATGACCACCAGGACTACCATGATGTTGCCCACGATGCCCAGACCACAAATAATAAGCACAAGTAAGATGGTGACCACTTGGTATTCTAGGGCCACCACGGCTCGAGGCTGAAGCTGTGTTTGGTTCAGTTCACTTACTGTCTCGTTTTCCATCTCTAGTGGCTTGAGGTTTCTCTGAAACACTTCTCAACACATCTTCTTTCCAGTGCCCTGCCTTTATCACAGTGGTTCTCTCCCCCTGTGAAGAGTTACAGTTCATATTCATTCACAGCATCACCAGTTCTGATCAAGTCACAGTCACTTACAGGTAATTCTCCTCTCCTTTCACTTCCCATTTTTCGGCAGTAATAGGGCTCATATGTACCCCCCAAAACCCCTTTTATTGCAACTCTAGTGTAGGATGGAATAACTGTTTTGACTACCTTACCATAAGAGGGACCAGTTTTTTTCTTAATGGAGAAAAATGCTCAAGAAAAGAGACGGAGAAAATGCTCCTTGTTTTGAAAGAGTGCTCAATGGAAAAAAAAAAAAAAGAAACAATATCTGCTACCTGAAAAATAAATACAAAGACATCTCTCAGATGCCTGGGAAAAGTACAATGGAGAAGCAAAAGATATGAGGGGGGAAAAGCCAAGAGGCTCAATGATCAAGCTTGACAGAAAATTAGCATCTGCCTCCTCTGCTCTCAAAGGGTGAGATCCCTTTGCTACAAAATAGCTAGCCTTTAAAGCTACCTCTCCCCATGCCCTCTGCCCTGCAGACCCAACAGAGAACAATTTCTTCTCTTACCTTTTCCTCTGTAGTGTTGCCTGCTTTTCCAGGTGGATGAAGCAGTATTCAGCGCGAGTTTCCAACGCTGCAGAAAACCTCATCTACTTTGTTTGACAGGGAGACTACTTAGCAGTGCTCTGTCTTCAGAACTGCGGTTCTTCTAAACCCTTGCAGCCTTTCCAACTGATGACAGACCATACAGCCGCAGCAGAAGCAGCAGCAGAAGCAGCAGCAGAGAGCCTGTCAAATCGTAGATCGTCCCCTAATGAGAACATGCTCGCTCTCTCTGTCTCCCCCCGCCCCCCTCCCACACACGCGCAAACACACACACAATCTCAAATGCCAGTCAGTCCTCACTGATTCATAATCTTCTCCCCTCGAAGGATTTACTTTTAAATGTGCTAGGGATACAGTTCTAATCTGGAAGGCTGAAATCACCAGCAAGGGGTCCAGAGGCAGCTGGTCTTATAGTTGTTTATAGTTTAAGTTCTACAGAAACTCCAGTACCTGAGGCAGCCCTGAAATATATTTACACTCCCTGTTTGATAGGACTTGGGGATGGCAAATCCTTCACAGTCCAGACACAGCCCTTGAAGCTTGAGATATGTGTCTGAGCTGAAATCAACTTCTTTCCCTACTATGGAAACCCTTAGACTCCAGTGAACCAGTGAAATTGACTCCCTCCTCTCATATTATATGAATGGAAAATGAGTTGAAATGGATTCTAAACCATTTCAGCTGCAATCTTCTGAGGCTTATAAAGATTTTTTAAAAACCTGTTTGAGCTAAGAACATCTATTTAAACCTACATATGATCTATGAACGTTGTTTTTCAACTCTGGCTCTGCATCACTTACTAGGATCTCTCTAACTGTTCTGGACGCCTCTCCCCTCTTCACCCACCCTCTGGACTGCCAACCAACATGCACCACCCAGCAATGTTTTGTGTCAATTTATTTCTAGATGGAAATCTAAACCAGGGCCACTCTGACAACCTCCTCTGAAACAAAACTTTATAAACAATCTTTTTTAGGAAAGTGTACTTCGGCTTGATTTTTATTTCTCTGAAGTAGCCCATGGGCAAATCTTTATACTTTTTAATGGGATCTCAGAAAATAGGTCTTTCTTCTCCAGGCACCAACTTTATACACAAAATGTTAATGTTTGTCCACTTTTATTTCAGACTGACAATGAATAACAGCCCTTAACTTAATGCCTTATATAGTGAACAGGTTGATTCTCTACTCTAAGAAGTTTAGATGTTCTTTTTTCTAGAAGATGTCAGTGGAAGAATAGATTCGGTGTAGACAGGACCATGAAGGAATCAGAGTCATGTTCAAGGCTAGGTAACAATGGGATGAAGGCGAAGCTTGAATCATATTGAGTGAATTCCACCCTCTGAACCATTGAGGGCTCCTTGAGTATCACTTCTCCTTCTGAATCTACCAGAGTTACAAATTAATGACCCAGGACTCAGATTCAGGCTTCCGAAATGTATTATTTGGCCTGCACAATGTAGGCTCAAAGGTAGACTATCGTCTGTCTACCTTTCAATACTGAGAGATTGTATAGTAAATCTGGATTTCTGCCTCTCATAAACATGGAAAGATCTGGCAACCAAGAGTCCATATTCCTGCTAGAAATAATCATCTGAAGCTGAGTAGTGATTGTGAGTAGCAGACTGTGGGGGGACAGGATGCATCCCCTCCTCTTTTCCTCCCTCTTTTCTGTCACACAGGCCAGCTTCACTCAGTAATCCTGCACACCTGGCCTCTGTAGCCTTTCGAGTCTTGACTTGTATCACATGCAGTTCCTGAGAGAGACAGTAGAGGGTACCAGCCAAATACAAACTCTTTTACCCTGAATAGGATTTCTGCCCACCTTCTAGTTTGTTCACTCAACTGGTTTAGCAGATTCAGTGCCAGCTTTACTTCTCTCCCTGCCCTAGAGGACAGAGATTACTCTGAACACCTTGTTTCTGGTCGAGTCCTCTGCATTTTGGAATGAAAAGTGCTTTCTAAGGTGAAAGCATGGCCTCCCTACCCCATCCCAACCCCACCACCTCCAATCTGAAAGGCCTCTTCACAAGTCACACTTCATAAAGCACATCTTCCCCTCTCATTGTCCCCAGGATTTTAGTCAGCTTTCAGGCCTTCTGAAGAGACCTTATTTTAAGTCTTGGGTAGTAAACATGAGGGGAGAGAACATCTACAATGCTACCTGCCCTGGCAATTCCACCTCCCTCCAAATCTTAGCACATTTTTCAGCATTTCTATGTAAGGACATCATTCTGAGTCTTCAGTTGGTGTCCCTATTCATTCTTTTAGCACTTAATTGTTAAACTCTTACTATGTACCAGGCATCTAGTATATAACATTTTGTTTTCACCTTCAAATAGGTCATGGTGTATTGGGAGAAGCGGACTTATGAACAGTTACAAATATGCATAGATACGTTGAGAGGGCTTAGGTTGTGAAGGGGAAAGCATTTGTGGGTGGCAGGCACAGCAGACTGAGGGGCCAGCGAGGGCTTCCGAGGCAAGGTCACATCTGAGAACAGTCTTGAAGAAAAGTAGAGCTTCTTTTTGAAGGGTGGGATGAGTGAAGATATTCTGACTGGAGGAGATAGAATATATAAGGCCCAGCTGTGTAAAGTGGCAAGGATTTTGGGGGGTGGGGGGGTAATTTTCTGATTCTGCTTTGGCCGTGAGGAGTATGAGCTGGTGACGAGACAACAGCTGATGACCACCAGGCAGCTTGCAGAGTAAGGAGCGCTCCTTTCTGCTCTGACTCAGACTACCCTTGGTTCCGCCTTCCCTCCCCTTTAGCTAGTTCCTTCCTCTCTGGAGAGTACAACCTTCTGCTTTCACCATCCCAGCCTTGCCTGTCCCTTATGGTCCTGTCTGTTTTCAAGCTAATTTACGCTCTGTGCAAAATTATATTTTCAAAGTAACTGTGATTTCATAAGGTAGGTTTTTTATTTGTAAATCTCAATCAGACAATATCTAATAAATGCTCCCTAAGTGTAAAGAACTGCACAGAAATGGACCTAGAGTCTGTCATACAGAGTGAAAGAGAAAAACAAATACCGTATGCTAACACATATATATGGAATCTAAGGGGAAAAAATGTCATGAAGAACCTAGGGGTAAGACGGGAATAAAGACACAGACCTACTAGAGAATGGACTTGAGGATATGGGAGGGGGAAGGGTAAGCTGTGACAAAGCAAGAGAGTGGCATGGACATATATACACTACCAAACGTAAAATAGATAGCTAGTGGGAAGCAGCCGCATAGCACAGGGAGATCAGCTCGGTGCTTTGTGACCACCTAGAGGGGTGGGATAGGGAGGGTGGGAGGGAGGGAGACGCAAGAGGGAAGAGATATGGGAACATATGTATATGTATAACTGATTCACTTTGTTATAAAGCAGAAACTAACACACCATTGTAAAGCAATTATACTCCAATAAAGACGATAAAAAAAAAAAGAAATAGTGTACAACTAGATTACACTTTACATTTTGGAATGAGATTTTTTTCTCACAATAATATCTTAAATTCTAACCAACTGTGACTTTTATATCTTTTGAGTAATTCTGACTAGAGAGAAACGCATCCTTTGAAAATAGTTCAGTGGCGTCTGTTTTGAAAAAAGGTTGCTAAGTCATGGTTACAGCATGTAGATGGTGCACAAACTTCTCATTGCCCACTTTCAGTTTTGCTCCGTTTCCTCTGACCTTTAGCCAGGCCTTCTCAGTCGTGTGCCACTTGGCTAGCATCAATAAGAATGAGCATTACACTTACGGGCTCCTTTGTAAGAACGCCCTTAGACTCCAAGCTGGGAGTTTTTTTTTTTTTTTTTGGCCTGGCCTCAGACTTGACCCTAAAGCTTGAGGAAAGATTTAGCACTTCTGCTTCCCACTCTTGGTGTTCCCACCCAGACAGTTTGCTCTTGGTATCTGGCTTTCCCTTTCTTGGCTACCCCAGGGAATCATCTGCTTGGCCAAGTCTCTGTCTCTGAGACACAGTGGCTGACATGATTTTACACAAGAGGAATTCTACAAGAATTCTACGTAAGAGGAATTCAGGAAAGCCCTACCCTGGTCTTTGAAGGTGATCTTAGCTGTCTAGGTAGTAGCTGGCTATCAGCTGGTTGTCATGAACCCTTTAGTAGAAAGATGATTATTTATGCTATCAGCATTTCTCAAATGTTAGAGTGCATCTGGATCTCCAGGAGAGCTTGTTAAAACCTGATAAAACGGTCCCCAAATTGCTGTTTCAGTAGCCCTAGGGTGGGACCTGAGTATGTGCATTTCTCATAAACTCCAGGTGATGCTGACGCTGCTTGTCTGTGGACCACACTTCGAATAACCTTGTACTATATGATCTAGCTCAGCGGTTCTGGTGTGGGAGGTGGGAGCAATGATGAATCAGAATAACCTAGAGAAAATTTTAAAAATTTACATATCAGCTTAGCCCTCCTAAGTATTTTGGGCTTTGGTGTATGTCCTCAGATTGGACTAGGGCCTGAGAAAGAGAGTGGGGCTCTGGACAAAAGCAACTGACTTGTTCTCCTCTGTATCTATCAGTTTTTTTCATCTCTGCTATCATACATGGAGCTTGGCTTGGCAGGTGGGGGATTGCTGCAAAAGAGAATATCTATGCTCACTGTGGTCAAGTGGCACTGGGGTCAGAGATACTGTAAAGCATCTAGCTAGGTCAGTGGTTTGCAGGACCCAGACCATGCTGAGGAGAGGGCAAAATTTAAGGGGGTGCCAAAAACCTCAGTAATTAATACCATCAATATTTTAATGCAATATTTTTAAAATTAAAGTTTATGCAAAAAAGTCTATGATGAATACAATATCAACTTTTTAAATAAAGACAGCATCAATATAACGAATTTTCCCTTTCCATCCCTTGTTGAATTTCAGAATTGTCTGGGGAGTTTAAAAAAATATAAATAGTTAGGTCCCTTTCCCAGATATTCTTATTTAATTAGTCAGGAAGTGAAGCCTAACCTTTGGTATGTACAGTGATGATTAAGAACCACTGAGCTACACCAACAAATGTTGGTCTCTGGAGGTGAGGGAGTGGTGGTATGTGGGCATCCAGGCTGCAGGAGGGCCAGGGAGGTGAGTAAACTAGGTGCGGGTAACCCACCCAGATTTGGAAAGGTGACAACACAAAATGTTGGCAACAGAACACTAGCACAGACTCTGGTTCCTGAGAAAAATTATATAACTATACAGGTTTCTAGATTTAGAAGAGCAGAGTGAGGTACAGCCTATTGAGTTGAGATTCTGACACAGAAACCACAGAAGACTGGGTCACTGGAACTGGGATAGAAGGTTTGGGTTCTGGAAGTAGTAAACAAAGTCAACTCAGGATTTGATGCTAAGTCACCTAGATACTGAACTAAGTATCCTTCAGAATTTCCCTGTTCAGGTGTAAGCTTGATCACAGAGCTCTGAGTAAAAGAAAGCATTTGGCAAACATTATAGAAAAGATATCAAAATTCATTTTCGCTGAAATTTAAATGTTAGCTAGAGAAAACTGTTGGCTGTTGATCAACAAAGAAAAATACTTTATGAAATAGGATTATGAAGTTGTGTTTGTGCTTATTGAAAAGGTACAGAACCTGAAAGGGAAATAAGTTTTACAGTAATGTTGTATATTTTGGGCACAAAGTGCCCTTCCTATTTCTCAACCATGTATGCTCTTATTTTTCCATTCCCTAGTGTCCACATTTCTGGAGAAAATAAGATCTTAGATTTAAAAATGAAGTACAGTAGCAGTCAACCTAAAAATATTTTAAAATGAAAAAGTAGAAACACATAGACATAGCTTCTTACCCTCTGCAGTATGTAGCATTTGTTATCTGGTTGGGTGAAGCATGTTCAGGAAGTGTTAACACCAGTTACACAAGTTTCCCCAAAGTGTCATGACCTACACAAAAGATTGAATAAGAATTTTAATCAAAACTTCTGAGCTCATAAATCAACTATACTTCAATTTAAAATAAATAAATAAATAAAAAGGAAAAACGTCTGAGCTTCTTATTATTTTGATTTATTGCATGTTTTATGGAACACTAAAGTTATTTTTAAAAATTCATATAATGTTAAAAAGTTACTGTAATTTAGTTATTATAAAATTCCATTTTGTAAGCTGAACATGGCTGACTCTGGCTGCTAGGAATTTCAAGTCCGAATTTGTATCCTTACATAAATGGTTGTGTAAGACTTTATCAATAAAATGCTTTTTTTGCTTACTAAGTCTATCAACTTTGTATTTGACCTTCAGTTCCTCCTCTGCTCTTATTTATTTATTTGTTTGTTTGCAGTACGCGGGCCTCTCACTGTTGTGGCCTCTCCCCCTGCGGAGCACAGGCTCCGGACGCGCAGGCTCAGCGGCCATGGCTCACGGGTCCAGCCGCTCCGCGGCATGTGGGATCTTTCCGGACCAGGGCACGAACCCGTGTCCCCTGCATCGGCAGGCAAACTCTCAACCACTGCGCCACGAGGGAAGCCCAATCTGCTCTTATTTATTATGTCAGAGACACAGATGCAGACACATAACACTGCTTCCCAGATATGTATATATCATTTAAAAATCAATTTTATCGAGGTACAATTTACATAAAATAAATTCACTTTAAATGTAGAGTTTTGTGAGTTATAGCAAATACATATAACTTTGGAGCCACGACCACAATTAAGATACAGAAAACTTCCATCATCCTAAAATGTTTCCTGTGTTCCTTCCCATTCAATTCTGTATTCCCTGAACAATTCTATGTTCAGGTAAATGTTGCTCAGCTTTCTATCTCTAGACTATATTTATCTTTTGAAGAGTTTCATATAAGTGCAATTATACAGTACGCACTCTTATGCACACATAAATCAGCATAATTTTTTTATGTTTACCCATTTTGTTGCATGAATTATTAGTTTTTTCCCTTTTATTGCTGCACAACATTCCATCATATGGCTATATGGATATATCATATTTTATCCAATCGCCTGTTGGTGGATATTTCACTTGTTTTCAGGTTTTGGTTAATATGAGTGAAACTTCTATAAATATGTATGCAAATACAATGTCTGTAAAAACATTCTGCCATTTTTCTTGGATAAGAATTACCAAATTCCAAGAGTGAAAATTGTTGGGACATAAATTTAGTATATTCTTACATTTTTAAGAAATCACCAAAATGTTTTCCAAAATGATTGCACCATTTTCATACAAATTTACATAATGTTTTGTTTTCATAGAAACCTATATAATGGCTACATATAAAAAATTCAAAGCAGAAAGTAACTGTACACACTTAGGGTGAACTCTGCTTTATGCATTTGTGTGTCCCCCAGCATGCAGCAGAGACAATACACAGAGTATACAGAAAAGGCAGTTCGTATACAACATGAATTTGTTGTATAAATGAGTGAATTAATTTTCCCAAATGATTGCCTTAAACTTAATTCATAGAACAGATATGCTGAGTAAATGACATAATATATATCAAGCACTCAGTCCAGTACTTGGCACATAATAAAAGTTTAGTATATTTATTATTCTATAAATGCAATGTGTTCATGGAAAATAAAACTGGTATTATTAAATTTGCTAAAACACCACATACCACCTTTAAAATTTCTAAGTTATAAAATATGTCTTGCTGAATCCAATGGGGTTTTTTAGTGGTTTGGCTAAGATATATCTCTGTGGAGATCCTAGTGCTGTATCTCTTTTATTCTTCTAAAACCCAGTAAATGTGAATTATAACATTAAATGTTTTTATGCCTCCATAATTGTTTACTAATTAATTAACAAAATACAAGCATTTGTTCATTCACCATAATTATGTTCATAATGAATGAGGGAATTTGTAGAACTGAAATTCTTACTGATGCCTTTGAAATTACGATTGTGATAGGAAACGTTGAAAAAAGTGGCTTGTTTTAGTTGTCAGGAATTGTTGGCTTACATAGTATGCTAAGACAGAAAGGAGAGCACAGAATACTGAAACTGTACATTTTTTTTAAAAAAAAGGGAAAGGAAGACTGTAAGTAGTTAAGAATAAAATCCGGTCACTTAATTATTAGATTGTAGTGGCAGCTGACTATTTGGTGTTACTGATGAAATCATCCAAGCACTGACGTGCAGAAGGGATGCATCTCCCTGAGGAAATGTTTTCGGACCCCCGCACAGGTGGCCCAAACCCTTGGAGAAGGTGGGTGGGGCTTGTTGGGAGTGACGGTGATAGGAAGCAGGGGTTTGTTTGAAGGAGATAAGTAAGATCTGCCAAAATCAAAAGTATAGCATCTTAGAGAATCAAAGGCCACCTCAATACTGAAAATAATTTTGTTAAAAATAAAAAGAGGCATTAATGTGGAACAAATTTTCAGTTTGTGACATGTCATAGTAATTTCCTCTAAGGTGAGATACTGCTGAAGTATTTTGTTACAATGTTTCTTAAACTTTCAGTCTTCTGGGAAATACTTTTCGAAGAAGAATGGCAAGAAAGAAGTGTGGTGAATGAATTGAGACAACATTGCAGAGTGATTTCTCACCTTCAGTGTGGAGGTTCATTTGTCAGTCCACCTGCTCATACATTCACACTTGTTAAATGCTGCCTTTTTGAGTGCCAGTTATTTGACAGGCTCTCTGCCAGACTCTATAGATAGAAATGTGAATATGAAAAGCACAGAGGAGTTCCCAGCCTGGCAGGGGTGATTTATACAAACTGCCAATTATAATGCAGTGTGTTAGCTGCTATAATTGACGTATGTACATATTTTTAAAGCTGTAAGGTGTTAGGAGTGACTAATTCTATGTGAAATGGTATGGAGTAAATTCACAAGGCCAAGGAGAAGGACTCTTTGGTCCAGGAGAGAAAAAAGCAATAAAGAGTTGGACAAATGGCCCCTGACCAATCAGCTGGGGTGTAGGGAAGCTACCATGCATAGAAAATTCTCAGTGGACAGCAGTAGGTGCCACGTTCTCTCTGAGGATGTCCCATGGTGAACGCTACTCTATCACACGTGCAGTGCCTGACTCCTCCACCCTTGGACAAACATAGAGCCCAATGCAAAGGCATATACAAAGCCCATGGTTCTTAACAGACTGACTGGTCTTTCATCCCGGTTCACTTACTGTCTGTGTGACTTTTGTGAGTCATTTAACTTTTCTGCACGTTGATATCTTCATTTGTAAAGTAAGGATAATAAGAGTAGCTATCTCATAGGATTGTGTGTGGGTTTTTCTTAGGATTAAATGAAGTAATACGAGTTAAAATCATTAGAACTATGTCCACACAAGAGTGTACTGAGTAAATGTTAATGGCTACTATATTTAGAGGAGAAGAAAAAGACTGTTTTCTAAATCTGCTGATTTAAAAAATAAATAAATTTATTTATTTATTTATTTTGGCTGCGTTGGGTTTTTTTGCTGGGCGCAGGCTTTCTCTAGTCGAGGTGAAGCGGGGACTACTCTTTGTTGCGGTGCGCGGGCTTCTCACTTCGGAGGTTTCTCTTGTTGCAGAGCACAGGCTCTAGGCACGTGGGCTTCAGTAGCTGTGGCACATGGACTTAGTTGCTCCACAGCATGTGGGATCTTCCCAGGCCAGGGCTCGAACCCGGGACCCCTGCATTGGAAGGCGGATTCTTAACCACTGCACCACCAGGGAAGCCCAAATCTGCTGATTTTTGAGGCATGGTCCTCTGAAGTTGTACCCAGCTAAATTCTTGTTGATTTCAAGAAGTGGCAGGGCTGTCTACAGAAGCTGGATGCTCCTCTGTATTACAAAGAAATGACAAAGCAAAGACAGGATTTGAATCTATTTAATGATGAAAGGAGTGCAGAGCGTAGCTCCTTTTTTTGCTGAACAAATTCTTTCTTGTTTTTTTCAAGAGGCAGTGATATTTTATTTTATTTATTTTTTGCATCTCACTCTATTTATTTATTTATATTTAACATCTTTATTGGAGTGTAATTGCTTTACAGTGGTGTGTTAGTTTCTGCTTTATAACAAAGTGAATCAGCTATACATATACTATATCTCCATATCTCCTTCCTCTTGGGTCTGCCTCCCACCCTCCCTATCCCACCCCTCTAGGTGGTCACAAAGCACCGAGCTGATCTCCCTGTGCTAGTGGTTCCCACTAGCTATCTATTTTCCATTTGGGAGTGTTTATATGTCCATGCCACACTCTCACTTCGTCCCAGCTTACCCTTCCTCCTCCATGTGTCCTCAAGTCCATTCTCTACATCTGCGTCTTTATTCTTGCTCTGCCCCTAGGTTCTTCAGAACCATTTTTTTTAGATTCCATATATATGTGTTAGCATACAGTATTTGCTTTTCTATTTCTGACTTACTTCACTCTGTATGACAGACTCTAGGTCCATCCATCGCACTACAAATAACTCATTTCATTTCTTTTTATGGCTGAGTAATATTCCATTGTATATATGTGCCATATCTTCTTTATCCATTCATCTGTCGATGGACACTTAGGTTGCTTCCATGTCCTGGTTATTGTAAATAGAGCTGCAATGAACATTGTGGTACATGACTCTTTCTGAATTATGGTTTTCTCAGGGTATATGCCCAGTAGTGGCATTGCTGGGTCGTATGGTAGTTCTATTTTTAGTTTTATAAGGAACCTCCATACTATTCTCCATAGTGGCTGTATCAATTTACATTCCCACCAGCAGTGCAAGAGGGTTCCCTTTTCTCCACACCCTCTCCAGCATTTATTGTTTGTAGATATTTTGATGATGGCCATTCTGACTGGTGTGAGGTGATACCTCATTGTAGTTTTGATTTGCGTTTCTCTAATGATTAGTGATGTTGAGCATCCTTTCATGTGTTTGCTGGCAATCTGTATATTTTCTTTGGAGAAATGTCTATTTAGGTCTTCTGCCCATTTTTGGATTTGTTTGTTTGCTTTTTCGATATTGAGCTGCATGAGCTGCATGTAAATTTTGGAGATTAATCCTTTGTCAGTTGCTTCATTTGCAAATATTTTCTGCCATTCTGAGGGTGTCTTTTCGTATTGCTTATGGTTTCCTTTGCTGTGCAAAGCTTTTAAGTTTCATTAGGTCCCATTTGTTTATTTTTGTTTTTATTTCCATTTCTCTAGGAGGTGGGTCAAAAAGGATCTTGCTGTGATTTATATCATAGAGTGTTCTGCCTATATTTTCCTCTAAGAGTTTTATAGTGTCTGGCCTTACATTTAGGTCTTTAATCCATTCTGAGCTTATTTTTGTATATGGTGTTAGGGAGTGTTCTAATTTCATTCTTTTACGTGTGGCTGTCCAGTTTTCCTGGCACCACTTACTGAAGAGGCTGTCTTTTTTCCATTGTATATTCTTGCCTCCTTTATCAAAAATAAGGTGACCGTATTGTGTGGGTTTATCTCTGGGCTTTCTATCCTGCTGAACAAATTCTTGAAGTAAGTCAGGGAGACTAGGATGCCCATTCTTATGACTCTATCTGACTGAGGCTTTAGAGTCCCTCTGCCTGTTCTAAAGGGATTCTCCCAAATGACTGATGTTTACCAAGCTCTATCAAATGAGTATTTAAACAGAGAATGAAATTGCTAAGCATTGTTACCCTCAAACTGCAAGTTGAGATGCAATATTGGGTTGTGAAATCAATTTAAAATTTCAGGACAAATTTTTTTTTAGATTGCAAATAATATGGGTATTATTTCATAAACTTCTAGTTTCACTTAATTTATATAAGCAATAATATGATGGCTGACGCTGTTATAGTGCCTGACACTGTTCTAAGAATTTTAATGTATAGTAACTCAGTTAATTCTCATAACAATCCTAGGAGATAAAGCTCATTTCCAACTTCATTTTGCAGGTGAGAAAACCAAGGGGTTAAACAACTTCACAAGGACAGAGAGTTGATATATTCCAGAGCCAAGGTGCAGACCTGGAAGTCTGGCTCTAGATGGTATGAGGTACGTGGTGATAATATATAATATACATCTTACTGTGGGTATGGGTCAAATGGGTTTGAAAGCCACTCTGATGCAGAGAAGATAGGCAGCCCCCACCATACCAGCATCCCTGGGCAAATGCACTAGCTCTGTAGGATTTCCAACCTCTTGGCAATCACAGCCAGTGTTAATATTCAGGTTACTTCTGAATCTTAGCCAAATGATTTAATCAATATAAGAATGAAAGAGGAAGGTAAGTGTATGCAAAAGAGTAAGATGTCAAAGTCGTCAAGGGCATGCTTTTAGGGAGAGAAAATGGTGAACTGCTAAGATGTGCAGATTACAAAAAAATCAGTTAATATCACGCACAAAACGTTATTTCAGAAAATAAATGTTAACTGTGCATCTTCTTATTCTAAGGATTGTGGGGAGCAAAGATAAGTAGAACAGGGTCCAATGTTCTCAAATAGTTTATAGTCCAATGGGCGAGACAAGCAAACACAAAATCTGAGTTAGACTATGACCTTGTAAGTTCAACAATAGAACTGAGAAGAAATGCAGTGAGCTTCTCAGTTGTACATAAGAGTGGCCACCAACTTGGCCTGGAGGATGAAAAAAGCTCATGGAGAAGCCAATCCTGGACCTGAATCTTGAGAGTAGAAGGAGGAGGGTGGATTTCAGGCTGAGGGAAGAATGTGTGTAATCAACTGAAAGGGTGGGAAGGTGGAGCATGTTTCTAGAACTCTGGGTTGTCCCAACTTAGTCACTACCATGTTCCCTAGTAGTAAGAATGTCTTTGGGAATAAACATTCTATTTTTTTCTACAACATCCTAATATTTGAAGACACACTGAACCTTGCCAAAATAGCTGCATGCTCCTAGGCTCTATTGCGTGTGCGTAACTGAATACTAATGCAGCTGGAAAAAGAAAATTTCTACAACATTATGCCTGTCCCTAATACATTCTAGCTGAATCTGCTTACCTAAGGGCTCAGTGTACTTCAAAGATCGAAATTCGATTGATTGATTGCCTTCCCTGGGAGCTGCTGCAGGCAGCAACTTTCCTTGCTTGTCTCAGTTAGATTAGGGCAAGTGTTCGCCACCTCTCCAGGGCAGAACAAGTCACGGGAATACCTTCTCCTCACTCTAGACACATGCTTTTAACGTTTCAATAAGCAACATTCGCTTTTTGCAAACCAGGTTCAGTTTAATGTGAAGTGATCCAATGTCATATGAAAAAATAATTGGCTTCATGCTTGGAAGAGCAGGGAGGAAAGGTGTATGTGTAATGGAAAGGAAAGCCTTGAGTGTCCCATAATGAGCCTGGACAATTTACTTCAATTCTCTGAGCCTCAGTTTCCTCATCTATAAAATGAAGATGTTGGAATAATTGACATGTTCTGGTTTTAAATGTTTGATTTTGAGGTTATTTTAGACTCTTGTTGAGAATCAAAAGAAATGATGTTTAAGGTTCAGGTAGCCCAGAGTCATACTATATTGTCTCTCCTACACCGACATCTTGAGGGAACCAAAATGGAAAAAGTGGGTTTCCTCTCTAAGCTGGACAAAGCTGTCCTCTGGACCTAGGCTGGGAAGTGGGACCCTCTGATTGTGCCCCTGATATTTTATCAGGTCTGTAAAACTGCATTTGCTGGCAGCCTATGAGGCTGCTCTATTTGGGTCTCCTGTGTTGGTTTACCTCAGTGTGGAAAATGCCCAAGTTCTTGTGCATCATACACGTAAGGCCACTAGCTTGCAGAGACTGCAGAGGCTAAAAGCTGCATAAGGGAACAGAGCAGAACAACCCACGTGATGTCAAAGAATCAAGCTCTTGGGAACCTTTAAACCCACTGTACATATGCAGATAAATCCCCTTGAGAGTACAGGGTAGTATCTCCTCTTTGGAGACAATTATTATATTTACTTTCTTGCTTTCTGTTCTTGTGGAATGCACATTAACACAAGAGAAAGCCAGAGCTCTACTGGTCTAATGATATATATTTTATGGTTCTTTTGTTGAAAGTTCACCTCTTTTATTGGTTGTCTACTTGACTGTGGTTAAGGAAATGCCAAATCCTGCTCCTGTCCTGTTGCTATAGTGATTCCTGAGAGATAAAAGCCAGGCATGAAATATTCAGCTGTAAGTTGTATCAAACTAATGTTTAAATTAAAAATGGATTTTAATTTACTTATTAAAATATTTGAAATTTGGTGATCATGGAAGCTTTACTTACCAATTACCTCTGCCTTTTCCTCCTTGATTGCTGTTTCATGCAAACAGGTGCTTTCAGTGAGTGACTCACTTGTATTTTCTTATTCTCAGGTGAGAATCGCTGGATCACAGTGAAGGCAGTAGAGTGGCTGGATCAGCTGAAGGACCAGCATTTTGTTTTTTCAACAGTTTAACCATCCATTATTTGAAGGGAGCCATATAATTAATTTCAAATAAGAGATTTTAAAATACTTCTTTCCCTTCCCACTTGAACACTGGCTCAAATGTTTTTAAAGTCTCAATAATTATATTTTGGAAACTTGGTTTTGTTTCTACAATAGCTCCATTTTGTAGAATGCCTTCATCCAGTTTTGCTGGTGTGCCATGCTTACATTTCTGTCCATACATTTCAAGACAGAATAAGCTAACCTATTGGTGGTAGGTCAGAAATGTGGTACTGTGTCAGGTTCACACACAAGAGCAAAGATTGGAGAATGAATTATCAATAGATGGCGGTAGGTGGAAAGGAAGGTTTGTTTGGACAGCAGGTTGTCACTTGGGTATGGCAAACTTGGAGAATCCTCCCCAGCCCTTGCTTAGTATTGCACAGACCAGGCACCGGAAAACTTTTTTCTGTAATAGGCCAGAGAATAGCTATTTTTGGCTTTGCAGGCCATACCAACCTCTCTTGTAACTGCTCACTTCTGCCATTGTAGCATGACAGCAGTCATAGGCAGTATATAAATGAATGAGTGGCTGTGTTCCAATCAAACTTTTGTTTATGAACAATCAAATTTGAATTTTATGTGGCTCATGTGTGAATTTCATGTGTCACAAAATATTATACTTCTTTTGATTTTTTCCCCCAACCATTTAAAAATGTAAAAACTATTCTTAGCTTATGGCCACTAAAATAACAGGCAGTGGGCTGATTTGGCCAGCAGGCTGCTGTTTGCTCTCCTCTAGCATAGAATGTTTACAGGGTGGAATCTGGGCTCAGATGGTCTGTCTTTGAATTCTGCACTCTTCCATTCTACCTGTTTTACTTTGAGCAGTTAATTTCTCCTTGTCTTGGTTTCTTCATGTATACAGTGAGGTTGGTAATAATACCTACTCGTGGAGTTTTTAAGCTTTAAATAAGGGGATAGATAAGAGTGATTAGAATTCTTCTTAACATAGTAGCAGCTCACTAATAGGAGTAATTATCATCCACAGAGGACCTCAGGGCACTAGGGGAGATGTTCTGTCATTTTGGGACTGGAACAAAGTCAGTCGTAAGATTTGACATCTGTGGAAAAAGCCAGTGTGACTTACAGTGAGAATACGACCACCCCTCCTTTCCTCCGCAGTCACCAAAGCAATACAGGCTGCCTTTTGCCCACCTACCCGGCCACCATCTATGGCCTATTTATGATGAATGCTTCCCTGTGGAAATGGTTGCTGGTGCTTTGCATGCTGGCACCTTCTGTCACACAAAATTTAATCATTTTTATTTGCCTTTCTAAGTGTTGGCACAGTCATTTCAGGACTGGTCTCATCATTTTCAGATCTTATGATGGTCATTTTTTATACCTCATAAATCCAGAGAGGCAAATTTTTGCAGAACATCACACAGCTGTTGGGCAGCAGAGAACCGTCTTTCCAGAGTTGTCCATGAAAATACAAAGTTGTCTTTATGATGTTTACTGTTTTCTCTCCTTGTTTTACTGTTCCCATTTATTTTTGGTTCCTGGTCCTTTAGGGGAGCTTAGAGCTGAGGAATATTTGTTTTGAGGGGGAGGAATTTTTAAAATATCTTGAAGTTATCCTTCTGATGATTTTCTTTTTTTTTTTTTTTCGGTATGTGGGCCTCTCACTGTTGTAGCCTCTCCCGTTGCGGAGCACAGGCTCTGGAAACGCAGGCTCAACGGCCATGGCTCACGGGCCCAGCCGCTCCGCAGCGTGTGGGATCTTCCCAGACGGGGGCACGAACCCGTGTCCCCTGCATCGGCAGGCGGACTCTCAACCACTGCGCCACCAGGGAAGCCCTGATTTTCTTTTTTGATGATTGTTTTCAAATCTTACAAATCAGTTTTCCCCAGAGGCCAAATCATAATCTTAATTAATTTTATTTTAAAGGCACAAGCCATAAGAAGGAATGATGTACCAAAATATTCTAATTTAGGAAAATCCAGGTGGCAATTTGGAGAATTTCGTAATAGAGACCACTGACAACACTTTTTTTTGTTTCTTAAAAATGGTGTCAGACATTTTCTGAGATTGGTGATTTTCATAGGTTTGTGATTCCTATGAAAAATATTTTAGGTGGATGATTCTCTACTGAGTTGTGTTGTAATTAGTTCTGTTTTTAAAAAACTTAATTATATTATTCATTCATTCAAATCATAAAAACCTGGGCTCTGGAGTCAGTTCTAATCTTGGCTCCATCATTTACTAACTTTGTAACTTTAAATGAGTTATTTAAGCTCCCTTTGCTCAATTTTCTTCTCTGTAAAAAACGGGGGTAATAATCACATGCATTTCATAGAATTGTGAAGAATAAAAGTCATAATTCATAAAAATTTCTTAGAATGGTGCCTAGCACAGAATAAGAATTCAAGAAATGTTAACTTTTTATTCTTTAATTATTCATTAGGGAGTTCACTTGTCTCTATTATGCTCAGACCTTGACCCTGTTGACCTGAAACAAATAGACTGCCAGATATTTTTCCAGCAAAGATGGGCTTATTCAGGATCAGCAGAGAATTACAATTCAGGGCAAGGCATGTGCAAGTCCCCACACAGCAAGGGAAGGAGAACATTTTTATAGAGGGGGAAAAGAAGTTGGGAGGGTTACAGTAAGCATAGAGCCCATGGCTTTTCATTGGCCGAGTTGTTGCCAGAAAAGAAGAGTCTTTCCTCTCTCTGTTGGGCTCTGCTATCCTCACAGGGTGTGGGAGCTCTCCCAACTCTATTTTACAGAGGTTTCTGTTTATTAATTTTTCACTTACTAGCTGTGTGACCTTAGGCAATTTGCTTTAACTCATAATGAGCATCTTAAATTTTTTAAGGAAACTTTCTCAACACATCAGATTAACAATTTGAAATAGGAGAAAGAAAGCAAATAATAGGAAAAAAGGAAAAGCAGTAGTTGAAATCCATTGCAAAAATGTACTCCAAAAACAGCCTTTCATCTCGGATTTGAAAGAATTCTGCTTGTGCATTAATAAAGGTTCCCCTTCTGTCTGATTCAAGCTCATGATATAAATTACTTTCAGGTACTGCTTCTACAATGCTCACAACCAGAAAGCGGGGTTATACATGATGCATAGGCAGGGATATCCTGCCTGAAAGCAAATGTATCATTTTGAAGAAGAATGAAGGAAACAGCCATGGCCAAGGCCAGCCACCAGAACATTCTACCTGTGAGCATGAGTCACAGAGTGCTTAAACAGACAAGCAAGAACCTACTTGAACTTTTAAAATGCTGGTAATAAAGAAACATACTTTTGGTCAAAACTAATTTTTTCCATAGCCATCCACAAGTCTGAATTCACATACTCCCGCAAAACTCCAAATGCAAATGAACATTTCTAGAGCACGTCGACAGTTTCATGGCCAGCATGCTTGATTGGTCTGCTGTCCTGGACTCTGAGTGAGTCATGGAGCCTAAGGGATCCATCTGCACTGGGGCTCTGTAGGTAGAGCAGATGGCAGTCCTGTTTCTACATGGCGGTTTGGGGATAACCACTCCCTTCTTAATGGGGAATAAAAATAGATTTCGTAAGTTCAGTAAAGGTTGCAATTAAACAGTTTGAAGATCTTTAAACTATTCAATAACTGATCCTACTTTTCCAATTTGTTCCCTCAAACTAAATTTGACCTTTCAGACTGACACAACTTTATGTATATTGGATTATTGAAGAGAGGAAGTAAAATCATTCCAAAGCATAGAGCTTAGACTTCACAGTCCTGAAGGCAAACTAATGAGGAACTAGAGACTGCCTTTAATTTCTTAATAACTTTTGTCTTCAGAACAGTAATGCTAATTTAGAAACACCTCGTTCTGCTCTTTCTTTACATTATTATTTTAAAAATTTATTTATTTTTGGCTGCATTGGGTCTTTGTTGCTGTGTGCAGGCTTTCTCTAGTTGCGGTGAGCGGGGGCTGCTCTTTGTTGCAGTACGTAGGCTTCTCATTGCGGTGCCTTCTCTTGTTGAGGAGCACGGGCTCTAGGCGCACAGGCTTCAGTAGTTGTGGTGCACGGGCTCAGTAGTTGTGGCTCGCGGGCTCCAGAGCTCAGGCTCAGTAGTTGTGGCACACGGGCTTAGTTGCTCCACAGCATGTGGGATCTTCCTGGACCAGGGCTCAAACCCATGTCCCCTGCACTGGCAGATGGATTCTTAATCACTGCACCACCAGGGAAGCCCCTTTACATGATTGAGAATCCGTTATTTTTTAAAGATTTAAGACATTAATTATAAAGGTGTTACATTTTTATTTAAAAAAAACTGTAAGTACTTGGTTGTTCAGATTTAACTTAAGTGTTAAAGAATACTTTATGAGGTAAAAAGAGAAGTTTAAAGTTCATACTTATTTGTTTACCAATACCATATTCCTCTTCTGGTTACTCCCAGGGACCTTATTTTCATAGCCAAAGTTACTTAAACTCTAACCGAAGCCTCAGCCCTGCCTTAGGCCCTATGATGCAGAGCTATTTTTAGTTTCCCCACTTTGCTGGTGAGAAAACTGAGGCAAGGAGATGGTAAGAAACTCACCCAGGATTGTCCAGCTCACATGGAGCAGAGCTGGGATTTGAACTTGGATGCTCTGTTCCCGGAGCCTGTGCTCTTAACCACATGCTCTGGGTCTCCCCAGTGCCTACCATAGAGAATAGACTCATTCTTTGGGTCCTCCTCCTTTACCCAAGCAGGATGGAAAAAAAAGAAGCACACACGAGAGTGGCAAAAAACCCCACAAAAACAAGGAACACAAAAATGCCACAGACTCTGTTGAATTCTAAAACATGAGCTCCCAAAATGTTTGGAACTGTAGCAGCCACCATAACTGCCTTCTTCCCCACGACACTTTGAAGGAGGTGTGGCATTCCCTGGGTTGCATAAATGCCACCACATTTGTGAGACATTAGTCTCACTACACTGTAGTCACATGTCATATATAGGAATCAGAAGGGCTAAATGACAAGCAAATTTTGACAAATCAACTTTCTCTCTCTCTCTTTTCTTAAAATGCTTGAGGGGGAAGGCAGTAAAAGCAAAGATAGAACATTATATTGGTTTCATTAAGGTTTTGCTTTGTCTGGCGTAACATTCTTAATTATGAAGACAAAAAGTGTTTTGATGAAGTGTTTTTGATCAGGTGGATGAATAACTATCTTTAATAGGTGGGTAATTCAGGTTTACATGCAGTGATATTAAATAGACACTAATGCTGTGGCCAAAGTCAAGTCTGTATAGCTTCCTCCACTTCTGCTGGTCCTCAGAATTCTTACTAAATTTTTCTTCTCAGGGCCCCTTTTTTCTCTCAACTGGAAAAATGCCCACTGGCATTTAATGAACCCCTGTACTCTCCACAACCTGGTTCATATCATGATGGTTTCATGTGGATCTCAATGTGCCAGCCCATCCAAAGCCCTGTTTGAATCAGTCTCCAGTTCCTAAGGCCGCTGGGTGCCCACGGTCCCCGCCCCCCCGAGCTCTAGCACTCTGCACAGCTTTCAAGTAGTTAACATTTCATGCATATGACTCGGTATTATCTCCACTGCTTCAGCTTAATAGTTTGAGGACTTTCTTTGTAACACCCATATTGTACGTGTAGTACTTCAAATGTATTTATGGACAATGTTAAATGAAGTCACCTCCCACAAAATAACTGCTTTAAAGCCCACTATTATATTTGATAATATTCTCATCCCTAGGGAAGAAAGCAGAAGAAATCATACTGCCATCGGCTAGTATGATTTGTGTAAGGAGTATTTTTTCTTAGAAATTGTGGCAGATATTGCTGTTTGCTTCCCAATATTCATTTTCCCTTGAGCAACGTACTCAGTTCTGGGCTATAAAAACTTATATAGGACTGGCACTTTGTGGATATGTAAGATAAAGCAGAGGCTTTGGAGTTCGATAGACTTGAATTCAAATTCTGGCTGCTCCTGGCTGTCATTGGTCAAGTTTTTCACCTTAATTTCCTTTACCAGCAAAATGAAGATGATAAAACCAAACTATCTAACTCAAAGAGGTTTGAGAGTTAAACTAAATCATGGAACTAAAAAATCTAATAGATACTAGGCATATATTTATTCCATAGACCTCTTATGAAGTTCCCCCAAAATCCTAGACTTTCTTATGGCCAAAAATAGAGCAAAACTGATTAGTATTATTAGTATGGACAAGCTTGTCAAAATTTCCCCTGACTCTGCACTTAGAATGTGCTGTTCCATCCTTAGACATATGCTAATTTGCTAAAAGAAAATGTGCTTATAGGTTTCAAATAAACTTTGATTCTATCTAATGCTACTTGTGTGATTACAAGTTCAGCCAGAAACCCTGATTTTTAATTGCTTCTTAAGAGCTAGTCAGGAAATATTCTCACATGTGTGTCACACAAACCCAGATATGGCAAAGTTAATGTCCTGGTAATTAAGGATTTAGGCTGAGAAATTTAAAAATTTTTTACAGTTAAAATATGTGCTCACAGATTAAAATGAATAAATGTTGGCCTTGACAATTTATCTTCTTGCAAGTTTTTCACAAGTACACCTGAATAAGGCAACAGGGATATAAGGGCAATGGGGAAGTATTAACCCTTTTTTTCTAGTGTACTTTAAAATTAGTATTATTACCCTTAAGTATTCAGATGGAAATGCATGACCTCATATACACTTGTTTTCCCATTTATGTGAACTACCTAGAAAAGCTCCCGAAGTACAATTGTTACTAATACATTATATATAATTCTGATTTCCTTCTTTTAAGGGAGATGGTAAATTCTGAGGTCAATTACAAGAAAGTGAAAAATGGGTGCCCTTTAGATCTATCTCTTCAGTGTTCCTGTTTTTTTGCTTTTATTCCTGTCCTTTTACATCTTCATTAAAGGCATTTATTATAATTGGACATATCTAATTGAAATGAAGCTCTCAGAAGCTTTTGCTGCAAGCACAAGAAAAAAATGTTAATTTTCAGACTGATTAACAATATTTTAAATTAAAGAATGATTTTATGAGCTTCCCAACCATGACAACTCAGATAAAGTTACTAAGTTGGGAAAAACTTAGAATACATAATATGTTTCAAATAATTATATTTGCTTATATTCAAAATGGTAGATCTGTTTGTTGTGATACCCCCAAAAGCCAAAATGACATATAGAAGGTGGTTTAATGTTTTATTAACTAGAATTATGACATGCTAGAGAATGCTAACCCAGTCTATGGAAAGGAAAACAATTTATTCAACAAGCTCATGATGTCAAAGGATCGAATTGACCAGTGTTTTGACTCAGATCATCTCTAGCTTTCATTCCTTATTAATCCCCTTATTCTCTAGTCTTGCTAGACTAGACTATTATCAGTTCCTGGAACTCATCACACTTCTTGTCCTTGTTTTTCTTTTGCATATACTTCTGCACATGCTATTCTCTCTGCTTAGAGTAGTCTTTCCCATCCCTGAAATGTCCACATTCCCAGGCTAATACTTTTGTGCATCTATCATTCAATCATTCATTCACTTATTTGATGTTCATGAACAATCCAGCACCAGTGTGTATGCTGGGTGTGGGAGGGAGGCCGTTATAGCCCTGAACACGACTCTCATGGCTCCTCCCTTCAGGGGATTTACAGCTCTGGCAGAAGGAGATTTCTCCATCCCATTCCCTTCCCGTGTTTCTTCTCAGCTTTGCCCCTAATGGGGAGAGTCTGTTAGCCTAATAATTTTCACATTAAAAAGAAACCTGCATCTGTTAGCCTTATAGATTAATTTACCTAATAGATTAATTTACCTAAGAGCTCTATAATGAGCCAATAATTCTAAGAGTCCACCATCACCTTCCTGAAAAGGAGCCATTCCTGCCTTGACCATCAGTGCACTAAAACTTTTGTGGAGCAGAAACCCTGGGTTGATGTTGAGGAGTAAAAAGCCAAAGTCAGAGAGAGAATAGAGCTAAATCCCAGATATTCATCCACTCTCTGAGTTAGAAGTCTCTCCTAAGCGTTACCATTTTACTCTGCTCTCACTATAATGTACTGCTATTTTCTGTCCCTTTGCCCATTTTTCCCACTAAACTTTAAGACCCCTACTAATCTCTGTGTCCTCAGAACGTAGCCCAGAGCTCAGCACATACCAGACACTCAATAAATATTTGTTTAATTAATGAATGAACCACAGCAGCCACCAGGTCTGGCTGTGAAGGTGACCTGCTGCACAACTGCAGGGGAACCATTCACATAGACCATAGTGTGAACAGTGCTGACTGGAGTCCTCCATTGTACAACCATATGCCCTGACTCTGGAATGGACTAATACTGTTACTCTCTGATAAATAGTAATCCATGCTAGTGTGTCTAAGTTCAGATACTAAAAGTATTTCACTTTCATTTTTAGTGCTTGGTCATTCATTTAAGTGTGAGGGAAAATAGGAGGGAAAACTTGTCTGTCCATACCATCCTGTAGTACATAATCTACTTATTTATTGCTGACTTATTGAAAATAAAATGGAATTGAGACTCAGACTTGGGTTTGAGTTAAGACCCCATCACTTAATGGGTAAATGACCACAAGAACATTAATTCTTCAGTCTGAGACTCAGTTTCTTCATTTGTGACAAGAGGATAAAAATATCTAGCTCCCGTATTTGTGGTCTAGAGGTCTATCCACCTTACTGTTCTCAACCAACAATCAGCTTTTGGTTTTACTGATATTCTGTATTAACTTTTCTGTTTTCTATTTCATTGATTTCTATTCTTATCTTTATAATTTTCCTTTTTGTGCTTGATTTGAGTTTAATTTGCTCTTTTTTTCTATTTCTCAATGTGGAATAGATCACAGATCATTGACTTTAGACCATTCCTACTTGATAAAATTTAACATTCGATGCTCTAAGTTTCCCTCTAAGCTCTGCTTTAACAGCACCCCACAAATTTTTTTCCTTAAATTTTTTTTTTAACTATGGGTTTGCAAGCAATGAATTCTCTTCATTTTGGCTTGTCTAAAAAAGGGTCTTTATTTCCAGTTAATTTCTGAAATAAATTTCCTCTGGGTAAAGAATTCTCAGTTGCAAGTTCATTCTACCTAGAATAAACTAGAGAAAATTCTAGGTTGAAAGAATTTTGTATTTTAAGGCTGTCACTAAATTTTCTTCTGTCTTGGATAGTTTCTGATGAGAAGTTTGTTGTAATTCTTATCTTCCTTCTTCTGTATATAATAATTTTTTCCTCTGGCTGTTTTTAAGATTTTCTACTTATTACCATGTTTTCTTTATGCATACAGTCCTTGGGATTTATTGAGTTTCTTGGAAATATAGGTTTATAATTTGTAACACATCTATAAAATTTTTGGTTATTATTTCTTAGACAAATGTTTTTGTCTCACCTTCTTTCTCTTCTTTTTCTGGGACTTCAATTACAATGTGTTAGACTACTTGATGTTGTCGTATGCATCTGTTTGTTTTTCATTCCTGTTTTTCTTTCTCTGCCTCATTTTGGAAGGTTGTATTATTATATTTTCAAGTTCACTGATTTTTTCCTTCTGCACTGTTTAATCTGCTCTTAATCCCACAAAAAATATATATATATATTGATTTAATATTTTAAAATACTTGTATATGTATAACTGATTCACTTTGTTATAAAGCAGAAACTAGCACACCATTGTAAAGCAATTATACTCCAATAAAGATGTAAAAAAAAGAAGAGTGGATCTAGCATGACACTTAGAGATAAAACACAAAAGTGTAATTCTATGTCAATTATATATAAAGTGTTTGAAAAGAAAAAAAAGGAAAAAAAACTTTTCTAATAAGTTTGCTGGGGTATTATTTTGGCGAGGTTAAAAAAAATTGAATAAACCTTGTCCACAAATAACTATTTTAAAATGAGTGTCTAGGTACTGAAGAAGTTATAGGAGAGTAAAAAGAATATTGAGCTTCAAAGCAGAAAATCTGAATTTTATTCCAAATTTCCTTACTTATTAGCTAAGTGATCTTGAGCAAGCTGCTAGTGACTTTAAGAGCAAGTTACTAATCTTTTCAGTGTGCGAACTATGGTTCAAAGACTTGCCATCTGTTTTGGGGACACAGTTTTATTGGAACACAGCCACGCCCATTAGTTTAAGTATTGTCTATGGCTGCTTTCACATTATGGCAGCAGATCTGAGTAGTTGTGACACAGACTTAATGGCCCACAATCTCTAAAGTAACTAATCTCTGTCCCATTTTAGAAAAAGTTTACTGACCTTAGCATTAGAGCCTCAGCTTTTTATCTGTAAAATACAAGTGATAGCACCCATATCACTGGTTTGCTGCTAGGATACTTACTGTGCTATACATGTATGAAAACCTTTAGTACAGTGCTTAGCACATAGCCATTACACAACAAATGCTTGTTAAATTGGAATTTAAAATTTCCATCCCCACTTAATGGTTGATTTAAAAACTAAACTATTTTCTTTTTAACCTTACTTTTATAGGGTGAAACAATTATCTGTCAAAAAGCAAAATTTCACATTTTCCCTTTTAAAAAACTCTGTTATTTGCTTAGTCATCATGACTTTGTCAAACAATATAACCTTTACGCTTCTTTGTCATAAATAATTAAAGTAATAATAGGATATTTTAAACTCTCTGGCTGATACAGTGCTGAACTCCACAGACTTGATACAAATAGAAAGGAAATAGTAGACTATTTCCCAGTTTTTAAATGGTAAAGACCATAATTTTCTTTAAACAGCAGCAAACATAAAAGCCTATAAGTTAAAATTATTGGTGGTTCTTTCTTGAATGACACTGTTAAAGATACAGGAGTATATTTTATTTCTGTTCTTGATGATTAGAAATATATCGTGTGAAAAATGAAATGATAATTTGGAAACAAAAATAAATAGGAATATTCTACTTAAGAGACTGTTCCAGCAACTGCATGCTGTGTACACTGTAATTCTTAGCTACTCATGCCTATTATGGCAAGTAAGTACATAAGGAGAGGCAAGTCACCAGGAAGTATTCCCTCCTTGTAGAACTGCTTTTATTAAATTGTTCTCTGCTGCGATCATCAGTACATTCTACAATGAAGTAATATATAAGAACATTATTGAACACATCCTGTCTGATCTTAGGACAATAATCATTGTACTAATCCTGATAAATTGCTGTTTCTAAGTTATGAACCATGTGCATTGAGGAACTGATCAGGTTTCCATTTTCCCATGAACTTGATAGAATGCTCAGGGCCACATTTATGACTCAATTGTGGCAATCATGAGTCTTCATGATGTACATTTTGCATTTTAGTATTCTTCCTGGTTGCATTTTATGTCCTTTGTTTCTTCTTTTTGCTCTGCTTTTATCTGCGCTAAGTATTTTATGTAACTTTGCAAGCCACATTCAATCTTTTCTGGAACAAGATTGGGTATAAATAGATAGGTAATTGGGAAGTAAGTGGGTAGGTTATTTCCCTAAAGTGCTAATATGTCTATTTGGTTCTCTCCTTGAAATACCTTATAAATAACACAACAAAATAACTCTCAGCTTAACACTTGATATATTTTACAATTTGAAGAGAAAGATTTAGTTATATTAGTTGCTTGGATCCCTACACCATACAAAAAGATTAAAATAATTCTGCAACTGATCCTCTGTCTTCTCTAAAGTAAGCCTGTGATTTCAATACTAAATTTTCTTTTAAATATCAACAAGAAGGAATGCTTATGGTCTGTATTTAAACCATTCAGTCATACTAATTTTATTTGCTTGATAAAGATTATTGGAATTGGTTGCATTTTAAAAAGCTTTACAAGTGGAACTACAAAAATATATATATTTCTAAATACATGACAAACCTTATTTACTAATTAAATAGGTATGTATTGAGCACTATGTGTCAAATACTGTTTGCAGAACTGTGGATACAGCAGTGAACAAGACAGAACTCTTTCCTCATGATACTTCTAAGAACAGCCATATCATAGCAGGGGAGTCTAAGAGTTGAGAAACAAATGGAGCAAATTTATAGTAACATTATCTTATTGATTCTGATCTATGTAGTATAATACTAAAAAATGCATGGTATTTTAAAAGAGATTTGTTGCCTACCAGGAGAGAAATCATAGAACCCTCATCTGGTTTTGGAGATAGGGTCAGGTAGATCAAGAAGGTGAATTTGACTCATATTGGCTTGATTCCCCTGAAAAGCCATTGGCCTGGAAGTGGCATCATGAACTTTTTCTTTAAGTAGGGGACTCACACTTCACTGCAGGGTGACTACAAAGACAGAATGGAAAATTAACACTGGTAGAAACAAGTATATCCTAGAGTGGGTCAATGTTGAGGAAACACCTATAAGCAAGGAGTAAAGATAGAAATTGAGGCTAAAGTTTAGTCTAACAGGAGTTAGAGATTGCCAGAGGTTAAAATAGGGCTGTGGCATCAGAAATTGCCGATTGTTAAAAAACAAAACAAAGCCCTTGCACTTATTCATAGTCCACCTGGTGTTTCATGTCTTCTTCCTTTTATTAAACCTGCTCTTCTGTCAGGAATTCTTTTCTCCTCTATCCTTCTAAACTCAGCGAGGCATCATCTTCTCCAGAACCTTCTGTGGTAATCCAGGTTGAATGAGATGCTCTTTATGGGTTCTCATACTACTCTGTACTTACCTCTATTATTTCTTTCACTATCTTACATATGAAATTCTCCTTTGAAGTGTCTGTAGCCCTCATTAGACTAAGAAGTTCTTTGATGGTCTGGACCATAACTTATTTCACTCTCCTTAATGCCACCTACTTTAGGTGTTAAATGATTTACTGAGTTAAACTGAACTGAATCAGGCAAGCAATAAAAAACCAGGGAACGTGAGGGCACTATAAATATCATGAATCACATACTCAAATACCCTCAGGGACTGACAGATAATATAAATAAATAAGCACATGCTCTGTTTAAGGGGAACAACTAGTCCAATCCAGACAGTTGTTACCATGTAGGATTGCAGCCCCATATTGCCAGACTGGAGGTTTTGGAGAAGCCAGAAGTCTCCATTTTTTAATATAAACATTCTTATCTTAGATCCTAGTGGCAATAAATTCAGTTTAAAGATTCTTTGGGGGCCAAAAAACCTGGCTCTTTCCAGCATGGGACCACCAATGTGTCTCTGCTGGTGATATCTGGTGATATTTCAACCAGGATTCTTTGCTGAAAACTATAAAAAACAACTATAGATATCTGATCCAAAAAAAGGTAAGAAAAAAATAAATATATTGGAAGGCTATAAGAGTAGGGATAGACAAAGAATTGGAGGAATAACTAAATTACCAGATTTAAGGCAGGACAGAGCCTGGGTAGTGCTAAGGAATCTTGGAGGCAAAAACTAATGGATACTGGAGTAGCTGGACTCCATCAGGCTTCTATCTGTGCCAAGTAACCATGACTTAAATTACTGGTAGGGTTGCCAGACTTAGCAAATAAAAACACTGGACACAAAGTTAAATTTGAATTTCAGATAAACAACCAATAATTTTTAGTATGTCCCATGCAATATTTTATTTTAACAATCCTAATACCAGTAACCAGAGTCTGACTTGCTTAATTTGGGTCACACACCTATCCTTAGCTCCCTAAGTGAAACATCAAGGAACACTGCAAGTCATGGAAGAGGGATAGATTTCTAAAAGAAAATCTGGGTCTTCAACCACAGGAAAGGGCAAGGAATGTTAGGATGTCGAAATGGACCATTCCCTTCCTTCTCATTCTCTCTCCCTCTTTCATCATGACAATTTATAAAATAATAATATTTTATAATAAAATAATAATAATTTATAAAATTAGTAAATACTCATTGAACAATCTACCCTAGCCACTAGGACAAGCACTATTCTAAGCACTAGGAAAACAGCATGAACAAAACAGACACAGATTTATATCTTTTCCAAGTCAATTCTCTTTCCATTCTGTTTCACAGAAAAGAAAATCACACATTCTTTGACCCACCTTAAGAGAGGAGTATAGTAACTTTCAATAAGCTGCAGAAACTTGCTTTTGTCCCACTATCAAAGCAGGTCCTGGGCCTATTTTTGCTGCCTTCCAGACTTCTAGAGACAAAGGTCAGACCTCAGTGCACTGTGTCCCTAATAACAAATGGCTCTCTGGGTGTTCTTGTTGAACCCCTCTCCCCAACCGTCTCTCAATCCCTAGACTTGTTTTGAGAGGGCTGGAGCCACCCATCAATCTTATTGAAGGAAGAGGGGCTGGGGCTCAAAAGATGGATTTTGCCAAAGAAAGTTCCTCACAAAAACCTCTTTCTCACCTGCACTCTCTTTCATCACCCTTTTGTAAATAAGATTTTATTTTTAGTGTTGTAAAACCAGCTTTTGGCTGGCTGTTTCCTGCAAATCTCTGCATATGGTCAGTCTCTAGAGCTATCTCAGTATTTTATGCAACATTTTTGGTCTGCACTCTAAACCAGGATGCCTGGGTTTAAACTGGAATCTGAGACCCATGACAATAGCTGTGAGACATTGAACAAGTTACTTGGCCTTTTTGTGCCTCAGTTTCCTCACCTAAAGAATGGAGTTTATAGAAATTCCTGCCTCATGTCTTTATCATGAGTTTTAAAATATGAAAAGTTCTTAGAACAGAGCCTGGCCCATTGTAAGACATTGTTATTTTATAGCCTTTTTCTGGGTCTCATTTGAAACTTCCAAATTAGCATCTTGTTGCTTTATTCTATTCCCTCTTAACCTTTTTATTCTCCTGTCCTTAGACTGATTGGGATTCAAATCCATCCAAGTCATTCATCCATACCTAGGCTTCTGCTGCTGATGACATTCTCACACATAAAAGATTTTTCCTCTTTTCTGCTATGTACAGTTCACATAATTATGAAAAATGAGGCTTTTCATCAAATTTTTCCTAAGCTGTCTGAAAAATCAACTTCTAAACTATTACCAAGCAAGAAAGAGAGAATGGTAATCATTTTTCTTTTTTAGTGGCAGCTAGAAGTTAGAGCTTTCTGGGGGAGGAATTTAGTAGTAACTGTCAATGCTGGTTTCTTTATTTTGTCTTTTAAGCAGGTAATTTTTCAGTGATAGTGAGTGACACTTTTGAAGTTAAGGTAATTATTTCCTACTATGTTGATGATGGCTGTGAATAATACTCCATTCTCAATTTGTGGCATAGTCAAGGAAACACATCTTTTTTAAATTGCTTTTCTCTGATTTTTCAAGGGTTATAATAGTTGAACTCTGAGTTCACAATAAGATCGTTGGAATCATAATTCAAATAATGTGAAATTGTACCACTGATTTCTTGATGCAAGACCTCTTAAATAACAACATAACAAAATTCAACATCTTACCTACTTAGTAGATTTTGGTTGCCAGAAGAGTACTTAGCATCTTTCCTTACTGAAGGTCTTAGAATCTTTGAATATTCTCCAGTGGAGATCAAGGCAGCTTATAATTCACAGACTTTAGGTAGGTTTTGTGAGCAGAAGAATTCTCAGCTATAAAAAAAAGCAGGAAAACAAATCCTCTAAGGAATTAGAACCTCATCTATCTCAGCAAAAAGAGATTAAAGCTCTTTTTGTGAAAACAGTTCTTCACATAGTAAAAAAGATTAGCCAAAAGATTTTTTTCTGAATTGGTTTTTATTAACTAAATAACTAGTTTTATGAATTCTTCTTTTCTTACTTGTTTGAATTTAGTTGGTTGTTTGACTTAATCAAATCTATCGGCTGTTTTGCATTATGAGAACCAACAATTCCTGAATGTATTCCATTAGATGCTGATCTGATGGGATATTCATTCATTCAGTCTTTATTTATTGAGCACCTGCTATGTGTCAGGGATAGTTATGCGGGATAAAAATGCAAACAAAACAGAAAAGATCTATGCTCACATCTAGTAGTGCAGAGGTGAAATAAACAAATAAACAAATAATTCTACATTTTCATGTAGTGAATAGTACTATGAAAAAAAGTAAGATGAGGTAAGAGTCTGAAGGACAGAGAAGGAGCTTATTGTTTTAGATGCGATGTTTTATATATTAATAGAAAGGTAAAAACTTTCTGAGAAAGTGATACCTGAGTAGCAATCAGAACAGGGTGAATGTGAAAGGCATAGAAATATCTGGGGAAGAACAGCGCAGGCAGAAGAATAGCAATGGGAAGGGTCCTAAGGCAAAAGAGTGGTTGACATATTCCAGGGACAAGGTGGTCAGTGTGGCCCAGGGAGGCATATGTGAGGCAGGTGTTGGTGGAGGAGAGACCAGATTGTGTAGGACTTTGTGGACCTCGGTCAGAACTCTGATTTCCATGCTGAGCTGATGTGAAGCCACTGGAGATATTTGAGTGTGTGTGTCTGTGTGTGTGTGTGTGTGTGACATAATTTGCTTTATGCTTTAAAAAAGATCCCTTGATCATTAAATAAAAAACATATGTTAGGTTGGGAGTGAGGGGTAGGATATTAATAGTATTTTTTATTCTTAAGACTTCTGTAGTCAAAAAAGTTTTGGAAACACTACATTAAACAAAGGTAAGAATTAATGGATTCTTAATTCTTAATTAATGGATTCTTAATTCTTTTGTTTTCGGGGAAAAAGAAAAGGGAGATTAGATGTACAAAGGAGCAGAGTGAAATAACCCTCATCCGTGGGCCCAGTGAGGCTTCCTGCCTTTCCTCAGGAGGTAGAGTCTGGAGCAAACAGAATGAGCACAATGCTGTGGTGCGAGGGCTTTGGAATCAGGCATGCAGCTGTGGAATCCTGACTTTGCCACTTCCTAGGTGTGGGGCTGCCAGTTGCTTTTTTTTTTTTTTTTACATTTTGAGCCTCTATTTTCTCTTCTAATAAAGAGGTGGTGATAGCTCCTTGATGGGGCTGTTGTGTAGACCATTCAAGATGATACATATGCAACTCATTTGTCTCTCTCCCTGGGTGGAATCTTGTTTTCACCAATGTGCCAACTGTGAAGCAAAACTTCACTCTTTACATTCACTAGAGAGAAACCACTCCAAATGTCAGTGAACAATGTGTATTTTACTAAAGATTTGGGGGTACAGTTGAGGTGGGCATTCATGTGGTAAAGGACGTAGCATGTCACTCCAAAACTCGCAGTTACTAGTTATCTTTCGCTGAGTGGGTAGACACTGCTAACTGTAACATTATATCCATACATCCCTTCTTCCTTTTAGCAACAGAAGCCTCCAACTTTTAGCTGAGAATATAGCTGCCCAGCTAGAGTTTTCTTAATTTTGGCCTCACGTGCATCCAGGTGTGACTAAGTAACCAAGCCAGGCCCGTGGGGTATGAATAGCAATGATATGTGCAATACCTGGGTCATCTTCTCTGAGTTAAAGCTGCTTGTCTTGGACTCTTTTTCCTATTTCCTGTGACCTAAAGAATACTGACAACCCAAACCACCTTAGAAACAACTATTCATCCCTGAACTATTAAGTGCTAGCAAAATAAACCACCTCATTTAAGCCATTATATTTTGAGGTCTTCTTGTTAGAGCAGCTTAGTCTATATTCTAATTATACACAGACCAGTTCTCAGTCTCAGATCTCTCTCTCTCCTCTTATCCTCCAGGGCCTAACTTTCTGGGCTACAGTCTCTCCCTTCCTGGATCTAATGCTTCCATCTCACTCCCTTTCACTCCTTCTCATGCAGTTCAATTTAACTTTTTTCTATTCCCTTCAAACATCTGTCCCCCATGCATCGCTTTTTTTTTTCTCTCTCTTTCTTTTTTTCTGTATACAAGGGGCTCTCCAGTCACTGGGGTGTATCTTCTTCAGAAAGTAGAAGAGAATTATAAATCACAAATGATATTTTCCCATGTTACCCATGGAAAACCCTCAAATAGAACCTGGTAGGTAACAGGTGCTCAGTGATGGGTTGTTCCATTTCCTATTTAGGCCTTTGTCTTCTCCAGGAGTTGACACTAGTTCTGGGACAAACTGGGAAGATTTAAAGATCTACTGTGGTGCTATAACCCTGCTATAGATCAAAACTGGGCCCTGGGAAAGATCCAGATCAGTGATAACCTAAGCCAGGTTTAGACATCTTAGGAATGCTTTGGGTCAAAGAGAACCTTCTCAGCGAATCTGAAACCTGGCTGATAATCTAAAGGTTGAATAATGTATAGATTCCAGGGTCCCACCACTGGAAAATCTGATTCCGTAGGTTTGCTGCAGGGTCAGGAAATTAGTGTTATTAGCAACCATATCAGGTAATTTTTTTTTTTTTTTTTTTTTTTTTTTTGCGGTACGCGGGCCTCTCACTGTTGTGGCCTCTCCCGTTGTGGAGCACAGGCTCCAGACACGCAGGCTCAGCGGCCATGGCTCACGGGCCCAGCCACTCCACGGCATGTGGGATCCTCCCGGACCGGGGCACGAACCCGTGTCCCCTGCATCGGCAGGTGGACTCTCAACCACTGCGCCACCAGGGAAGCCCCATATCAGGTACTTTTGATGCAGCCATTTAGCTGGTGCATGGACTAAAACTTTAGATATCATGAATCTAGGACTTTGCAAAACTTTAGGTAGTTCAGGTAATGCTCATTTCCACTACCTTTGCCCCCCTAACTCTCAGCTTCCCTGACAACACTAGAAAAGATTAAACTGATAATTCAGGCATAGGATAAGGAGCCTTAAATTTTTCCAACCACTTCAAACTATGGGCCAGATTCCACTCTCAAGTTTAGTCACATATGGCCAAGGACTACAATGGGTTTTGAGCACATCCAAGTAAGTATCACAATTTGGCTTGGTACACATATAAAAATCGCTAATGAAAGACAAAGGGAGAAGAACAGGAAATGGGAACACATCTGTTTGGAGGCCCAGCTACCTGATATGTTAGCTTTGGCAAACCTTGTATACTTTGTCCTGCCAAAGAAGCTGCTGACAAGGAAAATTGAAACACTGACCTCATATGGCTGGGATCAGTACCAGTAATGCCACTGTACATATTATTAGGCCTTCAAAACAGTTCCGGAGGTTGATCTGGGGCTCAACTTGGCAGCTCTGAGCCACACAGATCATTACCTACAATGGAAATTATGCACGTTTATTATCGAGATGATTTATTTTGAAAATGTTCATGGGCTAGAGCTCTAGAACTTGCATACAGAGAATAAATTCAACATTTAAACTAAATGCAGCAACTTCCAAACAGAAAAATGGGTAGTAAAATTTCAGAGTCCAAACATTATGCAGCAGATGCTAAAGGTCAGAAGAATGTATTAAAGGGAAAAGTGCCAGGGATCAGGGAATCAGAGGCAAGGAAAAGGCCTTTGGAGGCCCTCTTTCCCATCCTCTTCAAGGACAGGGATGCCCTCCAAGTCGTCTCCCATTGCTGACCATCTCCCTCACAGTGAAGACGATGGGAGGAGAAGCTGGAGGCTGCAGAGACAATGTTCAGGGGCCTTCACCACAAGACCAGGTACATGGGATTTTATTCTCTTTGTATATTTTAGTTTTAAGGAACATCAAGAAACACCATTTATAATGTAGAAATTCTGGGATTTAATTACATTTAACTTAATGGAAGCACTTATACAACCTTCTGATACTACTTTTGGATGTAGTTGTATTGAACTGTCATGAAAACAAGAGTTATTATTCAAAAGGCTCATCCTCTAGATTAGCACAATGGATTATGCAACTTGCCAAGATGTCAGGCATGAGTAAGAAATTACTTGCTCCTGTTTTGACAGAAATATATTCAAGCACTTTGGATTATCTTCTGGGCCTCAAGTGTTCAGAGAATCCCAACACTTGTCAAGAGATCCGTGCCAATTCAAATTATCCTGTTAGCCCGTTTTTGTGACATAGTAGGAGGTCTCAGTTTGGGCAAGAGGAGGGAAAACATATTTGTGTTCTACATGTCTGATGAGCATTTCTTCTGGACAATTCTATAATGTAGACTTTCTTATCTTTATCCCATTCCTCTTGTTTTTCTTCCCTCCCTCACCCTGGATCATGCAACTCATTCCCTAGCAAGTTTCCAGTACTAAGGCTTATTGAACCGCTACTTTGTATCAGGTTTTGTACTTGGAAAGTCACACACATACATTTATTTAATACTTTAAACACCTCTAAGTAAATGATATTATTCCCATTTTATAGGTGGAAGAAATTATTACTGAGAAAGGATATTAACTTGATCAAAATAATGAAACTAGTCAATGTTAGAGCTGGAATTTGAATCTATGTCTTCTAATTCCAATCCAGTGGTATTTCCATTATGTTATGCTGCTCTTCCATCACTGAAAACAAACACTTGGAAGTTAAGCACTTGGACTTTTGAAGTAAATGAATTCCAGAGCATATCTGAATTCAACTCGATAGAAATGTCATTTGATGAAAGGATTGATATACACAGACCATAGAGTATGGTACTAAATTCAAGTCATTTTGTTTCATGTCAATTAAGAAGTTTCAGTGAAAAGAACTGCACGAAGTCTGAACCTGAGAGAGCATACTCAACTCCCCAGGGGACAATGACACAAAATAAAAAACTTACCTTTACCAACTGGTACCCATGCTAACATGGTCTTAGAAATCCATGTTATGATGGAGCCTCTCAGGTAAAACAGTATTTCCCCCAGTTATAAATTTATTTTAATGGGGAAAGAAATACATTTGTAGTTGTAACACCTGCTATTGAGCTCTTGCTCTGACCTTTAAAAGCTATGTAGTTCTGGCAAATCTCAGCATCTCTAAGCCACTGTTTAGAGTTCCCTGTAAAATGGGCATTTATAACACTAGCCAGGCCAGTCCTCCTATCCACATTCAATGCTAGATTATACACTCTTTGGATTAGGGACTGTGTTTCTGTGTGTCTAGAAGAGTACTTGGCACAAAGGAGGGATCAATTCTTCATTGAATTTATGAAGTTAAAGTAAGTTAATGAATATGAAAGTAACTTGGAAACTATAAAGAGAGTTCAAAGTAATTATTATTTTTTTAAATAAACTACTTATTTTAGAATAGTTTTAGATTTACTAAAAAAAACTGTGAAGATAGTAAATAGAGTTCTCATATACCTCCACCCAGTTTCTTCTATTATTAAATCTTACACAGGCATGGTACACTTATTACAATTAATGAGCCAATACATTATTATTAACTAAAGTCCGCATTTTATTAATATTTTCTTAGTTGTTATGTAATGTCCATTTTCTTGTTCCTTGTTCTAGGATCTAACCCCATGGTACTGCATTTTGCCATTATGACTCTTTAGGCTCCTTTTGACTCTGACAGTTCTTAGACTTTGCTTATTTTTGATGACCTTGACAGCTTTAGGAAGGAATGGGTGAGTATTTTGCAGAATGTCCCTCAATTGGGATTTGTTATAATTAGATTGCAGTTATGTGTTTCGAGGAGGAAGGCTGAAGAGGTGAAGTGTCATCTTCATCACCTCATATCAAGGGTACATACTATCAACGCGACCCGTCCCTGTTGGTGTTAACCTCGAGCACCTGGCTGATGTAGTGTTTGTCAGGTTTTGCCACGGTGAAGTTACTTATTTTTTATCCCCTTTCCATACTGTGTTCTTTGGAAGGAAGTCTCTATGAGCAGCCCATACTTAAGTAGTTGGGTGTTATGTTCCATGTCCTTGAGGGTGGAGTATTGACATAATTTATTTGGAATTTTTCTTCATGGGAGATTACTCACCCCACTTATTTATTTATTCAATCATTTATTTATATCAACATAGACTATGGATATTTATTTTATACTTTGGGCTATGATCCAGTACTATTTATTGTGTTGCTCAAATGTAATTGTAAATTTTACTATTAATATTATTACCAAGCAAAATCTATAGTGGACTAGTATTCTGCTGAATTTTATTTGGTAGCCAGAAAGCTGATGGTGAAGTTCAAGATTTGTGTCTATTTTGTTCATTTCTGTACCTAGTGCATGGCTCATGTGCCTTATTAATACTTTTTGAATTAATATCTGAAATACAGTACTGAGTTACAACTGTCATTGATTATAAAGATCATGGGTAAAGAGATTTGTTGTTGCAGGATTTATATCCAGGATCACAAATGTTTGGTAGCCATTGAAACAACTTGCAGATTTATTGCTGGACTCCCGAATGTCCTTTCCTGCCCACACCACACTCTCTCATAATTGCAGCTGGAGCAGAAAATCTTACCCTCAGTGAACACCCACTGTGGGTACCATAGAGAAACATCACATGTAACACTGAGAAGTTTCATATATTCTATGAAATTCTCTGTTAACATAAAATGACCAGTATGGTTCTCCCCAGCTAGGCTCCAAAGTGGAGTGCAATCACATGGTTGAAATAGCAAGAAGCCTGTGAGAAGAAAGTAAAGCCCTGCTTCTTATCTGCCTTCAAAGCTCCCTTCATCTATCACTTAGAAGCACTCAGTTTGAATTTGGAGTGGGCGCCTTTGAGTGTGTACCCTGCTCTGCTCTGTTAGAGAATGAATCTTGAAGTTCCAACTAGTGCCAGTAGAACAACACAGGCATCAAGTTAAGTGGACTCCATCCCTCTGGTGCTGCTCCACATGGATATTTGTCTACAGTCAGGGACAAGTCCAAGTGTTGGCTTTAATTTATAGTGTCTGGCGGTTTCTACTGCTGGGATCTTAGCCAAAGCCAAGCTCTCTCCCTCTGTCTGTCTTTATCCATCTCATTCCTCAGTTAATATTTTGAAGTATTCTTCATGAATCCCTAAATGTGCCTTTTGGAACTTCACTATGATCCTCCCAACATCTGTTACACATTATTTCTAAATCATGATTCTGCCAAATTCTAGTTCTTTCTGGAGCAGAAAAATGTGGAGTTGAATTCTAATTGCATCATTCTTGGGCCAGTCATTAAAACTCTGTGAGCTAATGTCCTTATCTGCATGGAAGATAAAATAATACCTACTTGAACAAGATGGTATGGTGAGGATTAGAATTGATTATATAAAAGGTATTAGCCTACTGCAGGGGCTAAGTAAGTGGTAAATATTTGTTTATCTAAAGGTGCACAGGGAACTCTTCTCATAGAATAAATGAAATAATACACTAATAAGAAAACCAAGTGGGAAAAGGTATTAGAAAATGATTCTGAAGGAATTATACACATCCCTCATTGATGGGAGGTTGAGCAGGTTATTGTGCTGATTTGGCCAGTTTGTATTTATTACTTGAATGCCATTTGTCTGATCATGGCTGGGAACAGTCCAATTAATGAATTCTCTGGGACAGAGGACAATTGAAGGAGTTGAGACCAGGAACTCAACTCACCCCCAAATATGGGTCAATAATGGGAATAATAGATTTGATTTTGGAGTTCACCTCAAACCCTGAAATGAATGGAAGCAGGCAGCAGAGGCATCGGGGTGGGGGTAGCGGCTGTGTTCAAGGACAGACAGTGAGCCAAAAAACCAAATCTGGAACACAGGGATATATAAAGGAATATAGAATACAAGGGAAGGAGCAAGGCAAAGTCAAGAACCAAATCTAGTGGTGGTGGAACCGGTCAGGTGACCAAGAGCAGAACTGGAGTCTTGGTATAAAAAGGATTGACTAAGGATTTGCTCTAATTCTAGCCAGTTTCTAAAATAAGCTATCATTTTTAGGGGGTGCATTTGATCAGTTTCCTTTTTCCATACCATTGCATCTGCAAACCTATTCTATTGGCTTGTTTTTCTCCTGCTCTTGAATGAAATTTAAATAGGTTCCATGGCTTCCATGCTAGTTCTAAAATGTAACATGAAGAGTCTTAATTTTTAAGATAATAAACTGTCCAATCTAACCTAATGTTAGAATTTCAAACCTTCCTTCAATTTAAAACTTCTACACTCCATGCCAACCCACCTGTTGGGCTCAACTCTGGCTAGTGACCTGCAGTGGAGGAGAGGGCATGGTTAGCTGCTTCTCCACCTTTTCCCAAGACTGCCTGGCTGCTTTCTGCTCTCATTCATAATTCTATATCAAAGGCTGGAAGGGAAGGGAAGGGCTGCAGCACAGAGGAGAAAAGGAGAGGGAGCTTCAGATAAGTATACTTTCATCCATCACTTATGCCTTCCAGGATGTCAGCTACCTAATCATTCTTTCTTGATTGGTGCTTCTGTGAGTATTTGGACGTGTTCTCCTCCTCTGGGGGTCTCTCCAGCAGTTCTCTTGATGTAGGCAATTCCTCCACAGGCTGGCTGCTCTGTATTGTACCTGGGATCAACATATCCCCCTGGGAGTTTACAGGATATTCAAGCCCTGCTCCCGTCATAGGGTCCACATCAGTCACATTGTTAGGGAAGTGTAGACAGCTCCAAGGGAAGCCCATTTTACTGCAGACTGTGTATCCCTGGCCAGCCTCCCACATTTAGACTTTGATTTTTCTGGAGATCTGTTGCTAAGTCTTAGAGTGGCTCCTTTGAAATCACCCTCATACGGCTTGAGAAGATCAGTGGCAGTGAAGTCTGGCAACAATCTCACAACTCTCCTCTAAGGAAATCATCTCCGTGGCTCTTTAAACCAACTTTATCACACCCTTCCCCTTTATATATCCTGGAGATGAGCACTGGGCTCAGCGTCACAAAACTGGAGTCAGAGTCTCTCGGCAGCTCATGCATAGATGGTCAGGTGCTTATTGCTCTTGGTGTCTGGAGGTTGGCCAGCGTTCCAAGACCACAAGAAAAGTCACATCTAACATCTGGTTACCCAACCAGAAGCCTCTCTAAAGAATTTTCTTCTTGTGCTGCAGTCTTAGCTGCTGTTCTTGCATTTCCCTGTGGGGATGTTCAAGGGGCTTCACAGCTTCTCACACACAGTCTAAACTTCTCCTGAGAAGTCATTACATCTTCATGGTTAAAAGGACATGGTTTACTTTTAATGTTCAGTTAATAAACTGTGCCCTTTATTTCTTGGTACAAACTGTTTAGATCTCTCTGTGCCATACTTTCAACATTTTTGAATGGCATGATACTTAATGGATTTTTGTGAAGATTAAATGAAGCACTGGTTGTAAAGTACTGACCACAGTTCTTTGGAAAATTTGACTTCATGAAATAGATCAGCCTGTTTAAAGGAAGGCTCTTTTTGTGAGGATCTAGGGAGAATTAAAGCAGGGTTCATTTTATGTACTGGAGGTATTGGCTCAAGAGTACCCTTCTCTAGTAGAACAGAAGCAAAGTCATATTGGTATATGTATGGTTCAGATAGTATGTTCTGGTGAAAAATCAAAATAAAGCAGAGATATTTTGACAAATAAGCTTGCTTTATGATATATATATATGATGATATATATATTTAGTGTTTGTGTGTGTATATATATACATATATATAAAATTGTATAATACAATTATATATAATACTACAACCAAATATATATGGTTTTAAATGATCAAATCTTGTCTCTCTACATTTGATGAAGTGTTTGAAGCGATGATAACTAAATGCTGCAAGGCTGCCCCTCTGGGACCTAGTAGGAAATTACCCTGGGAAAACATGGCCTGTGGTTAAATGCATCTGAGTTGAGAGACTGAGAGAAAAGCTTCAGTGTTCATATTTTCATCACAGTTGCTGTACCAACTGTACTTTTTCTTCAGATTCAGTCTTTATCTCATCTTTAAGAATATTCTATGAGATTTTGCTAAATAGACTGCACAGTTTCACATAATTTCTAAAGAAGCCCCATCAATAAACCCTGTCACCGTAACTCTAATAGTCATGAATGTGGCTTAATAAACTCCATTTTAGGAAGGCTTGCCCAACAGCCCTCTGTACCCTCTTCTCTGTTACCAGCAGATACACCTAAAATAACCTAGCATGGACTTTCAAGTTCTTTTTTAAGAATCCAATTCTCAGCATTCATTATTTTTACTCTCTAGTTTTTGAGGTATTAGTCTAAATGTATGGAAACCAGTTGCATTTAAGAATGGTCTAAAAGGCCATTCATTAGACCTCGAGGAGTATTTAGGCACCCACCTATGATCCAGTTGAGAAATTATATAGCTAAAAGGTTAGAATAGAGCTAATGGATCCAAATCAGTTCTTTGAGTGTGGAAACATTGACTACAGAGTTCAATTTGGTATATTACTGTAATCTGTAAGAAAGAATTAACGTAGTAAAATTGGTCCAAAATATTTTTTTAACAGATACGTTTTGAGTTACCACCTTCCTTCTTATGAACGGGATTTTCTTAATGGGCAACACCAGTGCTCTAAAAGGAACCCTTAATGGTAGGGACAATTGTGGGACTGAATTCACATTTACATGTGTATGTGATCCAGGCTTTCAACTAAATATTGCAACACTAGCTTATCCTGTAATATGGTTGAATTCCAATCCTTCTGAGTTATTTAAACCCAGGTAGTTGAAACACTTCTGTTTTTTCAATATTTTCTTTTGACATTAGTTATCTTCTATGAGAGGTCCAGAGATAGTCCTAGAAAAGACAGAGCCTGGAACAAACCACATCTTTGCTCCCTTTCACAACCTCCCTCATAGTATAAACTTGTCTAGTACAGGGGCAAGTGGTTAAAAATATCTTTGCAATCTGAAAAACAGGGAAGAAGTCCAAAAACATGAAGGCTGAGAGAAGTGGAAATCAGGAGAGGAATTCTCATCACCTTGTCTGTGATGGGTATGTGGAAGGGTGAGCTATAGAGTGGATGGATGGATAGATCTGCCTTTCCCCACATCCTCAAGTGTACCCTAACAGGTCAGGTAACATTTAGGATGTGTCCTCTTATCAAAGAGGCTGGACACAACTATTCTAATTAATCAGAAAAACAAAAGGAGCATAACCGTCCTTGGGGAAAAAAAAACAAAAGACCTGTCTGAGTCTGAAGACCTATTTGGCTATTTAGTGATTGTGTGAGCTATGAGAAAATTCCTCAGTATCTCTGAACTTCAATTTCATCCAATATAAAATGGGTACATTAATACATACTCAACATGGTTTTGCTAGAATTCAATGAGAAAATATATACTAGAACTTTACAGATAAAGAGTGAATATTTGGACACATCACATGCTATGTTCCTCACTTCACAGGAGGTTTCTTAAATATAAAAAATACAGTGTAAGTTTCAAAGACAGGGCTAGCTAGGTTCAATACCTACCAAACATGTTAGAAAAATCTACAGGATCTGATATCTTCTGTGCAAATTTGGCTGAACCAAAAACAGTTCATCCAGACCTGAAGGCTATCTAAGAGTCAAATAAATTCACTCATTCAAAAAATAAGTATCGGATGGACTACTCTGTGCTAGATACTATGCTAAGTTCTGTGCATTTAATTTTTGCCCGGGCAAAGGTAAACTTAAATATGGGATTTATTCTGTCACAGTTGTTTAAATGACACCAATTAAGACAAGTAGTTCCAGAATTAGAGCTTTGTTTGCACTTCCAAATTAAATATGTGATGCAGCCAGGTATTAAAAAACAGGGATTGGTGGGGACTGTGGCACACTGGAGAGCTCAAATCCAACCCAAAGAGAGTCAAGTTCAAATTTACTAGAAATAAGCTGTCCTTCCCAAATAAAAAGATGGCAGAGTGTTGAACTGGCCTGATGGTTCTGAGTTTACGGTTCTCTCTTATACAGTCAGTTATAGACTCTGTTTATGATAGAAAAGAATTTGCAAATTCTAACATGCTATAACATTCTGGAGTTTCTGTTTTGTTTTGCTTTGTTTTTAACTGTTCTCTCTAACATTGATAGATGGCAGAGATAGCTGAAGATAAGAACTATGTGAGTCACCTCTTTTCAAGTCCTACTTCAGATCAGAGAAGAGAGAAGCAAGGAGCAGGTCTGTCTCTAATTGAGGCTAGCAGAATTATACTCTTTTTGATAAAACTCATCAGAAACGCAGTAGGGCACCTGCTCTCAGCCACAACATTGGGGCCCCTTTGAAGTAATATAAGGAAACAAATGATAAGTCACTTTTCTGGCCTGAATAACAGCAACATAGGATGGCCACCAGCAGCTACTAAGAACCCACACACTGTGGGCTGTACTAGTTCCCGTGAAAAGCATGTCAAGCACCTTGGTGGACAAAATATTCATTTGGAACCATTTCCTTAGAGGAAAAAATAAGCAGAATTTAATTTCTTGGGGGGGAAGAGATTTTGTGCTAGTTGATAATAGCATAGACAGAGCTAGTAAAGACAAACATGTACATAAACATCAAGGTAATTCAAGGGGTAAATGCATATAATGGGCTGATCAGAGATAATACACGTATTTCTTGGTTTAGGTAAAGTTTCCTATGAGAGGCAGGAATGAGAGAGTATTAGAACATTTCTGCTTGTCATGTTAATAAGATTCTAAAACAACTCAACTTTTTTGATACATTGTGTTTCTATGAAGAAATACTTAGTATGTTTGTGAGTTATATTGCACATTGAGACCAATGCACACCCTGGTCCACGTAGCCTTTCTTGTGTGCCAGGGCTTAGTTTCTCAATGACTTTTGGGAATTTCCACCTAGATATCCTGAAGATATCTCAAATTCTATACTCTAAAACATTACCTAACATATTTGTCCCCAATCTTCATATCTCACACCTCCTATTCCAGTTAATGTCGTTTGTATATTTATCCAGTCTCCCAAGCTACAAACCTTAAATTTAGTCACAGTTTTTTTTCCCTTTTCCACATGCATCTAATTGGTCATAAATGTTTACTTCATTGTTACAATTATTATTATTATTATTTTCTTTTTTTGCGGTACGCGGGCCTCTCACTGTTGTGGCCTCTCCCGTTGCGGAGTGCAGGCTCCGGACGCGCAGGCTGAGCGGCCATGGCTCACGGGCCCAGCCGCTCCGCGGCATGTGGGATCTTCCTGGACCGGGGCATGAACCCGCATCCCCTGCATCGGCAGGTGGACTCTCAACCACTGCGCCACCAGGGAAGCCCATTGTTACAATTATTATTCATCAGAAATGTATTTTGAATCCCAACTATTTGATTCATCCTCTTTGGTGCTTCCTTAGTTCAGATTCTCATCGCTTCACGTTTGGAATTTTTGGAATATTTTTCTTTTTATTCCTAAGAAGCTATTTACAACTGGATTTTAAATATTGTGTAAATAGTTGCCATGGAATCCTATAAATTGTACAAAAAATCAGGTGATAAAGGGAAAAACAGCCTCTGAGTTCTGAAGCTGACCCAGCACTCTCAGTGAGGTCTTAGTGTTGCAAGTAGATGGGCTGGAGCTCATGATAAGATTGTGATGTTCTTATTTTTCTCTTCTGTATCTAGTGATTGACAGTCTACTTAGTGAAGGGCTTTCTGTTTTCTCCCATTTATTTATTTATTGGTTTATTTCTTTTTAACAGTATGGGCTCATGGATTCTTATTTTATTCAATTCAATATATAATTTTATTCAGTTTATGATCTGTTATTATAATGAGTTATTTTGATGCTCTGATTGTCCCAGATTTGACCAACAGTAGCCTCTTCAAGCTGGCATCTGTGTCCTTTGACATGTCTCCATCATTCTTTGAGTACTTTCTTACTTTTTGGCAGGACAAAGCATTCTGGATTACAGCAAGCTAAAGAAACATGACAACTGAATGAAAAATGGATCCTGGCCTAATTCCTGGACCAGAAAAAAATTTTTTCTATAAAAGATATAACTGGAACAATTGGCCAAATTTGCTTAGATCTATAGATTATATTAGACTGTATCAAAGTTAATTTCTTGATTGTTAACTGACAGTATGTTCTTGTTTTAGTGAACTACACACTGCTGTGTTTGGGGGTAAATGGATATTATGTATGCAACTTACCCTCAAATGATATTTAGGAAAAAATAACAGTAGAGATTATATGTGTACATTGTAATATATATCAACTATTACATATGTATGAGAGAGACTGATAAAGCAAATGTGGTAAAATTTTATCAGTTGAGAAATCTAGGATATGGATATATGGAAATTTTTTATATTGTTTTTGCTATTTTTTTGTAATTCTGAAATGTTTTAAAACATAAAATTTAAGAAAATAAATACATAAATAAGATCTTGGCTGTTCTGAGAAGAATAAATTGTCAGGAAACAAAAATGGAGAAGAGAATCAATAAAGAAAGCTGCTATAGTAGTCTAGGGAGAAATGACCATAACATGGACCAGATGATAGAAGCAGTGGATGTAACAAGATGTAAACAGACTCAGGATAGAAGTTAGAGATAGAACTGACAGGACTTGGCTATGGATTGTACGTGGCAATGAGAAATGGGAGACATAAATGAGGATGTCTGGCTCTGGAGCTTCCGTAACTTGATGGATAGTAGTGTCATTAACAGATATGGGAACTTGGAGAGGAAAATTCTGCAGAGAAGGGGAAATCAAGTGCTTTTATTTGGAAATACAAAATTTGAAATAGGCGCTAGTCATTCAGATATTTGACACACCTGACAAACTTATATATGATGTACCTGAGCAACTCAGGGAAGAAGTTTGTGCTGGAAAAAAACTTATGGGGGTAGCCAGAATAAAGATGGTATTTAAAACCATGGAACTAGATGAAATTACCTAGAAAGTGAATGTGGAGGCAGAATAGAAGGCAGCCTTGAAACGGTAACATATTTCAGAGTGGATAGACAGCACCTGCCATGTAATTTCTGAGGCTCAGTGCAAAATAAAAATGCAGGGCCCTTTGCTCAAAAATTATTAAGAATTTCAAGATGTTGACAACAAAGCATTAAGCCATTTCGAGGCCATCTAAGGGCGCATGGGGGTCCCTGTGTGACTGCCCAGGTGCAGGCCCATGAAACCAGCACTGTGGATAGAGAAGGAACAGAGATTTCAGTCTCTGAGACTGCTATCTCACAAAAGCCAGGTTAGAAGAACTTCCAGGAAAAAAAGGATGTTGATTATTCTGAATATGTTTAGGTAGGTTCAGATGAAGTAGGAGAAATCTCTGTGAATTCGGCAACATGCTTTCTTGAAAAGTGTCATTGAAGAATATTGGACAGAGAGACCAACAGAGTAAGGTAGAGGTAAAAAAGTAGAGAGAGTGAGTATAATCAATCTATTTGAGGAAGTTTTGCTCTGAAGAGAAGCAGAGAGGTTGAGTGATAGATGAAGTGAAATTTGGGTTTTTATTTATTTTTAATGAGAAATGGAAGTTTGTGGACTGATGGTCATAATCCAGGAAAAGGGAGAGTGGTGATGCAAGAGAGTGAAACCTCTCTGTCCAATGGGATGATTTTTCTGACAGTGTTTCTCTGACTGCTCACATATAAGCAGCATGAGTATGGGGAGGAAATCCTCCATAGGAGTGTTTAGTTTCTGCTCAGATTGTGAGTAGAGGCACTGACTGTTATTTGTCCTGGCCTATCTTTTCAGGGATGAAAGTGCAGTGAACAGACTAGGAAAATACTGATAGAAATAAAAGACTCTCAACCTCCAGAGTAAGGGGCAGGCATGCTTACTCTCTAGCATAATAAACATAATGTCTTTATCGTAATGGGCGTGTTTAATGCCCATTACACAATATTCAGGTTCCCTAAGATAAGGGTTCCTCTACTGCAATGCAGCCCACGAATGTGCTGGTGTCAGCCTGTGGGAACTGGGGCTCAGGGAACCAGAGAAAAAGTTTTGATACTCTGGCTACCACTACTGCTGTGAATAATAAAACTCTTTATCTCTGATCCAGGAGGCCTGTGTCTTCTGCCAGCATCCATGAAATTGTGGCATCATGCTAATTTGTTAGTTTGTAAGTAGGGGGAAAAATAGACACTTTACAGTTCTTGACAATGAGTTCCAAAGGAAGCAAGAAGTCAGATAATTGAAGGTGTTTTCAAGAGAAGGATTAAAATCCAGGGATCATAGAATGTAACCTGAAAAAATAAGTAAGTCATGACAGAAAAATGGTGGTGGATAGTAAGTCGGTGTGAGAGAGAATGCATGCATGTGTGCATATGTGTTGGAGAGCTTCGTTAGATGGAAGAATTGTTTGGGTGTATCATCTTTGGGTGGAGATAATATACAGATTATGAAAGCAAGTCAGAGTGTGGAATGCTTGAAATCAGTATTTCAGAGGTAGCATAGTTTCTGGAGATGAGAAGATCCAGAGTATGACTGTGTAGTAAGTGGCTGAGGTTGGGTATTTGGGGAGTATTTCTGAGAAGATCTCAGAGGAAGGAGGGTGTTCAGGCTGTGATCCTAAATGCTTATATCTGCCATGCTATGGCCCTCACAGTTTCCCCTTGCCAAGCTCTTCAAGTAGGTGGTGGGAGTGGGCAGGGTGAAGGTATTGCTACTCTCGTTGACAATGCTCCTCTCATTGACCCTCAACCCTCAACCCTCACCTGCCCTGCCCTGTGCCCCTCTCTGTTGCCTGGGCCCCCTTGCCCTCAGTCTCCCTACTGGAGTCAGCCAGTGAAAGCACTGACTGAAGCTTGGAGGACAGGAGAGAGGAAAGAATTTAGTGTATTTGTTTCCCTCCTCTATTTCCTCTTGGCTTTTCTGTGGTTCTGGGAGTGACTAAGTCACCCCAGAATTAGAGTTTCTGTCAACCAGTCCCTCTTCGGTGACCCCAGCTCTCAACAGAGCTCTAACACCTTTTCCTTATTTGTCCCTTCAGGCCCATGAGCCATAAGTGCTTCCAAATAGTGCTAGTTCTCATATGCCTCAAAATCATACGTTGGTTCCCTTAACCCTGCCACAACTTGATTAACAGCCCCTCCATCAGAAACCCCCTTCCCAGTTCCCAGCTGGGTCTGCTATCTGTTTCCTGCTGGGACACTGACTGATGAAATGGTATGGGGCAGGGAGTTAGTGTCATGAGGTGACAGAGGACATCCTGATCCAAAATAGGATATCCATCTGTTCTCTCAACACAGCTGTGATGGGGTGCTTTATGTGCTGGGTTTTAGTGTCATGGTTATGGCTAACTTAATACAAATGTATTAGAAAGGTTTCCCATGCTTTTCTAGAAACTGAGTATCATATGAATTTTATCATGAGAAGTATTTGCTCTTTGGAGCTTTGAAAGAAGTAATTGACTCCAGCAACTGGACTGAGAGTTTTTTGGAAGCAATTTTAAAAAGGTTTTAAATATTTGTGTTCTTGTTATAGTCTCTTTTTCAATTTTGTTTTGAGTCAAATTTTGTTATATAATTTTCTTTCATATATGTCCATTTAAATAGAGATATTCAAATGTATAAGCATGTGCAATATATAGTTCTTTTTCAGCACACTTATCAAACGCTTATTGATCGGCTCTTCTATTTCAGGTACTACTATAATTTAAAATATCTATATCTTGATTTTTCCTCTTTACATTGGGTTTCTTTCAGAATTATACCTGATTACATACACCTATTTTGTTCAGTTTCTAGGAATCGGTTCTTTTTTTAAACAATTTTTATTGGAGTACAGTTGATTAAAATGTTGTGTTATTTTCTGCTATACAGCAAAGTAAAGTGGTTATACATAAATACACTCTTTTTCAGATTCTTTTCCCATATAGGTCATTACAGAGTATTGAAAAGCATTCCCTGTGCTATACAGTGGGTCCTTATTAGTTATCTATTTTATATATAGTAGTGTGTACATGTCAATCCCAATCTCCCAGCTTATCCCTCCCCCTCCCTTTCCCCTCGGTAACCATAAGTTTGTTTTCTACATCTGTGACTCTATTTCTGTTTTGTAAATAAGTTCATTTGTACCACTTTTTTAGATTCCACATGTAAGCGATATCATATGGTATTAGTCTTTCTCTGTCTGACTTACTTCACTCAGTATGACAATCTCTAGCTCCCTCTATGTTGCTGCAAATGGCATTATTTAGGAATCAGTTCTTGAATTTATTTGTCTATTTGAGGAAGTTTTACATCTTCTGCTTTTACATTAATGTATTTATCTGCTTTTATATTCCTTTATTCACATTTTATCTTGATAATTTACATAATCTTGCATTCTTCACTTTTTATTCTATTCCTTAATCTTCAATGACCACTATTTTCATTTACTTTCGTAAAAATTATACAACCTTTTTGTGTTTCCAAAATTTAAAAAAAGCTGTCATATAAAATTAAACACAAATAAGATCAAAATCACAAGTAATCCCAGCAATGAAACTTAGCATTTTAATATATATCCTTTCAATATAATCTGTCTGTCTGTATGTGTCAATACACTTTGGTTTTTAGTTCGCTTTTTATTTTTACAAAATTCAGAAAAGGCTGTACATGAATATTTATAACCTGCTTTTTTTTCACTAATAGTAGAGTGAGAAAAGGGGTTCATACTGTTAAATATTATTCAAAACATTTTTCACGGGTGTATACTTTCACACTTTATTCAATTTCTTATCTCTTATTATTAAGTAGTTATACTATTTCAAAAACTCATGTACTACAAATAACTTTTCAGTAACTATCACTGTCATTTCATAGTTGGTATGTATTTTATACTTATTAGCAAATTACTCTCCACTCTCAGAGAAGGTATGCAAAAAGGCCCATTCTGCCCATCCTCATTAAGATGTTGTCTTTTTAAACTATTGTCATTTTAAACTTAGCACTTTTTGATTAGTAGTAAAGTTGAACTTGGTTTCAAGTTTAATATTCAATTGTATTTATCCTTCTTTGAACTGTGTTCATGAATTGTGCCTATTTTCTATTTTAATGTTGGTGCTCTATGTGTAGCAGAGGATTAACTATTTGTTATGTATGTTTTAAATATTTTTTCTCAAGTCATTTTGCTGTTTTATTTTGTTATGTTGCTTTTGATGAAGTTTTACACTTTTTTATGTGTAGCCATGTTAAAGTTCTTTTAAATCATTTCTTTTACGCAGAAATTTTTTTCTACAGCAATCAGACATATAGGTTCCTTTGATTTTTTCTTATTCATCATTTTATTTTTTACATATATTTGTGTATATTCTATTTGTTCTGTTTCTATGGAGGACTCTGACAAATACATGTACTAAAAGTCATGAAGATGTTCTCCTCTGCATTTTTTAAAAAAATTATTGTATAATCTTTCACACTTAGATCTACAGTCCATCTAGAATTGACATACCATTTTGTCTTTTAAAACTGCATATCAGACTAGTAAATATTCACATGATATTACTGATGGCATCTTTGCAACGATTTGTAATCTTGATAAATATCTAAAAATGCTTCATTATTAAAACCTGGTTTTGTCTATTTATTTGAAAGAACCATTTTTAAAATTTCTTGATGAGTCTGGCTAATGGTTTATCAATTTTGTTTATCTTCTCAAAGAACCAGAAAGAAGAAAACAAATACCATATGCTAACACATATATATGGAATCTAAGAAAAAAAAAAAAAGGTCATGAAGAACCTAGGGGCAGGACAGGAATAAAGACGCAGACCTACGAGAGAGTGGACTTGAGGATATGGGGAGGGGGAAGGGTAAGCTGGAACAAAGTGAGAGAGTGGCATGGACATATATACACTACCAAACTAGAATAGATAGCTAGTGGGAAGCAGCCGCATAGCACAGGGAGATCAGCTCCTTCCTTTGTGACCACCTAGAGAGGTGGGATAGGGAGGGTGAGAGGGAGGGAGGGAGACGCAAGAGGGAAGAGATATGGGGATATATGTATATGTATAACTGATTCACTTTGTTAAAAAGCAGAAACTAACACACCATTGTAAAGCAATTATACTCCAATAAAGATGTAAAAAATAAAAATAAAAAATAAAAATTAAGTTAAAAATAAAAAAATAAAATTAAAAATTCTATTAAGGGAGTACCATTGGGTTATAAAATTAGTGAATTATTTTTGAGATACTGAATTTTATAAAATAACATTTTAACCTCTATTGAAATATCAATATCTCATGATTTTCACTTATTTACTTCTACAATAAATTACATTAATAAATTTCTTAAATATAATCTACTGAATTACCATTTCTTGATTTATCATTTTCATCATATTGTTCTGCTAGATTTAATGTTAAAACTCTGATTAACCTTTATTCATATGTGAGATTACCTAGTGGAATTTTCAAAATTAAGGATATATTCTATTAATCACAAAAAGAGGAAAAATAAGTGACTAAGTTCTCTTAATTAGTTTTTTTCTTTATTTAATAGTCTATGAATTTAAGGCCATAGATTTTATCCTGAATATTGCTTTGGCCACATCATGTACTATTTATTTTAGGAAGTGTCCATTAGTGACATTTTGTAAGTGGTCTATAATACAATGATCCAAGAATAATTTGAAATAGTGTTTAAAAATTTTAACTATCTTTTATTCAATCATTTATATTTCAAGCTTTATTGCTTTGTGATTATATAATGTACTTTGTGCACATTTTGCTTTTGAAATTAAGGTTATCTTTATGACTTATTGTTAATTATTGTAACTATCATGCTTTTGTTAGAAAAAAATACAGTCTTCATATGGTCAAAGTTAGATACTAGGTAAGTCAGTCTTATTATTTACAGTGTTCAAAATTACATTATTCATCTATCAACAGTTACTTGTCTACTTGATCAGTTAAAGCCCAAAGAAAATATATAAAATTTAATATTTTTGGAGAGGTTGTGGAGAAAAGGGAGCCCTCTTACCCTGTTGGTGGGACTGTAAATTGGTGTAGTTACTATGGAGAACAGTATGGAGGGTCCTTAAAAAACTAAAAATAGAACTACCATATGATCCAGCGATCCCACTCCTGATCATATATCTGGAAAAGATGAAAACTCTTAATTTGAAAAGATATGTGCATCCTACTCTTCATAGCAGCACTATTTGCAATAGCCAAGACATGGAAGCAACCTAAGTGTTCATGGACAAAGGAATGGATAAAGATGTGGTACATATATACAATGGACTATTACTCAGCCATAAAAAAGAATTAAATAATGCCATTTACAGGAACATGGGTGGACCTAGAGATTATTATACTAAGTGAAGTAAGCCAGACAGAGAAAGACAAATACCATATGATATCACTTATATGTGGAATCTAAAATATGACACAAATGAACTTATTTACAAAACAGAAACAGTCTCATAGACATAGAAAACAAACTTATGTTCACCAAAGGGGAAAGGGGGTGGGGGATGGATAAATTAGGAGTTCGGGATTAGCAGATACAAACTAGTACATATAAAATCGACAAACAACAAGGTCCTACTGTATAGCACAGGGAACTATATTCAATATCCTGCAATAAACCATAATGGAAAATAACGTGTATATATATATATAGCTGAATTACCTTGCTGTACAGCAGAAAGTAACACAACATTGTAAATCGACTATACTTCAATAAAAAAGTTATCTTCAGCTTATACTGACACTTTCTATTTAAATTCAGGACCAGAAGGTTTTCCCTTAATCTCATCAATCTTACTAACAATCTCATCTGTCTCCTTTCTCTTAGGCCAGAAATTTATGTCTCAATATAATTATTCACTTGATTTACCCCAAAATATACACACAAAAATCTCAGAATAACAATAACGACACCACCCCATGAATATGACCACCAGAAAAAAGCTTGAATTTTTTTCTCAATTATATTTGTCCTTTGCTTATATCCTGCTAGGGATGTACAGTTCAGTGTGTGACTTTCAAAGTCATTTGGAATTGTTCATTTCTGTGAAGTTATACCACCAAATGGTTAGACAATTATGTTCATGTGTTTAAGTTCCTTTTTATTTTTAGGAATTTCAAAAATTTATGTAATTTTTAAAATAATTATGTATACTATTGAATGGTGTCAAGCTAAAATCAACATAACAAACTAGCATCTCTCCCTGTTGGTGTTATTGTCTTCCTTTTACAATAAAGATTAATAAAATGATTTTTAGTTTTTCTTCCATTTAAAAAAATAAAATCAGGTGTGAATAACATGTGTTTATATGTGTATAATATATATGTATATGTGTGTATGTGTGTGTATATATTATCTCCCCAAAACCTTTCTTAGACAACTTATACTACACATGCACTTTTCCTCACTTTGTTTTTTTCATGTAACATCACTTTTTGCATTTTTTTTACTTCTACTGTGATCTCCCATGTATCACTGAGAGTTGAATTTTATAAAACTAATTTTTATTTTTCAAATTCAGGACTTTCTTCAGCTTAGGAGAATTTTCTTCTATTAAGTATTTTTCTTTTTTCTTATGGAGTCCCATTAAGTTTTTAAAAATATCTTCACCAATATACATAGGAAGAATTTCCATTCTCTGCCTTCTATGTCTCTCTCTCCTCACTTTTAAATCATGGTTGAAAGAACTCTTTTCCTATTCCTGGAATGCTTGAATCCCAAAGGATAGGTCTGCTTTTCCTTGAGATATTTATGTCCTTTAAGAGAGTAAATTCTGATATTGCTATTGAGAGAGACCAGATGAGTGACTCCTTCGTATTGAGTAAATGTGGAAATACCCACACAGAAACAAATAGGAAAAGCTGAGACACACAGGCCTATAGCAAACAAAGGAGTAGTTCTCTTTTCTTACTTCTGGTGACGGTTAAGTCATCATAATTATTATCCATGAGATAAAGATAAAGAGAATATGGAAAGACAGCCCAGGGACACTGTCATAGTTGTGCAAGGCTAAAAATTGACACCATCTAGAAAAGACAGGCCTGCTGAATGGAACGCAATAGAATCTTGTCTCCTGTCCAGGACTTTACTGTATAGCAAGTTGATGCAATACAACTGGTATTTGAAACCTAAGATATGTAAAATAGGTGAACAACAAAGATATATTGTAGAGCACAGGGAAAAATAGCCATTGTTTTGTAATGACTTTAAATGGAATAAAATCTATTAAAATGTTGAATCATTATGTTGTACACCTGAAACTAATATAATATTGTAAATCAACTTTACTTCAATTAAAAAAAAAAGAAACCTAAGGAAAGTTTAGCATATATCAAACTTGTCACACATTTATTGCCTATTAAGTGTTAGCTCAGGATAGAGCAGTTTAAAAACATTTCTCTTTTTTTTGTAGGTGCAGGAGAAAAGAAAGAAAGGTTGTATAGCTTGGTCAAGGTGATAATGAAATCCTGTGACTTGGAGAATCTGAAATAACATCTCTCTCAAGCCTTACCTTGTGCTCTAACCACAAACACTAGATTCTTTATAAACTACAACTACTCGTGGTCCCATGTGTAATCTCAGCAGTATTTTGTCAGAAATGTAATTCTTTCTTGAGGAGCTATCACTCAGAGTTTTATTTGTCCTTTTCCTGAGTGGAACATTGGATCACATTGTAGATAGCTGTATTGTAGCTTATTGATTTTAGTTTTTCTTGCTGTCTAGATGTCTTCTGTTCTTTTTCCCTTTCCTTTAACAAAGTTTAAATGAAACTTCCAAGCATAAAGATGTACAACATAAACTTCTAAATGCTGATTTGCTGAAAGAGTGTTCTATCACAATTACTATGCAGCTTTCATTCCGGAAAGATGGCAGCTTTACTTCCAGGCATTACATTCTTACTCAGCCCCGAAGAATGAGAATTACAAAGGGCAAAGTGAAAAGGGTTTTTTCCTCAGGAGAGTTAATTTGGGAAGAGGAACCCCCTAAGGAACATCTTAGTAACTAGAACTTAATGGCTACTAATAGCTAGAAGCAAGGCTGGGAAATGATGGACTGTGAGTTAGGTACACATGGTTGCCCTGTACTAATTCTGGACCTGGTTAGTAAAGAAGAAGGGAAATGGAATTTGAGAGGAAACCAGGGGATGTGCTAAATGGTTCTTTTCTTTTTGACCTTATTGGTGGCCTTTTGGTGACTTTATTCAGTGCCTATAGAGAAAACACTAACTTAGAAGACACAGAGTCTAACTGATAAAAATTAATTGAGTAATTACTAAACCACAGGACCTGTTCTGGAATCTTAGGATTCATTTATAAACAAGGTAGATGTGGTTCCCAATTTCATACATTTTAAGACTTTGTAAGGAAAATGTCCAGAATGTATAGACGTATAATGAGCCCTGCCAAAACAGAAATATACTGTTGAAAACAAATGAATATTATGGGAACCTAACCTAGTTTAAGTGGTAAAAAGATAAGACCTAAAAGATGAATATGATTTTGTAAGTCTAAGACCTAGCGTAAGGCAAGAGGGTGTCAGGCAGAAGAAACAGTGTCTAAGAAAGACTTGTGGAAGAGGAAGAAAATATAATACATTGCATGCATGGAGAATATACAGTGTGCCAGAGCATTAAAAAGTTGAAGGGAAGAGTCACGAGAAAAGAAGCAAGAGGTAGAGAAAGGGTCCAGATTATGATGGGCTTCCTATGAGACGTTTAGGTTTCAGATCCTTAAACAAAGGTCAATGAGAAGGCAAGGAAAGAGTTTAAATATGAGTGATGGGGACTTCCCTGGTGGCACAGTGGTTGGGAATCTGTCTGCCAATGCAGGGGACCCGGGTTCGAGCCCTGGTGTGGGAGGATCCCACGTGCTGCGGAGCAACTAAGCCCATGAGCCGCAGCTACTGAGCCTGTGCTCTGGACCCGCGAGCCACAACTGCTGAACCCCTGTGCCAGAACTACTGAAGCCCGCACACCTACAGCCCGTGCTCCGCAACAAGAGAGGCCACCGCAATGAAGCCCACACACCAAAACGGAGAGTAGCCTCCGCTCGCTGCAACTAGAGAAAGCCCGTGCGCAGCAACGAAGACCCAATGCAGCTAAAAATAAAAAAATAATAAATAAATAAATATGAGTGATGTATGATTGAATCTTTATTTTAACCAATCACTCTGACTGCCAGTAGACAGTGGAATGAGGGGAGGCAATAGGGCAAGTTATCATTCACAAATGAGAGTATGGAAGCTTAGGTTAGTATGACAACAGGGGCACTGGAGAAAAGTGGATGGATTCTTGTGGTATTAGGTAGTCGGATTTACCTATCTGGGTCACAGATTGGATGTGAGGGCTGAGGAATAAGGAAAGTCAGGCTAGTGATTTAAGTAACAGGTGACAATTACAGATCGGGAAGAATGACAGATTGGTAAGCTTGGAAGGAATCATTTAGTCCAACATCAATAATTTATAGATGAAAACTTGAAGCTAGAACGTGAAGAAACTTTTACAATAACTTTTTTTTCAGTGGTTGAGCTCAGATGAATTCATTTACCAAAATTTATTGAGTACCTATGGTTTTTCAGACCCTTTGGTTAGTACCTGGGAGTGCAGACAGAAACAATAAAGATTTGGTACCTGTTCGTCTCTCAAAGTTCAAGTTCAGGTTGATTAATTTCAGCCTGAGGTATTTTCCATGCAACCTCATGCATTTATTTGCTTCTTTCTGAGCATTTATATAGAGTTATACTCTATGGTATTTTATCCATATTTATTTATTTATTTGTTTGTTTGTTTGCGGTACGCGGGCCTCTCACTGTTGTGGCCTCTCCCCCTGCGGAGCACAGGCTCCGGACGCACAGGCTCAGCGGCCATGGCTTACAGGCCCAGCCGCTCCGCGGCATGTGGGATCTTCCCGGACCGGGGCACGAACCCGTGTCCCCTGCATCGGCAGGTGGACTCTCAACCACTGTGCCACCAGGGAAGCCCTATCCATCTTTAAATTAATACCTTTTGTGAAAAATTCTTTCACCAGTTTGAATCTGCATAACCTTGCATAATCTCACTTAAAACGTCACCATCATTTCTCCATATTGACTACACAAATAGTCTTTAAAAACACAGTTTTTCTCTAATATTATTTTGATCTGCCAGTTGAATAGCTCTACCTTTTCTATTATAGTTTAAAATAGTTACAGGCATAATTACCTCCAACTTCATTTATATTCTCTTAGTGTTCAAGACAGTGTAAATAATTGTGGTTGAGAATTTAAGTTTTTAGGCTTTAAAATTCCATTAGCTTTACTTAGTGAAGAGTGCTATGAGATTCTGAATACAAGTTTTAAAGTTGTTATTCTGATTTTTGAATGCTTTATATGAGAGAGTTTAAAGTTAAAACATTAAGTTCTTTAAATTTTTCATGAATATTTTAAAAACCACATTTTTTAAAGTATGGATTTTATTTCATACTTTGGTGCTTATTCTATTTTTCTCTCATGCAATGTATTTCATTAGAAAATCAGGGAAAGGTTTCCTTGACAACCATAAAAATAGATAAGTGCTTTTAATCTTGAGGTATGTGTTGCAATAGTGATTTTTTTGTGTGTTATGATTGATTTAATGCCATGTGAAAGTCTACGTGTTTTCAATATGGGAGTTTTCCTGGAAAATAAGTCTACAGAACCCCTGACTGTCATATTATTTTGCATTATGTGTTCTATCATTATAAGGGGTTAGCTTTTAAGTGGCTTCAAAAACAAATATTGGACACTAAACCTAAGTAAATGAGCTGTGGATCAAGAAAGAATGTGCAATTTCCTTCATTTTCAAATAGAATTAGTTTTTTTCTTATATTCTGCTCCAAAGTACATTTTGAAGGACTGAACTTAGATTTTATTTATAGTTTAATTTTGAACTTTTAATCAAAAATCTCCAACAGTAAGATTATACAATGATAGAATCATCTGCCTCTGGAGGTACTGAGTTCCCATCATTATAGAACTTGAATGACAAGATTGAATTTTTAGCATAGCAGATGTGGTGGTGTAGAATCCTGGTACATAGTGCTCATAAAAAGTAATGGTAAAAATGATGGCGGTGATGGTGATAGCAGTAATATATAGTATTTATCATTATTATTATAGCTAATAATGGGATGATTATATGTTTATTATTATAAATAATAATGAGATAGTGTATTGTAAATTCAAACATCGGATGGATGGCCAGATTGCATGTAAATTAGGAATATTTCCACACCTTAGATTTACTGGTTCCCTAAGATTTATATCTTTAAATTCTTCTTTCTAGATTACTTTAAATCAATGTTAATATATGAAACACTTTAAATAAAATCTTATATTCTAAACTGAGGAATTATCTTTTAAACTAATATTAATAAATATTATACACAGAACTAGTGTTTCAGTCATTCTGTAAGCATCAGATTGTCCCATATATCAAGGCTTTGACCTGTCTTGAGGAGTGATGGGACAAATTATTTTCCTGGTGCTGTTTGCTGTTCCAGCAATAGGATTGAATTGACTTTGTTCACTATACAATTTGGGTATATAGTCTCAGCATGGGACCCAGGAGGAACCCAGAGGTCTGTAAATATTTTCTTTTAAGGGTATAGATTATTTATTTACATTCTTTCTAACTTGATGTAAAAGCCACTATTATAAAAGGATTGTGGCACATTAAGAAATGATCTTCTCAGTTCCAGCAATGCCTGACTCTGACCTGACACTGTCAGCTGCTAAGGGAAAGTATACAATAGATGCTGTATCTGCCCCTGCTCCTAGGGGCCACCTTGCTCCTAATAAGTCCTTTGGAAATTTTATTGTATTGGGAATTTTATTTTACTTAAAGTGGAATGTGTACGTGGCCTCTGGCCATGAATCAACCTCTCTATCCTCGACCTACCATATATATTATATATTAGTTTTTAGTTATAAACCCTATTTTATTTTATTCTTTTAAAAATATTATTCTGAGAAAGGGAGTATAGGCTATGTCCAAGGGGATCCAGGAAACAAAACAAAAAAAGAATCAAGAAATCTTGAATGAGACAAAATTTAAAGATCAAGAAACATACAATTTAGCTTCAAATCGGGGCCTCCTTTCTTCTCTTCCAATTATTAAATAGAATTCGAACTGAACCTTCAGGAATTTCTTTGTATTGTTGCAATCTTTTCAAATCTGTTGTAATTCCTGTTCCTAAAATCCCACAGCGTTATGTTATTCTAGAACTTTGGGACTCAGTCTCTAGAAGAAGCAAAGTTGTCTGAGGACTTCAAAATATTTAAACTCATAGAGATCTGTTACATGTATATTCTTTAAAATAATGTGGTATTGGGGAATTTTAACTTAATTGCTCTATCTTAAAACACTTAAAAAATAGCATAATATCTTTTTCAGAATAGTACAATAAGAATAGAGGGCTCTCTGCTAGAGAGCATGAAATCAAAAGCATCACATTTTATATTAAAACCCCTAAAAATCTAGTCATTTCCGAAAAGCATTTCTGGCAAACCTTTATTGCTTAATTATTCATTAAGGTCTTTGTGTAGTAGATAAACTTCTGAAACAGAAATTTTAAAATATGATTTAATAGGAGGAGTTAGCAGACTATCTGAGAATTTCTGTTTTTTATTATAAACCTTTATTTAACTTTTTGTCTGTCCAATGTTTTAAATTGAAAAATAGCATGATAGGAAATCAGTAGCTCAGAGTTATAGGAAAGAGAGAGGCACTTTGTGGTGTGCATCCTATAAAACATAGGTTCTTGGTACTTACTTTTTTCATTGTGCTCTAGCTGTTTCCTAATTTTAGTCTCCTCCTCCTCCTTTTAGTTCAATGATAAGGCATCCCTAAACATAGGGCAAAGTCCTCATTGATCTCCCAGCATGAGATTCTCCTTGCTTGTTTTAAGATCCTGTTTGCCTGGCTTACTGCTGCATATGGGCAGTTTAAATGGCAGCTCAATGGCAATTGTCTATCCCATTGATGGGATTATGGAGGAAATGAACCCAGCCCTGTGTGCAGTCTGGGACATGGCACTGTATCAGTACTGGCTCATTGATTTGTGGACTGCCATTAGAATAACAAACAATAGAAAATCCATAAACTGAATGTCAAAAAAGGGAAAACAGAGAGAGAGAGAGAGAGAGAGAGAGAAGGCGGGGGGGGGGGGGGGGGGAGAGAGAGAGAGGGAGAGAGGCTGCTGCTGTATCAGCTGTTTTGTAAACTAGATTTACACTATGAGAAAAACTAGATTTACACTATGAGAAAATATATGCACTGCATATATTCCTTTCTTGGTAGAAATGTTCCAGCACTGATGAAAAAAGCTTCTTAACTATCTTTTCATTTCACAATTGACAATGTGATTTGAGATAATCACCTGAAACTTGAATTGTGGATCACAATAGTTGTGACTGGATTTCTGTTAACTATTGTTGAATATAACTCTGGTCTTTAAAAAAAAAAAAAAACTCAATCAATACTGAAAAAGAATTGCCAAATATTATCCAGACTCCCATTATGATTTTTATGAGCATATCACAGGTGGCCAAGTTGTTTTTAAAAGTTATTTTTCTTTGCCCCAGTGGTCTATAGAGTTCGAGATGTCTCTCATTAGTGATAAATCCATTTTGACCTTGTGCAGTTAGTGCCGAAGCATAAAGTAGAGCTCCATATTTCAAAGTCTATCCTTTGCTCAATAACACAACCACAAAATATATTGCAAATGATAAACTATATGAAATGAAAGTGTCAATAGTTATCTGGCCATTTTCATTCCAGTCTAGATGGTACAAAACACAGAAATTCATTATTATTGCAGAGAACTCAATTTTTTTAGAAGACCTTCAGGGAACCAAGATCGTGGTATGATTTAAACTGCGTGTATGTGTATCATGGTTTCAACTCATTTAAAAGAAGCTTTGTCTACACGACCTTAGTCAGAAAATAAAAAATTAGAAATTAACAAATGTGCTTCATTTCTCTTTTTTAGGAATACAACGAAGATCTAACAAGTTGTTCACTGAGTCTAAAACTGTCCCTCAGCAGAGAAACCACTTTTATCAGCAATTATTTTGTTTAAATGTATTGGTTTATTAAGCTTATCTTATTTAAGAATTAAAATTCTACTGCAGATATTAGCAGGGTATAATTTGATTTTTGCAAACACATTTTGTCAGAGTTAATTGTAGAAATTGATTTTGCAGCTAAACAAGTATAAAAGAGAAGCTTCGAGGGAAACTAACAATTAACGTTTCATGTTCCTCTTTATTTTAATACTGTGCTTTGAAACCACATTTTGTTAAAATTAAACTATTTTCTTTTTGCTCAGAGCAGTGTGGGTAGACTGAAGTTGTAATTTCTGAAGAGTGATGAGATCATTTTTGTTTAGAAAATATGTGAATTAAAAATAGCAAATATTCTGCAGCCACCTAAAAGCTAATATTTCACAAGCTCTTCATTAGGTACATGTTTTAAACTAGGATTTTAATAGCTAGGATTGAAGTTATGATGGGGGAAGAAAACCAGTGAATTTCATTTACAGACAAATTTTGTGTGTGTGTGTGTGTGTGTGTGTGTGTTTTCTTATGGCCCTATGACTTTCTTCTGCTAACCATAGGACATAATTTGTCTTGGTAGTCATCGTTCACTTTTTTTTTTTTTTTTTTTTTTTTTTTTTTTTTTTTTTTTTTTTTTTTTTTTTTGCGGTACGTGGGCCTCTCACTGTTGTGGCCTCTCCCGCCGCGGAGCACAGGCTCCGGACGCGCAGGCTCAGCGGCCATGGCTCACGGGCCCAGCCGCTCCGCGGCATATGGGATCCTCCCGGACCGGGGCACGAACCCGTATCCCCTGCATCGGCAGGCGGACTCTCAACCACTGCGCCACCAGGGAGGCCCTCCATCGTTCACTTTTTACTTGATTACTTGGTGAGGTCCATCTACCTTCAGGTCCCGTTTGAGTCAGGTATTTTTGCCTCAGAGAATATGAACTTATGGTTCTTAATTTGGAACTTTTATGGAAATAATTTCAGTTAAAAATAACAGAAGGAAAACAAAGTGAGTAAGGTGCTCATGAAATTTAGGTTAATAGTTCAATTAAAAATATACATTTAATTGCAGAGACCTTTAAAAATGAGTACAGGGGGCTTCCCTGGTGGCACAGTGGTTGAGAATCCGCCTGCCGATGCAGGGTACACGGGTTTGTGCCCCGGTCCGGGAGGATACCACATGCCGCGGAGCGGCTGGGCCCGTGAGCCATGGTCGCTGAGCCTGCGCGTCCGGAGCCTGTGCTCCGCAGGGGGAGAGGCCACAACAGTGAGAGGCCCACGTACCGCAAAAAAAAAAAAAAAAGGTACATATTTTTGAGTTAGTTTATTCATTGGTCATTGGTCCCAAGGTAGTTCTATTGTTCAGTGGTTTAGAGAACTAGGTTCCTTCTCACACTATCTTAAAATCCCTTGGGGCTTAATTTGTTGTGCTCTCTCCATGGGTACCATCTTCCCCTATTGATTCTGCCCTTATACTTTGTTGTCATCTCTTTGTATGTACTTTAGAAAAAATTTGTTAAGTCTCTGAGTACCTCACAAATCAGGTTTTACTATTACTAGCAGGATTTGTTGCACTTAGTAAAAAGTCTAGTTATTTCCTAATTTTCTCTTTTAAAACCAAGCTACTGATGCTGTTTCTCCCTTAACTGTTATACATCTTACTGCTCTTTATTTGGCTGAGATGCCCTTGCACTAATTATTTCGGTTTTCTATTCTTGGCTTGTTTTCTGACTCTGTTCCTGGTGGGATGAGTTATATATATTCCCCTCAGTTGGGTAGTAATATTTGGACTTACAGGTGGTGCCCCCAGAAGGAGAGAGGGCCTTAGGAAACAAAGCAAAATACCTCTTGATGGCACTTGAGGTTTTTTCTGTTTTGCGGAAATAACTGTACATCAAAATGTGCAATGACAGAAGTTCCATCACTGCACATAATCCACTGCACATTATATGGGGTTTCATAAATATTTAGCTACATCTAGAAGATGAGAAATGTTACTCGTTTTTTCAAAATGCAACCCATTTTCTGCCTGTGGTAAGCAAAACAGTCTGAGCATATGTTTTTGTGGGGATTTATGTATGTGTGTACGTTCTTTTTTCTATGGTTACAACACTCTAATTTTGCTTTGAGGATCTTTCTTTCCTGACCACCTATAGTGTGGGTGAAACTGCAATCAAGGACACTTGTGTGTCTGTGTGGCCAGTGGGCTGGGAGAGCTTCCCAGGGGACACAATTGACTCAGTGTCCTTCAAAGCTGGTGAGCATAGGCGATAGGATGTCAATAAAAGGGTTTCTCTCCTCAGGCTCCCTGGGCTCAGATCTTTTCAGGATTTTCTCCCTAAATCCACCCTGCCTCTCTTGTCTGCCGTTTGTTGGTGAGCCAATGCTTCAGACCTGGTTGCTGCCCTCTACTTGTCTCTTGTGTTTAACTCTTCTCAGCGTTCCTTGTAAGCTTGTTCTTGTCCGCAACAACTGTAGTCCCCATTTTTACTCTGCTCCAGAGTCAATGTTAACTGCCAGTGCATCAGCTGGGCCAACCCATCCTCTAGTCCCTTGCTTTTTCAAGATAGGTGGTCAGTACAGGTTATAGTTGGATAGCCTTGGAGAGGCAATTCAAGAAATTGAGTACGTATTGCTTCTCCCAAAGAAATGTAGTGTGGTTTTTTTTTTTTTCTTTCAATTTTTTCTGATGATTGTCTATAGTCTTTTAATTTAATGGGGAAATCAGTACACCTTCTTTATATAGTATTTAGTGTTAGGTTTTCAAATATGTGAAATAGAAAGAATACTATAATCCAGGACTGCCACCCTGCTCAACATGATTTTAGTATCTTTTCTCTCAGATTATCACCTGTGTGTGAGATCTTCCTGACTGTAGCAAAGAGAGTTTCCATCCTCTTATGATAAAGAGAAGAAATTTAGAACCCAAGAATGTTCCAGATCTGTTGCAGGTTTATGAGACCTTGCTCTGTTGTGCTGTTTTAAGTCATATTATATATTTATTAATGTGAATATATACCATAGGAATCTTCCATCATAATATCCATGCATATCCTGGGTTTATTTACTTATCGTATGATTTTAGGAGTGTGATAAAGGATTGTTTGCACAAGTGTATAACTCCTTGCCAGCTCTGCCTCAGTATCTAATACTCTAACAAGAGAGGGTCATTCTAGTGGGTTGGAATGCTCTGTCTTCTGTTGTGTCCTAGGAAACATGCAAGGATAGCTGTAATAAATGAACTCACTGTTCAGCCATCAATATGGCTTGGATTAATATATGAGATTATTTTTCTACCAGTGTAGAGAGAACCTGATTTTGAGAGGGAGGTCAAAAGACAGGTAGTTTTTTTTTTTTTTTTTTGCGGTACGAGGGCCTCTCACTGTTGTGGCCTCTCCCGTTGCGGAGCACAGGCTCCGGACGCGCAGGCTCAGCAGCCATGGCTCATGGGCCCAGCTGCTCCACGGCATGTGGGATCTTCCTGGGCCGGGGCATGAACCCGTGTCCCCTGCATCGGCAGGCAGACTCTCAACCACCGCGCCACCAGGGAAGCCCAACAGGTAGGTTTTGAAAGCGTCAGAGCACCAATTTTTTTTTTTTTTTTTTTTTTTTTTTTTTTTTTTTTTGCTGTACGCGGGCCTCTCACTGCTGTGGCCTCTCCCGTTGCGGAGCACAGGCTCCGGACACACAGGCTCCGCGGCCATGGCTCGTGGGCCCAGCCGCTCCGCGGCATGTGGGATCTTCCGGGATAGGGGCACGAACCCGTGTCCCCTGCATCGGCAGGCGGACTCTCAACCACTGCGCCACCAGGGAAGCCCCCAGAGCACCAATTTTATCTTAAGTGGCATAACTGTGTTTCAATGAGTTCAGGACAGAACATCTTGAAAGAGGAAGCTGTTGGGGAGTAGAAGAACTGAAGTTGGATTTTTAAAATTTAGTTTAAAATTTTTGATATGATCTGCCACATACCCATTGTATGACCTTGGGAATATACGTAACATTATCTCAGTTTCTTAATTTATAAAGTGTAAATAACCAGAGTTGTGTTGTGAGGATTAAGGGGGAGCATACTACATCTGGCATATGTAAGCATCTAGGAATTATTGAGAAAAAAAGAAAGAAAGCAAAATTGTACATTACAAAACGCAAGGCTTATGGAGCTACATAAAACAGAATTCATATCCATCCCCTACTAGCTGAGTAACCTTAGATTTGTGCTTCAGTTTCCACATTTGACTAATGAAGAATGTAATCTTTACCATAAAGAGTTATTGTAATGATTAAATGAGGTGATACACATTTAGCCTCTGGCACAGTGTCTATTTCTTGGTATGACTCCCACTGAAGCTGAGTCAACTTGAATTCCACTGGAAACCCAGAGCACAAGTGGCTTTTTTTTTTTTAAATCAAAATGTAAATTTCGGGCTTCCCTGGTGGCGCAGTGGTTGAGAGTCCGCCTGCCGGTGCAGGGGACACGGGTTCGTGCCCCAGTCTGGGAGGATCCCACGGGCCGCGGAGCGGCTGGGCCTGTGAACCATGGCCGCTGGGCCTGTGCGTCCGGAGCCCGTGCTCCGCAACGGGAGAGGCCACAACGGTGAGAGGCCCACGTAACGCAAAAAAAAAAAAAAAAAAGTAAATTTCAACTGCCTTCCAGTAATACTGTTAAAGTGAAATTGTGTAGGAAGTAATCAACTCTGTGTCTGTGCCTGTGACCCCCTACCATTAATCAGTACATACTTAAATTTACAAAATTGAGTTTATTTGGTTACCAGGCAACCTGCCTTACACAAGATGTAATTCCAGACAACTTTTCCATTTTGTGTTTTTGCTACCTTGTTTTTGTTTGATCTACTGAAATGTAATGCTAAGTCATACCACTCAGAAGTCACTTTTAAGAAAAGAATATTCCTTGATTTCTATTTAAGTTAACTCCAAGTTGATACATGGACTTGCAAGGTGGTTTGGAATTCCAAGCACATCTGTCCATTGAAACAATATTAGCCATGGTGATTAGGTCTTCAGGTCAGCCAGAAGGAAAAAAAATAAATTAATGCAACTCACAAGGTCCCTGAGCTGTAGGATCAATAGTAGTAGTCTGAAGGCTGCATTCTAGAAAGAAAGGACCATGACCCTTGGAAGCAGGATCAGCTCAGGAACATTTTTAGAACAAGTGAAGTTTGTATTTAGCCCTTTCACATTTTCCATTCAGCACTCCTCAAGACTGCTTAATCTTTCTTTTCCCAGGCCTCATACCCACACTACTTTTTAATAAAATACTCCATATAATTCTACTAAATTTCCATCCTCTCTCTGTCCCTCCCACTAAAGCCATCATGCTTTAGAATAACTCAACTTTCCTTCATCTCCAACTCAAACTCGTTCCCTCAGTGCCACTATTTCCAACTAGGGAGAAGCAAGAGGTTCTTTACGTCTTTAGAGGACAATTATTCTCCCAAATTAACACCTAATTAGTGGAATTTTAAGACATATAAAGATAAAGGCAAAACAAAAGACAAGCTGTGTGTCTCTGTGTGCAGATCTTCTGCCTAAGGTCATTCAGGTTCAAGGTTGGGGGGACCAGAGGAGTTACAAGTCGGGGATGAAATCCAGCTCCATTCTCTTGGCCAAGACTTGCACCCAAGTGCTGAGTGACTTCAGATAGGAGACACCTTTTTCTAATTTGTTTGAAGGTGTGGGAAGGTCTAGCAGTGGCCCTATGTGTGGGCAAGCTAATTTGGGACAAAGGATAGACTGTCCGGAGGCCAGCTCTGTACTGGAGGGCATAACCTGGAGGTGCCACTTCTGCTTTAACCAGCTAGTTTCCAATTTATAAAATCTTTAAATGTTCTAATTTCTTTTTCCCTCTGGAATGGATTCTTGGCAGCATAGCAGTGAGAGAAAACACGATGAGGATCACGTGTCGGTCTATCCTGGGCAGAGTCCCTCAATGATGAGAAAGAGGCGTTTTCTTCTGTGACATCCTGTACCCCAGTGAGCAGACTTTTTTTCTGCTAGCTGCTATTGCCTAAGGCTATTTCCCAAACTCCTTAAACAGATTTACATGGTTATTTATAAATGACTCTGCATGTACCTTTCCTCTTGTTTCTTGTCTCTGTCACTCTCTCCTTCTCTAGACATAGTGAAGTACTTTCATTTACCCCCAAAGCCAGGCATTCTCTTGCCTCTAGAGTCTAGACCTTACATCCTATTCGCTTTATTGGGATCCCTTTCACACACTACTTTATCTGGCTAAATTCTGTTTAGTTTTCAGATTAAATGTCACGCTGCCACGTCTGGGTTGTCTTGTCCATGTCCTTCATCTGTTATTAACTCCAGTCAGGCAAGACTGGGTTAGGTGCTACCACCAGGAGAACTTAGAGCTTTATTACTTTTCATTTTTTTTTTTTTTTTTTTTCTTTTTTTGCGGTATGCGGGCCTCTCACTGTTGTGGCCTCTCCCGTTGCGGAGCACAGGCTCCGGACGCGCAGGCTCAGCGGCCACGGCTCACGGGCCCAGCCGCTCCGCGGCACATGGGATCCTCCCAGACCGGGGCACGAACCCGTATCCCCTGCATCGGCAGGCGGACTCTCAACCACTGCGCCACCAGGGAGGCCCTACTTTTCATTTTAATTACTTGTTTTCGTAGAAAGACTGGAAGCTCTGTGAGGGAGCGGCCCACTCCCTTCTCACAGCTCTAACCCCAGCACATAATGTATCAGAGGTACTCAATGAATACTTGTTGAATGAATATTCGTATCACAGAAGTTGTACCTTTAGATCTACAAGTCTGTGCAGGAAAAACACAAGCATCTGGATATGAGGCAATATACCTAATCATGATTAGAAAATGGTCTGAATCAGTTATATTAGTGAAAGGCTATGCATGATTCAAGTCATTTCACCCTACACCTCCAAAATCATTTAATTTAAAAAACATGTGAAAAGGTAAAAGAAGAATTAAGGGTTATTTGGAGATAGCAGTTGATTTGGTCAGGAAGAGGAAAAAGAAATTGTAAGGCATTTGGTAAGGATTGGGGAGGGCGTGAGGGAGAAGAGTATCCCCACTCTCCACTGGTGTTTTTGGTTTGTGAAAAACACTTGGGAGTGAGCTGTTGCCAAAGCCCTAATCTCACTTTCACTCTTTTCTTTCTCTTCTCTGTTTACAACAGCACACCCCAACCTTTTTGGCACCAGGGGCCGGTTTCGTGGAAGACAGTTTTCCACAGACGGTGGCGGGGGTGGGGGGGTGGTGTGGGGATGATTCAAGTGCATTACCTTTATTGTGCACTTTATTTCTATTATTATTACCTTGTAATATATAATGAAATAATTATACAACTCACCATAATGCAGAATCAGTGGGAGCCCTGAACTTATTTTCATGTGCCACTCACTGATAGGGTTTGATATGTCTGCAAGCAACTGATTTATTATGGTCTCTGTGCAGTCAAACCCTCTGCTAATGATAATCTGTATTTGCAGCCGCTCCCCAGAGCTAGCATCACCGCCTCAGCTCCACCCCAGATCATCAGGCATTAGATTCTCATAAGGAGCGTGCAATGTAGATCCCTCACATGTGCAGTTCACAGTAGGGTTCGTGCTCCTATGAGAACCTAATGCCACTGTTGATCTGACAGAAAGCAGAGCTCAGGCGGTAATGTGAGTGATGGGGAGGCTATAAATACAGATGAAGCTTCGCTGGCTCACTCATGGCTCGTCTCCTGCTGTGCAGCCCCGGTTCTTAACAGAACACTGACCAGTACTGGCCTGTGGCCCAGGGGTTGGGACCCCTGGTTTGCCACACACTTGGAAATAACAAAATTGTATCAACCCCAAAGGCAGAAAGCCAGTTTGTGCCATTCAAAACAAAATTTGAATGCATTTATCCTAACAGGAAGCCAGCAATTACAATGAAGATATTTATAGAAGAGAATGGAATCTGCATATATCTGGAAGCCTAATGTGCCTACCTTTTGCTCTGTGTTCTTCTGCCCTTTAAATGGAGAGACCAGTATCACAGTGTTAAACCTTTTGGCTTTATAATTCCATCAAAGATACATACAGGAAGGATGTCATTCTATTTAATTCTTTTTTTTTTTTTTAACCCTAAGAAAAGAGGAAACTGTCTGTATAGCTACTTTGGATTGTGAAGAACCCCCAAGGTTCAACAAGAAACGTTAAGATTTCACCTAAAGACTTTTCTTTATTTAGGAGTCGGTTGGAAAACTGCTAGGCACCACAAGACAGCTTATTTGCATTCTAGCACGGGCTGTGACTCAAGTCTGTAACTCCAATCATGACTATGTGCATTTCCAGTGGTTGCGTCCCACTGGTGTTTTGTACAGTGCAGTTATGTGGTAATTTCCCATGTACTCATGGACGCTGTCACACCAGTGCTCACTTTCCTGGGGCTGTAAGGCAAAGAGGGATTTTTCTCTCAATGCCTAAGCACCTCCTGACAGAGGAAACAGATGAAAACAGAGCATTACCTGTTTTCCTTGGTGGCACCAATTTTTTTTTTTTTTTTTTTTTTTTTTTTTTTTTTTTTTTTCAGTACGCGGGCCTCTCACCGTTGTGGCCTCTCCCGTTGCGGAGCACAGGCTCCGGACGCACAGGCTCAGCGGCCATGGCTCACGGGCCCAGCCGCTCCGCGGCATGTGGGATCTTCCCAGATCGGGGCACGAACCCACGTCCCCTGCATCGGCAGGCGGACTCTCAACCACTGCGCCACCAGGGAAGCCCTATGGCACCAATTTTAAAGCAGTGTTATTTTAAAACAAATAAACAGATGGAGAAGTTAAAGAAAATGAATCCTATATTTTCTGTTTGGAAAGCACTTATGGGTAATTGCTGGGGTCTGACTGATTTGAGGTGGGAAATAGGATGCAGATTTAATGAGATCCAGCCTAAGGGACCATTAGCGGGAGCCCAGAATGGCAATAGTAGAGGGTTATTTTCATACCTTTTAATTTTGCTTGCTTGACCTCTGTGAAATGACCGAAATTTCTTAGTTTAGTACTATGGGATGCATCCTGCCCCATTTCAATGGCATCCAGGGACACCAATATGCAAGAGCACAGAGGCAAATCAATGGCTGGGAACCTAATGCCTTTCCAGGACTAAAGGTCAGCCTGTTCCATTACAGAAGGGTTGACTGAGATGGCTGTGGTATTCTCCTCAGCTCGGCTAAACTTTAGATAGATTTCTTCCTACTATAGCCCCCTGACCTTCCTTTTCTTAGAGCGTTTACTTTAGAAAACTTGCAATTATAAATTCTTTCTCCGCCCCTTTGAAATATATGAAAGTCTTCCCCAACTTTTTGCCAGATTTACAACCCAGGAATGTCTCTCTCAAGGACCTGGGAATCATATCTTTGAAATGGAAACTCCGAAGGAAACAGCACCCCTAACTCCCAGCTCTGTGGCAGGGTAGGAACCTAACTTCAGTGGAGACCAATTAGGAAACACAGATGGCCTAATTACATAGACATTTGCAAACTCAGGAATAACCTATCATGCTGGACACATCCCACTGATAAACGTTCTTTGCAGTCCTCCAGTAATTTTCCATTCACTCACCCAGGGCTTAAAAACTCTTCTGCCCTTTTTTGACAGAGTTGAGTTCAGTCTCTCTCCCCTCTATCAATAGTCTTGAATAAAGCCTTCCTTGCCTATTTAACTTTGTCCAGTACAATTTTACTTTGAAAAGCATCTAGTAAAAAAATTGTGGTGAGGATCTTGACAAACTGGGTGCATTCGTTTGCTGGGCTGCTGTAAAGAGAATGCCATAATAAAATAACAAAATCTCACAGTTCCAGGGGCTGGAAGTCCAAGATTGAGGTGTCAGAAGAGTTGGTTTTGAGATAGTCTGGGATCTGGGACCCTTTACCAGAGTACTTGGGATCTGGTAAAGTACTAGAGTGCTTGCACCTGTACAAACATCTCCTGGAGCAACAGAATACAAAGAAACTATAAGGGACTAAAAATAACTGCACGCAAGTGCAGTTGGGGAAATTCTATACAATAAGACATGAAAAGGCCACAAACCAACTGGCATTCCTGAGGTGCTGAGAGCAAAAGCAGACACTGAGCCTGATCCCTGTACACAGTACCACCAAGGGGGTGGGCAGAACACCTAAGCTACACCTCCTGCCCAACCCAGGAGCCACCCCTGCTGTTACCACGTTTAAGGAACAACCTCATGCCCCCGCCCCCAGCAAGGGCACCTGTTACTTGTTCTCATTCCCTCAGGATGCAGCACGAGTCCCAGTAAAGCCTTGCCTTAATTTCTCATCTGGCCTCTTATCAGTTTCTGGTGATTAAAGAGTCCAAGAAAAAAAAAACAACAAAAGAGTCCAAGGACCTGAGTTGATATAAGTTTCTCCTGAGACCTCTCTCCTTGTCTTGCAGAGGGCCTCCTTCTCCCTGTGTTTTCAAATGGTCTTTCCTCTGGGCATGTGCATCCCTCCTGTTTCTTTCTGTGCCTAAATTTCCTCTTCATATAAGGATACCAGTCAGATTGGATTAGGATGGCTTCATTTTAACTTAATCACCTCTTAAAATGCCCTGTATCTCCACAAATAGTCACATTTTGAAGGACTGGGGATTAGGGCTTCGACATACAAATCTGGGGGGACACAATTCAGCCCATAGCACTGGAATTCTATTTCTGTTTCTCCTTCTGAGAGGGAATGATATCTAAAAGCTGCATTTTGTGAAATGGCTCCAATCATTTTGTGAAAACTTTTCTCCAGGATAACAACCATGCATATCATATAAGTTTCCTACCCTCAGTACCAAAAGAATAATAGGTGAATATTCAATGCTTGCCAAATAAATAATATGGAGAGGGCTGGGGGGAGGGGAAGGCAGGGCTACTCAACAGGGAATATGGTTTCGGAAGATGCAGATATTTGTTAACACAAGTTGAACTTTTGTTCCATTACATTACACATCACCTTGAAGTGCCAATCAGTATATCTCTTTTTTAAAATTCTCTAATTGTGTTGGAACTGACATATTACATTTTTTATGGCAAGTGTGAATCAAACAAATATCAACATTGAATTTAATGACAATTTTGATAACTCCACTTTGGCACTTCTCTTTGAATCGGCCATCATCCGTCCACGCACACATAAACCAACTTCTAAAAGACCCTGCCTAAGGCCACCCAAACAGTTCTTTGAAAGTGTTCCAAAAGACAGAATACAAAGCTGAGAAGAAAAGTTCCTTTTACAAGTCCACATAAAATCCCCAGTATTATCTCAGACCACATTCTACTTTATATTGGAAAATGCCAGAAATTGTAAAATCTGAATAGAACAATTCCACTAGTACAAGATATATACTTGTGGAAGGCGTGCTATGTTCTGTGACATTTGACTGCTAATTTAAAAGATTGATAAGAAGATTGTGAGCCAATGCGTCTCATTAGTAGCCTACTGCCTGCCAAAAATGCATTGGTGTTCTCTAAAATAAAAATGTATAAATATAAGCAGAGGCATTTATGAATTGGGACTAAAAACTCCTGTCAGAATGAGAAAGTTGTCCTTGGGCAAGGTGAGGTTAAAAGCCAATTTTTCTGTCGTCAAGCTGTTGGGTGAGCAAGTAAGTAAGGGAATTGTGTACTTGGGTAGTTACATGGAAGTATTGTTGTCCCGATAAATTTTTGAATAGTATGTGTAAAGATGTACTTCTTTCCCATCTGAATTTATTCTTATCGTGCACGATTTAAGTATGTACTTTTGTGGGTTTGTTTTTGTTTTTGTTTTTTTTATTTTTCTAAATTTACCTGAGACACATTTTTAACCTTAAAGAAAGAGATTTTACAGATAGATTTTTTCCCAGAACTCTACAACTTTGCCCACACATACTCATTACTTAACTTTCCTGACGCCAGTGTTTAATGTACTGATTCTGCATATCCATGCGATTCAAGTCACCAGGCCCCTGCTCTTATTCCTTTTTTGTGGTTTTTCTGTGGGTCTTCATTTCTCCCAAAATATTTCCAGCCTCCCAAATCCTAACACAGGTCATTGACTTTTCTTTCCCTTATTATTTTTAGCTTTTATCTCATTCTTTCTTCCTTCTCCACTCATCCACTTTTTAGGGGGATTATTTGCCCACATACCAACAATTAATAATAATAATAATAATGACAGTTCAATTTACTTGGTATTTACTATGTACCAAGAACTAAGGACAATGTATGGATTAATTCATTTACTCTCCACAACAAACTTATGAGGTCATTGCCATTGATTGTTATCACATTTTACAGTTTAGGACTCTGAGGCACAGAGAGGTTAAGTAACTTGCTTAAAGACACACAGGCAGTTAGTGGTAAAATCAGGATTTGAACCTAGGTAGTCAGGCTCCAGAGTCTATGACTAGTATGAGTAGTAGGAATATGAGTAGAAATGATGTATGATAACCCCACAGAAACTTTCTAGCAATCCTCCATGCATTTTTCTTTCTCAGTCTATCTTTGGGTGATGAAGATCCAGGGTAAGGATGCATAGCCCCAAGACTTGCATTAAATGGTTACACGAGTGAGATATTGGGGGTGAGAGATACACAAAAAAATACAATGCTTTTAGCTTCCAAAACAAGTAAAACAGCTTGTTTAGTACTTATTCAAGGAAGGACCCTAGATTTGAAATCATAAGCCTATTTGGTGGCAAATGGTGTTAATAAGAGGAAAATTTGGATGGCAAGGCTATTTTTTAAAATAAATACCCATCTCCAGAAATTCTTAGCCATATTTTCCTTTGAGATCAGGTTCTCAAAGTAGACCTACCTTAAGGTCATCTCAGGCAACCTCCTTTAAACACACAGATGCCACTCTCCTCCTTTCAGAGACATAAAGGAGGGGTCCAGAGGTGATTCAGAGAGGAAGAGCTGGAGCTGCTGTAAGTTGAATTGTCTGCACACATTGGATCAGTTAGAACCATAAGTGCAGTGAACTGCAAAAAACAAAGAGCAAATGCAGGGGAAACTAAGATCAGATTGTTAGCATCATGTATGTTTGGATTTAACTTTTAACAAGGTCTTTTGGCACTTTCATTGTTATACAAACTATGTTTTTATAAATTTATTTTAAATTAATTTAAAAAAATTTCTTATACACACCTATGCAGTTTTACATGAATGTTTAAATACGATCCTTACATATCTTTTCATCTTTTGCTTTGTTTTCTTTTCTGAATGCCAGCATTTTTCTTTCCCTCTCTGTCCCCGTTATTTCTCCTACTCTACCCAAACTCTTATCCTTCCATTTTCTCCATGATTTAAAAATAATATGTAAATACACACATTCATATACTAGACAAATATATGCACATAATGGTAAATCTACATATAAACTCATGTATAAATATATACACATATTATGCATATACAGTCAAACATATGCACATATATACATCTATAAATACATAAATATACACATATGTGTATTTATAGATGTATATATGTATATCCCTTTCCTCCCGTCAAAGTCTGCCTCTTAGGTCATCAGTGCTAATTCCATCACGCTCTTATCCCTCTTTAATGGGTAGCCACCCATTACCCAAAGATCCCAGGTTCATCTCAGTCTCTCAGCTCCATATTCTCTGCAATTCTGTTCTCCCACTTGCCTGTGCTCTCTGGAACTTAAGGTCCAACATCAACAAAGTCCACTCTCTTCCCATTCTTTTCTTTGACTCTTTCCTTCACCTGTATATCAGTTTCTTATGTAACAAACTACTACAAACTCAGTAACCTAAACAACAGAAATTTACTCTCTCAATTCTTGAGCCCAGAAATTTGAAATCAATATCACTGGGCTGAAATTAAAGTGCTAGCAGGACTGTGTTCACTCCAGAGGTTCTAGGGGAGAATCAATTCCTTGCCTCTTAAAGCTTCTGGTGGCTGCTGGCATTACTTGTCTTCTCACACCACTCCAAATTTCAAAGTAAGCATCTTCAAATCTCTCTGATCCATCTCCACATCACCTTCTCTTGGGATCTTCTCTTCTATTTGTGTTAAATCTCCCTCTGCCTCTGTCTCTTATAAGGATACCTGTGATTGCAATTAGGACCCACGTGGATAATCCAGGATCATCACCCACCTCAAGATCCTTAATTTAATCACATTTGCAGAGACCTTTTTTTTCTGAATTAGGTAACATTTACAGGTTCCAGTATTAGGAACCGATCTCTTTGCAACCACAAAAGCCAACCACAATCTGCTTTCTCTATCTCAAACCTGATTCTTCCCTGTGAAAACTGCTTCTTCTGCAGCACCCTCAGAGGGGGCTAGGTTTTGTTTATTTTTAATCTCCCATAGGCCAGCAGTAACTGTCTTCCTTGTTCCTGTCAATAGCACTGTCCCTCTCTCCTTCCAAAGGAATGCTAACCTTAAAGCTCATTCTTTCATACTGAACCATCCACTCCCACCCCGCCCTTTCTGCAGTCTTCTACAGGCCCTCAAGCTACTCCTCAAGATTTTGTTACACAGCATGCTCTCACTCCTCCCACGTGATTTCAATATCCATGTAAAGTGAGCTTGTTTCGCAGTCTTTTAACCTCCTCTCCTTTAATGATCTTGAAATTTCATTCTATCTCAGTTTTTCAGTTCTGTGACTGTCTACTAGATCCTGTCAATAATAATAAAAAACTACATCCCTTTCACAATCTTGAATTTTAAGCGCTCCACTCTCTGACCATTGCCTTCAATCTCTTCAGCTCATTCCCTTTAATACTCAAACTCCAAAAAAGCTTTGGCCTGTCTGGGACCTATAATTTCTTGAGCCTATCACCTGTCTTTATCCATCAGCCCTTTTATGTCATAGTTCCTCCCCCGCTTCACTCAGGGCCAATCTTTGTGTCACCCTACCCTGTTTATATTCAACACTACCTACTCCAGATGTATCCCTAGGCTGCTGAATGTGGCTGGAGAAAAATCTTGGTTGTGCTCACCTTAAATGTATGACCTCAACAAGAACATTAGTGGTGACAGGAAATCCTACTGCATTTCTGTACTCATTCACTCTACCGCTCTCCTAGATGTTTATTCCTTACTTTTTCCTCTCTCTTCAAACTTCCAACCTCCTTCCATGTTCACCCTCACACATCACATCTCTGCCAACACCCAGAATCTGTACCATATACTCTGCTTTCCTCTTTGTTTATGATACAGGAAACATTATGCACCTTCTAAGACCATTCCCTTCATCTGTGTACTAAAATCCATTTCCACTTATTCACTTTAAAACATCAGTCTAGCAATTGTCTCCTTATTCTTCCATCAACAATTTTCCTCTACCAGATTGTTTTCATCAGCATACAACCATTCTGAAACATCTACCATCTTAAAAGTCAACACGAAACAAAGCACCCCCTATCAGCTACTGCTATATTACTGTATTATCCTTTTTTTTCTTAAATCAAAACTCTCTTGCAAGACTTGACCGTAGTTGTCTCTTATTTCCCCCATTTTCCCCTTCTGTCTTGAACACTCTCCAATCAGGTTTCCATCCCCATTACAATAAAAAAATCTTGAAAAGATTACAAATGCATAAATTATTTCCATGTTACTAAAGCCAATGGCCCATTCTACTCTATCCAGCAGTAACTGTTGCCACTCCTCTTCTTGAACCACTTTCTTTATCTGGCTTCCTGGAACTTGCTCCCTTGTTTCTCTTCCTACTGCACTTACTAATCATTCTTCTTCAGTCACCCTTGTTGGCTGCTCCCCTACCCCTAAGGTTTGGTCTTTGTCTGGTCACTATTCTATAACCAATGCAGAGAATCAAATACAATGAATAAATATATGGGACACGTTTTGTTTTTGTTCTATTAAAATAGGGCCATATCATTCACAGTTTTCTATATATTGCTATTTTAATGCAACAACCCTTCATGGAAATTCCTCTAAGTCAATTGGTATAGCTCTAATTCATTCTTCCTAATGTCTGGATCATACTCTGTGGAGTAGATATGCAATAGTTTATTAAACCATTTCCATCTTATGGGCACTTCTTTGTATGCAGTTCCCTTATACCTCATTTCCTCATTTCTTCATCTCCTCTTTTAAAATGAGAATAATAATATTTTTTATCTCACTAGGTAGCTGTGAAGATTAAATGAATTAGTGCATTAAAATAACATAGAAGAATGCCTAGCACAGAGCATGACTTGATAAGTATTATCTGTGTTCTTAATGGTAGTAGTAAATATTTGTTAAAATTTAGTTCTCAAGTCATTCTATGAAGCTACCACCACCCTGATAACAAAACCAGACAAAGACACTACCAAGAAAGAAAATTACAGGCTAATATCTTTGATGAATAGAGATGCAAAAATCCTCAACAAAATATTATCAAACTGAATCCAACAACATGTAAAAAGGATCATACAGGGCTTCCCTGGTGGCGCAGGGGTTGAGAGTCCACCTGCCGATGCAGCGGACACGGGTTCGTGCCCCAGTCCGGGAAGATCCCACATGCCGCGGAGCGGCTGGGCCCGTGAACCATGGCCGCTGAGCCTGCGCGTCCGGAGCCTGTGCTCCGCAATGGGAGAGGCCACAACAGTGAGAGGCCCGTGTACCACACACACACACACAAAAAAAGGATCATATACGATCATTAAGTTGGATTCATCCCAGGGTCACAAGAATGATTCAACATATGCAAATCAAACAATGTGATACACCACATCAACAAAAGAAAAGACAAAACCCACATGATCATCTCAATAGATACTGAAAAAGTATCTGATAAAATTCAACATCCATTCATCATAAAAACTCTCACCAGAGTGGGTATAGAGGGAACACATCTCAACATAATAAAAGCCATTTATGACAAACCCACAGTCAACATAATACTCAACAGTGAAAAGTAAAAGGCTTCCTGCTAAAATCTGGAACAAGACAGGATGCCTACTCTCACAACTTCTATTCAACATAGTATTGGAAGTCCTAGCCACAGCAATCACATGAGAAAAAGAAATAAAAGGTATCCAAATTGGAAGGGAAGTGGTAAAATTGTCATTATATGTAGATGGCATGATACTATATAGAAAACCTTAAAGACTCCACACAAAAACTATTAGAACTGATAAACGAATTCAGCAAGGTAGCAGGATACAAGATTAACATATAGAAATCTGCTGAATTTCTTTACATTAACAGTGAAATATCAGAAAGAGAAAGTAAAAAAAAATGCCTTTTAAAATCATGTAAAAAAAAAAAACCTGACCAATGAGCTGAAAGACTTATATGCCAAGAACTATAAAACACTGATAAAGAAAACTGAAGATGATTCAAAGAACTGGAAAGATATCCCATGCTCTTGAATTGGAAGAATTAATATTGTTAAAATTGCCATGATACCCAAAGCAATCTACAGAGTTAATATGATCACTATCAAATTACCAATGACATTTTCCACAGAACTAGAACAAATAATCCTAAAATTTATATGGAACCATAAAAGATCTAGAATTGGCAGATCAATCCTGAAGTAAAAGAACAAAGCTGGAGGCATAAACCTCCCAGACTTCAGACAATACTACAAAGCTACAGTAATCAAAACAGCATAGGGCTTCCCTGGTGGCACAGTGGTTGAGTGTCCGCCTGCCGATGCAGGGGACGCGGGTTCGTGCCCTGGTCTGGGAAGATCCCACATGTCGCAGAGTGGCTGGGCCCATGAGCCATGGCCACTGAGCCTGCGCGTCCAGAGCTTGTGCTCCACAACGCGAGAGGCCGCAACAGTGAGAGGCCCGCGTACCACTAAAAAAAAACCCAAAAACCAAAAACCAAAAACCAAAAAAACAGCATAGTATTGGCACAAAAACAGATATATGGATCCCAGGAACAGAATACACAGCCCAGAAATAAACCCATACACCTACACTCAATTAATCTTCATTAAAGAAGACAAGAATATATAATGGGGAAAAGGCAGTCTCTTCAATAAGTGGTGCTGGGAAAACGGGACAGCTACATGTAAAAGAATGAAATTAGAACATTCCCTAACATTATGCACAAAAATAAACTCAAAATGGATTGAAGACCTAAATGTAAGACTGGATGCTATAAAACTCCTAGAGGAAAATATAGGCAGCACACTCTTTGACATAAATAGCAACAATATCTTTTTGGATCTGTCTCCTAGAGTAATGGAAATAAAAGCAAAAATAAACAAATGGGACCTAATTAAACTTAAAAGCTTTTGCACAGCAAAGGAAACCATAAACAAAATGAAAAGACAACCTATGGACTGGGAGAAAATATTTGTAAATCATGTGACTGACAAGGGATTAATTTCCAAAATATACAAACAACTTATATAGCTCAATATCAAAAAACCAAACAACCCCTCCAAAAAAATGGGCAGAAGACCTAAATAGACATTTCTCCAAAGAAGACATACAGATGGCCAATAGGCACAGGAAAAGATGTTCAACATCGCTAATTATTAGAGAAATGCAAATTAAAACTACAATGAGGTGTCAGCTTACACCAGTCAGAATGGCCATAATCAAAGTCTACAAATAATAAATGCTGGAGAGGGTGTGGAGAAAAGGGAACCCTCCTACATTGTTGGTGGGAATGTAAATTGGTACAGCCACTATGGAGAATAGTATGGAGGTTCCTTAAAAAACTAAAAATAGAGTTGCCATATGATCCAGCAATCCCACTCCTGGGCATATGTCCAGAAAAGATGAAAACTCTTATTTGAAAAGATACATGCACCCCAATGTTCATAGCAGCACCACTTACAATAGCCAAGACATGGAAGCAACCTAAATATCCATCAACAGATGAGTGGCTAAAGAAGATGTGGTATGTGTGTATACACACACACACACACACACACACACACACATACACAAAGGAATATTACTGAGCCTTAAAAAAGAGTGAAATAATGCCATTTGCAGCAACATGGATGGATCTAGAGATTATCACGTTGGGTGGGCCAAAAGGTTTGAACGTTTTTTTCCGTAAGATGGCTCTAGTAGCACTTAGTTGTCTTTAACTTCATTTGAAACAATTTTGTTAGATTGTATGTGACAGCTGTCATATCAGCGTGCATTTAAAAAAAGACTTATCAAAATTGGTGAATTTTTGTGTAGACATTTTAATATTGAAGATAACAGGGAAAAAAGCAACATTTTTGGCATATTATGCTTTATTATTTCAAGAAAGGTAAAAATGCAACTGAAATGCACAAAAAAATTTGTGCAGTGTATGGAGAAGATACTGTGACTGATTGAATGTGTCAAAAGTGGTTTGCAAAGTTTCACGCTCGAGATTTCTCGCTTGGACGATGCTCCATGGTCGGGTAGACCAGCTGAAGTTGATAGAGATCAAATCAAGACATTAATTGAGAACAATCAATGTTATATCATGCAGGAGATAGCTGACATGCTCAAAATATCCAAATCAAGTGTTGAAAATCATTTGCACCAGCTTGGTTATGTTCATCACTTTGATGTTTGGGTTCCGCATAAGTTAAGCGAAAAAAACCTTTTTTGACCATATTTCTGCATGTGATTCTCTACTTAAACGTAATGAAAACGTTCCGTTTTTAAGACAAATTCTGATGGGTGATGAAAAGTGGATACTGTACAGTAATGTGGAATGGAAGAGATCATGGTGCAAGAGAAATGAACCACCACCAACCACACCACAGGCCGGTCTTCATCCAAAGAAGGTGATGTGTATATGGTGGGATTGGAAGGGAGTCCTCTATTATGAGCTCCTTCTGGAAAACTAAACGATTAGTTCCAAGTACTGCTCCCAATTAGAACAACTGAAAGCAGCAGTCAATGAAAAGCGTCCAGAATTAGTCAACAGAAAACACATAATCTTCCATCAGGATAATGCAAGACCGCATGTTTCTTTGATGACCAGGCAAAAACTGTTACAGCTTGGCTGGGAAGTTCTGATTCATCCACCGTATTCACCAGACATTGCACCTTGGGATTTCCATTTACTTTGGTCTTTACAAAATTCTCTTAATGGAAAAAATTTCAATTCCCTGGAAGACTGTAAAAGGCACCTGAAACAGTTCTTTGCTCAAAAAGATAAAAAGTTTTGGGAAGATGGAATTATGAAGTTGCCTGAAAAATGGCAGAAGGTAGTGGAAAAAAAAGGGTGAATCTGTTGTTCAATAAAGTTCTTGGTGAAAATGAAAAATGTGTCTTTTATTTTTACTTAAAAAACCGAAGGCACTTTTTGGCCCACCCTATACTAAGTGAAGTAAGTCAGACAGAGAAAGACACATATCATATCAAATATTATATGACTTAGATGTGGAATCTAAAAATTCATACAAATGAATTTATTTACAAAACAGAAATAGACTCACAGACATAGAAAACAAATTTATGGTTACCAAAGGGGAAAGGGTAGGGAAGGAATAAACTAGGAGTTTGGGATTAGGAGATAGACACTACTACATCTAAAATAGATAACCAACAAGGACCTACTGTATAGCACAGGGAACTATATTCAATATCTTGTAATAACCTATAATGGAAAAGAATCTGAAAAAGAATATATATATTCTTTGCTGAATCACTTTGCTGTACACCTGAAACTAACACAACATTGTAAATCAATAAAATACTTCAATAAAAAAAGAATAATTTAGTTCTCAAATACAATTAGCTCCTTTATTAAGGAAGAAAAATTAAAGGAATGGTTTGTTATTTATATTTAACAAAGTAAAGTTATATCTAAAAGGGATTTATAAATATGGAATCATTTTGGTCATTGGCTATCGCTATAAAAAATGCTGAATTTCTTTTTACCATTGCTTCTTAGTAATTCTGGTAATGCCCAATACAAATATGTTTCTGTTCCCAGTGAAATTTTAATAATTTTTCAAGGAATTGTTGTTGAAAATATTTAACAATAGTAAATTAACTAAAGGTATATTTTGCTTTTCTTTTTTTAGAAAAACAAATAGTTATTTATCTTTCTGTTAAGTTTTTAATACTATCAGTCAAGAAAAGGCATGAAGTTTGGTCTTAAACTGTTTCTCCTATAAATCTACTGCTCTGTATCAGCATTACTGGATGGAGTGTTAATTAGCCTCAAGTATCTGAACTGTTTGGGGCAGTACCAAGAACTGTCCATCAATGTTCATTTCAGAGACACAACCCCTGAGCACAAAGGAAGGTCAAGTGTATCTGAAGAAAGGGAAATTATAGAAAAATGTTTATTTTTTCTCCCCATCACTCTCATGTTTGTTGTCATGGTTCAGGGAAATTTACATGACATCAGGGAAATTTTCCTTTTATCTGTTTTAGAGCCTACCCAGCAGTCATGACATTCATTAATCCATCTCTTTAGTCATTCATTTATTTATTCTACAAGTATTTATGGAGTGCCTGGTGTGTTCTAGCCATTGTTCTAAGAACTGGGGAAAGAACATAAGAAAAACAAACAAAAGCAAAAAAACATCGCCAAAAAAAACAAAGTTCTGCCTTTCTTGCTTTTGAGGAATGTACATCCTGGTGGGAATTTCAAACAATAAGCAAGTAGGTAAATAAATCTATAATATACCCAGGAGTCATAGATGCTATGTCTATACAGAAAAGGCCACACTGATGAGGTATCTCATTTGGGCAGGGACTTACAGGAAGCCAAGGAGCCACTGCTGCGGAGGCCTGGAGGAAGAGTTCAGAGTATAGACAGAGGACACCAAGATTACAAACGTGCTTGAAATGTTTGAAAACTGGCAAGAAGGCCAGTGAGTCTGAACACTGAGCATGGGGAGAGCTCTGAGAGATACGGTCAGAAGGAAGCTGGGAGCGGGGTGGCAGGCAGATCATGTGGGACTTTGCAGATCAGAGTAAGAACTTTGGACTTTACATGTAAAAGGAAGACATTAGAGAGGTGAGGATAGGCAGAGGTTTATATTTACATTTTAAAAGGATATTATTTTTATTCTTTCCTTTGCAAAAATCATTATCTCTTCAATCGCTGCATTTACCCTACCTCTACCAGAACCTGGGTAAAGTTGAAAACTTGCTCCACTCGCTAGTGTGGTACCCTGATGGTGTTAAACATCTCCATCTACGGGGTGTAATTGGCTAGATGCCTCTGGAGCCACTTCTAATGCCCCATAAAAAGACCAGCTGGGTCTTGTTGAGTTCTCTCCAAGAAAATGAAAATTAGAATCTCTGGCCTCAACTTGAGTGAAGACTTAAGACACAATTGTAAGCAAGGCTTTATTCATTCTTTTCTTTTTTCATTCACTGATTCCATAAATGTATATTGAATGTCTATTCTGTGCCATCACTATGCTGAGCATTGAAGATACAGCCATACATGAGATTGACAAGGTTTTTATCCTCACAGAGCTTTTAGTCTATTGATTTACATATGACTAGGGCATGCTGTTCCAGGACAAAAGTAGTTAGACCTACTCCTCTAGTTTCAGAGAGCACCTATTTTACACCAATGTATTATACAAACTGAACCCTTGAATGGTCATACATTTCCCAGGCATCTATATTTATAACAATGAGATGTCTGGATTTATAGTTATCACTGAATAAATACTTTGTGGCATGTTCTTGGTAGTAGTACCATCTTCAGGCAAAAGGCAGTTTCAAGCTTCTAAGTGAAGGCACTTTGCCTTTGCACACTGGCTATTAACTTATTATGTCTTTAATAATCTAAGACTTTAAAATAACTTATTAAATTTAAGCATTAAAGACAAAAAGGCAATCACGTCTTATGAAATGAAATATATACAACGGGATTAAAATCTCACTCTCTTCTAAGAAGAGAGCCAACAGAGAAGTAACTCGAGATTTGGGATGTGAAATCAAATCATCTTCTCCCTACTTGAGGGAACTGACTATTTTAAGGGTTTATGAAGAGGCTAAAAAATATCTCTCATAGCTTTATGTAGGCATAAATGGATTCAAAATGTGACCAAATCATGTTATTCAGTAAATGAAACTGTTAATAAACCCACAAGCATTTGCTGAGAATCTATATAGAGAACTGAGACTGTTCTTTGATTCTTTCTGAGGATGCCTGGGTGCCTGACTTTGGCTCTTGGCCAAGATAAGGGCAGTGGGATTTATGATGTGCTGTTTAAAGTTCAAAACTCCCCTGAGGACAGCTAAGCTGGCTTGTTTACTGATGGCTTTCCCCTGTGTGATGGTAAAGTTTAAGTGTCAACTTGACTGAGCCAAAGGATGCTCAGATAAGCTAGTAAAACATTATTTCTGGATTTGTCCGTAAGGGTGTTTTTGCAAGGGATTGGCGTTTGGAACAGTAGACTGAGTAAAGATTTGCCCTCACCAATGCCGGTGGGCATCATCTTTTATAATCTAATTCTTTGAGGGCTTGAGTAGAACAAGTCAATTTGTACCATCAGAAAAGATCAGGCTAGGTGATCAGGAGTCTGAGAGGAGTTGTCTCAAAAAAGAATAATCATCTCTAACCCAGTTTCTAGACCTTAGGCTGTTTTCCACTCAGAACTCACTGACTGAAAAAAAGCTGGGTTCCTAGGAAGAAGGAACCACAGCAAATGCACATGATAATGATGAACTCAGTTCTTCCCCAAAGGCACTTAGTGCCATTTACTTAGATAAGTATACATTGGAAAAAGGGAAATAAGCAAACATTTTCAAGACTGTTAGGTACACAATGGTACCAGGAGATCCAAAGCATCATCATGTTCCCATCCTACCCTCTGGTTATAGTGAGAGCATATAGTAGCCATGTGATAAATGAGATTTTATCTGAAGTTTGTCTCACAGCCCACTGGGATCACAGGTGCACCTGGTGATCATTTCCCCAGTTCCATAATATTTATTTGGGATGGAAATACTTGGGAGTTGGCACAATCCCCATATTGGATATTTGACCTGTGGATTATATCATAGTGGGTAAGGCCAAGTGGAAGCATCTAATGCTTTATCTCTTGTAACCAACATAATAAATACTACATCAGTGGGAGGAGAAGGATGGCATAAATTAGTCCCATCTCTCAGAGTGGTGCTCCCTATCATATCTCCACTTAATTCTCCAGTCTGACCCATGCTGAAACTAGAATAAATATAGACTACTGAAAGCTCAACCAATTAATAAACCTGCCTACAGCTGTTGTGACTTGGTATTTTGCTAGAGCAGATTTATATGGCCTGAGGTACTTGCAGCATTCCTATGAAAGAAGAGGATCAGAAACAGTTGGTATTCCAATGGAACAGAAAATAGTACACAGCTAAGGTTTTGACCTTGGACTAGCTTAACTTTTCTGCTCTCTGTCATAAGGGGAATCTAAAGAGATCTGGATCATGTAGATATCCTGCCAGAACATCCCAGTGTGGAATATGCTTCCACCAGAATCTGAAGGACCCCAACAGGTTTTGTTTTATTCTCCATGGTAGGAAGTGCACAGTGCAAAATTTGTCCTTTTATTTGGATAGGATGTCTCAAAATGCCCCTGACCACTGAACCCCTGAAAACTTTTACTGATGTGTCAGACCTCTAGATTTCTGTAAAGTTTATTCCTCCAGCAACTGGATCTCATGTGTCTTAACAATCACTCTAAAGCACTAGCCATTTCTTGTGTATCTGGCCTAGTAAGCATGGTGACTTTAATACAGTCAGGTCTGTATGGCACACATGGCAAGATTTCTTCCACCTCAACCTGAACTTCCTGCCGAACCCTTTCCTATAGGCCACCACTCAAAACTGGCAGACATCCATGAGGACCAACTGGACTTAGCACATGACATCACATTGATCAACTATGTAGACAACGTCATGCTAAGTCATAAGGTTGAGCAGGTCTCTAGCAACAATTCACTGTAAGATGGAAGTGATACATCCAGGATTGAGCATGAGTGGGATGAGGGGCCACAAACGAACTACACGAGCAGGTAGCCCTGACTCTCATGTTCAACACTGTTGCACCAGCACCCCTCTTTCAACTCATACTTAAGGTCTTATAGGGTATCTCTTATGACCTGATAATGGAGGAAGAAAAGCCTGAGTTCTTGACAGATGAGTCACTTTGGTATTTGGATGCCAACCTAAAATGTACAGTGGCTGTACTCAAGGCTTAATCAGGGGTGGCCCTGAAAGATAGAGATGAGAGGATAACCCTTTCAATGGATAGTGCAGAGGTCATCCACTTTGTTGGACAGAGAACTTACCCAACATTAGGAGATTAACAGAAAGTGGATCATGGACAGTGGAGAATGTCATTGCTGGTTGATCATATGTATGGAAGGAGAAAGATTGGAAATTTGAAGATAAGGAGGTCTGAGATAGAGGCATGTAGATGGCCGTATGGGAATGGGCACAAAGTGAATCGATTTGTCTGTCACATGTTAATGCTCACCAGAAAGTAACTACCATAGAAGGTGTACTAAACAACCAAGCAAACAAAATGACTTAGGCAGGGCTGAAACTAGCATAGGGCAAGTGAGGCACCTAGGGTGCAAAAATATAAGGAGGCACTCACTCTTAGCTGTGACTCTGCACTGCACAGCCCTAGAGTGAGTGCCTCCTTAAATTCTGTGTCCCAGGCACTTCTCTTACCTCCCCCTAGTCAGTGGATATAAGTTAGGCTTTGCCATTGTTTGCATGAATGGATTAGTCATGGTAGCTATAAATGAACTTGACAACATGGGTTCCAATTTACCAAGGCTGATCTAGCCTCTGCTGCTGTGTTTCTAACCTGCTAGCTACAGAGACCAACATTAAGTCTCTGATATGACATCATCCCTCAAGTAGAACAATGGGCCACTTGGTGGTGACTATGTTGAGCTCCTTCCACCTTGGAAGGGCCAGTGATTCATTCAAGCAGGAATCAGCACACATCCTAGGTAGAGGTTTGCCTTTTCAGCCTGAAGAGCATCAACCAACCCTACTCTCTGAAGGTATATGGCGTGTCTGACCTACCAGCAAAGGATCTTATCAGAATAGGAATTCACTTTAGAGAAAAAGAGGTATGGGAGTGGACCCATGACAATACAATCTACTGGTCATAAAACATACCACACCACCCAGAAGCTGCTACCTGACAGAGTGTTGGAAACAGTCTTATAGAGGCATAACTTAAGTGCTTGTTTAGAGGTGATACTTTTACTAGCATGGGGCATCATCCTCCAGGTCACTGTATATACCTTAAGTTAAAGAACTTTTTACATGGAAATATGTCTTCCATAGGAAGAAAATGATGGTTCAGGAATTAAGGTGTAGAAGCAGGAGTGGCTCTACTTATCATTATTCCCACATTCCCAGTGACCAACTGCAGGAATTTGTGCCTTCTGTCACAGCAATGGTGGATCTTTCAGGTTTATAATTCTGGTCCCTTAAGGGAGAATACTTTGGCAAGGGGGCAGAGAAAAGTTATGATTGACGTCTGGGTATTTCATACTCCTCATGTCCAAAGGTCATCAAACAAGAAGAGGAGTCACCATCTTGGCAAAGATGTTTGACTCTGATCATCAGCAGGAGGAAGGGCTGCTATTACACCATGGAGGAACGTTATTGACACCTAGATGATCCATTTGGGCACACTTGGTACTCCCTTGCTCAATTTTGATGGAAAATGACAGTTCTCAGGCAACCTCAGTCTGAAAAGTACATTGTAGCCAGCCCAAGACTGCCAGAGGTGCTTTCTGAGGATAAGGGGAATTTGGAATGGGTAGTAAAAGAAAAAGACAATGAGTCTCAGTTGTGACACTTAGATCAGCCACAGCTGCAGGGTTTATAGCCAGCACCATTAACCTTCCTTTTCTAAGTTTTCCCTAGGTAGAGAGGCCCACCAGAATCCTGGAGGAGCTGCTTTCTGAACATGTATGAAGAAGTGGATGAGCATAACATGGTGATGCAATTCCTGGGTTCCCCTTCAAGGAAGGACTTGTTAATTCAGCTACTGGAAGGGCAGCTGGAAGACGGTTTACAGTTGTCAGTCCCTTTGGGGATTGCTTCAGCTGCATAGAGCTGCTTGGGCAAGGTCACATATGTCCCAGGAGTGCTGATCAAGGCAGTGGTGTAAAGGACCAGCCATTTTGGCCCAAAGCAGAATAAATCTGATGAGGTGGCAGAGGCTATCTTTGGGCCAACTTGACTTTGTCGTTTACCCAATCCTGCTTCTTTCCTGTCTCTGCCACAGGAGTTGATCCCAAGGGTACACCTTGGTAAGCCTCCCAACCACTGAAGTTGTCTAAGTCTACTTCTGACAGTTATCTACTGCTTTAAATAGAAAAATTAGTTAATTCCAATAACCAGTTGACTTTTTTCCATCTATTTCATGGAATCAATGTTAAACTCCTGGAAGATCATTCTATCATATTGTGAATGCTATTGTACATTCAGTTAAGAAGTTTACCATTAAAGATAAAGTTATTTGTTTTGTGGGGGAAAATATGAATACAAATTTTGGTAGAATATAGCACTGTTGTAAAAACTATTAATACTCAATTAAGAAACTCATAACACAGAAATATACTTGGAATTCATTATATTGTTCGCTTAATTGAGGAGTTGGCAAATTTATGTCTTGTAAAATTGCCAGATAGTAAATATTTTAGACTTTGTAGGCTGTATAGTCTTTGACACAACTACTCAACTCTGCTGCTTATTGCAAAAGCAGCCATAGAAAATCCATAAACAAAAGAGCATGGCTACATTCCAATAAAATTATATTTATAAAAATAGGCAGAGTTCCAGACTTGGTCAGAGGACTGTAGTTTGCCAGCCTCTGCCTTAATTCATTAGCATCCAAATGAGCTCTAAAATTTTATCAATCAAAATAGAACCTATGCTTAAAATTTAAAAATACATTTGTACAAACCAGTAAGAATAATGAAGCTAAAAATTTTATTTTAATGAAAACAATGTCTACTACAAAAAGTATAACAGCATGGCTTATAGTATTCTCTCCTTGTATCTAAGATCAATCATATTTTATGTTTGAACATCTGAATAACTTTTTGCACAATAACTTATGTCCTACAATGACTTTTCTAAATTCTGACTGCATTTTGTTCCAAATTAGTTAGAAAATTTTAAGCAACATGTTCATAAATGGAGTGCCAAAAAAATCCAGTGTCTGAAGCTCTCAGCGTATTACAATTATTGAAAACAAAGCTTGCAAGCAGTAAGATAGTGAAATTTACCCTTGAAAAAGAGAGAAACAAAAAGTTAACTTGTTAGAGCTCAATGTGCAAGATTTAATTTTGAATTTCAAAAACTGCATTTTTGAGTATCTCAACTTAGAAGAATCTTTTGATGGAGCTCCTATTTTTAATCAGATATATGTATATTTTGCATCAAAATGAAATGAAATTGAGAAGGCCTGTTTTTTTTAATTTATTTTTATTTTTTGCGGTACGCGGGCCTCTCACTGCTGTGGCCTCTCCCATTGCGGAGCACAGGCTCCGGACGCGCAGGCTCAGCGGCCATGGCTCACGGACCCAGCCGCTCTGCGGCATATGGAACCCTCCCAAATCAGGGCATGAACCCGTGTCCCCCTCATCGGCAGGCGGGCTCTCAACCACTGCGCCACCAGGGAAGCCCCAAAAGGCCTGTTATTTTACATCATATATGTTTTGTGAAATATTCAAGAGAATCATAAATAGTAACAATTTACTTCTCAGGTTTTATCCTGTAAGAATATTTGTTGAAGAAAGATACGCTAAATGGAGGAAAAAAGATAATATCTATGAAAATGTTTGGGCTAAAATATTTACACATTTAAAGAATAACATAATTTTTTTCCATTCAGTAGAATTTTTCCAAGCTTATTAGGTAATGGAGCAATAATAGAGAAAGATTTTCCACAATTAAAACTTTGTTTTACAGAGAAGAGACAAGAATATCAAATTTATTAATCCTAAAGTGCAAATTTAAAAAATGTTGCAGGCAATTAAAAATGAAAATAATTTACCATATAGAAAAAATATAATTTTCAGAAAATACCAGTAACAATATTAAAAATGGACACAGATAAGAAACTGATTAAAGTGCATGAATATGTACACAATTATTCTGCTTATATTCTATTCATAAGCTAATCACTGTAAAAGAAATTTTTTAAATTTTTGCTTTATTTTACATTTTATGTACATTTTAAAAATTCTTACTTTAAAAAGAATTTTAAATTCTTATTTTAGAAAAAATTTAATTTTGAAAATAGTTTTGAATAGAACTATTTTATAGGCCAGTTAAAATAATAAGCCAATATATATTTTTTTAATTATATAATTTTAATCGAATTTAGTGTCCCTTCTTATTCTCAAAACTATCCTGTTTGCAATATAAACTATTTGCATCTTTGTGATACCGATCAACAAAACCAAAGAATCTTCTTCAGAATTCGTGCTCTTTTCATGGCAAAGAATGAGAGAATTCTAATAATTCTAATATTCTAATAATTTTCATTAAATACCTCTGATAACGTCACACACATAATTTCAACTAATTCTCACAAAAACCCTGCTCTAGATATTATTTTCTCCATTTAAAATGCAAAGAAAAGGAGTCTTAGAAAGGAAAAATGCTGAAGATCACACAGCTATTAATTTTCAAGGACAGAATTAAAACTTTGCTTTGCCTGCCTCTAAAGTCCAAGTTCTCAATTATTATGCTATATATTGGAGGCCAGATATTTATTATTAAAATCATATTTGATGTAATGTGATTATGAAATTGAAAATACAGAAAAAAATTTTTTTAATCTGTGGTAAAACCCAGAAATAACTTTGTTAGTACTTGGGGTATTTCCTCAGTTATTTTTCTATGCATGACTGTTTGTATTTAAGTGACTGAGATCATACATTCCTTTAGCCTGAGAGAAGAAACAATGTGATAAAAATTGACAATAACCATCCAAATCGCTTTGGGATGTTGTCCTTATGGCAATTTAGTTTTATCCCATTAAGTGCTGACTTTTGCACCACAAAAACGAACAAACAAACAAAAACAAAACCCATTCTGGATATCTGAACTCTTTTTGCTCTGGCTAGAACTTCCAATACTATGTTGAATAGAAGTGGTGAAAGCAGGGATCCTTTTCTTGCTCCTGATCTTAGAGGAAAAGCTTTCAAGCCTTTCACCATTGAGTATAATGATCACTGTGTATTTTTCATACATGGCTTTTATTATGTTTAAGTTTTTTTCCTTCTATCCTCGTTTGTTGAGTGTTTTTCTTTTTGTTATCAAAAAAGGGTGTTCAATTTTGTTAAATGCTTTCACTGCATCAACTGGTATTATTATGGGTTTTTTTCCGTCTATTTTCTTAATGTGGTACATTACAGTGATCAATTTCCATATACTGCACCTTCTTGGTATCACAGAAATAAATCCCACTTAGTCATGGTATATAATCCCTTTAATACACTGTTGAATTCAGTTTGCTAGAATTTCATTGAGGATTTTCTGTCTATGTTCATAAGGGACACTGATTCATAGTTTTATTATAGTGTCTTTTTCTGGCTTTATCAGTGACTTTAATATCATTTTTTGTGAAGTACCTGTTCAGGTCTTATGCCCATTTAAAAAAATTGTGCATCTTTCCCATCTGTGTTGCATTGTATGCATTATTTATGTATCCTGTATATAAGTCCTTTGACAAACATAGTTTTATAAATCTCTGCTCCTAATCAGTGGCTTTCCTCCTTAGTATAGTAAGTGGTGTGATTCAATGAACAAAACGATTATTCTTTCATAGTGATTTTTGCGTGCCACTTAAAAAAACTTTGCCTATTCTAGAGAGACCTTAAAGAAGGCACAGGAGTTAGACATGGAGATCACCTTCCTCCCCACAAATACATAAAAAATATATCTACATGTGGAACAAAACCTACAGAACACCTACTGAATGCTGGCAGAAGACCTCAGACTTCCCAAAAGGCAAGAAACTCCCCACGTACCTGGCCATGTGGCTAACAGGGTCTTGGTACTCTGGCCTGATGTCAGGCCTGAGTCTCTGAGGTGGGAGGGCCGAGTTCAGGACATTGGTCCACCAGAGACCGCCTGGCCCCATGTAATATCAATCGGCAAGAGCTCTCCCAGAGATCTCCGTCTCAGAGCTAAGACCCAGTTCCACCTAACGGCCAGCCAGTTCCAGTGCTGGATGCCCCATGCCAAACAACTAACAAGACAGGAACACAACCCCACCCATTAGCAGAGAGGCTGATTAAAATCATACTAAGTTCACAGACACCTCAAAACACACCACCGGACGCAGTCTTGCCCACCAGAAAGAAAAGATCCAACCCCACTCACCAGAACACAGGCACCAGTCCCCTCTACCAGGAAGCCTACACAAGCCACTGAACCAACCTTAGCCACTGGGGGCAGAGACCAAAAACAATGGGAACTACAAACCTGCAGCCTGTGAAAAGGAGACCCCAAACACAGTAAGTTAAGCAAAATGGAAGACAGAGAAATATGCAGCAGATGAAGGAGCAAGGTAAAAACCCACCAGACCAAACAAATGACAAGGAAACAGGCCCGTCTCCCTGAAAAAAAATTCAGAGTAATGATAGTAAAGATGATCCAAAATCTTGGACATAGAATGGAGAAAATACAAGAAACATTTAACAAGGACCTAGAAGAACGAAAGAGCAAACAAACAATGATTTTGCCTATTGGAAAAGATACCTCCAGAAAGACTCTTTTTAACCTTGTTGGAAAGGTCCCTACCAAGTACTGCTAACCAACTCTAGTGCTTCCAAACTCCAGGGAATAGACTCTTGGATTCACATGATACACTTAAAGAAAACACCAGACACTGCCTGGACCTGTACATCATCTGGTGACCTGAAAGTAAAGATTTCCTGGAATTGAAGCAGAAGACGTCTGATGAGATAGACCAGGTTATCCAGACCAGGCCTATTGGAAGTTTATCACCAAACCTTTGATGATGACATAACGTTTCCAATGATCTCCAATACCTATGATATTGATAACATATGGACTTTAGATAAAACACCTGAGAGTTCTCTCTCCTACCTCTCCTAGTAATTTGAAAGTCATCTCAATAGATTTCCAATCTGTGCTCTTTTCCTCTGACAGGAGTCATTACATCCAGGAAAAGTACTTCCTGTCATTTAGGGACAAAAAGCCAATGAAACTGGAAAAGTACTTCCTGTCATTTAGGGACAAAAAGCCAATGAAACTGGAAAAACCTGACTCTTGATCAGTGATGCTTCAGAGAAAGATCTTTTTCAAAAGGGAGAATTGTAAAGAATTAATAAATGGAAACCTCAATTAAATAGAGTTGAGATTCATATCTAATAATATTTTGATTGTTGGCCAAAGTTTTGAGCTGAGCAAAGAAGGACTATAGGTAGGTGAGAGAATTAGGTGCTTTTCTCCATTTATAAAATGGCTGTAGTGCTTCATAGTATCAATAATTTACTTGGGTATGTCTTTGACATCTTTTTTGTTTGTTGGTTTTTGGAACAGGGGTCACTTCCTTCAGAAATCTGATCTGCTGATCTCCTCTGATGGGTATTTCTCTCATATTTTCCCATCATATCCCATACTTCAATTGTAATAGCATTTATTACAATGTATTAGATTTACCTGTTTGAATTGTATCATCTTTTTATGGGTGCATTAGTTTCCTAGGGCTGTCATAACAAAGTACTATGAACTAAGTGGCTTAAAACAACAGAAATTTATTATCTCATAATAAATAAACCTCTGGAGGCTAGAGGTTTAAAATCAAGGTGTCAGCCGGGTTCTCTGAAACATACATAGGGGAGAATCTTTCCTTGCCACTTCTAGCTTCTGATGTTTGCCAGAAATACTTTGCGTTCCTTGGCTTAGAGATGCATCACCTCAATCTCATCTTCTGTTGTCACATGACCATCTTTTCCCTGTGTGTCTTTCTCCTTTTCTTATAAGGACACCAGTCATATTGCATTAAGTGCCCACCTTACTTCAGTATGATCTCATCTTCTTAACTAGTTACGTCTGCAATGACTCTATTTCCAAATAGGTTCACATTCTAAGATACTGGGGGACTTCCTCTTTGGGGGTAAGGGCACAAGTTAACCCATAACAGAGGACAAGGATTGTGTCTATTGCATCTTTTTTACATTTGGGTCCTTAGCAATTATTCCATTGCCAAGCATATAGAATATGTTCTATTATAAAAAATTGATGAATAAATGAATGTATGAATAGGGGAATGTGTTTGTACTAAGAAATCACATTCCATTCTTGAATAAAGGAAATTCATGTAGGGAGGGCAGAAAGTTCTAAGGCCCTTCCAACTCCACAGTTCTGTGATTCTTTAGTCTCAACACTGGTTTGGTCTCAGCTATTTAGAAAAGGTCTGTGAATAGAAATTGCCTACCAATTACATATCTGTAAATCCCAAATAGGCAAGATACATTTAAGTGTCATAAAGGATATCCTAGTGCATAGACTTGCATGTCTGTTATTTGGATTTTTAGGGCATTTCAAGGGTTTTTGCCTTGGTAGCTGAAGTTGACTTGTTTTTCGGCTATTTAGGAGAGGGACAAAGAATCGATTTGAGTTGTAAGACTGACATCTTCTGGCTAGCACTGGAGAGTGCAGAAAGGTTGAAGCATCAGAAAGGGAAATAAATGGAGTCGTTCTGGGTTTAACAGTTAAACATTGGAAAGGGAAAGAAAAAAAGAAATATATATGGAAATAATAGAAAGCTATTCACAGGTACACAGATGCATTTTTTAGAAAGAGAGAGTGAGCATACAGTCTAATATATATTTTGTGTAGTTCACCAGAATTGATTTTGGTCTTGAAGAAGAAAGTGAGGGAAAGATAAAACATAAATGAAAAGATCATTCAGGAGTTGAACATGAGGAAATGGATTGAACAAAAATGTTCCTGATGAAAGACTAATGCTCTGGAGTTCTTATAGAGATGTGGGACAACTATGAAAGAGTTTCTTGGATACTTTGTCAATTGGACTCTGTTTTGCTGTGGTCCAGGAGCAGAACTATGGTTGGATATGAGATGTCTTGGTAGGAGTTTCCATTTGTACCTTCTGCTATTTTTGACTGGCTCACTTGCCCCAATTTCAGGAATACCATTGAGATAATTATTCTTTCATTTATGAGAAATGTGCATCCTTTCTTACCTTCTAACTTGTTCCCAGTTTGTTATTATCCATCTCTCCAAACTGTTTCATTTTTCCTTTCATAATGCTGTAGTGCAGGGTGCATTTCAGAGCACAGAAGTGTCCTGAGTGCTCCTGATGCCTCCATGCTAGCCACATCATTCCTTGTTTCTATCAATTCTGAAAGGAGGACAGGAGGAAATAGAGAAAGCAAGTGAAATTCATCAACTGAGCTATTGAGAGTTGCTCATATGTTGGGAGGGAGAGAGTGGAGTGGTTACAAAGTGGTAAGCATGATGGACTGGGTTTCTATCCTTGGAGCAGTGGAAATGGATTCAAGCAAAAAAATTAAAAGAATTAATAATTAATTGTCTAATCATTATCATGGAAAGTGCTTCTAAGGATATACAGGGTACTAGAAAATTATATGTAACAGGGAGTCCTGATCTAACTTAAATGAAAGGAAATGTTTTCTAGACACAGAACTTTTTTTTTTTTTTTTTTTTGCGGTACGCGGGCCTCTCCCTGTTGTGGCCTCTCCCGTTGCGGAGCACAGGCCCTGGACACGCAGGCTCAGTGGCCATGGCTCATGGGCCCAGCCACTCCGTGGCATGTGGGATCCTCCCAGACCAGGGCACAAACCCGCGTCCCCTGCATCGGCAGGCAGACTCTCAACCACTGCGCCACCAGGGAAGCCCCAGGCTTTTATTTCTTAAATTGATTTTTGTTACAGACTGTAAGTTACATCTGTATTTACTAAGGAACAAAATATTGAACTAGGATTATAATCTCAGTAATGGTAAACAAAGAAAAATTATAGAGTATTTACAGTGAAAATGGAAATACTGTAATTAAAGAACAAATTGAGAAAATTTCCTTTAGGATTAAACCATACATATTCTTTTATTTTTTCATTATTTTTGTTATATTATTTTTTTGTGGCAAGCACTGCTAGTAACCCCATGGCATTTTCTCCACACATCTTTCTTCCTAATAGAACCCCTCTTTGTTTAAAGTAGCAACATGACTGTTAATTACGTAGTTAATAGATCAGCCTCCTTTCCAACTACAGAATATATGGTATTCTGGTCAATGAGCTGTAGATTATGTCCCTATGAAAGGCTTCCCTTTCTTGTTCACAAGGACAAAGCCCACTTAGAAAGGTCCATGCCTTTTTCCTTCCCCCTTTTGCCTGAACTGTGGGTATAAGGCTTGGAGGTCCGACACCCAGCTTGTGACCATTAGGCAAAAAGTATAAGGGTAAAGGACTATATACACAGGATCGCAGGTCAGAAAGATGAAAAGATCTTGGGTGCCTGATGACACTGAAGATAAATAAAGAATACCTCTAAGAGATTCAAATCTGAACAAAATGCTAAGTCACATTCCTCCACATTCACAATTAAAATAATTTGGTGATTTGGGTGTGGGGGATGAGGGAGAGGACACAGGTCACAAAAATGTGGTTTTCTTGTTTGGGTGACTGAGTTGCTTATTATGGTATTAGAGGTCAGGCACTATATTTTATTGTGTCTTGATGAATAGTTTTCTCATCACCCGCTTTTTCCCACCAGTAGTAAGTTCTTTGGGGTGGGATCTTCTTCTCTGTTATTCACCACCCCCCCACACCTTTTTTTGCATCCAGCACTCTGAGGGTAAGCATAAACCTCCATTTATTTATGGAAACATAAATATTTACTGAAGAAAGAAAGAAATAGAGAGGAGATAAGTATAGTTTGGGACATGGTTTATGATTTTTGGGGAATGGCAAGTTTGGAGCAGTACTAATATTAACAGTTAATATTATTTGAGTACTTATAACATGTCAATAACTGTACTAAGGGTTTTATATGCATTATTCTTCAAAAATAAAACAAAATATTATTAGGTAAATATTAGCATTATACCCATTTTCCAAGATGAGGAAATTGGGATAACAAGAAGTTAATTAACTGGTCTGAAGTAGAAGAGCCTGGATTCTAACTCAGTTGGTCCATTTCCAGAGCTCATATAGATCTCTATTCATTACTACCTCACTTGGCTAAGGTAGGACACAGAAGCTAGAGATACATACACAGGACACTTAGAAGTCATTTTCTAAACAGAATTGGAATAAGGAAAATTTAAATCAGTCTTTGGGCTGAGATGCCCTCAAGAAAGCTGGAACCAACTGTTGCCAGAAAGCTTCACAAGATGATTATGTTCACCAGAATCCAGCATCTAGCTGTCAGATATGCAAGTTGAAATTTTAGATCTGATGGTGTTGCCATTGTTAATTTAGCTTAGGGAAGTTGACTCACTCATAAGAGACTAAATTATCAAATTCAGGATGCCAATTGACTCATTTGAAATGAGAAAGATAACTGAAGGTGGGATAAACATCCATACCAGGCAAGAAGTGTTCATAAAAGGTCCTTACAATAAAATAAGAACAAGGGAAGTTAGCCAAAATATGTGAATGCTGAAAGGCACTAGGATCTTCTGTTACATTTCAATAGTGATAGACCTGCCAGGTGGATCTGACTGAGCACCTTGATCTATGAATGGGCAAGACCACTTTCTGCATCTTTCACCCATTTGCATGCTTGCTATGCTGTCTGATTTGAATCCTTTTGGTTGAATCCTTTTGGTTTGAATCCTTCCTTCTTTAGACTTCAGTCAAAACTTGCTAACATGACTATTTTTACCCTAGTAGATGTGTTTATTTATGGTTAAGTCTGAAAGGGCAAACTTATTTGTTTCTCCAAGTTGTTTGTCTCTTCCTACCTCCCCTTCACCTATACAACTCACTGACTATCATCTGCTTCTTTTTAGTCACAGTTCAGGAGACAGTATACAAAACATGCTACCTCTACTTCAAGGCTAACACCTTCATCTGTCCCTTTGTTTCCCATCCCTTCTTTTACTTCCAGGACCCTGATCATTTTCTGTTGTCTGTCCTCTCTTCTGCAGTTTCACCCTCAGCTTCACCAACTCATAAACATGATCAACTTTTTATCATAAAGAAGCCCGCAATTCCACATTCCCTTTAAAAAAGAACAGGGAGCTCTCCTTCAATCCCATGCTTCCTTTAAATATTTCTGCACCTCCTCTAATCCACAGCCAATCTCCTTGACAGATCTGCATTTACTATTTCCACTTTCTTACTTCTGTGACTTGCCAATTCACAGAAATCTGACTTTAGCTCCCACTGCTTCAATAAATATACCTTGGCACACATCCCCTATAGCATTCCACTTGTCAAATTCAGTGACCTTTTTTTACATTACATCTTACTTGACCTCATCAACATTTGGCATTCTTGAACACTTCCTTTGTGAAGCTCTCATCTCTGTTGTCCCATGACACCATTTCTCCTAGTTTTCTTTCTACGTTTTCTTCCTAGTTTATTTTATTATTTTTTATTACCTAATCTGCTTATTTTATTCAAATTTCACCACTTGTCCTGAGTGTCCCTTATAGTAGAAGAAAATTTAGGCTCATGCATTGTATTCCGTTGTCATATCCCTTTAGTCTTCTTTAAGCTGGAATAGTTCCTGAGCCATCTCTTGTGCTTCATGACATTGCTGCTATTGCTACTTTTAGAGTACAGTCCTTTTTTTTTCTTTTTTTAAAGAAAGTCCCTCAATTTGGATTTGTCTGTTTCCTCATGATCAGACTCAGGTTATGAAATTTTGGCAGGAGTGGAAGTGCTACAGGGCTCTTTATGCAGCATATTAGGGGGCACATGGTGTATGTTTGTCCCATTCTATGATCACTTTGAACATTTGGTGAAGGTGCTGCCTGTCTGTCATTTTTCTCCGAACAGTGCTGGTTCTTTTCCTCTGCATTACAAGGAGTCTTTTCTTTATGCTCATTCAGAAGAGCACTACATGACAGCGTGTTATCTTCCTAGTTTATTTTGTTTGATCTTTTTCCTTTATCTCGCCCTTAAATGTATGTGTTCCTCAAGGCTTCATCATTGGCCCTTTGCGATCCACTATCTACACATTCTATCTCCATGATTATTCCCATTTCTGTGGCTTCAACTACCAATCATATCTCTCAAGCAGATTCTCTTTTAGGTTCCAAATGCATATATTCAACTGCATGGTGGACATATTCATCAAAGGGCATCTCAATATTCCCCTTTCTCTTCTTGTTCACAATATCATTTGTCCAAACAAACTAGAAACCTGTGAATCATTGTGAACTTTTCTTCTATCTCCCCACTCCTCATTAAATTAGTGACAACAGCCAATCCTTTTAATTCTATTGCTATACTTTGGTAGGCTTGACTTTCTATTAGTCATAGGCAGTGAGGGAAATCCTGTTAAGTTTTCATTTTCATCTTATGACACCTTCTCTTAATGTTGTTGCGAAAATCTCACAAAAGAGATTTTTAATATTTAATAGTATACTTTGTCCATAGACTTTCTCTATTGACAGAAAATATCTTCCCTATCTTCTTTTGTTGGGAATGGGTATACCTCCTCTTCGGTACTCTAAAGAAAATGCTGGGAAGAGCCAGGCAGAACTCACTATAGTCATTTCTTACTAACAAACAAACACATTAATATAAGAACTTCAGTATGGTTGCCAGATGAAATACAGTACACCAGCTAAATTTGACTTTCAGAAAAACAACAAAAATATTTTATTGTAAGCATATTCCATGCAGTATTAGGACATATTTATACCAAAAAAAATTCATTGTTTATCTGAAATTCAAATTTAACTGGGCATTAACTAAATCTGACAACTCTAAGCTCCTTGACTTCCAAATCTATACCCTCTGGGATGCAGGATAAAGGAAAGTCTGGAGGCCTAAAGCTACTAGGTGGTCATTATTGTCACAACCAAAGAAATACTGACAGCATCTCCAATCTCTACCATCTTGGGACTTGTATCACTTACCCTGGGGCCTGTGAGACCCCCAGCTGTTCATTATGACCATACCACATTTCCCATTTCCACTGCAGGAATGTGTCCAGATCAGGATCGTGAAGCCCAACTGTTTTTCCTGCCAAAGAATTGCCATCTTGTGGAATTAAACCCTACCTCTCACTATCTCAAGTTTCATTAGGTATTCCTCCCCCGCAACGCCCACACTTTTTTTTTTTTTTCCGGCCACTGGGTACTGCTTCCTCTTTTCCTTAGTTCTGATTGTATTTACAAACAAGAATTTGGGTTGTTCCCTTGAACCATGCAACTCCTCAAGAAATTTATCCAGATGTTTCTTTTCCCACAAGTCTCTTTATACAGCACACTGGTTTACTCTCCTATGCACGCTAATCCATCCTAATGAGCTGTTACATCAGTCATTATATAAATTCCAGTTACTGCAAGTCCTCCCATATTCATATTCTAGGACATTAGGCAGACCTTCATGGAAGCACCAGTTTGACTGGCGTTGAGTTCACACATAGAATTCTTCCGGAAAGGCTACCTGAGTTCTTTCATGGGTCTTAAAATAGTCTCTGACCCCCACCCTCACAATGTTTTCTTCTCTTCCAGAAAGAACCCACATTTCTAAAGAAAAAAGTAGGCATATTTATGGAGCCAAGATTAAAAACAATTCTGTGGTCATACTCCATTAAGATTTTTGAACTTTTTCATTGACATAGTGGTGCCTAAGTCTGGTTCTTCAACTGGATAATTTAGTCCCCAAATCTGTTCTCTCAAAAAGTAAAATTCCAATTTAAGAAGTATCCACATTATCATCTCAGCTATCACTCCAAGAGTTATCATGATTGATCCTGGACCCACTTTTACCATTATCCCAAAATTTGTACAGTCCTGCTATAACTACCTTGTGGGGTCAGATATAATATACCACTATTAATCTATAGTAAACTGGGTTGTGTGCAGGAGAGCTCAAATTCTGAACAAGTCCCCCACTCACACCTCCCTCCCAAAAAGTTGTGCTTAAAAGTTGTGACCTTCAAGAGAATTACAGCCTAATGTTTGCTTAGGTGTCTCAAACATTTATGAAAATTCAAGCCTGCGATTCATGAAAACTAATTAAAATAATTGATCTTTTTCCTCTTCTTTACATTCTTGAATACCTTCCTGCCCTACCTTCCCAGAATATTTTCTCTTCTATTATCACAGTCCCAAATCCCCACTATATTAGTACTTCTCAACTCTATGCTTTTCTACTGTTTGAACTATGCCTTCCCTCCCCACCACTCAACACACAGCCTTGGGAGAAGAGCTCTTCTTTCACTGTGATTGCTTTTCCTCAGTGAGAACATGTACGGAGAGATGTTTGCTTCAGACATCAGGGGATGAAGATGAAGCTAAGTGGGTGGTGTCCAAATGCTCTGCTGGTAATTGTAGGGGGAGGCTGAGAAGCTCCACATGTTAAAATTTTGCACCTTCAGTCAGCTCTTAATCCTGGCTTTCCAGTAAGTGCTAACTGAATCATAAATCTGAATGTTCAGGAAAATAGAAGGGACCCAGGCTGGGAGAACTCTGTGGGGTCTTGTAGGGCTGATGAAGGATCTTTATTGAAAGATTATAAGTGAAGAAGAATCTAGGCTTTATTATTCATGTCCCACCAGAGGCAATTATATGAGGAATTGGAGATCTAGAACCATGCAGAGCTTAGGAGATGAAGGTCCAGGATAAGGACACATTCAGGCTGTGTCAGGAAGGGAAAATCAGATGGTCTCCAAAATGGAACTTTGGCCATGAACTGGGGCAAAGGTTTTGTTTATTTATTTATTTAGTTAGTTAGTTAGTTAGCTAGTTAATTCTAAATATAGACCAGGTACCTTACTGAGAGATTGACATATAATTTCTCATCTAGTCATTACATCACTGTATGTATTCCTATTATGTACTAAGGCTCAGAGAGGATTAGTACATTGAACTGGGTATCACAGTGAGAAAATGGCAACAGAGGTATTTGAACTTACATCTGTCTGATTGCAAGACCAAGCTAAACCTTTTCTACTTGGGAATACATTATTCCATCATTGCCCCACCTAGGATACTTTCTTGCCTATCAGGATGGAGTGACAAGGGTGAAAGCCTAACTTAGATACACTCTCTCATTTCCCTACCATAAGAATTTCTGGTATAACGTTTCTTTCTTTCTTTTTTATTTTGGGAATTATTTTCCATTTTTGGATCATGAAAAAATAAAAATGGTATAAATTTAAGGACAAAGTAAAAATTTTGAAGTACTGAGATTTATAAGGTTGGAAGATATGACATACAAGAGAAAAAAATGAGTCAAAAATCTATAAATAACTCCTAATATTAATATGTTATATTGTATTGATGAAAGGGTATAAAAGAGGATTCAATTTATTTCTAATTTTCCAAAATAATTTTGCAAGCTGAAATAATAATGTAATAAAATTAGCATCAGATATTGATATATTTTGATTCCTCATTGAATTGGATTTAACAAAGATTGAAGAAAATCATAGAAAATTCTAGATACCTGAATCATAGAAGGTTCAAGTAGGCATATCTACATGGTATCTAACTTACGGTAAAATAATATTAGATGCAGTTTGCTGAGGGTCCACTCTGTGCCTGACACCAGGTTGGGACACAAAATGTATTGAATATATCAGTTAATCAATACAGTAATTCTGTTAAGGTGGGTATTAGTACCCTCATTTTTCAAATGATGAAACAGGAACTCAAGTTACTTATCTAAGATCACACAGCTAAATACTGGCTGGACTGTTAAGCTAGGGTTGCTTGACTCCAAAGCTCCTTTCTTTTCTACTATACCCTACTCTTTCTAGACCAACCCTGTCATGGAGTAGAGGAGGACATATACTCAAGTATCCTTAGAGTGGTTATTTACTACACCTAACTCCACAAACAGACCAACAGAAATTTTAAATTAATATGAAGCATAGGTTTATTAAACATTAAATTCAGAACAGTTCTAATTATGAATATCTTGAGCCAAATTCTTGGGAATTGTATTATAATGCTGAGTAGTCAAAGCATCAAAGTCAGAGAAAATTAATAAGGCAAATCATTTAAAAATACTCTTTCTTTTTCTTAAAAATAAATAAATTTATCTATCTATTTATCTATCTATCTATCTATTTATTTATTTATTTTTGGCTGCATTGGGTCTTCGTTGCTGCACGTGAGCTTTCTCTAGTTGCGGCGAGCTGGGGCTACTCTTCGTTGCGGTGTGCGCGCTTCTCATTACAGTGGCTTCTCTTGTTGTAGAGCACGGGCTCTAGGTGCGCAGGCTTCAGTAGTTGTGGCGCACGGGCTTAATTGCTCCACAGCATATGGGATCTTCCTGGACCAGGGCTCGAACCCATGTTTCTTTTCAAGACTGATAAAAAACAAAATCTGGTTCCTTTATAACAGTTAGTAGCTCCTGACACCAAGTGGTCACTCTATGTACTGCTGTTAACAATTTTTCCTATCAGGAGAAAGATTGCCCTATCAGGAGGAAAAAAAACAACCGAAACGATAAAATGAATGCATTTTGTGAGATGCCTTATTTCATTTGTTGCAATTAAACTATTTAAGAACTGGAGATCGTGGGTAGAGATACCAGTGGGTGATTATCAAGTTCTTCATGTCTGGGACTTCCCTGGTGGAGCAGTGGTTAGGAATCTGCTGCCAATGAAGGGGACATGGGTTCGATCCCTGGTCCAGGAAGATCACACATGCTGCAGAGCAACTAAGCCCCATGCACCACAACTACTGATCTTGTGCTCTAGAGCCTATGAGCCACAACTACTGAAGCCTGCATACCTAGAGCCCGTGCTCTGCAACAAGAGAAGCCACCACGATGAGAAGCCCACGCGTCACAACGAAGAGTAGCCCCCACTCACCGCAACTAGAGAAAGCCCGTGTGCAGCAAAGAAGACAGTGCAGACAAAAATAAGAAAAAAAAATGTTCTTCATGTCTGTACTTTAAACATTTATTCCCAGTTTTGTTGCTGGTGTGGATATGTGTGTTAGATTCTTGACAGTGAGCCAAGGGTTTGTACCATCTCTACTGAGCAAGCTAACAAGCATTATAGCACAGATAGCATGGCAATTAAGAAAAACTGGCTCAGATGAACTTGGGCCCATCCACCTTCTTCAGCCTCTACCAACTGGACGGCTGAGATCTCTTCTATTTGCAGTCTAGCACTTATAGCAGCATATACAGGACATCACTGGTGTCATCTCAGCCACTAGCTGATGCTCCCACAGCTGGGCACTGTCAATGCCTCCACAACCACAGCTAATGCCTTGAAACCTTCCTAGTGCCAACAAACCCCCTGTTCTTGAGCTACAGATGCAGCAGAAGCTATGATTTCTTACCCACAAAAGCTGGAAGCATGTTCTTCTTTTTTATGCAACACTCTGTCTCATGAACAACAAAGTGCTGTCCTCTACTCCAATATCTAACAGAACTTTGGATGAAACAGGCCCTTGAAGTCCATCACCATACATGCCTACCTTCCAGCAGATGTCACTTAGCTGTAAGTTGGTGTCTCTCTTAAATTCTTAACCTGTACTCTAGGTTTCAAAACTTAATCATTTGCTGTTGTAATTTGTAATTACACAACTATTGTACAGATGCAAGACATGGCTCTATGTTTTCCTGGGGCGCTAATCAAAATGTAAGGTAAAGCTCCTTACATTACTATTATGCGTCTAATATTATGAGTATAAATTTAATGTTCCAATTATTTGATCTTGTTTCTGTCAGGTGTGAGCCATGTCTGCAAACATTCTCTTCAGCCTTAGAGGTTCAGGAAGTACACAGATACAGCTCAGGTTGACAAACCTTGACCTAGATGACCATTAGGGGAAGGGAAAAGATGTAAACATTTTCATTTTAAAAATTATATCACAGATAATGTTTTATTGCATACACAATTTCTCACTGACAAGAGGAAGTTTTTGGAGTTATATATAATTTTAAATGAAATTATGCTTTTATATTTTTCCCTCTGACTGAAGTAAATCAGAACTCATCATATATATATTTCAGATATATTTCTTTGTGCTAAAACTTTTCAAAAATGTCACATAAATATATTACAATGTTTTTCTGTATAAAGGGGGGGTATTTCTGGGTGCTTTCTTGATTGATTAATGTCATAAAGACTATCCATATAAGTGAGCTTTCATAAGTTCTAGGAAACCCAGTCAATCAATGACAAGAGTAGCTCAAATGCATTACAATTATGAGTCATAATATTGATGTAAATGTTCTATATGGAACAGTCAGCACTGGGTTGAATTATATTTTAATATTTCAAAAATATTTGTTGAAAAGATGACTTTGGATTATGTTATATTCCAGGAAGAAATTCAAATAAGTTTGCATTTCCCCTTTTCCTGGAAAAAGGTGTTATGTGTTACAGAATTATAAAAGAGAAAAGTAAGCAAATAAAAGTTTGTTAGAAAACCTGAGACTTTTTAATATAAAAATGCATTCATGGTAGAGTATGGAAATGGGAAAATAGTAACTTTACAGTGGAAACCATAGCAGACACCACCTTAACCAAATGATGAAGTGTCACATTAATATCATGTTGCATGGATATCATGTCTCCCCTGCTAGTACATGAGAAAAGCACTTCACTTCTGTGGCATTTTTTCCAAAACCCAAAGCCCAAGTATAATCATGAGAAAAATATCAGACAAACACAAATTGAGGGACATTGTAAAATATCTGACAACTTCCTCAAAACTGTCAAGGTTGTGAAAGATAGGGAAAGGTTGAGTAACTGTCACAGAACAGAAGAGACTATGGGGATATGACAACAAAATGCAATGTGGTACCTTGGATTAGATCCTGGAATGGAGAGAGGAAAACTATTGAAAAATCAAATAAATCTGGAATTCAGTTAGTAGTTTAAAAAAAGCATCCCTGAGCCACAAAACAAATGAACAACATGCTCGAAGTGGCTTTTTCAATTGCAATAGGTTATACTGCATTATTCACACTCTGTATCAAAACACTGCAGAGAATTGTGACAACGTTGCTCAAATCAAAGGACTTTCTTAAAATAGGTAATTAGATCTCTGCTACAACCTTACTCCTCTGCCATTGTCCATTTATATGCGTGCTGGGGGCGCCATGATTGTCTAGTCGTCGGCTGGGAGGTTTCAACGCGCTGCTCCTGTTTTCCTTCCAGTCCTGGTACCAAATGGCTGACCCACAGGCTAACCCTGATTCTAAGAAAATATTTTAGACCCCGGAGGAAGATGGCGGAAGAGTAAGACGCGGAGATCACCTTCCTCCCCACAGATACATCAGAAATTCATCTACACGTGGAACAACTCCTACAGAACACCTACTGAACGCTGACAGAAGACCTCAGACCCCCCAAAAGGCAAGAAACTCCCCACATACCTGGGTAGGGCAAAAGAAAAAAAGAATAAACAGAGACAATAGGATAGGGACGGGACCTGCAACAGTGGGAGGGAGCCGTGAAGGAAGGACGGTTTCTACACACTACAAGCCCCTTCGAGGGCGGAGACTGCAGGTGGCGGAGGGGGAAAGCTTCGGAGTAGCGGAGGAGAGCACAGCAACAGGGGTGTGGAGGGCAAAGCGGAGAGATTCCGGCACAGAGGATCGGTGCCCTCAGGCACACACCAGCCTGAGAGGCTTGTCTGCTTGGCCGCCGGGGCAGGCGGGGCTGGGAGCTGAGGCTCGGGTATCGGCTTTCAGTCGGAGCGCAGGGAGAGGACTGGGGCTGGCGGCAGGAAGAGAGCCTGAAGGGGTTAGTGCACCACGGCTAGCCCGGAGGGAGTCCAGGGAAAGGGTCTGGAGCTGCCGAAGAGGCAAGAGATTTTTTTCCCTTTTGTTTCCTGGTGCGCGAGGAGAGGGCATTAAGAGGGCTGCTTGGGGAAGCGCCGGAGACAGGCGCGAGCCGCGGCTAAAGGCGCGGACCTCGGAGACGGGCGTGGGACGCTGGGGCTCCTGCCGCCGCCGCCGCCGCCGCCACGGGGCCTGTGTGCGAGCGCGGGTCACTGTCCGCCCCGCCTTCCGGGGGGCCTGTGCACCCTGCCACTGCCGGGGTCCCGGGACCCGGGGACGGCTTTCCCGGGAAAGTGCACGGAGCGCCTCGGGCTGCTGCAACATCACGCTGGCCTCTGCCGCCGCAGGCCCGCCCCAAACTGCGCGCCCCTCCCTCCCCTCTGCCTGAGTGAGCCAGAGCCCCCGAATCAGCGGCTCCTTTAAACCCGTCCTGTCTGAGCGAAGAACGGACGCCCTCCGGCGACCTACGCGCAGAGGCGGGGCCAGGTCCAAGGCTGAGACCCGGGAGCTGTGAGAGCAGAGACAGGGAAATCTCTCTGTGCAGCCTTGGAGGCAGCGGATTAAAGCTCCACGGTCCATTTGATGTGCCCTGCGTCTGTGGAGTGCATAAATGGACAGCGAATCATCCCAAATTGAGGAAGTGGACTTTGAGGACAAGATTTAAGACTTTCCCCCCTTTTCCTCTTTTTACAACGAATTATCCCAAATTAAGGAGGTGGACTTAGAGAGCAAGATTTCAGGCTTCACGCCCTTTTCCTCTTTTTACAACGAATTATCCCAAATTGAGGAGGTAGACTTGGAGAGCAAGATTTTTGATTTTCCCCCCTGCTCTTTTTTTGTGAATGTGTATGTGTAATCTTCTGTGTAAGATTCTCTCTGTATAGCTTTGCTTCCACCATATGTCCCAGGGTTCTATCGGTCCTTTTTTTTTTTCAATAATTACTTTTTAATTTTAATAACGCTACTATATTTCATACTTTATTTTACTTTACCTGCTCTTTCTTTTTTTCCTACCTTCCCTTCCTCCCACCCTCCCTCCGGCCCTCCTTTCCTCCTTTCTTTTTCTTTCCTCCCTCCCTCCCTCCCACCCTTCTTCTTTCCTTCCTCCCTCCCTCCCTCCTGTCTTTCTTTCTTTCTTTCCTTCCTCCCTCCCTCCCTCCCTCCCTTCTTCCATTCACTTTTCCTTTTGCTTTCATTCCTCCCTCCCTCCCTCCTTTCTCTCTTTCTTTCTTTCCATCCTTCCTCTCTCCCTCCCTCCTTCCTTCCTTCCCTTCTTCCTTTCTTTCCCTCTCTCTTTCTTTCTTCTACTAATTCTTTCTTTCTACTTTTTCTCCCTGTTATTCTGAGCCGGGTGGATGAAAGGCTCTTGGTGCTGCAGCCAGGAGTCAGTGTTGTGCCTCTGAAGTGGGAGAGCCAACTTCAGGACACGGGTCCACAGGAGACCTCCCAGCTCCACATAATATCAAATGGCGAAAATCTCCCAGAGATCTCCATGTCAACACCAGCACCCAGCTTCACTCAACGACCAGCAAACTACAGTGCTGGTCACCCTATGCCAAGCAACTAGCAAGGCAGGAACACAACCCCACCCATTAGCAAAGAGGCAACCTAAAAACATAATAAGGCCACAGGCACCCCAAAACACACCACCAGACGTGGACCTGCCCACCAGAAAGACAAGATCGAGGCTCAACCACCAGAACACAAGCATTAGTCCCCCCCACCAGGAAGCCTACACAACCTACTGAACCAACCTTAGCCACTGGGGACAGACACCAAAAACAACGGGAACTACGAATCTGCAGCCTGCAAAAAGGAGACCCCAAACACAGTAACATAAGCAAAATGAGAAGACAGAAGAAAACACAGCAGGTGAAGGAGCAAGATAAAAACCTACCAGACCTAACAAATGAAGAGGTAATAGGCAGTCTACCTGAAAAATAATTCAGAATAATGATAGTAAAGATGATCCAAGATTCTATTTCCAAGATCCAAAATCTTGGAAATAGAGTAGAAAAATGCAAGAAACAGTTAACAAGGACATAGAAGAACTAAAGATGAATCAAGCATCGATTAAAAACACAATAAATGAAATGAAAAATACTCTAGATGGGATCAATAGCAGAATAGCTGAGGCAGAAGAACAGATAAGTGAGGTGGAAGATAAAATAGTGGAAATAACTGCTGCAGAGCAAAATAAAGAAAAAAGAATGAAAAGAACAGAGGACAGTCTCAGAGACCTCTGGGACAACATTAAACGCACCAACATTCGAATTATAGGGGTTCCAGAAGAAGAAGAGAAAAAGAAAGGGGCTGAGAAAATATTTGAAGAGATTATAGTTGAAAACTTCCCTAATATGGGAAAGGAAATAGTTAAGTCCAGGAGGCACAGAGAGTCCCATATACAATAAATCCAAGGAGAAATACGCCAAGACACATATTAATCAAACTGTCAAAAATTAAACACAAAGAAAACATATTAAAAGCAGCAAGGGAAAAACAACAAATAACACACAAGGGAATCCCCATCAGGATAACAGCTGATCTCTCAGCAGAAACTCTACAAGCCAGAAGGGAGTGGCAGGACATAATTAAAGTGATGAAGGAGAGAAACCTGCAACCAAGATTACTCTACCCAGCAAAGATCTCATTCAGATTTGATGGAGAAATTAAAACCTTTACAGACAAGCAAAAGCTGAGAGAGTTCAGCACCACCAAACAGGCTTTACAACAAATGCTAAAGGAACTTCTCTAGGCAAGAAACAAAACAGAAGAAATATACCTACAATAACGAACCCAAAGCAATTAAGGAAATGGGAATAGGAACATACATATCAATAATTACCTTAAATGTAAATGGACTAAATGCTCCCACCAAAAGACACAGAGTGGCTGAATGGATACAAAAACAAGACCCATATATATGCTGTCTACAAGAGACCCACTTCAGACCTAGAGACACATACAGATTGAAAGTAAGGGGATGAAAAAAGATATTCCATGCAAATGGAAATCAAAAGAAAGCTGGAGTAGCAATTCTTATATCAGACAAAATAGACTTTAAAATAAAGACTATTAGAAGAGACAAAGAAGGACACTACATAATGATAAAGGGATCGATCCAAGAAGAAGATATAACAATTGTAAATATTTATGCACCCAACATAGGAGCACCTCAATACATAAGGCAAATACTAACAACCATAAAAGGGGAAATCGACAGTAACACAATCATAGTAGGGGACTTTAACACCCCACTTTCACCAATGGACAGATCATCCAAAATGAAAATAAATAAGGAAGCACAAGCTTTAAATGATACATTAAACAAGATGGACTTAGTTGATATTTATAGGACATTCCATCCAAAAACAACAGAATACACATTTTTCTCAAGTGCTCATGGAACATTCTCCAGGATAGATCATATCTTGGGTCACAAATTAAGCCTCGGTAAATTTAAGAAAATTGAAATTGTATCAAGTATCTTTTCCGACCACAATGCTATGAGACTAGATATCAATTACAGGAAAAGATCTGTAAAAAATACAAACACATGGAGGCTAAACAATACACTACTCAATAACGAAGTGATCACTGAAGAAATCAAAGAGGAAATTAAAAAATACCTAGAAACAAATGACAATGGAGACACGACGACCCAAAACCTATGGGACGCAGCAAAAGCAGTTCTAACGGGGAAGTTTACAGCAATACAATCCCACCTTAAGAAACAGGAAACATCTCGAATAAACAACCTGACCCTGCACCTAAAGTAATTAGAGAAAGAAGAACAAAAAACCCCCAAAGTTAGCAGAAGGAAAGAAATCATAAAGATCAGATCAGAAATAAATGAAAAAGAAATGAAGGAAACGATAGCAAAGATCAACCAAACTAAAAGCTGGTTCTTTGAGAAGATAAATAAAATTGACAAACCGGGCCTCCCTGGTGGCGCAGTGGTTGAGAGTCCGCCTGCCGATGCAGGGGATACGGGTTCGTGCCCCGGTCTGGGAGGATCCCATATGCCGCGGAGCGGCTGGGCCCGTGAGCCATGGCCGCTGGGCCTGCGCGTCCGGAGCCTGTGCTCCGCAGCGGGAGAGGCCACAACAGTGAGAGGCCCGCATACCGCAAAAAAAAAAAAAAGAAAAAAAAAAAAAAAAAAAAAAAAAAAAAAATTGACAAACCATTAGCCAGACTCATCAAGAAAAGAAGGGAGAAGACTCAAATCAATAGAATTAGAAATGAAAAGGAGAAGTAACAACTAACACTGCAGAAATACAAAAGATCATGAGAGATTACTACAAGCAACTCTATGCCAATAAAATGGACAACGTGGAAGAAATGGACAAATTCTTAGAAATGCACAACCTGCCAAGACTGAATCAGGATGAAATAGAAAATATGAATAGACCAATCACAAGCACTGAAATTGAAACTGTGATTAAAAATCTTCCAACAAACAAAAGCCCAGGACCAGATGGCTTCACAGGCGAATTCTATCAAACATTTAGAGAAGAGCTAACACCTATCCTTCTCAAACTCTTCCAAAATATAGCAGAGGGAGGAGCATTCCCAAACTCATTCTACGAGGCCACCATCACCTTGATACCAAAACCAGGCAAGGATGTCACAAAGAAAGAAAACTACGGGCCAATATCACTGATGAAAATAGATGCAAAAATCCTCAACAAATACTAGCAAACAGAATCCAACAGCACATTAAAAGGATCATACACCATGATCAAGTGGGGTTTATTCCAGGAATCCAAGGATTCTTCAATATACGCAAATCAATCAATGTGATACACCATATTAACAAGTTGAAGGAGAAAAACAATATGATCATCTCAATAGATGCAGAGAAAGCTTTCGACAAAATTCAACACCCATTTATGATAAAAACCCTGCAGAAAGTAGGCATAGAGGGAACTTTCCTCAACATAATAAAGGCCATATATGTCGAACCCACAGCCAACATCGTCCTCAATGGTGAAAAAATGGTGAAAATGGTGAAACCATTTCCACTAAGATCAGGAACAAGAAAAGGCTGCCCACTCTCACCACTCTTATTCAACCTAGTTTTGGAAGTTTTAGCCACAGCAATCAGAGAAGAAAAGGAAATAAAAGGAATCCAAATTGGAAAAGAAGAAGTAAAGCTGTCACTGTTTGCAGATGACATGATACTATACATAGAGAATCCTAAAGATGCTACCAGAAAACTACTAGAGCTAATCAATGAATTTGGTAAAGTAGCAGGATACAAAATTCATGCACAGAAATCTCTGGCATTCCTGTACACTAATGATGAAAAATCTGAAAATGAAATCAAGAAAACACTCCCATTTACCATTGCAACAAAAAGAATAAAATATCTAGGAATAAACCTAGCTAAGGAGACAAAAGACCTGTATGCAGAAAATTATAAGACACTGATGAAAGAAATTAAAGATGATACAAATAGATGGAGAGATATACCATGCTCCTGGATTGGAAGAATCAATATTGTGAAAATGACTGTACTACCCAAAGCAATCTACAGATTCAATGCAATCCCTATCAAACTACCACTGGCATTTTTCACAGAACTAGAACAAAAAATTTCAAAATTTGTTTGGAAAAACAAAAGACCCCGAATAGCCAAAGCAATCTTGAGAACGAAAAACGGAGCTGGAGGAATCAGGCTCCCTGACTTCAGACTATACTACAAAGCTACAGTAATCAAGACAGTGTGGTACTGGCATAAAAACAGAAAGATAGATCAATGGAACAGGATAGAAAGACCAGAGATAAACCCACGCACATATGGTCAACTTATCTTTGATAAAGGAGGCAGGAATGTACAGTGGAGAAAGGACAGCCTCTTCAATAAGTGGTGCTGGGAAAACTGGACAGGGACATGTAAAAGTATGAGATTAGATCATTCCCTAACACCATACACAAAAATAAGCTCAAAATGGATTAAAGACCTAAATGTAAGGCCAGAAACTATCAAACTCTTAGAGGAAAACATAGGCAGAACACTCTATGACATAAATCACAGCAAGATCCTTGTGGACCCACCTCCTAGAGAAATGGAAATAAAAACAAAGATAAACAAATGGGACCTAATGAAACTTCAAAGCTTTTGCACAGCAAAGGAAACCATAAACAAGACCAAAAGACAACCTTCAGAATGGGAGAAAATATTTGCAAATGAAGCAACTGACAAAGGATTAATCTCCAAAATTTATAAACAGCTCATGCAGCTCAATAGCAAAAAAACAAACAACCCAATCCAAAAATGGGCAGAAGACTTAAATAGGCATTTCTTCAAAGAAGATATACAGACTGCCAACAAACACATGAAAGAATGCTCAACATCATTCATCATTAGAGAAATGCAAATCAAAACTACAATGAGATATCATCTCACACCAGTCAGAATGGCCATCATCAAGAAATCTAGAAACAATAAATGCTGGAGAGGGTGTGGAGAAAAGGGAACACTCTTGCACTGCTGGTGGGAATGTGAATTGGTACAGCCACTATGGAGAACAGTATGGAGGTTCCTTAAAAAACTAAAAATAGAACTGCCATATGACCCAGCAATCCCACTACTAGGCATATACCCTGAGAAAACCATAATTCAAAAAGAGACATGTACCAAAATGTTCATTGCAGCTCTATTCACAATAGCCCGGAGCTGGAAACAACCTAAGTGTCCAACATCGGGTGAGTGGATAAAGAAGATGTGGCACATATATACAATGGAATATTACTCAGCCATAAAAAGAAATGAAACTGAGCTATTTGTAATGAGGTGGATAGACCTAGAGTCTGTCATACAGAGTGAAGTAAGTCAGAAAGAGAAAGACAAATATTGTATGCTAACACATATATATGGAATTAAAAAAAATGTCATGAAGAACCTAGGGGTAAAACGGGAATAAAGACACAGACCTACTTGAGAATGGACTTGAGGATATGGGGAGGGGGAAGGGTAAGCTGTGACAAAGCAAAAGAGAGGCATGGACATATATACACTACTAAATGTAAGGTAGATAGATAGTGGGAAGCAGCCGCAGAGCACAGGGAGATCAGCTCGGTGCTTTGTGACCGCCTGGAGGGGTGGGATAGGGAGGGTGGGAGGGAGGGAGGTGCATGAGGGAAGGGAAGTGGGAACAGATGTATATGTATGACTGATTCACTTTGTTATAAAGCAGAAACTAATTAAAAATAAATAAATAAATTATATGAGTGCTGGAATATGGACATTTTCACATATTCAAGCATTCCTGGGAAGCAATAAGAGATTTCAGTTCTGTGTTAAGTGTCTGAATAGCACATCATTAATCTAAGACATAAGTGGGGGGCAGTGCGGCTCGTATGATTTGGTAATGAAAATAGTGCATTTAAGTTTTGAACATGATGAGGTTTAGGGACCTAGGACACCAGTTACAGTTGTGGCCTGGAGCTCAAGGGACAGAGCTGCCAGGTGGTAGAGATGACATATTTGCGAGTCATCAGCCAGGAGTGTAGGTGGGTCTCCCAGGGCAAGTGAGGGCAGAGAGAAGAGAAGACAACAGAGAGAATCCCTTTCAATCAACCCGTTTCTCTCATCAATGTCATGTGCACACAGTCACAAAACTCAACCAAGTAAGTTAGCTGACATCATTTTTCTAGCCTATATGTCTATGATAATTTCGGCTTCAAGGAACACTCTGCACAATACTGATACCTGTAGTCACATGGAAATTTTAAGCAATCATACAGACTACTAACTCTTTCAGCAAGCTAGAGATATTCCAGTCTAAATTTTATTTCACTCTTTGGCTGCAGTGCTCAATTTGACATCTGTTGGTACAGGTGAAATTAAAAGGCAAAAAATTATCCACAGATTCACACAGGCCTTGAAATCAACCTGAGAGGGCCAAAATGAGAAAAGTTTTTCTGGCATTTATATCTGGAAGAAATCCTTTTTTTTTTTTTTTTTTTTTTTTTTTACCGTTTGGTCATTGTCAAATTATAAATTGTTACAATTCTGTATAAAATAGACTCTTATGTTCAAATCCATCCTAAAGAAGAAAGAAGATCCTTAAAGTCACAAGTGTTTGTACATAAATTTTCCAAGCTTTCAAAAAGACTTTCGTGTAAATCATTTTAGATTTTTACAGGGGCCTGGACGCTTTAAACAAAACTTAATGGTACCTTACTAAAAGTCCAGATATGGGTTTTGGTGTTTGCAGTGCACTCTTTTCTATGATCTCACTTTGTTTACATCCAGCAAGTTTCTTTTAAGAGCTCTTTGATGTGGCTCTGCATTGTCCAGCTTGGAGGCCAGAGTGACCAGTCAATTGCTAGGAAGCTGGACTTTTGCCCAAAGCATTTAGGTTGGGAATTGCTGTAATTTCCCAGCAGGTAGAATCTCCCGAAGGTGAAGGTGAATTTAATATCAGGAAATGGAAGAAGTACACAGAAAGACATGGAAGAGAGGTAGCCTACCTGAAAAATACTTATCTTGATGAGATTACAAGAACTAAGGGGAAATTTTGCAGGAGATTAGTATTTCCCACCTCCTTTGTGTTGGGCTCTCAAGTCTAATAACCATTTCTGAAGTGTTGAAAAGAGCATCTGGAAAAATACTGCCTTGGGCATTTGGGAAAGAGAGATCTAGGAAAAGAAAATATTTTAGGAGAGGTCTAATGTGACTTGGAAAATAATTCAGGCACCAGCGTTTGGCCTAAAATGAGTGAAAGGATGGCCTTAGATGGCAAAGCTGGTCTCAAGCAGCTATTCCTCCCTGCAGCCGATTACCATCCTACAACTCCTGCCTAGGGCCCAGAATCTACTACTCTTGGGATCTCACTTTCTCCCAGTCCACATAGTGATGCTGCTGACTGTTATTATTGCTTTTCTGTATAGTATGACAAATATCTATTTCGGTGGTTAGTTCCCACATTACACTATGAGCTCCTCTCATCCTGGCAACTTCCATTCCTGGAGCATTTACGGATTCTCACCATCACCCTAGGAGGTAGCTAAAACTATCTCTTTTATTTATTTTTTTATATGTTTCCTCCTCTCCTCTCCTCACCTCACTGTAGGTGCTAATAGTGCCAAGATCACATCTCTTTGGTTCACTGCTGTATTCCCAGGGCCTAGAATAGTTTAACATTCAGTAAGTGTCCAGTAAACACTGATTAAATGAAGAATGGACATAGAATCATTAACCCCATTTCTTACAAGACCTTATGACAGATAAGTGGCAAAGAAAGATTTGAACCCTGTTCTGCCTGACTTCAAACATCATCTGTGCTTAACTTCTGTATTGATTAATGACTAAAACCTACTCACTATCCCAAAGCCATCAACCAATCAATCAAATAATCAAAATCAATCAACCTCATATAATACCCAGGCACATAGGCAGAGAAGAAGTTGTAACTGGCACAGCACACACTGGTATAACTTCTGTTATCTCCACTCTGACAAGTCCCAAGATCTGAAATGCTGAGACTGCTTAGGGCCTCCTCTTAATAACCAATATTTCTTGAAAGCTTAATATGTACCAGAATTATTTTAAGAGTTTGAGGTATTTTCTTACATAATTCTTACTACACAATCTGAGGAAAATACTATTATTATTATAGATGATACATCTGAACACAGAGAGTTTAAATAACTGTACTACCTCACATACTGAGAGGGGTATAGCTAACAACCGAACCCACACAATGTCTTGTGATCATGCCCTTAACCATGATATACTGCCTTTCTAAGAACTTGACATATTGATAGGGTCAGGGGGAATAGTTAGCAAAGTAGTCAGCTGTGTCTTTGCAAGCACGAGTTTTTGTTTTCAGTGCCAAAAACAATCCTGAAATTGTAGGTGCTTGTTAAATATTTATGGACTTAATGGGTGAGTAAATCTGATTAGCTAATGCTTCTAAGATCACTAACCTAAGAGGATGGGATTCAGTGGAAAAGTGGGAAGTCTTGAGCTTTGAACAATACTCAAGATAGTGATAGCTAAAGGAAGTCATGTTAGAAGAGGGCATGGGAGGATGAGGGAGGCTCTTAAAAAGGATAAATGGGTAAATAAATGAGGTCAGAATGACGGCTACAACATACAGCTTTATTAATGATGTCCCTATAATGAACATTTATAAATGCATCTAAGACCAGCCTGGTGGCAAAAACATCACCAATAAATCCAACTTGCTTTAGTTCTCCAGCCCATGACAGATGTGACAACTGATCTCCTTCAAGGCAACTTAACTACTACATGGCAACTTCCCATCCTTTCAAAAAGTATGCTGAACATATAATTTACTGTTCACACATGACATATAGTCACCCATTAGTAAGCATCTTTTGAGTGTCTCTGAGTCACCATGTTAGGTGTCTACAGCAATAGACCAGATTTGAGAAGATGCATACCTTCAGACTGGCTGTTAATTTGAGAAAAGAAAGGAAAGGATGGCAGCAGGAAATATTAGTAAAAAAATCTCCTCAATAGAATTTGATGACTGACAAGATATAAGTTGAGAGAAAACAAAGTCAATGAGTTAGAACTGACTCAAAACAATGATGGTTAAACATCAATAAAAAGTCAAAAAGGAGAACTGGCTGAGGGAAGGGCAGTAGTGAGAAAGGATGATGAATTCAGTTTTCAAAGTATTAGATATTTGGAGATGAAATGACATCCAGATAGAAATATCTAAATACTACTTAAATTGTGAAAATGACTATACTACCCAAAGCAATCTACAGATTCAATGCAATCCCTATCAAACTACTACTGGCATTTTTCACAGAACTAGAACAAAAAATTTCACAATTTGTATGGAAACACAAAATACCCCGAATAGCCAAAGCAATCTTGAGAACGAAAAACGGAGCTGGAGGAATCAGGCTCCCTGACTTCAGACTATACTACAAAGCTACAGTAATCAAGACAGTATGGTACTGGCACAAAAACAGAAAGATAGATCAATGGAACAGGATAGAAAGTCCAGAGATAAACCCACGCACATATGGTCACCTTATCTTTGATAAAGGAGGCAGGAATGTACAGTGGAGAAAGGACAGTCTCTTCAATAAGTGGTGCTGGGAAAACTGGATAGGGACATGTAAAAGTATGAGATTAGATCACTCCCTAACACCATACACAAAAATAAGCTCAAAATGGATTAAAGACCTAAATATAAGGCCAGCAACTATCAAACTCTTAGAGGAAAACATAGGCAGAACACTCTATGACATAAATCACAGTAAGATCCTTTTGGACCCACTTCCTAGAGAAATGGAAATAAAGACAAAAATAAACACATGGGACCTAATGATACTTCAAAGCTTTTGCACAGCAAAGGAAACCATAAACAAGACCAAAAGACAACCCTCAGAATGGGAGAAAATATTTGTAAATGAAGCAACTGACAAAGGATTAATCTCCAAAATTTATAAGCAGCTCATGCAGCTCAATAGCAAAAAAACAAACAACCCAATCCAAAAATGGGCAGAAGACCTAAATAGACATTTCTCCACAGAAGATATACAGACTGCCAACAAACACATGAAAGGATGCTCAACATCTTTGCTCATTAGAGAAATGCAAATCAAAACTACAATGAGATATCATCTCACACCAGTCAGAATGGCCATCATCAAAAAATCTAGAAACAATAAATGCTGGAGAGGGTGTGGAAAAAAAGGAACACTCTTGCACTGCTGGTGGGAATGTGAATTGGTACAGCCACTATGGAGAACGGTATGGAGGTTCCTTAAAAAACTACAAATAGAACTACCATATGACCCAGCAATCCCACTACTGGGCATATACCCTGAGAAAACCATAATTCAAAAAGAGACATGTACCAAAATGTTTATAGCAGCCCTATTTACAATAGCCCGGAGATGAAAACAACCTAAGTGTCCATCATCAGATGAATGGGTAAAGAAGATGTGGCACATATATACAATGGAATATTACTCAGCCATAAAAAGAAATGAAATTGAGCTATTTGTAATGAGGTGGATGGACCTAGAGTGTGTCATACAGAGTGAAGTAAGTCAGAAAGAGAAAGACAAATACTGTATGCTGACACATATATATGGAATTTAAGAAAAAAAATGTCATGAAGAACATAGGGGTAAGACAGGAATAAAGACACAGACCTACTAGAGAATGGACTTGAGGATATGGGGAGGGGGAAGGGTAAGCTGTGACAAAGTGAAAGAGCGGCATGGACATATATACACTGCCAAACGTAAGGTAGATAGCTAGTGGGAAGCAGCCGCATAGCACAGGGAGATCAGCTCGGTGCTTTGTGACCGCCTGGAGGGGTGGGATAGGGAGAGTGGGAGGGAGACGCAAAAGGGAGGGGATATGGGAACATATGTATATGTATAACTGATTAAATTTGTTATAAACCAAAAAAAAAAAAAAGAAACACAACAGAAGGAAAATACCTACAATAATGAACCCCAAACAATTAAGGAAATGGGAATAGGAACATACATATCAATAATTACCTTAAATGTAAATCGACTAAATGCTCCCACCAAAAGACACAGATCGGCTGAATGGATACAAAAACAAGACCCATATATATGCTGTCTACAAGAGACCCACTTCAGACCTAGAGACACATACAGACTGAAAGTAAGGGGATGGAAAAAGATATTCCATGCAAATGGAAATCAAAAGAAAGCTGGAGTAGCAATTCTTATATCAGACAAAATAGACTTTAAAATAAAGACTATTAGAAGAGACAAAGAAGGACACTACATAATGATAAAGGGATCGATCCAAGAAGAAGATATAACAATTGTAAATATTTATGCACCCAACATAGGAGCACCTCAATATATAAGGCAAATACTAACAGCCATAAAAGGGGAAATCGACAGTAACACACTCATAGTAGGGGACTTTAACACCCCACTTTCACCAATGGACAGATCATCCAAAATGAAAATAAATAAGGAAACACAAGCTTTAAATGATACATTAAACAAGATGGACTTAATTGATATTTATAGGACATTCCATCCAAAAACAACAGAATACACAGTTTTCTCAAGTGCTCATGGAACATTCTCCAGGATAGATCATATCTTGGGTCACAAATCAAGCCTTGGTAAATTTAAGAAAACTGAAATTGTATCAAGTATCTTTTCCGACCACAGTGCTATGAGACTAGACATCAATTACAGGAAGAGATCTGTAAAAAATACAAACACATGGAGGCTAAACAATACACTACTCAATAACGAAGTGATCACTGAAGAAATCAAAGAGGAAATTAAAAAATACCTAGAAACAAATGACAATGGAGACACGACGACCCAAAACCTATGGGACGCAGCAAAAGCAGTTCTATGGGGGAAGTTTATAGCAATACAATCCCACCTTAAGAAACAGGAAACATCTCGAGTAAACAACCTGACGCTGCACCTAAAGCAATTAGAGAAAGAAGAACAAAAAACCCCCAAAGTTAGCAGAAGGAAAGAAATCATAAAGATCAGATCAGAAATAAATGAAAAAGAAATGAAGGAAATGATAGCAAAGATCAATAAAACTAAAAGCTGGTTCTTTGAGAAGATAAACAAAATTGATAAACCATTAGCCAGACTCATCAAGAAAAAAAGGGAGAAGACTCAAATCAATAGAATTAGAAATGAAAAAGGAGAAGTAACAACTGACACTGCAGAGATACAAAAGATCATGACAGATTACTACAAGCAACTTTATGCCAATAAAATGGACAACCTGGAAGAAATGGACAAATTCTTAGAAATGCACAACCTGCCAAGACTGAATCAGGAAGAAATAGAAAATATGAATAGACCAATCACAAGCACTGAAATTGAAACTGTGATTAAAAATCTTCCAACAAACAAAAGCCCAGGACCAGATGGCTTCACAGGCGAATTCTATCAAACATTTAGAGAAGAGCTAACACCTATCCTTCTCAAACTCTTCCAAAATATAGCAGAGGGAGGAGCATTCCCAAACTCATTCTACGAGGCCACCATCACCTTGATACCAAAACCAGGCAAGGATGTCACAAAGAAAGAAAACTACAGGCCAATATCACTGATGAACATAGATGCAAAAATCCTCAACAAAATACTAGCAAACAGAATCCAACAGCACATTAAAAGGATCATACACCATGATCAAGTGGGGTTTATTCCAGGAATCCAAGGATTCTTCAATATACGCAAATCAATCAACGTGATACACCATATTAACAAGTTGAAGGAGAAAAACCATATGATCATCTCAATAGATGCAGAGAAAGCTTTCGACAAAATTCAACACCCATTTATGATAAAAACCCTGCAGAAAGTAGGCATAGAGGGAACTTTCCTCAACATAATAAAGGCCATATATGTCGAACCCACAGCCAACATCGTCCTCAATGGTGAAAAAATGGTGAAAATGGTGAAACCATTTCCACTAAGATCAGGAACAAGACAAGGTTGCCCACTCTCACCACTCTTATTCAACATAGTTTTGGAAGTTTTAGCCACAGCAATCAGAGAAGAAAAGGAAATAAAAGGAATCCAAATTGGAAAAGAAGAAGTAAAGCTGTCACTGTTTGCAGATGACATGATACTGTACATAGAGAATCCTAAAGATGCTACCAGAAAACTACTAGAGCTAATCAATGAATTTGGTAAAGTTGCAGGATACAAAATTAATGCACAGAAATCTCTGGCATTCCTGTACACTAATGATGAAAAATCTGAAAGTGAAATCAAGAAAACACTCCCATTTACCATTGCAACAAAAAGGATAAAATATCTAGGAATAAACCTAGCTAAGGAGACAAAAGACCTGTATGCAGAAAATTATAAGACACTGATGAAAGAAATTAAAGATGATACAAATAGATGGAGAGATATACCATGCTCCTGGATTGGAAGAATCAATATTGTGAAAATGACTGTACTACCCAAAGCAATCTACAGATTCAATGCAATCCCTATCAAACTACCACTGGCATTTTTCACAGAACTAGAACAAAAAATTTCAAAATTTGTTTGGAAAAACAAAAGACCCCGAATAGCCAAAGCAATCTTGAGAACGAAAAACGGAGCTGGAGGAATCAGGCTCCCTGACTTCAGACTATACTACAAAGCTACAGTAATCAAGACAGTGTGGTACTGGCATAAAAACAGAAAGATAGATCAATGGAACAGGATAGAAAGCCCAGAGATAAACCCACGCACATATGGTCACCTTATCTTTGATAAAGGAGGCAGGAATGTACAGTGGAGAAAAGACAGCCTCTTCAATAAGTGGTGCTGGGAAAACTGGACAGGGACATGTAAAAGTTTGAGATTAGATCATTCCCTAACACCATACACAAAAATAAGCTCAAAATGGATTAAAGACCTAAATGTAAGGCCAGAAACTATCAAACTCTTAGAGGAAAACATAGGCAGAACACACTATGACATAAATCACAGCAAGATCCTTGTGGACCCACCTCCTAGAGAAATGGAAATAAAAACAAAGATAAACAAATGGGACCTAATGAAACTTCAAAGCTTTTGCACAGCAAAGGAAACCATAAACAAGACCAAAAGACAACCTTCAGAATGGGAGAAAATATTTGCAAATGAAGCAACTGACAAAGGATTAATCTCCAAAATTTATAAGCAGCTCATACAGCTTAATAGCAAAAAAACAAACAACCCAATCCAAAAATGGGCAGAAGACTTAAATAGACATTTCTCCAAAGAAGATATACAGACTGCCAACAAACACATGAAAGAATGCTCAACATCATTCATCATTAGAGAAATGCAAATCAAAACTACAATGAGATATCATCTCACACCAGTCAGAATGGCCATCATCAAGAAATCTAGAAACAATAAATGCTGGAGAGGGTGTGGAGAAGAGGGAACACTCTTGCACTGCTGGTGGGAATGTGAATTGGTACAGCCACTATGGAGAACAGTATGGAGGTTCCTTAAAAAACTACAAATAGAACTACCATATGACCCAGCAATCCCACTACTGGGCATATACCCTGAGAAAACCATAATTCAAAAAGAGACATGTACCAAAATGTTCATTGCAGCTCTATTCACAATAGCCCGGAGATGGAAACAACCTAAGTGTCCATCATCGGATGAATGGATAAAGAAGATGTGGCACATATCTACAATGGAATATTACTCAGCCATAAAAAGAAATGAAACTGAGCTATTTGTAATGAGGTGGATAGACCTAGAGTGTGTCATACAGAGTGAAGTAAGTCAGAAAGAGAAAGACAAATACCGTATGCTAACACAGATATATGGAATTTAAGAAAAAAAATGTCATGAAGAACCTGGGGGTAAAACAGGAATAAAGACACAGACCTAGTTGAGAATGGACTTGAGGATATGGGGAGGGGGAAGGGTAAGCTGTGACAAATCGAAAGAGAGGCATGGACATATATACAGTACCAAACGTAAGGTAGATAGATAGTGGGAAGCAGCCGCATAGCACAGGGAGATCAGCTCGGTGCTTTGTGTCTGCCTGGAGGGGTGGGATAGGGAGGGTGGGAGGGAGGGAGACGCAAGAGGGAAGGGAAGTGGGAACAGATGTATATGTATGATTGATTCACTTTGTTATAAAGCAGAAAGTAAAAAAAAAAAAAAAAAAAAAGACCCCTGAAACCATCAGTATCTATGGGGCCCTGTCCCATAGCAAAAAAAAAAAAAAAGATAAAAGCAAATTCTATTATCAAGGTAATAGAATAGAGAGCTTAGAAATAGACCAACATCTGTGGAAACTTGATAAATGCAGAGGAGCATTTCAGACTCTGAGAAAAGGAGGATCTACTTAATAAATAATACTGGAAAAACTTATTAGGCACAAAAAAAATTACTTTAAAGTATTTTTAATTTTACATACAATGTAAGACTTAATTATTCCTCTAAAAATATAATAGAACTAAAATTTCCTTTGACCCTTCTATCCCCAGTGCTAGCACGTATGCTCCCTATCCTTAGGCAATAACAATAACTAACATTTGTTTAATTTGAAGTGGAAATTTGACTGAGACATCATGAGACAAAAGGTATCACATGTCAAAGGAAGTGCTGGACCACATGCAAAATTTGTAAACAAGGTATCAAGAAACAAGTTACATGACTCTTATCCTTCATTCACATCAATGGCATAACAGTATTCAGAGTTAGAAATTAGAATGGGGAGGTTTCTTTGGAGAATGCTGCATATTGAGTACTAAGGAAGAGGTCTGAAGGGTACTGTCCCCTGAAGTCCAAGAAAAGGGGTCTGAGAATCTTAATATGTGTCACATGCAATGCAAAGACCACAGTGGACAGCGGTCTGAGTGACACCTGGAAAATCCAATGGCAATGGCTGTCTAGCTGCTTTGACAATGAAAGGAAAAGAGATCAGACAGGACTCCCAGAATTTTCTGAGGGTAGGAAATATGTGTTTCCTAAGGATCCAATTTGTGTCACATGTAAGAGAGAGCTGTTCTGAAGTCATTATCTTCATTCCTATCAGATTAACAGACTTCATAGAAAGAAGCAAGAAATATCTTTGGGCTGAAAAAAGTAAGCAACCAGCAAGAAAAGGGATGCTTTTGTTCTCGTCAAGCAGGATTCTTTTAGGAGATTCCCAGCAAGGGTGTTCTCCGGAGAACAAACATAAGTACCAACAAGAGAAAGATTCCGCTGTAAACATCTGCCAAGTCCAGCATGCACTGATACTGGACTAATACGACAGTACCCTCCAAGTGGGAACTTCTTTGTGCCTTGTTCATCTTCTCCCTTCCCCCATTGCTGTTAGCAAGAAGAGATTAAAGTTGAAGGTTAATTGAGGAAAGGAATAAAAAAAAAACTGACCAAATGATTACCTTCTCAACCACAGGCTTCCTTTCTGCCATGGAAATGAACTGAGAAAGGGAAGAGGGGGAGATATTTTAACTTTAAAGCAAGATTGAAGTTTTTGCTATCATGTGGACTGAACGTGTTGATATGAACCTGAGATTGCATTTTATCATTAGGGAACTATTTGTGTTACCTAAACATTACTAGAAAAATCATGGTGCCTGATGCAATTTCCATGCAGAGACAGAAGAAAACTAGACCCACAGAATGGATGTAATGGGATAGTGGGAGAGACAAACAGCATGGCTGTATGATTACATCCCACAAGTGATGCTGTTAAATGTAATGATTGGAACTGATTTAATCCTGAAAATAATCTTGTAGGAGAGGTCTTATTATTATTCTCACTTAGCAGAAGAGTCAGACTCATAAAGAGGTTAAACAACTTATTTAAGTAGATTCAAGAAGTAATTAATGGAGCAGGATTACTTCTTTACTCTTACAACAGGAGATGAAAGTGGCTGCAGGATAAAGAAAGAGTAGAAAGTTTGGAGAGTATGTGATAAAGGAGCATTTCCTCTCTTGAAAGAAGGTGGTGTACTTGAGAGTAGAAAGAAGGCAGAGTCTCTTCAGCATGGGAGAAAATACCCCCACTCTTTGTTGCCTAGAAAATCAAGCCAAGCACTAAGAGGATTACTATGTTCCCTTGAGGCCGGAATTAGCCAAAAATGCAAGAAGAGGCATATATGCATGGTTCTTTTTCTGAACTTTCTTATACGTACCATTGAATTATTAACTTATTCCTACATTACATCGTGTTTTAATTAACATAGCTTTAGAATATGTTTTCTGATCAGGTGGGGCAATTTCAGTGTCTTTGATCTCCTGTTTCAAACTTGGTATGGCTGTTGTTATACATGTTTTCTTCCATGTAAATTTTAGAATTAATTTGCCAGGGTCCATTAAAAATCCTGGTGGGATTTTAATTGTGATTATAGATTAATTTGAGAGTGAATTGACATCTTTAGAATATTAATTCTACCTACCCATGAACAGACATCATTTTTATTAGTACCTCTTGACTGGCCTTCAGTAGTTTTTCCCATAAAAGTCTTGAAAATTTCTTGATCGATTAATTACTAAGTTTCTAGAGTTTTAGTTAATACCTTCTTCTAATACGTCTTCCAGTACATTATGTTTGTAATGAAAGAACTACTGATTTTCATTTTGATACTATAGTCTATATTTTATACATTATTTTATATTTTATTCAGTTATCTAAGTGATTATCTTATTAGTACAAATGGTCTGTCATGACTCTCTCTGTTTATCTATGGAGATAGATATTCATTGGTGAAAAGGAGAGAAATGTGAACATAGCTTTTTATGATGGCAAAGATGTGGAAATTTTCAGCTGGGCAAATTCTAAATACTGAATCAGTATTTTAATATTACATTAATATTTTTACTATTTTCTAAGTTGCTTTATTTATTGGGGTATATGTGGGAAATATGAAATAGATATTTGCTGTTTCTGGCATTACCCACTTACTGGGCTAGACATGTTATATTCATGAGCTCGAAATCTTCATATTAATTCCCCCAATTAAGTATCATTAACCACATTTTACAGGTGTAGAAAGTGAGTTTTAAACAATTTAATTAATATGACCTATTGATTTGGTGTAGCTGAGCTGATGTTCTTTATTTTTACTGAAATGAAGAAAAAAATGAAACTAAAAAGATTTATATTAAAAACAAATTTAACATATGAATTGCATTTTTCAAAAGATTTGAAATATTAATAGATTTGAAATATGCTTTGATTAACCCAAAGAATCCATTTAGACACAGAGACTACACTTAATGAAGAAAACAGATGGTACTCTGGTTCAGGAGAAGAAAATTAATTTAATAAGCCTGGACCAACGTTACGTAGAAACTTGTCTTCTAGACCATGAATGGAATCAAGTTGGTTCAAAAGACTAGTTCAGTTGCCATATAAACATATGCCCTCCAGGTTCTAGAGAAGATCTGAGTGTTGCACATTGTGGCAGAGACTGTTAGATGCCTACTTAGTTTTCTCCTTCCTTACAGAACCCTGAGGAAAGTGTCCTGCTGACAAATGACATTTCCCAGCCTCCTAGCATACAGGAGAATTAAAGGAAAGTCTTTGGGTGGGGCTTACAGGAAGCTCACATCGCCTTCCCTCTTTTTCCTGCTTCTAGTCTGTAGCTCAGTTGGGGTGGTTGGACCTCAAGCAGAAATCTAGGTCAATGAGGGGGTCCTGGTGACTGTGGAGTTGCTGTACAGCCCCAGACCACCTACCTCTGTACTTCTTTGTTTTTGTTTTTGTTTTTGTTTTGCGGTACGCAGGCCTCTCACTGTTGTGGCCTCTCCCGTTGCGGAGCACAGGCTCTGGACACGCAGGCTCAGCGGCCATGGCTCATGGGCCCAGCCGCTCTGCGGCATGTGGGATCTTCCCGGACCAGGGCACAAACCCATGTCCCCTGCATCGGCAGGCAGACTCTCAACCACTGCGCCACCAGGGAAGCCCCTCTGTACTTCTTTTACACAAGAGAAAAATGAACTTCTATCATGTGTATGCCACTGTTATTCTGAATTTCTAATACAGCAGCTGAATGCAAATCCTAACTGACACAAACATGTTATAAAAAAAGATACTTTGAGGCAAATGTCATATATATGTATACATATACATACAGTATATATCTCACACATATATACATATGTGCATTTATACACATGTATATATTGTACACATATAAATGTGTACATGTACATATAGTGTGTGTATATTCAGTATATATATCTTATGCACACACACACACACACACACATCCAATTCTATATGTCCCTTGAAGTTGTTACCTTGGACAAACTTGACTTAGTTATTCTATTATGATTGCTGTGGATATTTGCTGTGCTGATTTGATAAGAGCAGCCCAAGTTGTTGGTCATGCCACCAGCAATGCTCATTAAAAAAGGAAGAAGAAGAAGAAGAAACAAAGAAATCAATTTTATTTTCCATATGTGCAGCCTTGGGCACAGCATTGGTGGGAGTGGGGAATCACTAACATTTGTTCGGTGGAAAACTGAAGATTGCCATTCATTTCTTTCTGTTTTTAAATAAGTGAACTAGAGCTTTCAAATTATAGTTTTTATAGAAGTGTAAACTAAGGGAAAAAGTCAGCATTTAAGTAAGGACTAATGATAAACCAAGTCTTTGGCTGGTAACACTTTATTTTGTAAGGGTGGTATTAAAACTACCTTCCCTTCTTCTTCCATCTGTCAGGCTATATTTAGGATTATATCAGTACAATTATATCTTTAATAAAAAGCTCCTCCAAAGAAAATTGCATTTAATTAGAAAAGGAGTGAAGGAGGCATGTCACACTTGGTGATATAAGGTCACTTCAGTTATCAGAGTGTGAAAATCGTTTCTCCAGATGGCAGCTTCCTGCTTAGCTGAGCTCATGATTCCCAACAGTAGGGTTTTATTTTTCTTCTTGAAGCATATTTACTATCATGTATATGTGTATAGTCAACTTTGAATTATATGACATTTTGGCAAAAACAAACACCAATATATATATTTCCAAAGTATTTTTCAAAGCAAAATATCATGCTTTTGATCTTCACCTATTTTTAGGATGAAAAAATGATGCTTAGCTACATTAAAAACATAGTTCCATGTAATACAATTTTCCAATTTAGCAGGGCTTAATTGTTGGTAGAAATGATATACTAGGTCTGCTGAGTCTTAATAAGCAATTTTCTTAGGTTAATAAGCAATAGATACCTTCCATGCATGTAGGAGAAATAAATAAGATCATACTGGTAGTTAAAAAGTATTGCTTTTTTATTAGCCTTTAAAAATAACCTCTAGGGCTTCCCTGGTGGCGCAGTGGTTGAGAGTCCACCTGCCGATGCAGGGGACACGGGTTCGTGCCCTGGTCCGGGAGGATCCCACATGCTGCGGAGTGGCTGGGCCCATGAGCCATGGCTGCTGGGCCTGCGCGTCCGGAGGCTGTGCTCCGCAACGGGAGAGGTCACGGCAATGAGAGGCCCTCGTACCGAAAAACAAACAAACAAACAAACAAAAAACCTCTAAGTGGTAGGAATTATGCTGTGTGCTAGGGCAGTAATGTTGAACAAAAGAGAGAGATTCCTGCCCTCAAACAGACAATATAGACAATCATATATGGTCATATATTTATAGTCCTATTACTCTTTGAAACAAAGCAGATGGTTATAAGAGCATGTCTTAGAAAGATCTGATATATTCCAAGGGGACAGAGAAGCCTTCATCTGAAGAATAATATGGAAATGAGATCTCAAGAATGACTGGAAGTTAACTGGGCAAAAGTGTGGAAAAACAAAAAAGAAGTCAATGTGTCAGGAAGTCAATGTGTCTGAAAGTCAGAAAGCAAAGGGGAAAAAGGTCCAGGATGTCTGGAGAGATCACTTAGGGAGGGCCTTTTAGATCTTGTTTAGGATTTTGGTCTTTATTCTAGGAACACAGGAAAGTCTTTAATATTTTAAGCAGGAAAGTGACATAATTGGATTTATATTTTAAATGATTACCATAGCTATAGTGTAGACCCTGTACTGTAAAGAAATGAGTGGTAGTGGTTAAAGGCAGACCTAGTGAAAACATTGAGGATGACACTGATGTAATCCTTGTGAATTAAAGGAAATTAGTCCCCAATATTACATTTTAGCCAGACAGACTTCCTGTCTCCTTAGATATAAAAATAAAGCTGTGATAGATGTAGACACACTGTGGTGTAGACAGAGAGGATATAATCAAAGGAAATAGAGGAAAACAGTATATATATAAAGAATAATAATTAGATCTCACAACAGACTTCTCATCACAACACAGAGGTGTGAAGATAATGGAATATTTTTAAACTGCTGAGCCAGAATAGTGATTAATGTAGAGCTCTATGGGATGTTGAACTGTTATTCAAGAATGGTATAAAGATATTTTCAGATATACTATGAGAGATTTTACTACTTGCATGTACTTAGTGAAAGAGATAATAAATAAGATACATTACAGGAAGAAATAACGAGCCAAGAATGAAGGAGTTGGATGCAAAAAGCAATGATAAGTAAAGTAATTGAGAAAGATATGAGTAAATCCAAATAACCTAAAAAAGAAGTAATATTTAAAAATTTAAATACAAAATAATCAACAATAATAGTTTTTAGAACAAAGAGGGATGATCATATTTACAGCAGTTTAAGGTCCCTTTAAAGGAGAAAGAATTGTAGACAAAATTAAGACATTGTTAAGTGAAGTTTATGTATTAAAAATTTAAGGATCACCACTATAATAATAGAAATAACATGGATAACTTCCCAAATGGTTTTAAGGCAAAAGGAGGAAAAACAAACCTTGATAAATCTAACAGAAAGGAGAAAAGAAGATATTTAAAAATTTTAGTAAATAGGAAACACAATACAAAATGAAAAAATTAAATATACAAATAATCACAAAATATACAAATAGAAGATGATATACAGATCATTAACATCTTTTCTTACTCTTTCTCCAACACTTCCACCCAAACTCACATGATAGGTTTACCATTGGAATGAGTGTTTTTAGTGGGAGGCCAGGCTCAACTTTGTGGAGCTGGCATTTTATTTTTTAGAGAATGAATTTAGGAAGCCTTGGATATGCCTCTAGTTAAAGGGCTTCCAAACTTCACTGGCAGAGAGTGAAATGTATATTTTTTGCTTATAATTTAGATTTAAATGGGATGTCAGTTTCCTATAATTTCCTACAGAGTACATCATACTTTAAAACATATAGGCATAATTTCACAGTTGCTTATCATTGGTGAGATTTCTTCGCAGAAAAGATATAATTGACCTGATCTTACAGATAGTCTTTCTAAATATATCAGAGTGGAGTCAGCATGCAAGCCTTTTACATCTCCTGAGGTTCTATATCTGCTACAAGTGGCTCCTGCAGCAGGTGAATGAGTGTGCAGAAATCCTTAGTGGCTTCGTGGTACCTTTGTTTACAAACTGTACTTCCTACTCTTCTGCAGTCTAATCAGTCAGAAAGTTAATAAACCCCAAAGTACCTGCTCATTTACATTGTTCCATTTTGAAGTAAGAGATCCCCAAATTCTCTTTTGGCTCACATGATATGACCGGGTCCATAGGTCAATTGAAATCAATCTTGTTACCCAGGATCTAGTTGACTGGCCAGATTTTGGTACCTTACCTGAAAGTATATTCATGTCTGAACACAAGACAGGTCTGGTGCCTCTGAGACTCAAGTTAGGTCGCAACAATCTGGTATAATCATATCACCTTTTCTTGTTAGTGTAAAGTTAATAGAAAAAGAAATAAGAGGAGGAAAAAGAGTAGTTGTTTTGAACGGTGCCCGGTTATGTTCTGGTACTCGTGATGGCTGTTGTAGTTCTCAGTCTTGCATGCTCTGGGTACAGTGTAACGTTGCTGTCCATGCTACCCTATGGGGAGAATTCCTACCATAAACCATCACCACTGAAGGTAATCTGTGCATAATCTGTCTTTGTGATCCTGAAACTTACAGTCAAGAAAGAATCCCAGCGTAGGGATATCAGTCAGGGAAATTCCAGGGAGGGAGACTTGAATATTGTAATCCCAGGTTCAAGCAGATTTTAAAATGCCAAGTGCTGGCACAGATGTCTCCAGGTCACCAATGTCAGAGAAAGACAATCTTAAGGTGGAACTAAAGATCTAACCTCTCTCTCCTGCCTCCAACCAAGATGGACCTAGGGAAACCTCATAATGGGATTGGTTCAGGAACCAATGCAGTTTGGAAGTAAAGAGCTAATGTAGTAGCACAGGGAGATCAGCTCCATGCTTTGTGACCACCTAGAGGGGTGGGATAGGGAGGGTGGGAGGGAGACGCAAGAGGGAGGAGATATGGGGATATATGTATATGTGTAGCTGATTCACTTTGTTATACAGCAGAAACTAACACACCATCGTAAAGCAATTATACTCCAATAAAGATGTTAAAAAAAACAGCTAATGTAGAATATATCCAGAACATACTTTTAGATGTGGTTTTCTCTAATGCTCTATTGAGAGAATTTCAATATTCTTCTACATTACTTTGCCTCTTTTCATAGCACTGACACAGTTTCTAAACAAATTTTCTCCCAAGTTGTTAGAAATGTGTCATAAAATAAATGACTTGTGTTTGACTTTGAAGTTATTTCTAGCACCAAGCATTAGCACTAAATGAAATCCTTCTAATATTTTCTATGGGTGGGAATGTGTCAGATGCCTACAGCTTTTAGATTAGAGTCAATTTAAATTTGGTATGTTTCATCACACATAAAGGAAGTTTATTCAGAAACTATCAAGCATGTGTCAAGGTGTTATCTGACAGAAAATTCACCCTGTGCTTCAGAAATAAATAGAGGTGAATCACTTCCCTCCTATATCTCTTCAAAACAAATTTATTTTGTTGAATGTCTTGGGAATTCAGCCCAGAATGAGAGAACACAGAATGTTTTAGCTGAAAAAGAGAAAAAAACCTGAAGAGATCAGCTAGGCTAATCCTTTAGTTTTACAAAGGAAGAAACCAAGACCCAGATGATAATTTTCTCTCTTTGGGTCACACAAAAAGCAAGTAGCCTAAAATACTGATTTCATGGCAAGCACTCTAGTGGTCTTTGAACCATAAAATGATCCTCCTGCTGTCAATAGCATTAAAGTTTTCTCTCCACTCACACTGAGGATGTATATTCCCCATAAAAAGAGAATTGCTGTGATTGATACTTTCTTTGCTTCAGAAATGTTTTCCAGGTTTCTTCTCCCACTTAACTCCTTCATATCAGGTTTCCTTCTATGGATTTCTAGGAATCTGCCTGGTTGATTCATTTGGATGGCCTGTCCTGGCTTTGGGTTAGGTCTCTCCCGAAATGCTACCTCCCCCTTGGATTCTCTCACCTCAGCCTCATTCGTTTCAGCACTGAATCCCTGCACCAAACAGTGCAGGAACTTGAATTTTGTGCTTGCTCCTAGACTCAGATCAGCCTAAAATCTCAGGATAATCTGAGAAGTCTTAGCCATCTCCACATTAGTACTTGATGAGCCATCAAAAGCAAATATTCTTTCCTTAGTAGAATAGTAATACAAGTTTGCTGTAGAAAATTTAGAATATGAAGAACTTCAAAAAGAAAATCTATATTTTTCATCACCCACTCATAAACATTTTTGGTTTATTTATTCATTCATTTATGCATGTATTCATTCATATAGTCATTGATTCAATATGTCTTTACTGAGCACTCACTGTATGTCAGGACCTGTTCTAGAGCTTCAAGATATATAGCAGGGAAAGAAAAGTCCCTGCTTGTGGAATTTATAGTGTAGAGATCTAGACAGTAAACAGGAAATTACAGTACAGGGTAGTGAATAAAAGGGGAAGAAGAGTGATATAATATTACCTAAGAAGAGCACCTGCTCAAACTTGGAGGATTCAAGGAAGTCTTCCTCAATGAAATAATGTCTTAGGTGAGACCTGAAGGAAGTAAATGATTTAATCAAATAAAAGAGGGGCAGGGTGGATGGACGAATGTTTCAGGCAGAAGGTACAGCCTTGACAAAGGCTACAAGGTGAAAGAGAATAGTATGTGTGAATAAATAAAAGAAGTTCAATATGGTTGAAGTCTAGAACAGAAGGTGGTTAGTGGAAAAGGGCAAGGTGAGTGAAAAATGCTGGAGCGAGCTCCTGCAGAGCCTTAAAAACCCAGGGTGGAGTTTGGTCTCAGTTCCAAGAGTGAAGGTATGCTCTTGAAAGTTTTAAGCCCGGGAGTAACATGATCCAATCTGTTCCGAAATAATCATTTTGGCTACAATGTGGAGGATGGATGGGATGGGGAGAAACCCAGAATCAGAGATGCCACTTTAGAGATATTGGGATACCTCAGGCAAAAGATAATGGTGGTCTAGAAAGAAGTCAGGGTTGTGAGGATGGAAAGAAAAGCATAGATTTAAGAAACGTTTAGATGGTAGAATAAACTTCACTCTGTATTTCAACCCAGGGGTCTTTTGTTTTTCTTTCCTTTACCAGTAATTTTCTCTTCCATGCCACACTGCCTTTCTCATGGCTGAAAACTTCAGGTCTCAACTTAATGTCATCTTCCTGACCTTCCTATTTAAAATGTCTCCCATCATCATTATGTCAGAGCATCTATTTTATTTCTTTACAGAACTATAAAATATGTAACAACTTTATTTATTTTTAATGACATAATTAGTGTCTGTTTCCCATTAGACAAGAAGAAGCTACATGGATGCAGGTACCATTTCTATTTTAGATCCATATGGAGTGCCCTTTGGACCTTCCACTTAGGTGGTGGGGGTCTGGATTCAAATATATGTCAGTGTATTTTCCCCCATTGTACTCCATCCTATAATTTCTTAATTATTAAATAGGACCAACTAGTGATAATCACACATTCTCTTATAACAGGATCACATTTTATATTCTCCCTTTATCAGGTTAATGTGTAGGATTTGTGTAATCATTGTATCTGTCTCATCTACTTCTGCTAGATACAGAAGAGGATATAAGCTGAGATGTGAAGTTGAGTACAATCTATTTGAAAATATGTTCATGTTTATGGACAGATGCTATACATCATAAGATACCAAGAGCCCTCCAAAAGCTAAAATAATATCTGCAAAGTCAAATTAAGTAAATTGGGGATAACAGTTGCCCTGGCTGTCTCTTTAAGTTCATCTTCCTGGACCATGGGTTGCTATGATGAGAGGTGATGCTTATACATAAGAATAGTATTCAATTTTCCAATGAGAAAAGTGTGTGTGTGTTTGTGTGTATGTGTTTGTGTGCACACACATGTGCATGTTTAAATAAGCCTTGGTCAAAAAATGTATTCTTTGGAGCTAGACTTGAGGGAGCCATGGCTTTGTTCTTATTACCAAGGCAGGCATGAGTTCAATAAAGTTTTACAAGTTTCTTAAGCCAAACTGTTCTCTCTGCTCTTATATGACCCTCAGGACTCCAAAAGGGTATGGCTTTTGGACCCATAAATAAAGTCCCAAAATAAAGGAGACTCTTGATACTAGTAAAATTTTTCTTCCAAGTTGCTATATTCTTGCCAAGTTTTTCATTCACTTTGATTTTTAAAATAACTGGAGATGTACAAATATTTTACCTATCAAAGTCAATCTAAGTATAAATGAATCTTTGAGATCATTAGAACCTGGAAGCAGTGTGGGAGTGAGATGGAGTCCAGTAACAACCCACCTCACAACCCAGAACATTACTGCCACTGTCCCTAACAGTTGGAATAAAGCTGTGACACCAGCTGCCTCGTTTGGGAAGTGAGAGAAGGATTTTGAATTCTCTGTGGTAAAACTTAAAGCTTTCATGCCAAAATCCTCCTCTCCTCCCACTCTTTTCCCTTTTTAGGAAGCTTGTGGCTGACCACCTGGTGTTCTGAATCATTAATTCATGGAAGACATTCTATAATTCATGGAAGACATTCTATCAGGAATTACATGGTACAGGCAGCCTGGCAACTGCCATCGAAACCATTCAGGCTCCTCATTCACTTTAATTCACTTCAGTAATTATTTATTGGACACCTACTATCATACCCAGCCTGGTGATAGGCAATGAAGCTTTCAAATGAAGAGAACATATAATTCTTACCCTGGAGATTTAAAAAATTTATTTAATGTTGGATTCACTTTTGGAAGAGCAGATGAAATATTACATGAAACAAAATATTTTCCAAAATTTACATAAGTATTTCAAAGCACTGTAGCAGTAACAAAATGGAGGAAAAATAGCTTCAGTGCTTGAGTCCTTGCTAAGCAAGAGGTGCTATACATGTATAGGCACTGGGTACTTTTCACATGTCATCCCACTGAATTCTCAAAACTACCTTAGGAGAAAGATAGGAAAACTCCCACATTAAACATGGGGAAATAGAGGTCTGGGGTAAGACTGGTTAACTAATCTTCCTCAATAGTTGATTCTTCAATCAAGGAATTGTGAGTCCAAAGTTTACTAAGACAAGGTGTAAACTTCCACATGACTGTAATAGGTAAGACAATTGAGTGAGTTTGAGAAACCACAAGGGACTCCAGGTAGAACAGGCTGTCAGGTGACTGAATCTGAAGCATGTGTTAAGAGTGGCAAGAAAGATGAAGAATATCAAAAGGCAGATGAGATGGGTACAGAAAATCAAGTGACAAAAAAAGGTAACAGATGTCTGAAATTCAGATTAAATGATTAAAATGACAGATTCTGTAGGAACTGAGGGAGCACAGCGACAATAAGCATAAAGCAAATCACCACTAAGAAGACTTTACCAGCAGCATAGTTCTGGTTTTTGATGGTTCCTAGGTGGTAGAAACTTATCCCAGGTAACAGGGGGCAGATGAGTCAGGGGTGGGGCTTCTGGAATTAGGAATATTAACATCTTTGAGGAACCAATTTTTTTCCCATTTGAGATGTCTATAAGAATATTTTTTAGTTTATATTTTCTTCATGAAGCCTTGAAATAAATCATTTTCATTACATTTCTCAATTATAAAGCTTAGTTAATTGGCAAAAATCAACTGATATTCTCCTTAGCTTATCATAACTAAATATTTTGTGCTTTCACTTTGTGCAGACATCCTGGGACTAATAACTGATTTTTCAAAATGTAATGGTTACCAAACAAGAAAATCGGTAGCACAATCGGTTAGCTCCACAGAGAATAGCATGATTAGGAATATCCTCCTTGCTTTAATCTTCTAGATAATACATTTGAAGTTTTATGGTTATTTTTCTAATATAATTTTCCTTGTGTTCTTGCGTGCATTTAGAACATAAGCTTCAATCTGGCAAAAATCTCTCCATCAAAAAGAGATGTCTCGGGCTTCCCTGGTGGCGCAGTGGTTGAGAGTCCGCCTGCCGATGCAGGGGACACGGGTTCGTGCCCCGGTCCAGGAAGATCCCACATGCCGCGGAGCGGCTAAGCCCGTGAGCCATGACCGCTGAGCCTGCGCGTCCGGAGCCTGTGCTCCGCAACGGGAAAGGCCACAACAGTGAGAGGCCCATGTACCGCAAAAAAAAAAAAAAAAAAAAAAAAAAGAGAGATGTTTCTCTAAGTAAGGTCATTATATTCTACTTAGAAATTAGGACCAGAGGCACAAGATGTACTAAGAGTTCCTGAATGATCACTGCAAGTACCATGAAGTACTGCAGTGTTTGCCGGGTCACTGGAGGGCTGAGTGTACGAGGTCATTATGCAGGAAACCAAAATGGATTCAAGTGCATTACTACTTGACTGCATTATGTAGCTGTTTTCTAAACATGTAACAATTACCTGGGCATGAAAATAATCATAGACAACCTTAATATATACTTGAAAATGCTATGCCCTTAGATAACTGTACAGCTTTTTCCCGGAAAGAAGTAAACATGTGTGCTTTTTTTGTTTGAGATTCCTTTTTATTTGGAAATAATCAGAACATGTTCTTTAATTCCAGGAAGGCAATTATGTAAAGCAACAATATTGAGGGTAGTGATTTGAACTGCCTCTAATTCTGTATTTTAGAGAACCTTTTCATAATTCTTTATTTTAATATATCCTGCTATAATAGTTGCAGTAAAATTGGCTTTTTCTCCTGATTCTGTGTTCACATTGATGATTGAGGAAATATCTAAGTCAGTGATTCTCAAACTGTAGAGCAAACAAGAATCACCCAGACAACTAGTTTAAAATGTAAATTCTCCTAGTTATTCCATTGAAGGTAGGCCACAAAATACATACTGAGGGCTTTTATTAATATAAAAAAATTTGTGTTTTGCTCAAAGCAATGTCAAAATTTTCATCCTCTTCATGGGATGTTTTATGGTGTGGTAGAAATAGCACTGTGTTTAGACCTAAACCAAGGTTCCATTTACTTCATCATCCACGAGTTAAATGACTCATGAAACATTTATTTCACTTTTAAAATGAAGTTGCATGGTTTGTAAAATGAAAAAATAAAGCAACAATCTATGTTGTGAGAGTAAACGAGATAACAGTTGTGAGTCACCTAATGCCTGTCATACAAAAGGTACTCAATAAACGCTTATTTCTCTTTTTCTTGATTTAGTTTTTTGCTTAAGTCATTTTGCTTCATTTTTTATCACAGTACCATAGTGATACTAAGGGACTGACATCTTTCCAAACATTCTGTGCAACTCTCACTGCTTCCCTGGGAGAGGCAGGACATCTCAGCACAAATTGTAACCAGGCGAGCTGGGTTGTCTCTTACCAACTCAGCACCATCATTACTCCCTTCCAAGGCTGGAAACTACATTTCCCTAAACCCTTTCCCTGTGTGGTTCTAGCTTAGAGGCTGCTAATGAGAGGAACTGTGATGTTTTGAAGGCAAAAGTGAAGAGGAAGCCATATTCTCAAAAGGCATGGGTGGCTTTCTACAGATATTTCTGTGGGTCATAGTGACCAGAAGCAGTGGTTTCTCAGATTCCTGTGTGAGCTCCAACTTCTCCACCCTCTCTAGTGCTATAGGCTGAAGTCAGTGACTGTTTCCCAATCCTCCAGCCTGCCACAATTGTGTAAACCTAATTCCTCTATTAATTTTCTTATTCCAGGGATACTTATAGTGGTTCTATTTTTCTACCCGAACTGACGGATTATACCTGTACCCTGGCACTTATTCTGCTGTCATACTTCCCAGCTAATATGTTTTCTAACAAATACTTATTTGATATAGGATACCCCCAAAGCACTTTCCAATTCTCTTTAAGTATCCCCAGGGAAATGCATCTACTTTGGAAAAGGCTGGTTGTGTTTCATCTTTAACATGTAGGTATCCACCATTACTTTTCATGAAAGCTTAGTTGAGTGTGCCAGGTTAATGATCTCTAAGCCATACTAAAAGTGCAGTCCGGGCCAGAATGACCTTAAGGAGTCTTCTGTACTAAAATTATAAGTGGAGGTGTTCAAAGAACAATTAACACAGGCATTTAAACTAACTATTGGATGTTTGGTTCTATTATTTCAATCAAATTTACAATATCATCTCATCAGTTTCTTATCTTATTTGCGAGATAGTACAGGACTTTGTTTTCAAGTCTAGCTTTAAAATAAAACCTAAATAAATCCAAACTTTATTTCCCAAATGGTGAATTCTTTGTCTTACAAAAACTTCCTGAAGGTAGACTGAGTAAGGCTCCGGTCTACCAGCTGGAGTGATTAATTGTACTCTAGTCAATGCTAGATCTGACCATAAGAGACATAGCTCATTTCAAATCATAAAAATGCTATACTTTGTCAAACAGGAGTTATGATATGACCTATTTTCAAATTAGGTAAAAGAATTTTACAGTCTAGTAACAACCATCATAGACACAAGATTGATAGCTCTTTTTAGTGCTCTTCTGCTTTTGTTATTTGCTTATTTACTTTGTTTTCATTTTAGTCTAGAAGACATCTAACTTATAGAATACCTATTATGAGCCAGGAACATTACAAGATTAATCATTTGAGTTAGATATTTTTATCCTCATGTTATAGATGAGCAAACTGAAGCTGAGAAAGATTAATAAAATTATTCAAGGTAATTAGTTAGGAAGTAGCAGAACTAGTATCCAATCCTTGGTCTGTTTGATTCCATAATGGGTGTACGTCTTACTCTTCCAGTCTGCTTCACATTATAGATCTTATTACTTTCTAAGAAAAAATTATCCAGAAAGGAGCATTTCTTGTGACTCACCAAGCTGAATAAAGAATAAAATTTAGTGTTCAGTTGCTGCTCTCTTTTATCTCCTTAGGAGACTACTGAAATTGAAGACCTATGTGACCAGGACCCTTGATTCCATGCACATCTTGCACAGCAGAGTCACAATATTATTTTTTCTGCCAATCTATAGAAAGTTTGAACATTGCACGCCAGAGGGCATTCTTTGTGAGACATTAGATGATTCCTGATGCCAGTGGGACATTCGTCTGTGTTTCAGCTACACTATACTCATTTCACAAAGTTCTTCTCTATGCCTTAGTTTTGGGTCCCTTAAAAAAAATTAAATAAAATATCATTAAAAGCTCTCTGTAAATTGAAAGGTTTACATTGTGCAATGGTTTGAATAGACAATACAGAGAGCTGTAATCCAGTATCTATGAATGAATACCTTTGTAGGAATGGTCTTATGACCACATGGGCTGTGAAAAACTCTCTATCTCGCCTCTGCTCTCTTCCAGTAGAGAAATGGAGGATTGGGGTGGGGGGTAGTGGTGGTATGGGTCAAGGTCAAGCGCCACAACACTTGGGACGTAGAGATTCAATATGAAGAGCCCATTTCTCATTTGAGGATCATAGTCTCTTGGCTCCACTTATGAAGGGTTTCCTACCACTGTGTCATACAGTAAGACAGGTCAGGGACTTCCTCTTCCTGGTAGGCCTGGAAAGCCTCGGAGTGGGCAACGGAGTATGGTTATGCTATGCCGCTTGCCTCCTGAATGGAGCAATCTCAAAGGCTAAGATAAGGGGTGAGATTTGGGTAAAGGGCCTTAAGAGTCCAGAGTTTACTCTAAGTCAAAGTTCTGAACTCTGTTCCACTGCATTTTTATATAGATATTAATGGGAATTCCAGAGTTAAATGTGTCTAAAATGAAAGAAAGCATAATATATCAGCTTTTAATATTTACAATATACAATAGCATCTTAATGCTTTTGGAAAATCTTAAGGAAGTCTCCTTACCTTTGTTTAATAGTTTCTCAAGCTTATTTGAGCCCTGAACATTATTTTTCATGTTTTTTCTTGCTTAATAGTGCTCCATGGGACACTAAGTTTGGGAAACTCTGGTCTGGGTATTAGACTTAAAGGGCAACAGGGGGCCTCAAGACTTATGCCAGGGCCAGGGATTCCACATAGAGATCTGGGGCCAATATCCTGCTGTAACCACACACCCCCCACACACAGAGCAGGCCAGTTATACTCCATCTTTTTTTTACAATACTGATCATGGTTACAGATCTTTCATTACAAAAGAGCAAATTCTTTCCATTTGTATTGGTGAATTGGTATCCTGGCTTGTAGAGGCTTGTCTAATGCCAGAGGAATACAACAAAGGTGGTACATCTATCATCTAGCTGCTGATTCTATTTTGAAGATAAATCAATTCTAACTGGATTGAATGTATTTTATGCTTTCAATCCTGTTCATTTGCTATCTTTTGTTATATTCAGTCACATCTTGGCAAAACATTGATTTGTTTTGTCTAGCTTTCTTGTCTCCTGCAATATTAGCCTAGAAAAAATTTTTGAGAGGCCAGGAACTAGAGAGTATTTTCTCTTGAAATAGCTAACCATCTCAAGCATGCAGCATTTGGCCAACTGCTCTTCATTGCATGAATTGTTCATGCTGGGTATAACTGATTGATTTTTTCTGACAACTGGTAGTATAGTTTTCTTGGACTGAAAATGTTCTATTATGGATAAGGATGAACAGATGATTAAAAATCATACACAGATATTAGATGCTTGGGTAAGTCCTTATCAAAATGTCTTTTTCTAAAAAATGGAGAGGGCTATTAATTAAACAATATGGATTTAAATATAAATCTTCTTTACAAAAACATAACTATAGTTATTTAAGTAAATTAGTTTTCTTTGTTTTATGAAAAGTGAATAATGTGTCAAGGTTTTGGTAAGAGTGTAGTCAAATTAAACCTGTTATATATTGGAATAGACAGTAAAGTGCATTTTCTCCCATGAAGAGAGCAAAACAGCAAAGAAATATTGGTGGCCCTAAAGTGAAATATCTTCAAAACTGAGAGAAAAAAATGTGTTCTCTGCAAGCTTAACTAGTAAAGCACATGCACAATCTAAGTGACCTGACAATGTACAGGTTGAGGAAATGGACAATATTAAAGTTTCTTGGTACCAGATCCCCATATCAACCTCTGTAACCAAAGGGAACTGCAGCCTGATCAGATACAGGAAGCATGATGCTAGGCTAATCATAATCAGTTGTTACTTTCAGATTGAAGCAACATAAATTCAATTGCAAATGGTTTTATGTATGAGTAGATGCTATATATTGCTACCCAGGGAAGACTGAGTCTTGAAAAAAAGAAGCAAAAAACAATCTCCATGCAGGGAAAGGGTCTTGGTTGATGAACTGAAGCCCTGTGTCTCCTTGACAGGTTGTCCCTGTAGTGGGAAGGAGTGCTTCATGTTACCTCAGCTCTGAGAGACTTTTAAAGATCCCTAAATCCCTTTGTTCTGTTTCTGTATTGGCCAGGCAAAACTTTGATTTTACACTGGCTGCCCACTTGGACCACCTGCAGTAAGAGTGCACATATCTGCAGACAGGAAGGCTCCTGTCAATTTAGAATGAGCTGTCTTTCTTATGACAAATCATCCTTGGGTAATAGGAAAAAAATCTAGTTCCTATATTTGCAAACTGGGGGCCCCATCTTCCTCAAATGTGGTGAATCCAACCTAGTATCGTTTCTAAAACCACTAAGTGAATAGGAGTTAGAACTTTATGGAGCTACCATGTGTTCTGCAAAATTATCTTTTTCAATCTCCTGAATATTGTACATTTCTCCTTCCAAACAAATAGACAACAATAATTTTCATTATAAGTTAGCTGTCTTTCAACAGTTTAATGTATTAATCACTTTCATTAGGTCTGATCATCCAACACAATTTCTTTTCCATAGGCAACATTACCCTATACCAATAAAATTCTTCACCTTTTCAAAAATCCCCTTTACCAAAAATTAATTATAAGTCAAGGCCCCCAAATTACTTTACATATTCCCAGCATTTTCTCTGTCCTATGATTTTTAATTTTCACAAGTAATTGAAGCTATTATATATTTTCATTCCAAAAAATTATATGTATATGTGTGTAGAGAAATATATTTTGCTAATTCTTGAACTATTAAAGAAGCAAACTAAACAAGAAATTTGGTTACTTGGAAGTGAGTAATGAGATGGAGGAAAGAAAATTATGCCCTTGTACAAGATCAAAAATGTTAAGTTGTATTAGATGATCGCTATAGCTCCCCCATTTGGCTTGAAATGCATCAATATGAAAAAAACAACATGAGTACCAAAAAGAAAGAAGGAAAGAAAGAAAGGAGGGAGGGAGGAAGGGAGGAAGGGAGGGAGAAAGAAAGGTCATAAACAAAGAAGAGGGATGGGCAAGATGGCAGAGGAGTAGGAGGACGTGGAGTTCATCTCTCTCCACGGATGCATCAGGAATAGATCTATAGATGCAACAATTCTCATACAACACTGCTGAACACTAGCAGAAGACCTTGGACACTGGAAAGGACTATAAAGATCCCTGCATAACTGGGTAGGACGAAAAAAAGAAGGGAGAAGGAGGAGAAGAAGAAGCGGGATGGCACCTGCACCCTGGGGCAGGGGAGCTGAAGCAGAGGAGAGATTCCCAAATTCGGAGAAACCCCCTCTCTGATGGGGAAACCCCCTCTCTGACAGGGAAATCAACTAGGACAGAAGGGAAGCATTTGAGGATGTCTGAAGAGGGTGAAGTTGCTGATCTGTGGCAGATGGGAAAGAGTGAGAAATACACAGATGGTCAGTACCATGGCCCTATGAGCCCTGGACTGGGACGTGTGTTCACAGGTGTTTAAGGGGCTGGGATCTGGAACGTGGGGATTGGAGAACAGGCCTGGAGCTAGAACTGCTATTGGTTGTGGGGAGAAGACTGAGGGGACGTCAGGGAGGAAATCTGCAACAGGGAATGCCTACAGAGGTAGACTGGACTGCCATGGAAGCAGGCACTACTGTTGAGTCACACACAGGGGGAGGAGCCACTATTGTAGCCTCTCTCTCCCCACATGTCAGCGCCTGCAGACAGACAATAAAAGAATCCCTCTCAGGGCTGGCTCTTGTGTACCAGCTGCAAGGCAATAAAAAAAGCCCCCTCAGGGCTGACCCTCACGCGCTGGCTGCAGGGCAATAAAAAAAAGCCCTTGCATGTCTGCTGCCAGGCACCAGAAAAAGCCCAGCCAGGGCTGGCTCTCATGCGCCTTATGCTGGGTGCCAGAAAATGCCCTCACTAGGGCCATATTTCTTGTGCCCGAGGGCACCAGCTTCCCTGCGCATTTGGCGCCTCTGGGGCCCCCTTGATCCAAGGAGTCATCTCACCTCTGCGCCCTGTCCTCACTGGGGCAGACCCAAGAGCTCCAAGGCAGCCTCAGGACCAGACACCTGTGGGTGGACCACATGAAGAGGTGGGGATAAAATCAAAGCTGAACCCCAGGGATTAGGACTAAGGAAGAAGATCGAAAATCTTTCCATCAATTGTACAAGCTGCAGATTAAATCCCCACGATCAGCTAGGTAGACCCTGTGTCTATGGAATATCTGAGCAGACAATGAATGTTCCTACAAATGAAAACAGTATAGCTCTGGCAGCTGTGGACTTTGGAAGAAAGCACATGCAGGAATTGGGCCAGATGAGAGTCTAAGCTGTCGCCACAGGGCCCACAGCAGGTCCAGAGATCAGCCAAGAAGCAGAGGAGGGCCTCTTGGGGAGGCAGAGGTGTGCTGTGGCTCATGGCATGTGTAAAGACACTTACAGCTGAGACCCCAGGGGAACATAATTATTACTATTAATTTTAGTATGCTTTGATTCATTCTTTTGTTGGTTCTGGCTTGTTTTTGTTATTTCTTTCTTTTTTGGTTTGTTGTTCTTGTTTTAGTTTTTTTTGTTGTTTTTTTAGTCTTTTGGGATCTTCGTGTTTTATAACATATTTTTAATTTTTTATATATATTTCTATTTTTAATTTGTTTTCTGTTCTGTGTTCTTTTCCCTTACTTTTTCTTCTTTTTCTTTAATATATTTTTAATTTTTAAAATATTTCCATTTCTACATTGCTTTTCTGTTGTCCTGTGTTTTTTCCCTTTTTATTTTATTTTATTGTTATTTTTAAATCATTTTTATCAGTTTGTTCTGTTTCCTTGCTTCAGTTTAGTTTTTAGGCTTTGTGTTTTTGTTAGTTTTGATCCTAATTGTTTGATTTCATTTTTGAGTTCTTCTATCTGTCTGGTTGTTCTCTTGCTTTTTGCTTTATTTGGTTCTGTTTTTGTTTCTTTTGTGTGTGTATGTGTGTTTCCTTGTTTCTGTTTGTTTGATTTTGTTTTTACCATTGCTCTGGGGTTTTGTTTGTCTTTTTTTTTAATATATTTTCTATTTTTTTAAATATTTCTATTTCTACATTGCTTTTCTGTTGTTCTGTCTTCTTTCCCCTTTTTTTCCTTTCTTTTTTTAAAATCATTTTTGTCCATTTGTTTTGTTTCTTTTCTTCATTCTTCAGTTGGCACTCTGCTTTGGTTTTTTATTTTGGTTTTGTGTTTTTGTCAGTTTTCTTTTTAATTGTTTGGTTTTGTTCTTGGGTTCTCTTGTTTGCCTGCTTGTTCTCTTGCCTTTTGTTTTATTTAGTTCTGTTTTTGTTTCTTTTGTGTGTGTGCATGCATTTCCTTGTTTCTGTTTTTGTTTGTTTGATTTTACTTTTTACTGTTTGCCTGGGGTTTGGTTAGGTGTTCTGTTTTTTTTTTTTAATCCCCTTTATTGCTGGTAAGAGCGACTTGTGGGGTCTTGGTTCCTCGAATGGGAGTCGGGCCTGAGGCTCTGGGGTGTGAGCACCAAGTCCAGGATGCTGAACCAACAGAGAATTCCTGGTCCCAGGGAAGATTAATCACTGAGAGCTCTCATGGAGGCCTCTATCTGAACCCAGGACCTGGCTCCATGCAACTGCCACAGTTCCCAGAGCTGGAGGCCTCATACCAAAAAACAAACCAGACAGGAACACAAACCCACCCATCAGCACACAGATGAACTAAAGTCATACCAAGCTCACAGACACCCCAAAACACACCACCTGACATGGCCCTCCTCATCAGAAGGAAAAGACTCAGCTCCACCCACAAGAAAGCAGGCACCAGTCCCTCCCATCAGGAAGCATATGCAAGACACTGGACCAACCTCACCACCAGGAGCAGAGAACAGAGGCAAGAGGAACTATGACGCTGCAGCCTAGGGAAAGGAAACCTCAAATACTGTAAATTAGACAAACTGAGAAGACAGAAATATCTTGCAGGCAAAGGAGCAAGATAAAACCCCACAAGACCAAATAAATGAAGAGGAAATAGGCGAACTACCTGAAAAAGAATTCAGACGAATGATAGTAAAGATGATCCAAAATCTTGGAAAATGAATAGACAAAATATAAGAAACGTTTGACAAGAACCTAGAAGAATTAAAGAGCAAACAAACAATGAACAATGAACAATGCAATAACTGAAATTAAAAATACTCTAGAAGGAATCAATAGCAGAATAACTGAGGCAGAAGAAAGGATAAGTGAGCTGAAAGATAAAATGGTGGAAATAACAGCCACAGAGGAGAAAAAAGAAAAAAAGAATGAAAAGAATTGAGAACAGTCTCAGAGACCTCTGGGACATCATTAAATGAACCAACATCCTTATTACAGAGGTCCCAGAAGAAGAATAGAAAAAAAAAAGGGACTGAGAAAATATTTGAAGAGATTATAGTTGAAAACTTCCCTAATATGGGAAAGAAAATAGTCAGTCAAGTCCAGGAAGCGCAGAGAGTCCCATACAGGATAAACCCAAGGAGAAACACGCTGAGACATATTAATCAAAGTAACAAAAATTAAACACAAAGAAAAAATATTAAAAGCAGCAAGGGGAAAGCAACAAATAACATACAAGGGAATCCCCATAAGGTTAACAGCTGATCGTTCAGGATAAACTCTGCAGGCCAGAAGGGAGTGGCAGGACATATTTAAATGATGAAAGGGAAAAACCTAAAACCAAGATTAGTCTACCCAGCAAGGACCTCATTCAGATTCGACAGAGAAATTAAAACCTTTACAGACAAGCAAAAGCTAAGAGAATTCAGCACCACCAAACCAGCTTTACAACAAATGCTAAAGGAACTTCTGTAGGCAGGAAACACAAGAGAAGGAAAAGACCTACAAAAACAAACCCCCCAAAATTAAGAAAATGGTAATAGGAACATACATACTGATATTACCTTAAATGTAAATGGATTAAATGCTCCAACCAAATGACACAGGCCGGCTGAATGGATACACAAACAAGACCCGTATATACGCTGTCTACAAGAGACCACCTCAGACCTAGAGACACATACAGACTGAAAGTGAGGGGATGGAAAAAGATATTCCATGGAATTGGAAATCAAAAGAAAGTTGGAGTAGCAATTCTCATATCAGACAAAATAGAGTTTAAAACAAAAACTATTACAAGAGAAAAAGAAGGACACTAGATAATGATCAAGGGATCAATCCAAGAAGATATAACAATTGTAAATATCTATGCACCCAACATAGGAGCACCTCAATACATAAGGCAAATGCTAACAGCCATTAAAGGGGAAATCAACAGTAACACATAATAGTAGGGGATATTAACACCCCACTTACACCAATGGACAGCTCATCCAAACAGAAAATAAATAAGGAAACACAAGCTTTAAATGACACAGTAGACCAGATTGACTTAAATGACACTTATAGGACATTCCATCCAAAAGCAACGTAATACATTTTATTCTCAAGTGCACACGGAACATTCTCCAGGATAGATCATATCTTGGGTCACAAATCAAGTCTAGGTAAATTTAAGAAAATTGAAATCGTATCAAGCATCTTTTCTAACCACAACGCTCTGAGGCTAGATATCAATTACAGAAAAAAAACTGTGAAAATACAAACACATGGAGGCTAAACAATATGCTACTAAACAACCAAGAGATCACTGAAGAAATCAAAGCGGAAATAAAAAAATACCTAGAAACAAATGCCAATGTAAACATGACAACCCACAACCTATGGGATGCAGCAAAAGCAGTTCTAAGAGGGAAGTTTAGAGCAATACAATCCTACATCAAGAAACAAAAAAAAACTCAAATAAACAACCTAACCTTACACTTAAAGCAATTAAAGAAAGAAGAACAACAGCAACAACAAAAAAACCCCAAAGTTAGCAGAAGGAAAGAAATAATAAAGATCAGACCAGAAATAAATGAAAAGAAATGAAGGAAACAATAGCAATAATCAATAAAACTAAAAGCTGGTTCTTTGAGAAGATAAACAAAATTGATAAATCATTAGCCAGAATCATTAGGAAAAAAAGGGAGAAGACTCAAATCAACAGAATTAGAAATGAAAAAGGAGAAGTAACAACTGATGCTGCACAAATACAAAGGATCATGAGAGATTAATACAAGCAACTATAGGCCAATAAAATGGACAACCTGGAAGAAATGGACAAATTCTCAGAAAAGTACAATCTTCCAAGACTGAACCAGGAAGAAATACAAAATATGATACCAATCACAAGCATTGAAATTGAAACTGTGATTAAAAATCTTCCAACACTCAAAAGCCCAGGGCCAGATGGCTTCACAGGCAAATTCTATCTAGCTCTTCAGAGAAGAGCTAACACCTATCCTTCTCACAGTCTTCCAAAATATAGCAGAGGGAGGAACACTCTAAAACTCATTCTACGAGGCCACCATCACCCTGACACCAAAACCAGACAAAGATGCCACAAAGAAAGAAAACTACAGGCCAATATCACGGATGAACATAGATACAAAAATCCTCAACAAAATACTAGCAAATAGAACCCAACAGCACATTAAAAGGATCATACATCATGATCAAGTGGAGTTTATTCCAGGAATGCAAGGTTTCTTCAATATATGAAAATCAATTAATGTGATACACCATATTAACAAACTGAAGGATAAAAGCCATATGATAATCTCAATAGATGCAGGAAAAGCTTTTGACAAAATTCAACACCCATTTATGGTAAAAACTCTCCAGAAAGTGGGCATAGAGGGAACCTACCTCGACATAATAAAAGCCATATATGAGAAAACCACAGCCAACATCATTCTCAATGGTGAGAAACTGAAAGCATTTCCTCTAAGATCAGGAACAAGACAACAGTGCCCACTCTCACCACTATTATTCAACATAGTTTTGGAAGTTTTAGCCGTGGAAATCAGAGAAGAAAAAGAAATAAAAGGAATCCAAATTGGAAAAGAAAAGTAAAACTGTCACTGTTTGCAGATGACATGATACTATACATAGAAAATCCTAAAGATGTCACCAGAAAACCACTAGAGCTAATCAATGAAGTTGGTAAAGTAGCAGGATACAAAATTAATGCACAGAAAATCTTGCACTGTTGGTGGGAATGTAAATTGATAAAGCCACTATGGAGAACAGTATGGAGGTTCCTTGAAAAACTAGAAATAGAACTACCATATGACCCAGCAATCCCACTATGGGGCATATACCATGAGAAAACCATAATTCAAAAAGAGTCATGTACCACAGTGTTCATTGCAGCACTACTTACAATAGCCAGGTCATGGAAGCAACCTAAATGTCCATCAACAGATGAATGGATAAAGAAGATGTGGCACATATTTACAATGGAATATCACTCAGCCATAAAAAGGAACGAAATTGAGTTATTTGTAATGAGGTGGATGGACCTAGAGTCTGTCATACAGAGTGAAGTGAGTCAGAAAGAGAAAAACAAACACTGTATGCTAACGCATATATATGGAATCTAAAAAAAAGGTACGGATGAACCTAGTGGCTGTGCAGGAGTAAACATGCAGACGTAGAGAATGGACCAGAGGACATTGGAAGGGGAAGCTGGGACAAAGTGAGAGAGGAGCACTGACATATATACACTACCAAATGTAAAATGGATGGGTAGTTGGAAGCTGCTGCACAGCACAGGGAGATCAGCTCGATGTTTTGTGATGACTAGAGGGTTGGGATAGGGAAGGTGGGAGGGAGGCCCAAGAGGGAGGGATATGGGGATATATGTATACATATAGTTGATTCACTTTGTTGTACAGCAGAAACTAACACAGCAGTAAAAAAGAAATTTTCTAAAAAAGGAATCATTCTTATCAGCAAATGCCAAACACATGATGACCACCCCCCAGAAAAAAAGAGATATTGGACATGGTACAACATACACTAAAGCATGATAAAATAATCATTTAATGTTTTTAAATGCTTTATGTATGCAAATCATAGAATTTTCAAACTAATAAAACAAGATTAAACTAGAAAAATCAAAAACAAGAAAATGAAGGAGAGATGTAGAGATGGGAGTAGAACCCTGACATTATTATTGTTGTCTAAAACATTTCAAGCAAAGCAACAAAATAAAATGAAAGAAGTTACTGGAATACAGGTAAATGTATCCATCAATCCAGTGAAGGATTTCAAATATAAAATTGTCAGAAGTACCAGAAGGAAGAAGAATAAAATAAGAGCTAAAATGTTTCAAGATTTCAAGATGTAAAAACCACTACATTTTACTTTTTTAAAATTTAAGATTTTCAAGTGTAAAAAATATTACAAGATTGACAAATGTCATTGAATTTGACAATTAGAAAGTCATTGGTGCATTCTGCCAGAGGGGTGTCCTGTGGGTGGTGAAATGAGATTGCAGAGGGTGGATTTACATGGAAGTGGAGTTGAGGGGTGTAAACTGTTAGGAGTTTGGAGTGAGGCAGGTACTAAGCCTACCACTTATCTCTGACTCTCCAAGATTCTGGCCATTGCTGTATGTGCACAAAGACCAGGCATCAAGATGGAGATCACAGTGTAAGCTTCATTCAGGGCTTACTGGAGATGGCTGGGTTGGAAAACTCAATGGGTCTCTGACCTTTTCCACTTGCAACCAGGTCCATGAACAGCAGTCTGTCCTGATTTATCCCATCTAGCATAAGCTGAGGAGCTGGCTGAGGGCACAGACCTGGCTGGGCCTACCAGTGGTAGACCTTGCCTGATCTGCTTACACTTTGAGAGTAGGAATGAGAGGAGTCTCAGGCCTTCTTAAAAATCCATGAGAACTGCAGTGAGAAATGCAGTGGAGTCAACTGCTTCTTTTTGGAACATAGCAATTGCATGCATAATTAATGTGGATCAAAACAAGTCAGATCTGGCATTTTATTAGAGAGAAGTGAGTAAGGAGAAGGTAAAAACTAAAGTGAAGTTGTCATTGAAGAGGCAGATTCTGAAAACTCAAACAAGTGGAAGTAACAGGAGGCCTAAGCTCCTGCAGAACATGGGTAGGGATTTAGATCATTTTTATATATGGAATCAGGAGACTTACGGCCTCAATTTTCTCAAGAGAGAGGAAGTAAGGTTATATGCTGGGAGGGAGAGTGCAGAGGTGGGCTGGCAACTGGAGGGTGGAGAATGTTACTGCCTGTGAAGTTCAACACATACACTGCAGATTGGCATGACAAGATAAGCCTTACTCCATGTTCCTTGGTGCCACTCACAGGATAGAATTTGGGGCTGTATAGACCATTGGCCTTGACTAGAATAAAACTTCATATATTTTATATTCACTTTTATTTTCCTAGTGTACCTTTGAGAAGAGGGTTTCAAATATGTATGTGTTTGTGGAACAACATATGCAATGTCAACAGGCTAATAAAATGAATGAAGACAATGCGATTGATATTTTATAGGACTCTTCAAATTAAAGAATGTCTCCCATTTTAAAATTGTCCTTCCTACCTTTGGAGGACAAAATGTCCATTCTTTAATAAAACTAGAAAAATGGTCGATTATTTTTAATTTTTGTCCTTACTTAGCAACAATGACAGCAGACAAACATATATTAGTTTCTCTAAGATTCAATTTTTTTAGTCTGTAAAATCCCTAAGTCTGATCATCTGCGCTCTTGAGAATATTTTCTGAACTGTGAGTATAATTGAAGCAAATGAAGGAGGAGGATAAAATAATTATTTAGCAACTGGAATATTAGGTCCTGAATACTAAAAGGAATTAACGTAAGGTAAACCTCATTCTCACAGGCACATGCACATCAAGGTTCAGGTTAGGGGTGTTTAGGAATCCATAATGACAATATCTCATTGTGGAACACTACAGGGTAACTCTCAAATAGCTGCCATGGCAGAGACCGCAGCTTATAATGTCATAGCCTATGTTGCCAAGGCAACAACACAGCCAGCAACAGAGGCTGACATTTTGAAACACACATATGATTTCATTATTTACAAGTTATAGAGAGGATAGCAGAGCCACTGTGGTGGCTTAGAAACATCTGTTCTAATACTGCCTACTTACATTTAAAAAATAGTGCATTATTGCATGTACCCACACTCATAAAGAGGCATATGCAGACTCATTCATTCATTCATTCAACAAGCATTTACCTACTGAGCACCTGCTATGTGCCTAACACTGGAAATGGACGTAGTCTTGCTATTTTTGCTATATGCCTGATACATGATAGAATGAAACTATCATGGAGATCAACGTACAAGGTCTTAATCTAAGGGGGAAAGTTAATGCTCAAATGAGGAAAAAGTTATGATTCTTTCTCCCCCATCTGTCATCATGAACTTTTGGATAATGATAATCTATGCTACTATTTGTTTTCATTCTTCCTTCAAATAGAAATTCTAGTGACTCATTTATGCTTCAAGATATTTTGTGAAAGGGGAACTCCTAATTAAATAATTTTGAAAAATGCAGGGCTTCCCTGGTGGTGCAGTGGTTAAGAATCTGCCTGCCAATGCAGGGGACACGGGTTCAAGCCCTGGTCCAGGAAGATCCCACATGCTGCGGAGCAACTAAGCCTGTGCGCCGCAACTATTGAGCCTGAGCTCTAGAGCCCACGAGCCACAACTACTGAAGCCCGTGTGCCTAGAGCCCGTGCTCTGCAACAAGAGAAGCCACCGCAATGAGAAGCTCGTGCACTGCAACAAAGAGTAGCCCCCGCTCGTAGCAACTAGAGAAAGCCCATGCACAGCAACAAAGACCCAACGCAGCCAAAAATGAATAAATAAATTTATAAAAAAAAAAGAAAAATGCAACAAAGCATATATGTTCCTACACATTCACAGGAACACTTCCTGGCAGGGTGTCTCCATAGAACTCTATTATGCAGTATTAGTCTTCCAAGGAATACACTTTGGGAAAACTATCTTAGTGTCTATTATAAATTAAGATGATGGTGATGACACTGGCAATAAATGCATTAGTCATGGGCAATTGAAAGACGGTAAGCAGCATACATACCACGGCATCAACAGAAGACTGTGTTCATAATTTATGAATCCCAAAGAATTATGCAACCTTTTATTACATCTTCCTGTCAGAAACAAGCAGCAGGATTCCTGTGATATGAAAATGTTTCTCACAACGTGCCTCATTTATATGTACTTTATGTACCTGCCTGATGAGCTTGAATTTAGTCATCTGAAAGCTAACCCTACTGGCTGTACTTAGGAGTATTTGAATAGGTGAATGTAACATTCTAATTTAAGGAGGTTATTTATTAAAGCATAGGTGCAAATCTAAATATGAGGTAGGATGGCAACCATACAGATATGCTAGAGGACAAGGGTGGCATGGCTTGCCTGCTGATGGACCCCCCTTAAGTTTGGTTGGCTGTTAGCAAGTGATGTCTACTCTGTGCCACTTCTGGCTTTAGATTTAGTGAGCAGCACCAGGGTGCTTGCATGGCACTCAGGCTCATGCCCTGTGAGTTATTGTTTTTGAAATAAAATCTCTTTCCCTCGAACACAGTTGAGGACATTGGAATTCTTCTGTCTGCTTTTGTCATCAGTTTTATTCTGCTGGCACTGCCCTGTTGCTACCTGGTAGTACCATTTAATTTGTGAAGGGAAGAGAAATCATAGTCCTTATTTCCTACAGAGGGTGAGAAGATTAAAAGAGCCACACAGAGCCCCTGCGTGGAGATGCTGCAAAGGTGTTATTAGATGGAGAGAGTGCATAATTCTGATGCTCCTTGCAGCATCAGTGAGCAGACTGTATTTGTGGGCAGGTGCTTCTGAATAGCAGCATTGCCATGACTATGCGTGGAGGATGAGGTCTGCGGGAGGGTTTGGCTCGAAGCCTTCCTCAGAGACAGCTTGGTGCAGGCACAGATGTCCCAAGTAGTAGTGTGACAGAACAGCCCTCATGCTGAGAAACACTGTATTGTCTGACTCTTTTCAACACCCTCTGCACATGTTCTTGTATTTTTATATCCATTTAGCTCTCACACTTCACTGATCTTTTAAATTTGTAAATTCATAAAAGAGATGACTGTTTCAAGTGAACCTAAACTGAATTACCTACTTAAAAAAGAGAAGACTGCTATCTAAAGGGTGCATACGTGGGAAGAAGACCACCAGTTTATCTGAGCTTCAGTTAAAATGCCAATTGGAGATTTTTTTAAATGCACATGAGTATTCTTTGCTATGATATTATAAAGTCACTGAAATCTAGTATTTAGGAGAAAGCAAAAAGCAAATGTTTGGGGGCCTTCTGTTTTGAAGTGAGGCATTTCCAAACAGTTTCAGTCATCCTAGTTTCATTCATTCCTTCTTTGTTACCTGAATCAGACCCTTTGACATATGCTAGGATTACACCTAAAAAGTGGCAAGACTAGATTATAGTACATGGCATCTGATATAACTGGGTTTGAAACCAAGCCTTTCAGTGTGACAGCAATATGCAAGTTCCTAACACCTCTAAACACCAGTTTCCTCAATGATGTAATGGGGATAACAGTGGAACCTTCTAAAATGAGAATATTCTAAACGTAAGAATGTTGTGAAGAACAAGCTATACATGTAAATGCTTTATATAGTGTCTGGCATATTACCTGCTTATTAAATAATATCTATTATGATTATTTTTCTCTAAAAATGAATAATCTGTCAAGAACTTAAAAAGATGAAGTACTGGCCTTATTCTCATGTACATGTATGTGTACTTGTGTGCTTGTATCTGTATATTTTGTTTTTCAGTTGAAGGTGAAGATGTGTAAGGGAAATCATTATGATACTTGTTTGAGCTAGAATTTCTACCCCTCTGTTCCATTAAAGATGATTTAGAGTAAATGTGAACTTGGTTTTCAATAGTGTTTGGAAGTCACTAAAATGGTGTGGAAAGCAGTGAGGAAGAACTCTGGATTTATAACTTTACCTTTGCCACCAAGTTACTTTGAAGTAAGAATATTCTAAATAATGCAGACTTTTTAGAGAGTAACCAGAAAGTGCAAGTAACCAGAAAGTTCAAGTAACCCAGAAGCTTGGTGTGTAGAGTCATTCATATTTATTTATTCATGCATTCATTCACTAAATAAATATTAATAACACATCTACCATGTTGTCTATGAGAGTTATTAGGTGTAAAAAATAGATGAGTAAGAGGTAAAAATCCTTCCTCTTAAGGAACTTGCAGCCTTAGAGGACAAACAAGTAAAGAAATAACATCAATGTAACATGAAAGGAATTATAATAAGCACAAATTAGGCTATTTGATTTGCAGAGCAAGTTAACATCTCTCCCCTGTTCAAAGGAACTGGAGGTCTTAATTCATAAATATATAGCAACATTTTTGAAATTCTTGGATAATTTTATTTCAACTGACTTTTACTTTTGCTTTATATATATTCTCTCTCTTGAGCATGCCCAACCTGGGATATATCTTTAAGTTTATATTAACTTTTCATATTTTTTCTTTTAGAACAATTTGCAGTTCAGTTTATTAAATGCCATCACACACACAGGAGAGAATACATAAAATTTAAAAGTAAATAATCAAAATCCATTTTAAAGAAGTTAAAATGTTTATTTCCTATATGGTATTAAGTAAAAGTAAGTTTTATATTTTAATGGTTTAATGTTAAAAATGAATTTGAGGCCCTCAGCCCCAAATGTAGTCATATTGATCAAAACAGTTTTCTTTCTCTTTTCTCCCTTATGTCTCTCTCGTTTCCTTCATTTTTCTTCCACCCTTTCTCCTCCCTTTACACTCCTCCGTCTCTCTTTTAATTCTTTTTTATGTCAATTTTTCCCCCAAACTTGCTTGACTAATCAAATTTATAAAAATAGCCAAGTATTTCTATTCTCTAAACAGCAAATAGTCTTACATAAGAATTAGGTCTAAACTTGGAAGTTTCACTCATTTATTAATTAGCTTTAAAACTAAAATTAAAAAAAGAAAGAAAACCTATAAACATTTTCAGACAGGAGCTGTTTCCATAAATTCTGTGGAGGAAAAGAGCCCCACTTGAGTAGAAAGGACATTGGTGCCTGGCTCTACCTCTAAAATGATATTTTCTTGGTGAAGTTTCTTTACATCATGGATTCCTACAATTATTATTGGTAAAATGAAGGGGTACAGTCCCTGTCTCACAATTTTTAGTAGCAGAATTCTTTTTTTTCAGGTCAAAACTTACAAGTTATACCATTACATAAAACAATACAAGAATATAATTGGGTTAGGCAAAGTGAAGGTGAGCAGCTGAGTGGGCAGACCCCTGGTGGATCTGAGGGGCCCAGGGCACCAAAGAATGTAATTTGAAAACTTTTGAGCTGGGAAATCTCTAAGGGCCTTTCTAGTGCTAACAGCATATGACTATAGGTACTAAATAATTCACACTAAATTACACTTTTTAAAATAAATGGATGTCTTCCATTTTCAAGGAAGAAATAACCAAGGTTCTCTTTGTGCTTGCAACACTTACTTCCTTTTCTATCAACAGAACTTAGTAACCTAGAATTAATCTTCCTGAAAGTTACTCATGACCAGGAAGAAATTTAGGCAAAAAACAGACGACTATTATTAGATTCATAGATGAGGGCTATTGAAAACAATGTCAATATTTTCACATACCATGAAATATAATAATCTAACTTCATAATTCTTTAAGTACTTGATTATGGTACGATTTCCCTTCACACAACATCTACTGACCTACAGTGCAGTTGACTGTACTATTACTTACATTTTCTACCTATATATGATAATATCTATACATCAGAAAGGATATGTAGCATTAGAAACTTAATAAGTCAATACTTGGTCTTAGCATTATTATTTAAGGAAGCTTCACACATTTATTTTACTAACATCATATACTACTATTGATTACTCACTTTGTAAACATTTTATTCATCTATTCACATTAAAGATAGAGAGAATTCCATTTAAAGTTTATAATAGGATATATGTTTCCCTCTTTACATCTCTCCCATACAATCAGAGCTGCTTCTTTTTTGCAGTGGCAGCTCATTATATTTCAGGAATTATGCCTGGGTGGTGGATAACCTGAGAGATTTCCATTTCACAGAGGAGATCCTCCCACAGTATCATCAGATGAAAAATGATAAGTTGATGTAGGAAGGATTTCATCCTGTTGTTACTTTTGTTAAAATTGTAGATGGAGTTTTTCCTTTACCAGTCATATTTCCAAGAATTCTAAGTGTCAATGCCACACTAACCTGTACTCAAGATGTGGGAAAGGTTGAGAGTGGGGGAAGTTGGGCTGGGGGTTGTGGAAATGCTCTCCAGAATGGGAAGTACACTGTGTCATGCCAGGCTTCTTTTTATTAATGAAATGATAAGTATTATAAGGCTTGGTCAGCACTTACATCTATTGTTATTGGTCTTGTCTTTCTGGCAAAGGGATTCATTATGGTAAAGAATCTTCCGTTACCTTTCTGTACCCCATATATCAACACTTTTTATACTGTGATAAAATTTACCTCTTCATGGGTCTTAGATATCTTAGTCACATTGGAAATATCACTCTATTTTCACACATTATTTGTTTTCAGTATTGAACATAGTGAACAAATTCTACCTTGTGTCCCAAGAGCAGCCTGAAGAAGTTGTGAAATCTGTGGTCCATTTACTATGAGTGAGAAGAGCTAAATATTTATTATTCTCAGTCTAAAATCACTTTTGGCATGCATGTTTTCTCATCCAGGTGGTTAACACATACACATAATAATCAATAGCATTCAACTCATCTGTAGTTTCTAATTCTTTTCAGTGTCTGGAGTGTTGTGTTAGGAAGTTCAGAGGCTGCCTCCAAGACCAAGGGGAAAGAATGCTATAATCAATAGGAATATCTGCCAAAGTACAGGAGGAAGTGGTGACATATTCAATAAATTGGTCATATTTGCATGATTAGGAAATGTTGCTTAACGTGTTAATTTATTTAGTTATTTGAGAGTGCTTAGGTGTCTTATCTTGCTCAAAGTTCATTAGGATGCAGTTTTGCTCAAAATTTGCCATTATTTTGATTCTACTATACAGTTTAGGTAAGTGCTGATCTCTGAATTATTTTTCAGGTAATATTTATTTCTTTCATGCTGCAATAAGTTGGCATTTGAGCAGATTTTTGTGCATTTTTAACAACCCCAAACTGCTATTTTAAGACATTTCTAGCATTTTAGATAGTATATCTTTGGCATTGATGAAAAACTAATATATGAAGCAGCCTCATAGAATTCCTCTGTAATTTTCATTATAACTGTTATTAAGAACCCTGTTCATTACATTTGCAATGTCTCATCTATTTAAAAAAATGTTTTGTAGTGAAGTGGATGGACCTAGAGACTGTCATACAAAATGAAGTAAGTCAGAAAGAGAAAAACAAATACTGTATGCTAACACATATATATGGAATCTAAAAAAAAAAAAAAGAAAAGAAAAAAAGGTCAGAAGAACATAGGGGCAAGATGGGAATAAAGACACAGACCTACTAGAGAATGGACTTGAGGACATGGGTAGGGGGAAGGGTAAGCTGGGACAAAGCGAAAGAGAGGCATGGACATATATACACTACCAAACGTAAAGTAGATAGCTAGTGGGAAGCAGTCGCATAGCACAGGGAGATCAGCTCGGTGCTTTGTGACCACCTAGAGGGGTGGGATAGGGAGGGTGGGAGGGAGGGAGACGCAAGTGGGAAGAGATATGGGAACATATGTATATGTATAACTGATTCACTTTGTTTTAAAGCAGAAACTAACACACCATTGTAAAGCAATTATACTCCAATAAAGATGTTAAAAAAAATGTTGATACAATTTCTCCTGGAGTCTAGTATGTGGAACACATTTACATCTACTGTCCAGTTGGTTTGCTTCCAACCACTAAACACTAAGAGCTACATTTCCATTTTTGCCCTGGCTGCTAGGAAACCTCGATATAAATATTTCATTCAATTGTTGCAATTTTATCCAAACTTAGAAACTTGATGTAAATGTCTTCTCATTTACAATGCAGTTTTGCCTTTTTGATTGTATTAATGCTTTTTGGTTTACTACCCCATTCCATTATCATAAACTGTCCCAAATTCTATTTTGGATAAATTTTAAGGTAAGGTAAATAATCTATACCTATTTCATCGTATTCACACTCTTTTTTCCAACTTTTCAGTTTTTCCATTTATGCTTTTGTGTGAGCCTGAGGTGCTCTTGAAAGCAGAAACTGAGACAAGGGCTTTCATGCAGATGGTTGAGGAAAGAGAGATGAGAGAAAAGGAAGGACTAGAGAGAGTGAAACAGAAAAGGAGGGGGAGCCAATGCCGCATTGATTTCTGTGATGGACAAGTGAAGCTCTATCCAGCCAAGACCTTCTGATGTGTCATAGAGAATACACCTCAGAATGTCTTCTTTTGCGAGAGAAAGGATCAGATTCCCTCTAATCAGTCAAAACGTGCCTCGAAGAAAGTTAAGTGCTCACATCCATCCCATGATGCTGCATGCAAGAATCCCCAAGTCACCTTCCCTGGTGGTGCAGTGGTTGAGAGTCCGCCTGCCGATGCAGGGGACACAGGTTCGTGCCCCGGTCCGGGAAGATTCCACATGCCGCGGAGCGGCTGGGCCCGTGAGCCATGGCCGCCGAGCCTGCGCATCCGGAGGCTGTGCTCCGCCACGTGAGAGGCCACAACAGTGAGAGGCCCGCGTACCGCAAAAAAAAAAGAATCCCCAAGCCACAAATGACAGATATATCGTGCTATTAGGTTACACCTGTGAAAACTCATTGCTGCAGCAGTGCTCAGAAAAAAAGGTGAGCCAAATGAATACGAAGCAGGGGACAAGAGATGTCCTATATACTTTTCAACTTGGGGGGACACCCCTGGGGCATCACCTGAGTTTTCCTTCTCACTACGACCTGACCCCACTGTCTGCTGCAATCAGTACTGGGACAGCATATACCACACCCCTTCCTTAGTGGAGAGAGAACAGTGCCAAGCCATTTTATTTATTGAGCAGCTCTTTTTTTTTTTTGGAAGAAATTGATTTAATGAAAGATAATAGGGATATAATCAAGGAGTTCTAAAGGATGTCCCAGAGGTGGAAAGTTGGAATTACCCTTAGTAGTTTTACTGAGATTTCTGGGGTGGTGAAAATGATTCTTTTTCTCACCTGACACCTGTCAGATACACCTGGGGTCTGTGTGACTAGGAGTTAGTTTGTAATAGACTTTGAATTATAGGAGCTGTCAATTAAGTAGAAAGGAGAATGCAAAATCTTGGTTATTGTTTACTCTATTTTCCTTTGTTTGTCTTCTTCTCCTTCCCAACCCTCAATCTCCAGTAATTGGCCCCCTTTCTCCATTTGAAGAGCTGTTACCAAATACCAAAAAAACAGCACAAAGGTATATTTTATTCTCTTTTAGTTCTCACAGAACAATTTGATATTTCCACTGGTAAATAGGTTTTAGATCTGTTGTCAGCCATGGGATCAGTTTACTGGATCCTTCATAGAATGTGGAAACATATGAAAACAGTTTCTACTACTGGTGGAGAAAACTCTGATAGGTGTTCAAAGATGGAAAGCTGGAGGTCACTGCCTAGGCAGTAGCATTTAGTGTTTAGATGCAAAATCTCCAGGTTGCTGATCTGGCTCCAACACATACTGGCTGTGTGGCCTTTGAAAAATTTATTTATCCTCTCTGGGCCTCAGTTCCCTCATTCAGTAAAAGATATAAAATGATGTAAGTCATATAGGGCTGTCCTGAGGATCAAATGAGGTTATTTATGAAAATTGCTTAACATAGTGCGCCATGCACTGAGAAAGTGATTAACAGGGCTAGCCAGCAGTGTACACTAATAGAAAGAAAATGGAGAAGATAGAGCCAGAGACCCAAGGGATCCAGAAGTGAAGAAAATTAAGACGTGGTGGATTCTGTGGCAAACACAAATCAACAAACAGGAGAAATCACATAATCTTGCAGCCCAAACAACTCACTGTCCCCCTTTCATGAGACATGGTTTCCCCTCTTAATGGCTATACCAATTCTCTTAGTTCCAATAACTAGAACATCCCAGCAGCCTCAAATGAATTTCTCTCATTAATTTGGTTCTTCCTCTTACCTACTTTAGTTCTTCCAGCTGCCATCTTAATACAGATGGACTAAAAGATGTCGCTGCAGCGAGGGCAGTGCAAAACAGATACTCCACACACTCGTCAAAGCAAATCAAATTTCCGATTCCTCCAACAGCAGAGGAATGGCTTACCAGAGTTTAGAAACCAAGAAGAGGGGAAAATATTATGTTGATCTCAATAATTAAAAGCTATTAGGTAAATACTCATTGACCAGAGATTTTCACTTCATCCACTTTAGAACTGATTTTTTGTTCAAAAACCTTAGTCTCTTGAATCCATAAAAATGCATCACCTTTAGTTTGGAAACTATTTACAAGATTGTTTTAAAAAGTATATAAAACTACTTAGACTGTATATAAAACTAAACTCAAAGTAGATGAGGTCACCTCCTGTGCAACTATCATTGTTTGAGAATAGTTGCTAAATGAATGGAAAGTCATCCTTTTGCAGAGGATGGGGTTTTAAACCAGCACTAATCTCTATCTTAATATTACATTTTAAATTAGATTTAAATTAGATATCTTTTTTTTTTTTTTTTTTTTTTTTTTGCGGTACGCGGGTCTCTCACTGCCGTGGCCTCTCCCATTGCGGAGCACAGGCTCCGGATGCGGCTCACGGGCCCAGCCGCTCCGCGGCATGTGGGATCCTCCCGGATCGGGGCATGAACCCGTGTCCCCTGAATCGGCAGGCGGACTCTCAACCACTGCGCCGCCAGGGAAGCCCTAAAATTAGATACCTTTTTAATCTAGCTAATTCTCTGTTCTGTGGATGTACAGCCACATTGTCATAAATGTTAGGGAGCAATGGAAACATATTATTCCATATCTTCATCATATTCTTTGATATGATAATGATATTATTTTCTATTGTCGATTTAAGAGGACTCCCTATTGACTAAACGCCAAGGATACAGACAAAAGAACTAATAATCTTCTCTGAGACTGTAGTAGAATGCTTTATATTCTCTAGATAAAGTGTTACTCTTTTTTTCCCACATAGGATTAAGCTGTAGGGTAAGCTAAAATTGAACTTTACATATCATCAAGTACTGTACTCAGGTAACCATTGAATTGAAAATTTCAGAAGTCAACATTATTTGGGTTATGTTAAGATCAAGTAGACATAAATGATTTTCAGGGGAAAAAAAAGAATACCTGGCTTGACTGTGATGAGACTGTCAGGGTGAGTAAGATGTCAACCGTCTCTTCAAAGTAGCTAAATTGTTTGATCAATTGAAGTGTTTCCCACATTGAGGGATGTGTGTCATAGGTAGTCCACAGACTCAGAGCTAAAATGCATTGACTCTGTTAAGAAGAAAATTATGCATTTTTCAATTATTTTTTAATTCTTCTGATTATGTTAGTGAGATAGCCTCAGTTTGATGCTGTCTTGTCTTTGCAACGTTTACTACTTTCGTTTCTTAATATATGAGGAGCAGGACTTAGGCTTATTGCTTTTTGTAGGCAAGGACATCAATAACAACACAAAAATAATAGCTAATGATTTTTAGAGCTCTACATACCAGGTACACTTATAAGAACTTCACATATGTAATCCCATTCACATATGTAAACCCACAGAGAAGTTTAATGTATCTATATGGAAAAGTGCGTAAGTCATATGTTTAGAGTGATGATTTTTAAAAAACTGAACTCATCCTTTTAACCTGCAACCTAATCAAGAAACAGAATATAACAAGCACCCCTCTGTGACCTCTTCTATTCCTACCTACTCAAGGATAATTGTATCCTGACTTCTAATAGCTCAGATTAATTTTGCCTGTTAAGGTACTATATAAATAAACACATCTGTATGTACTGCTTGTGCTCAATGTTTTCTTTGTGAGATTCATCCATAACGTTGTTTGGAACTATGAATTATTTATTTTTATTGCTGAATAGTATTCCATTGTGTAAAGATATCACCATTCATTTATCCATTCCATTATCATTCATTACATCATTGTCCATTTGTACAGTTTCCAATTTGGGGCTACAAAGAACAGTGTTGCTATGAATATTCTAGTATATGTCTTTTGATAAATATATAAGCATATTTCTATTGTGTATATGCTTATGAGTGGAATTGCTGAGTCATAGGTATGTCTATAATCAACTTCAGTTGAAGAGTTTTCCAAAGTTGTTATATCAATTTACATTTACACCTATAGTGTGTGAATATTCCGGTTACTCCACATCCTTTTCAATACTTGCTACTTTTCAGCTTTTTCATTTTAGCCATTCCAAAAGAGCCAAAGGAACATATTACAGACTCTAGACTGAGCTTCTAGGAACTTAGTCATCATAAAGAACTGGATTGCCTGTTGAGCTGTGTCTTTGTCATGACCCATACCAACAAAAATACCAACCCTTTCTCTATTTCTCTCTTCTTTTCTCAACTTTTAAAAAATTGTGAAATATAGCATAGCATATATATGGAAAAGGTGTAAAGCTTAATAAATAACTACAGAGTGAACATTATCCAGCAGCGTCCAGGTTAAGAAAGAGAACATTGCCACCAGCTCCCAGAAGACCCTGGCTGTCTCTTCTGAACTTAAATTTCTACCTCCAAAGAGTAATTGCCAACCTGACTTTTGTGATGACAGTTCTGTAACAATTTCCTTATATTTCTTAATAGTTCTACCACATACCTGTAAACATGTTAGTTTACTTTCTTTTTTGGTTTTGAAGAAAATCGTGCTTATCTATTCTTTTATTTCATGCTTCTCTGTGAGGTTCTTACATGTTGCATGTAGTATAGTTCATTTTCATTGCTTTATGGTACCCCTTTGCAAAAATATACCAAAAATTATTTATCCATTCTACTGTTAAAAGACTTTTGGCTTGTTGCCAATTGTTAGCCATCCTAAACAATGCTGCTATGAGAATTCATATGTGTTCTTTGTAGATGTGGTTAGGTTTATGGTACATACCTAACATCTTTTCACTTTTAATAGTTAATGCCTTCTTTTCACTTTTAATAGATAATGCCTAAATATTTTCAGAAGTGGCTACACTAATTTAAACTATTACAGGATGCTTACAATAATAGATATTGTTCTAAATTTTTACCCACACTTGTTATTGGTAGACTTTACTTGACGTAGTCATTATGTCATAATATTTCATTGTGGTTTTTAATTTGTATTTCCCTGATGATGGAGGAAGTTGAACACCTTTATTGGTTTATTGGTTCTTTGGATTTTCTTCTTTATGAAAATCCTGTTCAAGTGTTTTGCCCATTTTTCTATTGGGTAGTCTGTCTTACTGATTTGATTTTCAGAAATACTTTATTATATTCTGGGTACTAGTTTTGTGCCATGCAACTATATTACAAATATATCATCTTCCATTGTGGGTGTTTTAATTTTCATTTCCTTTGTGGCTCATGAAGATCAACATCTTTTTGTGTTTATTAAGCATTTTGACATTCTCCTGTGAGAAGGGTTCAACTCTTTTTGTACAGTTTTTTATGTGTTGTGTAACTTGCAAGAGATTATTGATTTGTAGGAGTTTTAAAAAATATATCATGGGTATAAGTTCTTTGTCAGATAAATATATTATAAATATTTTTTTCTGCCCATGAGTTGCTTTTAGACACTATTATTATTGCCTTGATGAACATAAATTCTTTTTTGTTGTTGTTGTTTCTATTTTTTTTAAATTGTAGACTATTCAGAAATTATATGAAAGCATAAAGAAGATACCAAAAGATTAAAAATTTATAATCCTACCACCTAGAGAGGACCACTCAATGTTTTGGTTTTATGTCCTCCCAGCCTTTTTCTATGCATTACATATGTACTTGATGAACATAAATTCTTAATAAAATTCCATTATAATTTAAAAAAATAATGGGTTGTGGTTTTTGTTTTCTGCCTAAGAAATCTTTGTTTATGCCTAAGTCATGAAGATGGTCTCCTGTAAGCTTTGTTTTCTCTTTCACATTTACATCTTCAATTCATTTGGAATTGACTTTTTTTTTGTATAGTGTGAAATAGGGGTCAAGATACATATTTTTTCCACATAGATATCCAATTGATGCAGCACTGTTGAATAAGAACTGCACTGTACTGCCATTGTCTTTGTATTTCAGGTGATTGAATATATGTGGCACTGAATACATCTGATTCTGGCACTGTATTTCGTCTCATTGATCAGTTTGTCTATCATTGCTCCTATCTACCAATATCTTGATTAATATAGCTTTCTAATAGTCAGTGAAATGCTTTCAAATTTGTTCTGCTTCTTCAAAATTGCCTTGGCTATTTTCCATATAAATTGCCTGTACTTCATATAAAACTTAAAATCAGGTTATAAATTTTCTCAAAAGAAAAAAATCTGTAGAGAATCTGATTAGGAAAACATAATATCTTTAAATCAGTTTGAAGATACTTGACACTTTTATTTCATTTAATTTTCACTAAAGTCCTCTGAGATAGGAATTATTACTATCCACATTTGATCAGTGAGGTAACTGATGAAAAGGTCTCTTGAGAAACTTATTGTACATCATCCAGATGGTTAGCACTTTACTTTGAATTCCTACACAGAGTGCCCAGAGAAGAACATAGGTAAAATTTAATGTGTTTTATTTATATAATATTTAATTTTACAATTACTTTATACTTATGTCCTATGATAAAAGTTTCCAAATAAATAGTAATAGCAAGTTTATATTTGAAATTAAAAATGAGGTTATTTAATGAAAACCTTAAACATATAGTTTAGGTGCTAGGCAGACAGTAGAAATTGAGAAATTTCTACATGAAAAGTTGACTGTGTTTCAGGAAACTCTGACCAATTGACTTTCAATTGCTTGCTTGGTGGTTATGAAATTAATGCTGAGCTGGCCTGAAGCAGTAACTAGTCAAAGATATCTAGTTCCTGTCATTGACACTGATGGAGGTAGTTTTCTTGATTTTACTTCTGCTAGCTGGATGACACATAACTCTAAAATCATTAGCTACACCAAAATATTTAGGAAATGAGAAGGGAAACTAGGACACAGCCCCATTTCAAACTGTTTAGAATTGATATCTCATCCATCAAAAAGCCATTTTCAACCATTCCCATTCTGGTAATAATATTAAATTTTTGTAAAGTAAGATTAACTTGAGATTTACAGTAAAATTAGTGTGCTTTAGGAACAGACATTCAGTTATGAAGGAACTGAACATATAACCCTGAAGTTTTCCCCAAGGTATAAAATTCTATTATTCTGTGAAATCAAAGAACTGGAAAAGGTTGTTAAATACTGCAAAAGAAATTTTGTTATCCTATACTATTTTCTCGGTGAAAATGAAACAGAGGTTATTCTATGGTAGCTGTGACTTTAACATGAACAATTAACAACTGCTTTCTACACTACAGGCACTGTTGTAGGTATTGTGCATATACCACTAAACCAAATACATTTCTGCCTGTATGATGCTTATAGTCTAAGAAATTAGTCCCCATGGAATATTACAATGAAAATTAAATCTTGAAATCTGTTAAGACATTGAGAAAATTTCTTAACCTATCAGGCCTCATGTCCTAGTTTTTTTTTTTTTAATGGGATAATATATTAAACCAACTCATTTGTTTTTGCTAGAATCAAACATAGATTGTATTGGGAGTTGGCATTAAATTTTACAGTGAAGGTGAGTAGATTAATAGGTTTATAATTTAAGTATAAGAAGTGTTTCTACCTTTTTGAAGATGGGGTAGACTTTATACCTGTCTGGATAGAGCTATGTTCAATGTATTAACTAAGATAAAGAGTAAGGATTTGAGTCTACCACTAAGGATAAATTTCATACTTCTGATATAACAAACTACTAGTGGGTCTTCTAAACTTTTAGCTAACTATTACTATATTGAAAAATAAATAGAATTACTTTAACCTAATATATAAAACATTACCATCTATGAATTGAAGAATAAATTGGGGTAAATATCCTATGTGGTCATCAAAAGGGATTTGTTTTTGTTCATAGTACGTGGGTAACTCTATTTATTGCCTAATCTTAATTTTATATTATTTATATTGGAAGCAAATTTTCTTTAGATTTCTAGTGAAGTCACTTATTCAATAATAAGATGTTGATTCTAATTTTACCTGAGATTGTTTCTTAGGTCTGATCCACAAACTTACTAGTATTTTTTTTTCTTTCTGTTCCATCTTTGAGCCCTTGGTTGCCTATATTGTGCTCTTCTATATGTTGTGTATATTGGTATGTATTTAGAGGGAAAACCCTCTCTCAGAAGAATCATGAGCAGAATACTGGGCTTTTTTTTTTAACTTCCTAAAGTCACTCATGTAATTCTAAAGAGCCTCATTTTGTTTTCACTGTTCCAGTTAATATGCTTTATCAGATCGAGTGCAATATTGAAGGTCAGAGTAAAGTTAAGGGGGGAATGATGATTCTCACCTGAATCCAAAATATCTTCTTTAAGGAAGGAGGGAAAAGAGTGTTGACCATTATATAATCAAGTATATTTCTCTCTTAATCAGAAATGTAAGTAAAATTCCCCTTGGGCTTAATCAGAAGACTATTTAACGCTTGAAAATTATAATCATACAAAAGTGTAACCAAGAATTTCCATCTTTTATTAATGTAGTTACCTCTGTTATAATAGCCAGTAGGAAGTAGTTTTTACAAATGAGATTTTTTGATATAAGATTCCTTTTCAGAACTACTGCCAGTTCTATCATGCTGATCTCCTAATATTGTGATGTCAACTAACAGACTATGTTTGGTTCAGAAAATCTGTGCACACATTAGCATCCGGGGTTGTATATATTAAAATATACCAGGCCAACCTTGTCAAGAAGCTTGATATCAGGTGGAACACATTTTTGTTATAAGAATAAAACTATCTCAAAAGTTGGTATCAGGAATTACCAAGATAAATGTGGTTGATCCAGTCTTGTCTCTATCAAAATTACTTTGAAGGCAGGAAAAGAAAAGAGGCTGAAATCTCATTTTCTAAAAGTCAGGTCTCTTGTATTCATTCGAGTTAACTGAAGCCCAAGGCAGACATGTTGGGGGTGGGTGGGGGAGGATAAAGAATCACTGGGATAAAGGGAATGTTCAGTTATTCAACTCTTACTTTGTTTTTGTCTTTCTTTGTCTTGTTTGTGTTTTCAATGCCTGTCAGAAAGAAACTCATATCACAAAAAGGATGAATCTAATGCTGGTGCAAAGAGAGTTGTTTGTAATGGTATGTAATCTCAGAATGAGTTTGTCTCCTGACATAGTCAAAGTATAACCTTGAGTACCAAGAAAAACTGCACATTTGATTATTTATTCTTTGTTAGGAGTCTTTGAATAACAACAAGAAATGGAAGTGAAATCTGGAGAATGGAGGTAATGTGAATGTCTTGAAAGAATATTCTAGGAACCAAGTGTGAGATTTACTTATTTTATTTCAGATAAGGAATGGGCCACAAACTATTAGATTAGCAAATGATGATCCTAATAGCAAACAAATGTTTTTCACAGGTGTTTACTAATCTGGCAGAGAGGAAATGTTCAAAATATTTCAATCAATATTCTACAGATACTCATCTAATTTTCAATTTAGCCATTTGACCCAGGCAGAATAAGCTCTCCCAGTGTTCAATCCATAGCAATATATGTGTACAGTGTGTTTTATACAGTTTTCAATAAATATTTTACTTAAACTTAATTCTAATAAATACTTTGATAACCTGCTCTTAATGAATATAACTAAAAAATTAATCAAAACAATATTTTTACTTTGGTTTTCAGAGTAAGATATATATAAATAATCAAAATTTTTCATTCTCAACTAGAATCTTTCTTAGCATTTTCACTAAATAACTTTACTGATGTTCCCCCTGAAATACACAAGGTTTTTAAGGACAGGTGAGACATTTTGAGTTTCTCTCTGTTTCTACCTCTTGTAGATTGGGAAAGCATCTTGGTTTGCCCTAAAATTAAACTCTTCAGCAATCACAGTTTGAGTGTTTTATTTAGCTATTTAGTACTTATTCTTCCAATGCATTGCTGTCACCCATATGGGAGAGGAGCAGCAGATTGCCTGTCTGTTCCTTTTGAATTTCCTGCTAAACTGTAAGACATAGTGTTTTCTTTCTAGCTTCTTGTCACTATTCTCTACAATCAAAAGAAATTGTGAAGCAGAGAAGGAATATCTCAGTCTCTTGCGGAAAAGTCTTGATGCACCTGTCCAGACACATTTGGGAATGTAGGGCTTACCTACATAAAACAATGTGTGTGTTAATTAAAAATCTCAGGACAATAAAAGCTAGCAGGCAAATTATTGTCTGAAGGTCACTGATGGTCAATGACCTGTATATACATTCCTAGATATGTGTATATAAACTTGAATTACAGCAATAGTGAAGTAGTTTCACTTCATGATACTCGGGGGTAAAGGTATCAATTTGGAAATATTAAAACTGTTTTAGGTAATTCTTTTGTTTATTGTTGATAACAAAAGAGTTCTTAACTCAGTCATATAGGTGCAGTTATTTATCATTCAAAGTCCAGGCAGGAAGGAGAAGGCTCACACAGATAGTATTTTAAAGAAAATGTAATAAAAGGGCTATCTACAAAGGAGTGGACAGAGATAAGGGAAAAATCACAGGGTATAGAAACACTCACATACTACCAAAAAGTGAAAGGCATTACCAGTTCTAAGCCTGAAGGAGCAAGGAGAGGAAACAGTGTTACTGGAGCCAAGTGAGAAAAGGAAGGGACATGAAGAGGGACAAGCAAGATGGGAACAGAAATTCCTTGGCCTCTCTACTCCTGCCCTCCAATCTCCTTCCATTGCCTTTGCCAGAGGTTGGATGGGGCAAGGAGATGGGGATTGGGGTGCAAAGTGAGAAGAAGTAAACTTGCTAAATAAAAAAATCTCAAAAGGAGTATAACCCAAGACTGTTGTAAAATTCTACTTTATTTCATTAGCCTTTTGTTGTTATTGTTCAGGCCAATCCCATGACCCACTGTTGGAGATAAAGATAATATAAATTTCAAGCATCTAGGGCATAGTGAGCACTGAATAAATATCTGCTGAATGAAAAAATGAATGAGTGAATGGGAAATTTGGTTGAATCATCTATTTGAAATTTTTCAGATTTACATTAATAAATGCCTTGTTTCTATTTTTATAATAATTTTAAGATTTAACTATTCTTTATAAATGCATTCTTCTTTTTATCCCTACTGCCCCATTCTAACCTTGAAGCTTATCAATATATTTCTCTAAACTCATTGAGATAGATGAGTCTTATATTTTCCACTGTCAAACCAGAATGCATATTTCAAATCAACCAGGTGCCCCTTAATAGAGGCTGGAGGAACCAGTCCCAGTCCTTGCATTCCAAAGCAAGAGGATGAAATATTATTAACCTAAATTGAGCATTGTACTATGTTTTTTTCCCTCGGTTTTATTGCAGTAAGTCATCAAATACTTTAAATTAGAAAACGGCCCCTGTCAAGGTGAGATAGTCATTTTCTGTGCTTGAAATATAGTTGTGTGCCAGGAGGGAGCTGAGGTGCTTTAAATAAGCTTCCTCCCCCACCATGTAAGCCATGAAATTGTTAACCATTTTAAATGATAACAACAATATCAGTAAAAATAATAGCCACCATCTAGTAGGTACCTACTATGCTTAAACCTCATTTGCATCCTCTAACTCAACTATCCAATTTTATGAAGTTGGAATGATTATAATATTTTACAAAGCAGATAACCTTGCCCAGGGCCATACAGTCTGAGCAGTAGAGAACATAGTGAGTAAGCAGTAGAGTGTACTTGGAGCCCAGGTTGTCTCATACCAAAACCTTCGCTCTTAACCAATACAGTGATAACCCTCTTTTGACTCCCATTTGATTTAATATATTTTTGGCTGAAATCAGAAAAGCTCATGTCTCCCACTTGGTTCTGCAGTGTTCTGTGGAGATGTCTCTGAGAGCAGAAAGACAGAAATTTCATTTCTGCCTTTTGTGGTATAGGGGAGGAAAGCTAAGATAACATTATTGAGAGTGACTGTAATGAGAGAAGAGAAATCAATAAAATGTACAATGAGAAAAGTGAATTTTTGAAGGAAAAACTATCACAGTTGACTAAAGGAGAGTGTGTTATCATACTACTCTGTGTTCTCCTTCCATTGGTATATATTTTCAAAATGTCTCCGTTATCCGAGACATTCAACTTGACCCATCGCTGCCCTTTATACAGAGTTAGCTCTCCCAAGCAACTCTGAGCAGCAGATGCCACATAGAAGAATTGGTGACAACCCTGAGTGGCCTAGGTAATTTTTGCTTACCTTGACTGCTGTTTCTTGCTAATCATTGTAACACTAGACTTTAGCTTTCCATATTAGTTTTTGGTCTCTAGGCTGGTGGCCCAGTTGGCCTTCCTTCTCTGGCTTAGTGGCATGAATCTCACTCTTAACCTTTGGCTGTGCCTCACCTTCTCATGTCATCATTGGCAACAGCTTTAAGGGAAGACACTCTCTTTAAAGTCTTGATCCACTAAAACACTTCCAACCAAGCCAACCCCCAGCATACCCACTTAGAGAGGGAAAGTTAAGCCTACCTTTTTAAAAAGGAAAAGTTAAAAACCTTTATGAAATTAGACATATTTAAGTATGGCAATTCTCACCCACTCTCTTGAAACAACAGTTAATATGTGTTTTTGTGTGTTAAGCTCTGCAATAAGTTCTTCAATTCCTAAGTTTCTATCTAGGGTTCCATCTTTAAGTATATAAAAGAACAACACCTTTTATAGAGTGCTTCATAGTAAAGAAGTTTTTTTTGGAGTCAATTAATTTTCAGTGCTGCTTAAAAATGACATTTTATTATTTTTAATATAGGCAAAGTGAGGAGGGGCTCAAAAAAGATCTCATCTGCATTACTGACTTTAGGAATGCTAGAGTGTTAGAGCACGTGAGATGTATATGCTGAAAACCCAAACAGCCACTCAAAAATAGAAAAGAGGACACAGGATTTACAGAAAAGAGAGACAGCATAGTACAGACTATAGAGTTAAATCTCCTAGGCTCAAATCCCACCTGTAATACCTACTAGCGGTACAGCTTTAGACAAATTTCTTAACTTTCTTTCCCTGCTTCTGTTTTATCTATAAAATGTGAATTATTATAATTATAGCACCTAGTATTATATGGGGTTTTATGAGAATTGAATGATCCCTTATTAAAGCATGGGGAGCTCTACGAGCAGTGCCTAGTATAGGAAGTGCTTGATGAATGGCAGCTCTCATTATAACCAGCAACAAGCCATGTGACAACTGCAAGTCACAGACCTCAGGAGCTCACTGTCTTCCTCCTTAAACAGCATTGACCTTTGATCTAGAAGTTTCTTATCTGTTAATGTATTCTTTTACTAGAAATAGGCTCCCTTGACCAAATGGCAACCAGTTAAATTCTGACTGGTGGCAGCTTGCACATTTTAATATTTCTAAGCTCTAATGTAAATCCCCTCCCAACCCCACACAATGTGTCAAACTAAAGAAGGAGACAGTAAGAACAGAAATCTCATCACTCTTATTATTCCCCATGTGCGATTCAAATGTACTATTGTTTGTCTGTTATCTGCAGTAACTCCTGAAAAACCTCATTCTGTCACTAGAGATACAGCCTTTTAGGATTTGCCTGTACAGTTTGTCAAGCTTTGCAGCCTTCACTTTAATCTCTCAGCCAGAGTGGTTGTCTTCTAAAGAGAGGTCATTCTAAAGCCTATTCAGGTATCGTATTTTCCTCTTTTCTTCTGTTCTCTCTTTTATGGGCTGCCTTCCCCTTTAGGATTAGAGACAAGAATCACAGAGAGGATTCATTCAAAATCCACTTCCCTCTCCTCCTCTTTGTGTCAGGAGAATATAGTATTTGAGTTCCACATTGAAGGTAGACAGACATAATTCCTGACTCTACCACTTATTAACTGGGTAATGGAAGGCAATTTTCTTGTTACCTTTGAGCCTCGGTAAATAAATGTTACTGTGAGAGTGAATTAAACAAGATGACACAGTTGCATACAGCATATAGTAACCTTTCAATAGTGGCATCAATCACTGTTGTACTTTCCACTCTAACATCTGACATGTTTTTCCATGTTTCTTCTCTGCACCTATGTCGAGATCTTTATACTTTATTCATCAGTCTATTCTCCACTCCTTTCCCCCCACCAAAGCATATCCTCTTAGTTATCTACCTGAATCTTTATTCTCCACCTGATGTCATTCAAATTTCAGACCCTACTCCTCTGATTAAAACACTTCTAGTTTGGTGATCTTCCACGGTCCTTTCAAAGCACTTATTCCAATTCCTCTGCTTGATTATCTGCAGCACCATACAATATACAGCAATTACCATTCCACTTTTCCTAATGTGCGCAGGTAAAGCTTCAATAATTCCTCTTACTTTCTCTAAAGGTCACTTTTCTGAAACAGTAGAGCCCTCTGGAGGAGAGCTCCTAGAGCTGCTAGTGATACTGATATTGGGGTAGAGTTAAAGTTGACTGCAGCTGCCTCATACAGATACTCCTGGCACAGCTCTGTCCCCATGGTCACTCCAAAGTCTGAGGGTTTGGAAGTTGAAAGGAATCCCTGGTACCAGTGCAGAGGGATAGCACGTAGACATATTATCTAGATCAGATGGTAAGCACAGAATAGAGTAATGCTTAAGGATATGGGTTTTAGAATCAAGACAGATATAAAGTCAGATCCCAGCAATACTACTTTCTACCTGTTTGACCTTGAGCAAGTTATTTTAACTTTTCTGACTTTTATTTTTAAAAAGGATTAAGAAAGTAGTATCTGCTTTTTAAAGAGGTTCTAAGCATTAAATGGTACAATGCATTTGAAAGGGCTTAATAAATTGCTTGGCATATTATATTATTATTATCATCATAATCACTGTAAATATGAAATGCAGCAGAAGATGTATATATACACATATATGAAGATGTATAGATACATCTTCAGCTGCATTTCATATTTACAATAATTATGATTGTAATAATATAATAATATGCCAGGCAATTTATAAATAAAATATTCATTCATCTCTTTCTCCACTGCCATGATGCTTCCTTAAGCTGTTATTATACTCTCCCTGGAATAATACCATAGCTTTTAACTGGTCGTCATTCTGTTCTGCTCCTGTATCTTTCTTTTCCATTATTCACAAAGTTATCCAAGTGCTTTTTAAAACATGTAAAATAGATCATGTCACTCTTCTATTCAAAATGACTTTAGTCTTTAATAAGTCCAGTCTAGCCCCTGTCTACTTCTCCCTATTCATGTAGCACCACTTCTCCCCAACCCTCAACTAATTTCAGCCCCAGTAGTCTTCCTGCAGTTCTTCAGGTGCACACGTTTCTTCCCTCTGCCTGGAGTGCACTTCACTAAACTATTTGCCTGTTATCACATTCTATTTCTTCAGGTCTCAGCAATGTTTCTTCAAAGAGGCCCTTCTTTACACCCCTCTGTCTTCATTCCCCTTTTATATTCTCCCATAGTACTGTGAATTTTTTCTTTATAAAGCTTATACTTATTTGCATTTCTATATTTATGTTTATGATTTTCAGTTTATTATTTGCCTCATGACTCCTCCATAAGCACAATGAACGCAGGAGTCATATCTATTTTGTTTATAATTTTTACACCAGTGTCTAACTCAGAGTCAGACCCATGGCTTCACGAATATTTGCAGAAACAATGCTGAGTGAATATGACAAATATAGGACAAATGCTCTTTCTGCTCTTGCTTAGCATACCTATCCCTATCTGCAGCATCAGCAGGATCTTCACAACAGCAGTAGCTGTGATTTAGTGAATGGCTGCTGTGGGCCAGGGCCTGTATTAAACTTTTCCATGTGTATGCTCATTTAATCTTCACTATCATCCTACCATACTTTTCAGATAAGGAAAAAATGCATACTCAAGGCCATACAGCTATGGTGAGACCTGAATCAAACCCATACCTAGCTGACTCAAGACCTTGATCTTGCCATAGAAGAGAGAACTGAGCAGGTTACCACTTATCCAGAGGAATAAATAAATGCTTTTTTTTTCTTAAAAAATCCTAATTTTAAAAATCTTCCTCAAAAGATACATTCCAACGCTTAAAATTTCCAAATGACCAAGAAATCAAGTATGAATCAAAATGGTCTTCTTTCAATGTTAACTGAAAATTAATAATAAATTGCCTGTGTCCTAAGCTCAGTAAATCTTTTCATGATGTTTCTATTCTTTCAGTCTGTCATGTAGAAAGTAATATTGGTCAGGCATCAGTGAACCACTGCATTGATCCTGGTAGGGTCATTTGTCTCGTCACTCTGTACAGCTACCTCATCACCAACAGTGCCTTTTTCAACTAGCAAATAAAGACAGAGTCCACCTTAGTTTATAAAGAAAAAAGAAACATTGTAATGGAATGGAATTTTATTTGTGACTTCCCACAGCAGAAGTATTATATCATCTTAAATGCTCATAGGTAATGTGCTTTAGTTAATCATCCCAGAATTTAATTACAAACCATTGACTTCAATAGATTTTCATTCCACTTTCCATTCCTTTAAGAATAAGGAAAAAGAAGACATTTACAAAAATTGTCATGCATGAATGTTATCTCAGAGACATGTGGGTTCTTAAAAATAACTCCAGAACTTTGTACAGGCAATATTCAGACCACAGGGAAAATCTACTTTTTTTCTGGTTGGCCTTTTAAAATGTCATAATCGTTAGCTTAGGGTAACAGGTGGCCAACTGTATCCAATATTAAGCTGACCTTGAGTAACAAGGTCACCAGCACTCAGAATTTTTCTTTAAATTCTTATTTCTGTTTTGCTTCCATGTGAGTGTTTGTGAACAATATAAATATTCCTGGTTTTATGCTTGTGTTATTGTATACATTTGTTCCCATTAAACTTGACGCTATACCTCTTACCAAGGGAAAAAAAGTTCTTCTCATTATTTTGATGAGACTATTATCACCTATTTCATCAGCCTGGAGTACAAATGTGTCATGGTACTAGTCAGCTCAGCTGCCATAACAAAATATCATTGACTAGGTGGCTTAAGTAACAGAAATTTATTTTCTCAAAGTTCTGAAGACTAGAAGGCCAGGATCAAGATTCTAGTCAATTTGCTTCTTGGTGAGAGCTCCTTTCTGACTTGCAGATGGCCACTTTTTCCCTATGTTCTCACATGGTGGACAGAGAGAAAGAGATTCCTCTGGTGTCTCTTCTTATAAGGATACTGATCCTATTAGATGAGGACCCAACCCTCACGACCTCATTTAACCTTCATTACCTCCAAAAAGCTCCATCTCCAAATATAGTCACACTGGAAGTCAGGGCTACAACATATGAATGTTGGGGACACACAAACATTCAGTCCATAATAGTCACCTTAATTTTATTTTCAATTAATTAATCCAGTCTCCACATAGTCAAACAAACAGGAAGCTAAGAATCTCCTTTTTGAGGTTACATTCTATCCCTAAGTTATTTAAGAACACTTTTGCTTTAATGATTGCAAGAGTCCATTCTGCTTTCAAACACTAAGCATAGAAAATGTAAAAGTCAGACTAGTTTGCCAGTGGAGCCCAGCTTTCTCCCTATATTGCTTCTGCCTCTAGAATGATGAAATTAACACTGGTCCTGCAGAGTCCTATGCCTCAGTGAGTCCCTAACTCCTCCCAGTTTTGAACAGGTCATAGTAGTGCCCATGATCTGGGTCCCAAGATGACAATTCAACCACTAGAACATCAAACTGAACACAGCCCTTGCCATCATCACCTAAGTCTAGGTATTGAAACTGGGTTACCAATCCAGACTTCTCCTCCACTCCTGAATTTTTTTCCAGGGCCTTGATTTCCTTTCCAGCCATAAAACATTAGTAAGACCATATCTCTCCCTCAGAGCAGTTCTTGAACTTTGAAAGAAAGGGTCCCTATGCTTGTTTATTTACCTCTTCCCTAGCAACCACAGCTGCATATCCAGGGCTGTTATTCAGAGGAACATCCTTTCTCAAGTTCACAAACATCCCGTAATATCATTCCCCTAGGACTATGGGTGCCTAAGACCTTTATAATTGCAAAACTGGAAAAACCCATTAGAATGATTCTTCTGGAGGAAAAATTATATATATATATATATACAAGGAAGTAGCCAGAAAAGGCATATTTTTTAAAATTTTAATAGATCTTTATTGGAGTATAACTTTTCATTTTTATTCCTCATTCACCATCTTTATTTATACCATCAGCTACCAATCCACTGAACATTCAAGAGTATCCACCTTAGGACCCGACCAACTTAGAAAGTGAGAGAGTTAGGAATTATAAATATTTTAAATTGTCTTCAATCAATTGATATTTTCTATAATTTTTAAAGAAATAGAAATCATAGGAGAATCTGGGCAGCAACACATAAAAAAGTGTGACAAATAGAAAGGAGACACAGAGTTAGTGAAACCTGGACAAGAGGATAATGACACTGGGATATGGCCATGGAAATGTTTTCAGATGATGTAAGGGCTTGGATATATGGGCAGGCTTCTTGAGAGCATATGGCAGAGACACTTCATATAAACCATCGTGTATGGCTGTGTATATGCAGGGATACAAAGGAGTCACAGAGGCACTGAATAAGCAGCGGATCAAGAAAGGATTTGCCTAGGATGGGAACATGGATGGACCTTTTGTTAGGAAGATACCAAAATTAGAATTAAATCTGTGTCCTGGTTCCCATAGAGGAAACTCAAATTTTCAGAACAGGGTGTAGGTTCTAAATAAGGATGCTGGAAGTGTGGATTCTTGAATATACTCACTCACAAGATAGCAATTAAGATCTTGTCTTACGTTTTTTGCAATACTCAGAAAGCTTAAGGATACTCAGCAATAGGCCTCAGTAGTATTACTTTGCATTTACTCAAACATTCTCATCTGTTTATACCTTAGCTAAGGAGACTTTTTAAAATATTTTGAAGAAACTAGTCTCACATGGTTGGTGATAACACTAAGGCTGAGTCCTCCAGATTCCCATTCAGAGAAGTTCTTTCTATCCTGATGGATAAAAAAGTAGGCAGGTAGGGCTGTGAAAGACAGCTGTCAGCCTCTTCAGAGATTGCTTTAGCTCAAAAGAGCTGCTTCACCCAAGATTACATGCTTCCTAGAGTAACTCTCATCTAATGATTGACAGAGGCAGGGATGTAAGGGTCCAACTATTCTGACTCCAAAGGGACATCTCTGATGAGCTATTTTAGCTTCTGAGCTTCCTCTGGGGTTTGTCAAGGATGTCATCCAAGCTACCTCAGAGTGTGACTTCTTCCCCAGTCCATTCCTGGTTCCCCGCCACACACACAATGAGGCAGATTATGGGAGATGTGGTAATTTCCTCCCAATATCCATTATACATTTGGTACTTGATAATAGAATTCCAAAATTTAGATAGGAATATTGCAGCTCAGATAAAAGAATTTATTTCCCAAAATAATTATTTCCTTGCAAGTTAATATAGCTAAGTAACTATGTTTGGGCCAAGAAAATATAGGAAAAAATATTTTAAAGGAGAAAATGTACCTTTTTCACCCTTGCTTCTTGATACTGGTTGTAATAAAGACATCATGTCTGGAGACTGAGCAACTCTTCTGGACCATGAGGCAGCCTGGTAAATATAGTAGAGGGGCAAAATAGAACCCTGGGTACTTGATACTTGTGAAGCCATGACACCAGCCCAGACTATCTACTACTAGATTCTTTTTACATGAAAAGAAATAAATTTCTATTATCTAAGCAAATTTTGAGGAGTTTTAGTTTTTGTTAGCTTTTTTTTTTTAAACTTATAGCTGAATCTAAACTAATATACAAGAGATTTGGGGGGTAGGGGTGGGGGAAAAATCAGCAAAGAGTAGACGCAAAGGCAATTTCCAAGATGAAAGTAAACAACAATTCCAGGAAAAAACAAAAACAAAAACATGTTTAGAGAGAAAACTGCTCAGATCAGAGCATGAAAGTTGTTCCTAGGAAAAATATCTGGAACTAATAACTCATCTGACATGTTGGACTGTCAAGAAAATTGTACTGAGAGGCATTTTAAAGAGTTATGGGAGAGTGTAGGAGACTTAGATCTTCAAAGAAATGAAAGACAACAAATAAGCAAAGTTTTAGGGCTTTAGTAACTACAGCAGAAATAAATTGTGTAAGAAATCAAAAGCATCATAGTATTCTACCTGGTTCAGCATGAACAATATTTATGTAGTCACAATAGTGAAAACATTGGATAGTCTTTTAAAAATTAAAATTAAAAATTGAAATATGCTGAGATGATGTAAAGGGTAAGACAGGAGAAGAGGAATTTTGAGTTAAATCCTCAAATACCATGATAGAACATTTTTGTTGATGAAGAAGTATATGCATATATTTTTAAATTATAAAGATAAATATCTAGAAAACAAGCTAAATAAGTTGAAAGCAGTTGTCCCTATGGACTAGGACAAGAGGATCAAGTGAATGTCATATTTAACACTATTTACATTTAATTTTTTGCAAATATTTCTCAATAAAAATAAAATATTTTCAAAAAAATCAGGAACAAAACTGAAAAGAGGTTAGAGGAAGGCCCAAAGAAACGTGAGAAATAGATAGCAAGAAAGACTGAAGTAAGCTGAAAACCTGGGAGTGCTTCAAATATCTTTGCAATGTCATTTCTTACCACATGATATGAATAAAATCTGAGCTATGACAATTATAATTACTGCCAATATACTAAAATTTCCTTGGAGAACATTAGCTTTCTGCCAATTCACATAAGCTAAATGCCCTTAACTTTCATTCTCAGAATGAATGTTCTTGCCAGGAGGAAAGAGCCACACTACATTCATTTCTAGAATTTGCCATATTGTGAGCTACCGCAAAAGACATTTGAGATCCAGGATTGCCAACGGGAGGTTTTTTCAGTATCTAGTGATTACCACAAACTTCACATGAAACTGCTATACAATAAAAAAGGAAAAACCTCAGCTACTCTTAAGACAATTTGAAGACTTTGTGGGGTTCATTAGGTTCCCCTTTTGAAAGTTAACTTTTTCTTTCTTTCCAACCATATGTGACCTTTTTTTAAAATATTTAACCCTGGGCTTCCCTGGTGGTGCAGTGGTTGAGAGTCCACCTGCCGATGTAGGGGATGTGGGTTCGTGCCCCGGTCCGGGAAGATCCCACATGCTGCAGAGCAACTAAGCCCGTGAGCCATGGCCGCTGAGCTTGCGCGTCCGGAGCCTGTGCTCCGCAAAGAGAGAGGCCACAACAGTGAGAGGCCCAAGTACCGCAAAAAAAAAAAAAAAAAAAAAAAAAATTAACCTTAAATTATGCCTTAATGAATATCTTCAGGAATCCGTGTTTTGTGTTACTTATATACTCTCTGCTTACAGAAGAAATAGCATTTTTATTCAATTTTGTCTAAAATATTACCTAGCTTTTTGTTCAGTGGGTTTTTCCTATCTTTTCCCCCTTATATATCCATCACACATACCTCAGCTATAACTGTTAGTACAAGGCTTACAAATGTTTAAAGATGAGATGTGTACTTTATGGGGCTAATCAAAAGTTTATCCAAGTTTGCTTTCTAAATCAATAAACCCTGCCAAATACTCAACTATTTCAAAATTTTTTTAAATGATGTGTATGTGACTAATATTCTCCTGTATTCAGCTATGTTCCTTCACTAATTGAAACCATTTAGATTCAGTTTCTTAAAAAAATTTAAGGGAAAGTTCTTTTAAACTTGCTTTTTGTATCAGAAAAATGTTATTAAACAGGCTGGACCTGACCTCCCAACTGCTTGAAGTAGGTCTTGATTAGAGGTTCCACAAACAGAAGGATTTTGGCTCATTTTGCTGTGTAACAAGTTACTCTAAAACATTAGTAAATAAAAACAACTACTTTATTTTGTTCACAATTTTGTGGTCAAAAATTCAGGAAGAGCTCAGCTGGCCATTTCTTCCTAGGGGTTTCTCAAGCAGTTACAGTCAGTTAATGGCCGGGCTGCATTTATATGAAGGCTCAATGAGGCAGATTGTCCCAGATAGCTCATTCACAGGGAAGACAGTTGATGGAAGCTCTTTGCTGGGAAGTCAGCTGGGATGTCCACTGAGCACTTCCACACAGCCTTTCCGTACATTGGTTTCAGAGTAGTCAGACCACCAACATGGAGGCTCAGGACTGCGGGTGTTCCAGTAAACAAGATGGAAGCTGCATAGCCATTTTCAGCCTTGCTTTGAAAGTCACTCGAAGTCACTTCTTCTGCATTCTAGCAGTCAGTAATGAGAAACAGCCCCACTGAGATCCAAGGAAAGAGGAAATAGATCCCACCTCTTGGTCAAGTCAAAAAACTTGTGACTATTTGTCTTAAACAGCCACATGAAGTATAAATGTTGAGGTCAAGTTGTTATAGCCCAAGTTCATATTGTTATTTTTGTGGTATTTTTGAGACTTCATAGTAAATAGTTATTTTGGGTCCCTGTGCTTTTAAAAAGTTTACTAAAGTTAGCCCCATCCTGTTGAATATTTGAAGTCATTTTCTACCCCTGAGCATTTCTTTCTCTTTGACAAATCTTCCACATTTAGCTTTTAACAAACATGATGTTTTTGCCAAGTAGATGTTACAATGGAGAGTTTCTAACCACCTCCTACCACATTATTAAAATACTTTTCCACTTGTTGATTGTCACGTTCCTCTCTTCCATATTTCCTTACTTTCATTCCTCCCTTCTCTCTGTCCCCACACCCTCTTCCTTCCTTTCTTATCCAATATGCTTTTACTTTTTGGTTCCACACTCTGCTAGGCACTGGAGATATTGAGATAAATAAACAATGTTCCCTCCTCTACAAGAGTTGCATTTTGGTGGCGAAGATGGGAACTGAAACTGACAAACAGTGTGGTAAATATGATTGCAGAGATATGTGCAGAGGATTATGGGAGCACTGAGGCAAGATTGAAGTGCCTCAACATCTAAGTTACTGAAGAGGGAGCGGTACAAATTCATATTCAAAGAGAGAGAGAACAGATTCAAGGTCTGAGATACATGACTATGACACCCACACATTTCTGGATCATGGGTTTTGAAATATAAATAATTTTATCTCCTAAAAATAAGATTCTTTTTAAAATAATATTATCCACATTTACACAAACATCTGAAAATATGCATTAATTTGAAATCAACTTCTCCCTCCTTCCAATAATCAAACTATCAAAAGTCAGCTTCTTTGGGGTAGCAGAGATAGCAGGAAAATCCCTTGAGATTGTCAGAACTGCTAACCCACTCCAGTGGTTGGATTCTGACAGCTCAATTAAAAGAGAAATGGCAAGCACAGCTGGTCATGAAATTTAAAATATTTATGAGGATAAAAGGCCCTTAACAGTGTTTTTTTTTTACTATTAATTCATAGCTAGATGGAAGTGGAATACTTTGGAGTCCTTTACTTCATTATACTTTCTATGACAAAACGTACCAACTATTTCCTTTTTGGTTTAGCTTGAGAATCAAATGAATGCTTGATTTTTCTGATAATTTTAAGGTAGTTTCTTCCTATCTTTCCCTCAGGAGAACTTGGATCTTCACTGTTGTTGAGAGAAGGCAGTGAAAAAAATTTCCCAGTTTATGAAATATCATCAGCACAGTCTACTCAGTAGAAGGCCAGGTATCTAAAGTGATTCAATTGAACAACTGGTTAAGTTGGGAGACATTTAAAGCATCTCATAAGTAGGTAAATCGGTTGCAAGATGTTTAATACACAGGAACAACTGCTTGTGGACTAAACCACTGGGACTTCTCTGGCATTTTTAGGAAGAAGGAAAAGATTGGGAAATGTTCCTTCTACAGGCTAGCCTGTATTACTTTGGGAAACACTTGCAAGTAGAGATGTTAATCATATGTCCCTCTGTCTCTGAATTCCCAGCATCTAGCATAGTGCCTGACCAGAGTGTGTGCTCAATAAATTTCACTAAATGTGTGAAGCAATAAATGTGATGTACAGACTGCAACATAATAAAAAATAATTACCAACTATTGCTAGGTAAAGGGTGGATAAATTAAGTTGCCTTGTATTTGAAATGTTGAATTTCATTTTATTTGGTATTATTCTAAGATAGCATCTATTTTTATCAATATCATCCTAATCATAAATCTTGAAGAAAGACATGCTATATTCTCATCTGACATGACTATAAGGAATATATAAGACTTTAATAAGTGCATAAAAATAGAAATGAGGACTCCAATGGGTTAAGAGAATTTGGTAATGAGGTACTTAGTCTGCCTGCACAGTGAGGGGGAGATAGAGTAATACAGTAATGATCCACTTAATTATTTCAAAAGTATTTTTGATAGATGCATGTCATAGCTTAGCAGATCTGACAGTGACATTGATTCTGCACAGTGACAGACTCTTTCATTACATATTTTACAGTTCATTACAGTGTTTTTTTCCCCAATATTTAGCCTTCATTTCTATTGCTACTTAAAGTTACTTTGTCTTGATTTTTAAAAGGGTGGGTTTTATCTTGCAGGCTGAGACATACATTATGTTTTAATTCCCATTAAGATCAAAGAAACATGGAATCCTTACCATGTAAGAGCTCTGGTTCCGTCTCACAGAACTAACATTCCACATTGCTATTTGGTTCTCATTTTAGAAAAGCATCCATTTTAGTTAATTTTTGCAACAACCATTGCCAGATAACCAAATTCCCTTTTTCTAGGAGCACTAAAATCAAAATGTTAATAAGGACTAGGGAATCAGGCTTAGCTTGCTTACACATTTTGCAAAATAAGGATGCTGTTTGTAGAAGTGCCATGCTCCTGACATTTCACTATGAACTTATTCTTCAGTTCTTCTGTTGCTTATTTTCCTTTTCTTCTTCTTACTTGAAACCCACTATCCATAAAAAAATGATTGGATTGGATTGTTTCTTCTGGAATATTACTTTCCTTTTGATTAGGGACTTTTATTTTTTAGTGTTGAGGTGTTTGTTTTTTTTTTTTTAACCAAAGGCATTTATTTTTACCTGTTTGTTTTAGCTATCATTGTAGCAAAATAGGAGAATTATATGAAATGATAGATTTCAGTTTTAAATTCTTCACTTATGAATTGATTTACACATTCATTTACAAATATGAACTGAGCCCTATGAGTTGGGGGTCTACTTACTGCCTTTTGTTTTCTTATTTATAGATATTGCTTCTATTTTATTCATACTGGAGAACTATGTTACAGCAGGCTTCAGATTATATAGGGTCCTTGACCAAACACTTATTTTAGACTTATGATGAGATAGACACTATGCTCAAACTGGGGAGTTGGAAATAAATTAAACCTGGTATCTACTTCAAGGAGTCTAATGAGATAGAAAATGTATGAAAATATATCATATTTGGATGCTTTCATAGGTATTAGAAAACCCAACTCAAGCTGGCATTGTGTTGACTTGTTATCAAGAAGATCAAAGGTAAGAGAAAATTCAGCACAGTCTAACCTTGACTTTCATTCTGTTTCTTTGTGATTCTTTAGCCTCTTGCCTTCTCCTGTATGTCAGTTTATCCTCAGGCTAACTTACCTTGTGGTTCTAAACAGAAACAGGGACTATGTACTTCCTCCATTCTCAACCATTGATCAAAATTATGCACTTTACCTTGATTGGAATATTTCTGAGTCAAGTGTGGCTAGGGGAGTCCCATGTTTTGGGCTTGAGACAGGTTCCTTCCTTTTTCTTGACCAATTGCTGTAGCCTGAGGAATGTGATTAGGCTTATTGGTTTGCACCCTTGAGCAGAGGGCAGAGTCAATATCCCCCAAACCACAGTTCTACTACACAAAAGCGAAAGATGGTTACTTAGAGGGAGATTCAAGTAGTGTTACAAAAGAGAATGGTGGGAAATTGGTATTGGTAAGGCAACCAATGACTGGATCTGGACAGCATCAGTTTTCCACCCACTCCCACTTTATGTTCAGTCTCAGCATTTTATTATTATGGTAGCTTGATTACAAAATTGTCCAAATTGTTCGACATGCTAAGCAATTTGACTTTGTAGGTCCTCGCATCAAGAGAAAGTCTGTTCTCCTATTTCTTGAATCTGGGCTAAGCTGGTGATTTCATTTAACAAAATAATGCCTTGGAAATGATCCTGTTTTGAGCTTGGCTCCCAAAAGGTTTTATGTGCTTCCACTCACTCTTGGAACCCTGCTGCCACCCTGTAAACTAGCCTGATCTAGTTGGCTGAAGGCTGGGAGACCACATAGAACAGAGACAAGCAGTCATTCCAGCTCAGGCCATCCCAGAGCAGTCAGTGACCCAGGATTTGACCACAGACACGTAAGTGAGCCTAGTCAAGACCAGAAGGATCTGCTAGGGAGGTGAAAGCAAGGGCTTACACAGGGCCACAATTGTTTAGTTATGATCCTGAAATCCAATAAACTCTTAAAATCAAAAGCATTTTTATTAATTTGCAGGAAATCCATTTGACAGCAAAACCAAATGTGAACTTATTGAAAGGCTACTTACACTCTTTCTTTACCCAAACTAGTGTGAATATCCACTTTTTGCTGAAAAATATATTAATGTGTTTGATCACAGTGTGCTGCCCCAGATCCTACCGGGGATTTTACAAAATATATTATACATGCAAAGTTCTGGCTTTTCAAATTACGTAAAGAAAAACCCAAATCAAACAAGAACCAAAACAAACAAACAAATCACTTGACTTTTGAAACATATCAGGCTCAAGAATTTGGGGACCCTAAAATTATTTTGCACAGAATGTCATCCCCTTTCTTTTTCCTCTTCCCATTCTTCTCACAAAGAATCTTCCCTAATCTTCTTACACTTTTTTTTTCCCTTCCCTCCTCCTCCAAAACCCTTCTCTTCTAGCCTCTCAGTGTCTGACTTCATCCTCCTTCCCACTTTGGGATTTTCCTCCACCACCTCTTTCCTTAAATAGTACTAGTTAAGTCTTTCTCAGCTTCCCAGTTTGCACTTTCATATATCACCCAGCTCAGCAAAATTGAAAGATATTCCTTGACATTTGCTGTCTTTTGAAGGCAAGTGAAGGTTGGAGATCAAGGGTTAAAAATGATGACTAATGTTCTCCCCTTTCACGCATATAAACAAATATAATGATATATTACTGATGCTCTGATAGGAGTGTAAGAGCTAAATTAGGCTGAGGTACAAAGAAAGTAGTGGTCAATTCTACCCAGGATGGAGAAGGGGTATTAAAGAACTTTATAGAGAAAACCATGTTCTAGAAGAGTTGACCTGTACTGACACATTGGGGGAATGAAATTCAGAATCAGCTAGTCTAAGTAGGGGAGGCAGCTGTAGAAAAGGAAAACTGTGGGTACAGCAGGGAATATCGGTGAATTGCATATAGTTTATGAAGCTGGAACATATGGTGGGAGATGAGGAAGAAGAGTTAGGCAAAGGCCAAGTCATAAAAAAACTTTCTCTGAAATAAGCTTCTTTCAAAAATCTGTAAGATTGTCAGTGGGGCAGAAGTCAAGAGAAATCTCTAAAATATGAAAAGCAGGATAAAGTGTGATGGACGAAATATGAGACCACTAAAAGGAAGCTATCAATACAGATGGAGCAGCAAATCCAACACAAAATGTCCACTGTGGAGAGGAGCATAATAAAAAAATGACAAAATATCTGAGGAAAGACATTCCATGAAAGAGAGACAAAACTGAAGACCTTATACCCAATAAGTAGTTAAAAGAACAATCAAAATTGATATGGTTATAAATTTGAATATATTGCATAATTAATATCCATGGAGAGTTAAGTCAGGACATCACATTTAGAAAATAAGAAATAGCATAGATGATTACAAATAAGAAAACAATAAAATGGTTGAGAAGTGAAAAACATAATTGTTGAAATTAAATAATTAATAGATGGACTGAGCAACATAATGGAAGCAGCTGAAAAGCAAATTAATAGCTAAAAGAATAATATACTAATACTTATTGGATCACTTATATGTCAAGCATTGTTCTAAGTGCTTTGCATACATTTTATTTACTTCTTCCTCACAGTAGTCAAATAAGCAATACTATTATGATCCTTATTTTACAGATAAGAAAATTAAACTACAGGAGTTTTATAAAACTCACTCAAAGTCACATGTGTCAACTCCAGATAACACTTACTAAACCACTGTACAACATATAGAAGATTGAACCTAAGAATCACTTTAGAATGCAATACAAGAAGATAAAAATATGGGTATAAAGAAATAAAGGTTAAGGATAAGGAGAATAGAGCTAGAAGTTGCAGCATCTAAGAGCTTAGTGATAATGAAAAGGGAGCAATATTTAAATGTATGATAGTCGAGAATTTCTTAGAACTGAAGAAAGAAGATTCTTCATTTGAAAGAAGCCATTAAGCCATTAGACAATGGAGATTAGGTACAGGATTTTAAGAAGAGGATTGCCACAATCAGATTTTTTCTTTCATAAAGATCAATTCATGGGCAGTGTTAAGTATAAATTTGAGCCTCAAGGTTATAGGCAAGGTACAACCTATCAGATAATTGCAGTAGTCCAGACTAGAGGTGATAAGAGCCCTACACTGAGGAAGGAGAGATAAGGAAGAAGAACCAAGCACAGAGTCAGAAAACTGACGCTAACACTAACAATAATGGTGAGATACCAAAATGTCAAATCACATTTCATAAAGTTTAATGACATAAAAAAAAAGTTTAAAAAAAATGAAGCACAGCCACCACCTAAGACACTTGTTAATCTAGGGTCTCCAAGAATAGCATGGCAGAATTGAATCATAAAGGGTCTTGAAAAATATGAATCAAAATACGAAATATTCTTACCTGATATGACTGTTGAAAATAAAATAATAATTTCTTCATAACAGTGTTTCCCAAAGTTTATTTTATATAACAGTAGTTCTAAAAGATGCTTTGTGGAAAATTAAAAATTAAAGATTATAAGTTTGGGAAAACTTTAAAAACAGGTCTTAGCCTTAGAGTCTCAAATCATGCCTTAACAAATTAAAGAGTCTCAGAAGTATTATAATAATGAAACCTGCTGAATTTTTAAAGAGTGGAATATTCTTCAGGAATATTTAGTTATACCCCATGACACTAATTTATATGTGTATGTATATATATATATGGAAGTACATATATTTAGGAAAATACTATTTTAGAGGCATATGTTTATGCATTTATAGGAATTCAATTTTTATTATTCCTCTGACGTACATTCAGAAGTATGAAATATAGCTTTACAGTGTTATTATGCCTTTCAAATATTTTATAGAAAAGGAGAATGTGAGGAAAAATGAGGAAGATTCAAGTAGAAAGATAACTTAGTTTAAGTATTAATAATATCACTCAAAATATTAGCAGTATAATTATGATATGAAAAAGTCTAAAATAAAACCTTTACTCTCTTTAATGTAAAAGGAAAGCAAAATACAATAAATGCTTAAACCACTATCTATTGGTAGAAAACCAGATCCCTTCTGTCCCCCTTCTGAGCTCCTTTTTGGCTCAGGAGGGGCTGCAGCTAAGGAAAGAAGGCTAACTTGGGCCAAACAAGTTCAAAACCTCACCGCCACAATAGAAGTTTGTTTTATGCTCGCATCTGAGTCTGATATGGACCAAGTGACTCTCTTCTAAGCTGTGATTCAGCAGCCCAGGCTGCTTTCATATTGTGGCTTCAGGGTCATTTTAGCATCATTCAGATGGCACATGGCATGAAGAGTAAATGGGCAACAACATCAGACCCTTAACTTCCTTATCCTGGAAATTAACTCACATCATTTCCACACACATTCCATTCCCCAGAACCAGAAATGTGGCCCCACAGAGATGCAGGGAGTACATTCATAGTTTGGATTGGTGTATCTTCTTCGTGAATTGACCCTTTTATCATTATTATTTCCTTCCATACCTGGTAATATTCAACATCTTAAAGCCCACTTTAATACAGCCACTTCAGCTTCCTTCTGATTAATGTTTGCATGATATACATTTTTTCCTGTAACTTATCTATATCTTTATATCTAAATTTCACTGTCATTATCTCTTGCTTGAAGATGGTTTTTATAAGCTATTTGATTACACTAAGCTAGCTCTTCAATCTATTCCCCAGCATGGTCTTTTAAAAATTCAAGTATGATCTTATTCTCCTGCTTAAAAACCACCATTGACATTTTGTTGTTTTTAGAATTAAATCCACACACCTTAGCCTTGATTACAAGTCCAAAGATGATCTGTCCTCTACTGAAACTTCCAGTATCATTACTGACTTTCTTCCCCTCACATTTCATACTGTATACATACTGAACTTTTTTCAATTCCAGTAATTCAACTTCTGAATTGCCATCCACATGCTACCTCATTCTTCTAAGGACTAACTTCTTTCTGTATTTGTCTCACTTGGATATTATATCATCTAGAAATCTACTTTGACCTGTCAATTCTGAATTAAGTACTCTTCCTTTATGTTCCCGCTGTACCATTTATTCCTTTATCACAGCACTGATGAAATGGCATTATACTTGCCTGTTAAACTGGCACATCCCCCATCAGATTGTAAACTCCCTGAAAGTTAGGATGTATCCATTCAGTTCACTGTCGTACATCTGAAATTTAGCATAGAATCTTTTGACATTTAATTAATACTTGTTGAGTGAGTGGCTGAATTATTGAATATTATTAATGACTTTAATAAGAAATTTCAGTGCAGTGATAGACGCATAAACTGGAACACATCTCGAAAAAGAGACGTGATAAAGGACAGGGAAAGAGTTGAAGTTAGTTGAGATATTTCTTGAATAAATAACAGGAGACCATGGTGGTATGGTATCAGGAGTACTGAATGATTTTATACTCTCCCCCCCTCCATGCATAACAGTATATTGGATAAAGCCAAGCTAGAGAAAACTGTCTTTTAGTTCTTCTTAAGATGAGAGAACAAAATCCTTACACTATGATACAAACTCTTAAAGCAGAGATTCAAATCAGGTGCTTGAAACCTGAATTCTCTCCAAAAGCATACTGATCTTTTATAATGAACTACTACATACATTACGGTGCATGAAATAAAGAGTCAACTCCGATATCTAACTCAAAGAGAATGCTCATATAAGCATATCTAGGTCAACGTGCCAGTGTCCCAAAGACTCTCCTTTTGCTTTCTGAAAATCACTATTCCCTCCCTCCCTTGCATATGTAGCCTCTATCTTGAAATTTATGGCAACCACATTCTTGCTTTTCTCGTTGTTTCACCAATATCCCAAAGTACTCTGATATAGTTTTGTCTCTTTAGCTAACAATATAAATGGACTTGCACAGTTACACATTAGTATTTTTTAGTGGCTAGCTTCTTTTCTTCATTCTTACTGTTGGGTTTTTAAATATTCATAATTATTAATTTTTATCTAGAATGTACTCACGGTATTTGGATCAGAGACATTACCATTATTCACTTAAAAAGCAAATAATGATCATGTGGTTCCCAACACTCCACTTTTACCCCTGGGACAACACAAGGAAAGCCAAGTCAAATGTCTTATGCATACAAACTTCAAAGTCTTTATCAGAGATGAGAAACAGAGAAAAAATTGAATTTGTCTGCTTATACACAGAAGCCAGAAAAAGCTGCCTTTTCCTCCCCTCCCAAAAGAAGAGAGAAAAACTTCACTCTTTGGACACAAGAATCTCTGATTGAAACTTGACTGTTTATCCTCTGTGTCTTTTTATCCTCACTTTTGTCTTTTTCATCCTTTTGTCTCTTTGTGCTTTCTTTGAGATGTTGTATTCTGATCTACCTCCAGTTTACTAATTCTCTCTTCACTATGTCTAATCTCTTAATCTGTCCACTGAGTTCTTAATTTTGATTCTGGCAATTTTCATTTTTTATTCCCAGTTCTCTGACAAAATTCTAAATTTTGTCTTATTTCATTAAGCACAGTAAATATAGTTATTTAAAATTCTCTAGGGACTTCCCTGGTGGTCCAGTGGTTAAGAATCCGCCTTCCAATGCAGGAGATGTGGGTTCCATCCCTGGTCGGGAACTAAGATCCCACACGCCACAGGGCAACTAAGCCCATGCACCAAAACTACTGAGCCCGTGCACTCTAGAGCCCACATGCCACAGCTAGAGAGAAGCCCACGTGCCACAATGAAGATCCCACAAAGTGCAACTAAGATCCGATGCAGCCAAATAAATAAATAAATAATTAAAAAAAATATTTTAGAATTCTTTAATATCTGAAGTCTCCCGTTGGTCATTTTCTATTGTTTTATGTTTCTGTTTGTTTTCATACATGTGATATAATCTTCTGATGTGCTTGGGTTTTTTGTTTGTTTTACTTTTAATTTTTAAATAATTATAGATTCTTGGAACATTGCAATATTACAGAAAGATCATGTGTACCCTTCATTCGGTTTCCCTCAATGGTTACATTTTGTGTAACTATATATAATATCAATCCAGAAAACTGCTAGTTTACCACATGTGTAGACTTGTGTAGCCACCACCCCAATCAAGATGCAGAACTATTCCATCACCACGAAGATCTCCCTCATGCTATCCCTTATAGTTATGATCACAGCCACTCCTATACCACCCACAATCCTTAACCCATGGAAACCACTAATCTGTTCTCCATCTCTTTAACTTTGTCCTTATGAAAATGTTATAGATATATAACATTATATATATATGCTCTATATAATGTTATATACATTATATATATATGAATATATATATATATATATATATATATATATATATATATATATATATATATATATATATATATATATGAGAGGGAGAATTATACAGTATGTGACCTTTAGAAATTGGCTTTGTTATTTTTTATTGTGCGTTAATGTATTTGCAAAATTGTTTGTAAAATTGGTTTGAGATGATACAGTATTTTTTTTCCTTTTTCAAAGATTGCTTCTTATGCCAAGTACCTGGTGTTCTAGTACTCTGAAATTAACATGGTTAAATTTTAGGGATTGACATCTTAACAAAGTGAGGTGCACTCCCTGTGAGGTCCCATCTAACTGCTTCACACTGCTAGGATGCAACCTTTTAGGATTTTTAACCCAAAGTTTAAGGAGTGGAGCAGATTCACTATAATCCCTTCCCTTGGTGGGCTCAGAACCCCAGTCTCCACTCTCCTTAGCTTCTTGGACGCTCAACTATTTCCTCTGGAATCATCTAACATCCCCAAGTAAAAGGAAACTCCAAGCTCCTGAGTTGCCTCACGGACTCTCTCTCCTTTTCTGGATTGTAGCCCAGTAATTTTTCTCTATCTTGTTAAATTTACTTGTCTTCAAGCAAGTGATTTTTATACATTTTGTCCAGATTTCTTTTTGTTGTTGTTCCTCCTTTTACTTTATTATTTATTTATTTATTTAGCATCTTTACTGGAGTATAACTGCTTTACAATGGTGTGTTAGTTTCTGCTGTATAACAAAGTGAATCAGATATACGTGTACATATATCCCAATATCTCCTCCCTCTTGCGCCTCCCTCCCACCCTACCTATCCCACCCCTCTAGGTGAACACAAAGTACTGAGCTGATCTCCCTGTGCTATGCAGCTGTTTCCCACTAGCTATTTTACATTTGGTAGTGTATATATGTCCATGCCACTCTCTCTTTGTCCCAGCTTCCCCTTCCCCTTCCCCATGTCCTCCAGTCCATTCTCTATATCTGTGTCTTTATTCCTATCCTGCCCCTAGGTTCTTCAGAACAATTTTTTTTTTAGATTCCATATATATGTGTTAGCATATGGTATTTGTTCTTTCTTTCTGACTTACTTTACTCTGTATGACACACTCTAGGTCCATCCAGCTCACTACAAATAACTCAATTTCATTTTGCTTTATGGCTGAGTAATATTCCATTGTATATATGTGCCACATCTTCTCTATCCATTCATCGGTCAGTGGACATTTAGGTTGCTTCCATGACCTGGCTATTGTAAATAGAGCTTCAATGAACATTGTGGTACATGACTCTTTTTGAATTATGGTTTTCTCAGGGTATATGCCCAGTAGTGGGATTGCTGGGTCATATGGTAGTTCTATTTTTAGTTTTTTAAGGAATCTCCACACTGTTCTCCATAGTGGCTGCATCATTTTACATTCCCACCAACAGTGCAAGAGGATACCCTTTTCTCCACACCCTCTCCAGCATTTATTGTTTGTAGATTTTTTGATGATGGTCATTCCGACTAGTATGAGGTGATACCTCATTGTAGCTTTGATTTGCATTTCTCTAATGATTAGTGATGTTGAGCATTCTTTCATGTGTTTCTTGGCAATCTGTGTATCTTCTTTGGAGAAATGTCTGTTTAGATCTTCTGTCCATTTTTGGATTGGGTTACTTGATTTTTTGATATTGAGCTGCATGAGCTGCTTTTATATTTTGGAGATTAATCCTTTGTCAGGTGCTTCATTTGCAAATATTTTCTCCCATTCTGAGGGTTGTCTTTTCGTCTTGCTTATGCTTTCCTTTGATGTGCAAAGTTGTCCTTGGATCACGGGACCCTGGCAGTGGCAGGCTGCACAGGCTCCCAGGAGGGGAGGTGTGGATAGTGACCTGTTCTTGCACACTGGCTTCTTAGTGGCTGCAGCAGCCTTAGCATCTCATGCCCGTCTCTGGTGTCTGTGCTGATAGCCCCGGCTCACGCCAGTCTCTGGAGCTCATCTGGGAGGTGCTCTGAATCCCCTCTCCTTGCGCACCCCGAAACAGTGGTCTCTTGCCTCTTAGGCAGGGCCAGACTTTTTCCCGGACTCTCTTCTGGCTAGCTGTGGTGCACTAGCCCCTTCAGGCTGTTTTAATGCAGCCAACCCCAGTCTTCTCCCTGGGGTCTGACCTCTGAAGCCCGAGCCTCAGCTCCCAGTCCCCATCAACCCCGGAGGGTGAGCAGACAAGCCGCTCGGGCTGGTGAGTGCTGGTCGGCACTGATCCTCTGTGCGGGAATCTCTCCCCTTTGCCCTCTGCACCCCTGTTGCTGCACTCTTCTCCGTGGCTCTGAAGCTTCCCCCCCAACCCACCCCCCGGCTCCACCAGTGAAGGGTCTTCCTAGTGTGTGGAAACTTTTCCTCCTTCACAGCTCCCTCCCAGAAGTGCAGGTCCCATCCCTATTGTTTCGTCTCTGTTTTTTCTTTTCCCTACCCAGGTATGTGGGGAGTTTCTTGCCTTTTGGGAAGTCTGTGGTCTTCTGCCAGCGTTCAGTAGGTGTTCTGTAGGAGTTGTTCCACGTGTAGATATTTCTGATGTATCTGTGGGGAGGAAGGTGATCTCCACATCTTACTCCTCTGCCATCTTGAAGGTCCTCAGTCCAGATTTTTAAATTATCCTCAGCAATGGGTGGGTCTAAATCACCTTGTCTGCTGTTACCAGAAACAAATGTTTCCTATAGTTATGTTTTCTTTAATCCATACAAATTAAAAATTTTTAATTTAAATTTTAAAGATTTTGAATTTTTAAATAAAAATTGGGATATCTGACTTTTATTGATGTCTGAATTCACTCAAGACAAACATCTGGTAAAGCAGTTAGGGGAAACTGACCCCTTAGGAACAGCACTTGCTCTCAATTTGGCTACAGTCTTCCCTCCTCCCTAGTGTCTGTATCTGTCCACTTTATTTATTTAAATAACTTGCTATCCTGGCCGCTATAACATTTTTATTTAAAGAAGACTTTAAAATTTAATATGACTTTCTTTGTTGTTCCTAGAATTTTGTTAGTAAATGAGATCTTCATTACTATAAAAGTTGGTCATTTTTATTCTTTTCTTCCATCATTTAGAAGGGTCAGCTTGGACATAAAGTAAATCATATTCCTTGTAGTATTCCCATGAAGTCACTGAGCCTCTATCCAGCCAATGTCTTTCTTACCACCCTACAACCTAGCCTCTCCTATTAACTCTAAATCCACTAAGGATATTTATTTATAATCAGTCCTTTTTATTATTGCTGAAGAGAGAAAACTGGTAAGTATCCTCAGTCATCATTACAAGAGACTTTTTGTTAAAAGTCCCTGCATTACCTTTTTGGCCACACCGCGAGGCTTGTGAGATCTTAGTTCCCTGACCAGGGATCGAAACTGGGCCCTAGGCATTGAAAGCGTGGAGTCCTAACCACTGGACCACCAGGGAATTCCAAAGTCCCTGCACTACCTTTGGTTCACATGGTAAATTTACTTTTCAGAGTCTATTTTTCCAGTTGGTGTAATAATGATTGTGCCCCTCATACCTCATGGAGTATAAGTAAACAGGAAAATATGAACCATATTAAAAATTATGTAAGATCAAAATCATTACTTAGACTTTAGTATCATTTTTTTATTGGTGTCAATCATTTTGTAAACATATAGTGAAGAACCATTGTTGGCCATGTATTTTTGCTGTTTCATGCCCATGTGTATCTTCAAAGTTATAGAAAGAATATATTGGTTCTCAAAGAGCTTAAATTTTATCTGGGAAGACAGACATATAGAAAGAAGTAAAAAATATACATGAAATACTTCTATAGATGTAAAATGACAGTATAAAAGGAAGTGTATTATGCCACTAGAATGCCAATTAGAAGAGCAATAAGAATTTGGGGGTTATGAACAAGAAAGCCTCTTGAAAAAGGTTCTTGGGTGAGATTTTGAGGGAATTTTAGACATGGACTTATAGGAGAGAGAGGTGAAATTATTCTAGCAAATGGTATTTTTCACAAAGCTTTTCCTTCCAGGAGCTTATTAAGTTCACATTTATTCTTTTTCTGCAGAATTTTGAAGGAGATTTTGTAGCGTGTTGGCATAGAGTTGATTTTATTTTAATGCTCAAGAATATGTAGACAGTCAGGGCTTCCCTGGTGGCGCAGGGGTTGAGAGTCCGCCTGCCGACGCAGGGGACACGGGTTCGTGCCCCGGTCCAGGAAGATCCCACATGCCGCGGAGCAGCTAGGCCCATGAGCCATGGCTGCTGAGCCTGTGCATCCAGAGCCTGTGCTCCACAATGGGAGAGGCCACAACAGTGAGAGGCCCGCGTACCGCAAAAAAAAAAAAAAAAAAAAAAAAAAAAAAGAATATGTAGACAGGGGTACTATATTCAGAAATAGGAAATGAGAGAGAATAATGTGAATAGATAATCATCTCCAGTCTCAGTTCAGTCTTGGCATTTTCCTTCACTCTATTCAGTAGAAATATTTTACTTCTGTAGGAGATAATAAGACATTTAATATATGGATTCTGACCTTAAGGAGCTTACAATTGCTATTAGAGGTTTAGGCACCTAAGTAAGAAGTTAAACGATATGCAGTAGTTACCTAGACATACTAGAAAGGTCACAAGGTAGTGGCTGATAAATATAAAAAATATCAGTGCTGACAAATCCTAGTATAGGTCATAGGAGGTAGAAGCTTTGGGAGCTGGCTTGGAGGAAAAGGGCTTCATGAAGGAGATGTAACTTAGAATCATTTCAGCAGGAAACCATAGAGGTCCTCTAACCCAACTAGATGAATCCCTTCTGCCACATCACTAATCAATGGTGCTTTTTTTTTTTATCCTCTCCAGTAACAACAGAATTCACTTTCATGAGACATCCTGCTTCAAGTCCTTAAAGAGAATGTTCTTCCTTATGCTCAGCCTCAAATTAGCCTCCTTATGAAGTCTGATAGTGTTATCCAGAGCTTCCCAGCCCCTGTGTCCATCATCCTCAGGTGCCCCAGTATACTACAGATGTGCTGGTTTATCTCTTCCTTTGGGCCCCCTAGCTGTCTTGCAGGGCCTGAAGTACCCATAGCAACAGGATGATGGCCATGAGAAACCTCCTGTGTTTATCCCAGTGCATTACATGTGATCACTTCTTATTTATGCTCTGCTGTGGAAATGATTGTGAAGCATTGCTCAGTATAGTGTAGTGGTGAAGACAGACACAAGTTGGAATCTTGGCTCTACCAGTTACTTATTACTTCTAATACCTTTGGAAAAAGACTTTTTCAATACTCAATTTCTACATCGTAAAATGGATATAATAATACTGGCTCCCTTATAGAGTTGGTCTAAGAATTAAAGATAACACATTAGGACGAATAAATACTATTATTGTCATTGGTTCTGCTTTTCCCCTTTTTAACCACAATATAGAATTCCTCTTCTATTCATAAACTTCAAATAATTTAAAGTTAGTTTTTGTTTCCTCTGAATCTCCTCCTCTGGCTAAATATCCCAAGTTCCTTTAGCATCTCCTTGTCCAACGTGAGTTTAAGTTTCTTCAACTTCTTAATTGCTCTCTTCTGGACACTGCATGGTGTCTTTGGGCTCCCTTTTAAATATATAGTACTAAGAACAGAATGCACCCCAGCAAATGTGGCTTGATGAGCTAATCCTTGAAGGGTGGAGGGAATAGGGGAATGAGGAAAGGCTATTCTCACTGGAAAACAGTGTAATTAATGAGCGAAGGAGAAAAAGCCATAATAGATATGTCATGTTTAGCAACAGATGGGCTTAAATGGCTAAAAGAGAGTCATAGTGAGAAAAGATTTAAAAGTGGTATATTATGAAGTCCCTGGAACTATGAGACTATGAATTCTATCAGTATAAAGGAAAACCAACAAAATCATCATTATAGGAGATTGATCTATTACTTGAAAGCAAGCAACCACGGAATTTATGTGAGCTACTCAAGAGCAGGAAAATGTTATATTATAACCCTTCTCTTGCTCCCCTTTGATAAAAGCAATCAGTAACCCTAGAATCACCCCAAAGGAGATGCTGAAAACTTGGAGACAATTCACAAACCGCACATTCTGTTTGGCTGTTGGCTGTCGCAGCGTTGGCTGTGGTTAGAAAGAGGTTGGTGACCCAAAGAAGTTACTTTGTCCTGTCCTGGGAATCACATCTCAGTAGCTTCAACCTCCAGATTTCCTTTATTCCTAACCCTTTCTTTTCTTGCCTTCTGGTCCTTTTTCCATTCATTCAATTTGCATAATGCTTAGGACCTTTGGGGGTTCATGCCACCTCTACCGAGTACTAGCTGTATGACTTTGGGCAAATTACTCAGCTTCTTTGTTATTCAGTTTCCTCTTTTGTAAAAACCCATCTTTACAAAAGTGGATTTTGACAGGACTTTAAAAATTAACTGTGACCATTAAATGAGTTAATGTATCCACCGTGATTAGAAGAGAGCCTGGCAATAGTAAGTGCTATGTATGTTAATTATTGTTATTTTGGGTCATTATTATTCAGACACTCTGCTAGGCACAGGGGATGCAGAGGAGAACAGGACAATCCCTTACCCTCAATGTTCACAGTTCTCCTGATTTTGTGATCAAGGCAATGACTTTGGAAGCAGATTCTTGGATACAATTTATTAGCGATCATTAATTGTCTTTGTAACCCTGGATGAGGCACTTAATTCCTCTGAGCCTCTTTCCTCATCTGTAAAATGAGGATTAATAAAATCTACTTGGAGGATTTGTTCTGACTTTTAAATAAAACGAAATATGCATATTGCTTGGCACATAGTTGTAACTAAATATACACTCCTTTCCTCATAATCCTGTGGCCACACCTGAGGCTAGGGGACCTAACCCTGAGCTTAAGAGCCAGCGATTTCTTCTAACGTGCCAGGCCGGAGCACGGAGGTATAGCGGGAACTCGTCTTCAGGAAGGGCAATAGCGAGAAGGTAGGACAGAAGAGAGACAGGAGGGAGGAAGGGAGGCCGAACCGCACTACATCTCCCGGGATGCTCAGCAAGAGGGAGAGCTGAGCCCCGCCCCGGCCCGCCCCGCCGGCACAGCAGGCGCTGTCCACCCCACGGAGCCCGGCGGCGCGCAGAGGCTACAAGTGATGCGGCTTGTGAGCGGGGTACTTTCCCGAGGAGCCGCGCAGGGAGAAGCGCGCGGTGCTCGAGCCTCGCTGGGTGGCCAAGGCAGGAGGTGAGTGGTGGAGAAACGGACGGGGAGGAGGCGCTGGGGCGAGGGAGAGACACCGAGAGCCTGGCCGAGCTGGGGAGCGCGTCCCCAGTCCCTGCCCAAGGTGTCTGCCTTGCCTTAGGGTATTTGGCGAACGCAGCCCAACACCGGGTACCTCGGCGGACGCGGAGTTCACCCGGAATGGATTGACTGATTCCGCGAAGGACACCGCTGCCCGGAGCTCGCGGCGCGCCCTTCCCGCACAGCGCGCGCAGGACGGATCCCGAGGTCGCCTCCCCCAGACCAGCCTCGCCTGTGTCAGTTAGTTCCAATGCAAATATTAATGTCCTTAATTGCTGGCAGACGGACGAGGGAGAGTGCTGACCCCTCGTTTAGCGGTGCAGTTTTATTAACCGCGCTCTTAAACGAGAGACAAGAGGGAGTAGACTGAAGGAAAGAGCCTTTAGCTGGTCCCCTGGGATTATCCATTCTCCCCTGAGAATGGAAGCCCCGGATAACGGAGCTGCAAAGGAAATCGACTGTGCAGCTTGTTCCGATGGAACAAGCAGAGTCTCTCTTTTAAGAGAAAAAGAAGCAGGAGAAGGGAATTAAGTGGAGATTTCTCTCCCTCTATGTTATAAATTGGAAGTCCCACAAGGGACTCTGCCGATTTTTATCTAAAGTAATCCAATTTGATGGGTTATTTGTGCCAAGGGTTAATCACAGCGCCTAATGTTTGAGGGAACTGCGAGATGATTTCTCATTTCAGTAATTGGTCAAACGCGTTATCATCGCTTCCTTCACTGAGGGATACTGCAGTGGGGGTCTGTCCACCTACTAAAGGAAAGCTCTGGTTCAGTTGTGTTTTTCCTGCACCTGATTTTTTTTGTTTGCTTTTGTTTTGGGTTTGTTTTTTTTCTGTTTTAGCCGCAGAGAAACGCCGATAATAGGAGAGAAGTGTGTGTGTGTGTGTGTGTGTGTGTGTGTGTGTTAAACTCTAATGTAGAACAGAAAACATGTAAATTTCCTCTCCCATATTTTAAATGAGTTGCCAGGTGGACTTTAGGTTAGCCTATCTGCGTTTCTGTGTGGGTTACCAGCTGCTGGGATGTGGATTTTGAAGCATAATAAGCCTCCAAGACATGAGTTAAATCAGTTATTAACCTGAACTTGGAAGCAAAATAAAAGGGGCCCTTGCTTGAAACCTCTGTACTTGGTGATAGTGGAAAGTATATTTTTATTCCTCAGAAAGATGCCAGAGGCAGAGAAAGATGGGCACGTGGTTTTCTGCTCAACACAAAGTCTGTCCCATAAATGTGCCTTGATGTGGTGGGGCTGAGGACATGTCACGGATACAAAGTTCCAGAGGTAACTTTGGAACTAGCTTTCCACCTAGTTGCCTCAACAAAACTGTGACTCTGTGGGTTGATGATTTGTCTTTTATTCAGTTTACTTCTAGATTGGATTTGTGAAAACTTCTAGACAGTTGATTTCCTGTACACATTTGTTAGCAAACTGTGCCGAGGGAGAGGAACTCATACCCAGGAGCGGGAGTAGCAGACCTATACCCGGAGCAGGCAGCTCTGTGTGTGTGTGTGTGTGTGTGTGTGTAGGAGTGGGCTAGCCCATTGTATTTTGCAGAGATCACACAATGAGGTGTGTTGTCTACATACTTTTGGGTCCAGAACATGCTACCACCATGTAGCAGTAAGCTGAGAATGGAAGCACAATGAACAGGGCTGTGTGACTAGGGTCTCTGGATATACAAAGTGTAAGGTTAGGAGGGGTGGCTGATGAAGCTAGCCATCTTTCACCCATTTCAGAGCTACCCAGTCAAAATGCTGAGCCCCAGCTCTAACAGAGCCCAGCTGATAGTGACATACTGATTGGTTCACCCATGGTGATGCTCTAACACTAATCTGTATTAGAATCTGTTCTGAACTACAGAGAGTCTAAACACTTATAATTTAACTGAATTGTTGAGAAGTCTGTGCTTCCCTAGGTTCTTCAGAAAATCAGCAGCTCTGCTAAAAAAGGTCCCTGCTTTTCTCATTTGTATCTCTATGCAGGAAACCTGCCTTCTCGTTTGAGGGATCCTGTCACCGAAATGTGTGAGTCCTTGGATAAATTTGGCTTGGTGACGGCAATGCTTTCTTCAGAGACACTACCACTTCCTCCATGTTCCTTTTCTACCCTGACCTAAATTTCTCAGTGTTAATCCCTGTGATAAGTCAGAGGATTTGCCCTTCTCACACTTTCCCACCACTAGGTAGCCTCTCCTTTCTCTTACCTCTTTTAGGAGGAATTGGGGCTGAAGTGTCAAGACCTGTGGCTACAAAGGAGATGAGGGCCTCAGGAGCAATACTGCTGGTGGTACGGCCTTAGCTCCTGTTGGGTTCTTATCTAACTGCGTTGCTACTGGCAGACTTTCTGGAAGCTGCTGGGGGATGTCTGACTAGCTCCAATGGAGCTCCACTATCTTGCTAAGAAGAGCAGCCAGGCAGCCCTGTGTGATGCTGTGGACTGGAGTTCAGGAGGGCTTCCCAGGGACCAGGCAGATGCAGCAGCCACTAAAGCTGCTCTCTGCTGCCAGAGACACTGTACGTCGACATCAAGAGCACCAGAGATGGAAGGGTCTAAACTTAGCCCTTCTCCAGCATCCCCTTCCCCCTCACTGCAAGACAGTGCTATTCAGCCAGACTTCTTGCCACCAGGGCTTCTCAACTCAGGGAACAACCAAATAACAGCAGAACAGAAAGTCTGCAACTGCTGTAGCCAGGAATTAGAAACCTCTTTTACCTATGTGGATGAGAATGTCAACCTGGAGCGAAGGAACCGGCGCTCCCCTTCAGCAAAAGGGAGTAAGCACCTGGGAGACCTTGGCTGGGGAAATCCAAATGAGTGGTCCCCCGAGGCTGCCATATCGCTGATATCCGAAGATGAAGATGATACAAGCTCGGAAGCCACCTCTTCAGGGAAGTCAGTAGACTATGGTTTCGTAAGCGCCATCTTGTTCTTGGTCACTGGCATCTTGCTGGTGATCATCTCTTACGTTGTCCCACGGGATGTGACTGTGGATCCCAACACTGTGCCGGCCCGGGAGATGGAACGTCTGGAGAAGGAGAGCGCGAGGCTGGGGGCTCACCTGGACCGCTGTGTGATTGCCGGCCTCTGCCTTCTCACGCTTGGGGGGGTCGTTCTTTCCTGTTTGCTAATGATGTCCATGTGGAAGGGGGAGCTGTATCGGCGTGACAGGTTTGCCTCTTCCAAAGAGTCTGCGAAACTCTACGGTTCCTTCAACTTTAGGATGAAAACTAGCACTAATGAAAACACCCTGGAGCTGTCCTTGGTAGAGGAAGATGCTCTTGCTGTACAGAGTTAATTCTGGTTGTGAACTTTTTGAGAGTCTGCCTTGGCATTTTATATGAACTGAACAAAGCAAAGCAAAACAAAACACAACACATTTCTTAAAATTAACAGTGCTTTGCCTGGAGAGGAAAGTCTGTTTCCCAAACGAACAGCCAGTGAGTGTTTTTGTTCTCTATGTACTTTTATTTAGAAGAAAAGCCATGTAAGATGCATTAAGAAACCACAACCAGCTTCACCAGTCCTCAAGAGCCAAGAGTAATTAATCTGTAATGGCCATCAGCTTCTACTTCTATAGCAAAATATTTCTAACAATCCAGTGTGCAAACGATTTCTTTTACATGATATGGGATATTATTCTTTGGACTCTAGGAAGTGTAGGATCAATTAGCAACCTATTTTGTGAAAAAGAATGTAAGTGCTAATCACATAATAAGGCTTACATTTAATTCTCAAAGGTGCTTATCCATTTTCTTGCTAAATTTATTCTTCCTATAATTTGGCTAAACACTAAAATATGGGGTTTTGACTTTGAATATTTTGAAGCTTGAGGATACTGATTATTAAAAAATGCAAAAACACATATGTTATATTCAAAACTATTCCAGTACACAGAAGTGGTAACTAAGTCATTAGAATAAACTTTCTAGTAAAATAAAATTATATAAATCAAACAATCTGAATTTAACCCAGAATGGTAGTGTCAGATATTAGGCAGTGTCACACGCCCATTTTCTAGATGAAGTAAAATTAATTGCTGATATAAATTTCATTTTCTGTTTGTGATTTAGCTATAATACTGGTTATGCACGCTCTTGAAGTCCTTCCTGGTTCTCACAACAGAGAGGCAAGCATAAGTTTTGTTTTGTTTTTTTTAAGCATAAGATGTTTTTATCCTATATCCAAATATCTAAACATCTAGGCAGGTTGAGTCATGATTGGCTCAGGCACACTCCCAGGTGACATTTTGTTGTTGCTTGGAGAAGACCTCCAATACAAGTGCAGCTAGACTCTTGGGGACCGTGCCTAGAAACTGGTGTCACTTACTCAGGCCAAGCAACAAGTCGTTGCCCCAGGATGGCAGCAGTCCTTAAGCTCACAGCCAAAAAAATTAAAATGAGAAGACAGAGAGACAGACTAAGCACACTGATTCAGTGGGAACTGCACTCCTCACCAGAATTCACCTCCCCCTAACAATGGTCTAGGCATCATTCTGAGCACCTAATATCCAGGCCCTGAGTACTTGTGAGATCTTGCCTCATGAATTCAAACTTGCTTTATTAGAAGCACCATGAGCAAAACAGTAAAAACTTTGTAAAACACACACCTAGCATCCATGCTAACTCAGTGTCTTGGTACGGTTATGGTTCAAGAAGGGGATGGGGAATGCAGCCTCAGAAATATCTTGCATTTTAGAATTCTTCTCTGAGGTCTCCAACTTCCCACTTCAAAAGTTGTTTTAGTTTCCATTACTGTGTTACCAGGATCAGTGGGGCCATTCTTAAAGAGGACCGGAGCTGGGAATTGGGGTGGGAGGGCAGGGAAGGGGAGGTGAGAAAGTGATTTCTTTGTAGATTCTAAAGCCTAATTCTAATGTCTGAAGTTTTTGTTGTTATTGAAGACTGTGGAATATGTGGGTGACTTTGGCTGGCAGAGTGTGTGAGTCAGGATATTTATGTAGATGAGCTCTTGTGGGTGTCAGATTGATTTGATGAGTTAGGTACACTATGTGTTAGTAAGGGTTAAAGCGAAATGCAAAAAGAGAAGATCAGAGGATAATAAAAATAGTGAGGACAGGTGTGTGAAAGAATTATTAGGTTAAAATGGTAAATTATATGGACATCAGAGGAAGCTGGATGTAGCTGGATTACCTTATCCTATGTAACAGACTATTAATTGATTTGGAAATAATTGGTATAATATAGACATGATTTCTGTTTTCTACTGCTTTTTGAAGAAACTTTTGTTTTACCGTGACTCTCGTGTGTTGAGGCCGGCTTAACAGCAGTATAAATTTCAGATTCTGAAGGTTTATATATAAATTTTCAGATTCTAGCCTGCTTGAGGATCTACTTTGCGTGACGTTGAGGCAATAAGGGAATGATCTCCCTGGCTTCGTGAGTAGGTCTGAGCTGTGTTTTTTTTTAAAATATACTTTTAAAAAATACATGTTTATTCGGAGATGCTAAATGGCATCAGCTGAGTTTTGTTTTTATTTATTGATGAAACAGGATTAATTAGTCAAATTGCAGACTTAAACAATTAATGAGCAGCCTGATTTTCAGCTTCTGAAGAAAGACAAATTTGAGAATCAGGTGTTAGGACATTTTTTCAGTTCTGTAAAACTGATGATAAAGGAGAAAAAGTCAAAGCTCTTCATTTGGAAGCATTTAATGAATCTTGTAGTGCTACCAAACTACATAGAGTTCTGATGTGATCTAAAGGATATATATTCCTACATATATATTCATATAAATATATGTATATATCCCAATTAGGAAAAAGTATTCAGGGAAAAAAAGACTTAAATCAGAATATATTTCTTCCCTTTCTTCCTTAAAATTTTAAAATTGAAATATAATAAGTATATGCTTACTTATTTCAACATTATTTAAATCTGCTCGTACATAGGGCAGATATATAGGGCATATCTCTTTTACCTTCTCCTTTTATGTGGGCAGACCATTACTCCAAAAGGAACCAATTCAGAACATCATCTGGGTGTCTCCTCTAGTGCTGTGTTGACATGATTTAGACAACTGCCTTAATCAGTTATGATTTCCCCAGGTATTCAGCTGTGAAGCTCTAGTTCATCCTGTCAGTGCCTAAATTCAAGACAGAGATTAACTGAATTTAAAGTGATGGTAACACAGGCAACAAAAACCCCTGAACTTTAGACGCTGTTGTTTCCAATCTGATAAAGAGGGTTTGGGACTCTAAATATACTTATTCAGAAGTACTTTGGCAACATCAGGTGATACTGTTATAGTAACTCAACAGGCCATAGCTACGGTGTTGGTCTTGGATCCTTCCTGGGGATTTGTGACTTTATGCCTATCTCTTTAACATGGTGCTGGTTGTTATCTATGAGCGCTTTTATTGCTAGACCTGGAGAAGCAGAACTCTTTTTGCAGAGGTCCATAGTTTAGGTCTTTAACTTTTTACCAGGTTTTAGAAAACTAAACTTAGAGTCACCTTCCTAATCTTAAAAGAAGACAGCTCATTGTTCAGCGTTGAGACCCAAAGCGGTGAGGACCACAAAGAAAGCTGCCTTTCTCTATGACTACCGGGATCTACAGGCTGCTAATGGACAGTTTAATTGTCTTAATGACTTTAATAAAAACTGTTCCTTTTTAGTTCACCTTAAACCATTTGTGGCAGAGCTGCCGTGATTTCTTTGCAATGTTGTGTGTCCCTTTAGCCATCTGGAGCCCCTAAAGCAGACCATCTCATGGGATGTCCTGTATCCCTCATAAGGAGAACGTCTTTTCTCCAGGCTCCCCATTTCATAGATGGTTTGTACTTTAGAGGATTACAGGACTGCTTGGAACCATGAAATTCTTGGTGGCTGTGGGTGTTTTTACCCACAAAACTGCCATGCCCCTTGATGCTATACTACCTAGCTACTTGCCTTGCTATCAGTCTCACATGCTTTACTGTCTGCTTAAAATATGAGTCCATCCCTCTCATACTTAATTGTTTTAGGGACCCAACTGGACCAGTACTGGCACATGTCCTTCGAGGTGCAAATTTAGATAAAGAGACTGCCCTACCAAATTCATTTGTGCCTTCCCTTTGCTGCTGGGCATAAGGATAAATGAACGAGTGAGAATTATGTCAGTTGAATATCAGGAATTAAAGGTGTGAATCCAAGTGGCTCTACTTTTTGTTACTTCTTTGTGAGAGGCAAAAATTCTGGGCAAGAAGATTTGAACATTTTAGCCTTCATCTTTCACACGTGCAATGACAGGCACATGCAAAACCTGGATTATTCATATAAAGTTAAACAAAAAATGTTCTATGTATATATTAGGAGAAGGTTTTTCAATCTGAAGGTCAGATTCCGTTGCAGCAATAACTGCTACCACAAAAATGTGGTCTGACAAAGAGATTCACAACCTTCACCAGTGGTTCACCTACTCAGCAAGATTTTATACCACCAACTATATTCCACTGTGACAAAGGAATAAGACAGATCCTTATAGTTCTCTGTAATGGGGTTTAACCTTTCCCAGAATTGGGAATAAAGAATGACCACAATAAAAAGAATTATGATGAAATCTCACTGGCTTTTCTCAGTATAAAATGGTTTGTAAAGAGAATTAACATATCGGCTTTCAGCTGATTTTCAGCCATATAATTTTATGGTTCATAGTATTCTATAATATTCTTTCCTTCCAACTTTTGTATGGGCATAAGCCTTGGGAAGTAATTTGCCTGACTTGTGCACTAGCACTGTAAAAAGTAAGATGTTATTTTAAACATAAAAAATTGATTTCAAAAATCCATGGGTTACTTTTAAGAGTGTACCTGTCTATCATTTCTGTTTGTTAGTGTGGAAGTTTATGTACACTCAAGTCTATGTATTTACTAGGAGAATATTTTATAATTATAGAACTGTAATATTTAAAGCTATCATTAGAATAATTTTCTTATAGGAAACTTGGCATGCCTTAATGTTGACTTTAAGGACAAGAGAAGTCTCTCACAGGTCATCAATGAAGAATTTGCAATCAACCTCAGAATGAGATGCCATAATTATACGGATTGTTTTGGTTATTCAGCTTCCTGCAGATGTTTAATTTACATTTTTAACCTCCCAATTTTAGGCTCATAAAAGTGTGGGATATTGAGAAATCATTTTACCATGATTATTATTTTATTTCAGGGAAATGTGAGTAGCAGACAGTGTTTTCCTCTGCTTTATTAATTCTCCTGTGTTTCAGGAAGAGCCAGCCTTGTTTTCCCACTACCATCTTCATGCTTCCTAGCTAGGCTCCAAACAAATGTCATACAAGAAAGCAAAGATAGGTTATTCTATATAGTGTACTGAGAGTTTTAGTTTTATGGTTCTCATCGTGCTTTAAATTTTACTGTTCTTGCCAAACAAGAAAAATAATTTGATGTTGATTATTTGTTTTTGATATTCTAAAAGGGCAGTTATTAAGGTTCTTGGCTTTTTATTAGGGCATTTGATGCCATATATGTTAATAGCAAGTGTGTCATATCATTTAAAAATAAAACTATTTATTAAGATGTTTTATTGTGTTTGTTAACTTTCATTTAAATCTGAATCTTTAATGCTGATTTGATCTTTTAAAATTATATTTCAAATTATCTGTCGAAAAAAATTAGAAGTAATATTAACCCCTGATTCAAGCATAACATTCTTCTTGCTACCATATCATTGGACAATATAAACTATGCCTTTTTTTTTCTACTTTATATGAAATAATGAAAGCTATTTGGGTTTCTCTAAATTACTCAAAAAACACAGGAATAGATATTTTAAAAACACCTAAAAAATCTAGAAAGCTTTTAGGTGAGAAACAAATACTGGATTAGCTTGTGCCCCTGTTCTTAATCATTTTTTAATCTAATTTTGATCTCTATTTTCATTTGAGAGGTGGATATGAATTTATATAATTAAGTGGAATTTTATCCTTATTTCATATAACTGCTGTCAAGGTTGAGAATCCTAAAGCGACAATTTGAAATGAAGCCCCGTATATTGCTCCACTCATTTAAAACAAAAATTGGATCAAGATTCTTATCTATTATAAAGAAAGAAAATCTAGTCTTTTTTCATATGTATTTTTTGCTAGAAGACATTTTTTTAGTTAACTACCTCTGGTCATTCAGAATGAGCTACACGATGCTGCTACAACTCCATAGTCTCTTGCTACCTGACCCTGACAGGTCAGCAGGGAGGCTCTCAGGGACCCAATCTGATGCAACTACCTTTTCAAATGTTACTGGTTGTCCAGCTAGAGGGAAAAAGAATCTGAAAGGTCTCAACAGGCATTGTACCACCTCACAACTTGTTAGCCAGGACTAGTTACATAGTCCGACTCATGCCAGGAAATACATTTCTAATATGTGCCCTGAAATGGCACACATCTGAGCCATGGTTTTTTCATCTGTAGAACAGGAATGATACTGTTTACTTTGCAGGACTCTGATGAAACTTAAGATAAATGAGACAAAGGCTGAGAGAGAAATCCTGTTTGGTGTTCTATCATTAGATCGACATTATCTTTAGTGGGCTGCTTTGTAACAGCAGAACCTGGGTTTTTGGAAGTACTTGGGAACCATGATCATGTTGATTCAGTACTACTGACAAATCACTGTATTGGGTCATCACCAGGATCCAAGATAATCTCTTCCTCTTCTTTCTTCTTTTCCTTTTCTCCTTCTTCTTCTCTTTTCCTCTTCTTATCCTCCTCTTCCTTTTCTCTCCTCTCTCTTCCTTCACCAGCATCATCAGCTATGTGGAAACCATTAATTTGCAGGTCTTTTATTTCTACCATCGTAGATATGTCCAAGAAAGAAAATTATATTTCCCTTCATGAGACAGAAAATCAATCTGGAAGACTGTCTTTTGCTTAATTGTGAAGCCAACTGTGGGCTAATATCTTGTACCACAATCTTCCGTACCTTGAATAGCCATAGTTCCAATCATCAGCATGCTATGTGGCAGAAAACTCAGTTATCTTTTTGAATAGAACAGTTTTGCCATAGAAAAGTCCAACAAAATCCCTTTATTTGGTTGAAAAATATATATATTTTTACATTCATAGTGTTAAAACTTAAATGATTCTATTCCATGAGCACTCTGGCAAAAGGCTGTTCTTCACTGCTATTTATCTAGACCTGAGTGTTGTGTGCTTATATTAAATTTACCTTTGAATTCTATTTGAACTGCCCACATTCTGCCAAATTAGGAAAATTAACTGTTTGGAATACAGATGACATTTAGAACAATTGCCAAAAATTAAACTCATTTCCCTTGATGCTTAAATGGCATAGGCAGCAATGCCCCTGCTGCTGAGTGGATCCATAGCAGAGAAACCGGGGTCACAGAGAAGGAAGAGGGCAAAGGCAGGACCTGGTTGCAAACAGAATAAAAGGGGTTGCTAGATTTTAAACAGTAATAGATGAGGCTGAGAGAGATTTCGAGAGAAAAAGTTTCTTTAATGACACAACCTTATATCAAAGATCATATTAAGGGCATAGCTGTTTTGGATAATATCAAAAGAGCCATCACTAGGCTGAGAAAGAGAAGCCGGGGTCAAGAAGCTAGGAAACTATTCGGGCTGGAGGCAGGAAAATTTTGAGTATGGTTAATGGCACATGAAACTAATGGAAGCAAGTAGCAGAGAAGTCTAAGTTGCTGAAGGAATTTTATTGCCAAAGAAGCCCTTAACTATTTGAGCCTTAAAAAACAACACTTGGGCCCCAATACTTGTGCTAGCAGGAAGCAGTCCTGAACATTTATACAGGACCTAAGGAGGGCATACTCCTGAATATGCATTTTATGAGACCAAAAAAGGCAAGGAAGAAACAAACTCCTGGAAGCTTGAACAGGAGCTTTGGGGAATAGCAGACAAGTGAATTTCTTCCAGAAATCTGAACAGAGCCTAATCAAGGAATTTACCCACCCCCTAGGACAAAAGGACTGTATAATACCTGACAGAGTTTCAGCATTTCTATGGATCAATGATATGATTATCATGTCCCTGTTTCTACCATCATTTTATATTGTATATGTGGGATAACTTGTCTTCCTAGTTTCCAGTTTTTTAGATACCAAGAAGAGATATCCAAATCTTATGCAGAAGACTGTGCACATCCTGGAGGTGTTGGACTTGGAGCTGGAGGCAATATCTAGATGGACCTTTTAGTCATCCCCCTTGGGAGTTGAGTATGCTCTGTGTGTAAGGAGAAGGGATAGACCATGGCAGGTTGACCAAAGATCATACCCCATTTCCTTTGTGTAGAGTTGTTGCTAGAGAGCAGTGGCCCAATGGGGTACTACATTCCCCAGCTTGTTTTTCATTTAGGTGAGGCCAAATGACTAATTTGCACCAATGGAATGTGAGCAAAGTGATGTGTATCACTTCCTGGATGAAGTAGTTAAGAAAGCTGCATACTTTTGTTCATTTCCCTCCCCAATCTGGTGGCTGAATTAAGCAGGTGGTTAATTTTATGTGTCAACTTGACTGGACTAAATGATGCCCAGATCGTTGGTAAAACATTATTTCTGGATGTGTCTGTAAGGATGTCTCTAGAAGAGACTAACTTTTGAATGGGAAGTCTGAGTAAAGAAGATTGCCCTCACCAATGTGGGTGGGCATCATCCGATCTGTTGAGGACCTGGATAAAACAAAATGGTAGAGGAAGGGTGAATTTGTTCTCTACTTATGCTGGGACATCCATTTTCTCCTGCCCTCCAACATTGGTGCCCCTGGTTCTTGGGCCTTCAGACTCAGACTGGGACTTACACCATTGGATCCCCTGGTTCTTGGGCCTTTGTGTGTGGGCTGGAACTACACTATCAGCTTTTCTGGGCCTCCAGTTTAAGTCAGCACACTGTGGGACTTCTCAGCTTCTGTAAGTGCATGAGCTAATCCCTCATGATAAATCTCTTTCTAAATATCTGTGTCTACACTAATTTATCTATCATCTATTGGTTCTGTTTCTCTGGAAAACACTGACTAATCCACTGCCCAAGAAGAACTTTGAAGCCACAATGAAGATGACAAATCCTCCATTAGCAAGGTTTGGGGTGAGTGTGGGCAGTGCAGGGTGCTCTCTGCTCCACAGTTATCAGGAACCTATGCTGATAGGGGCTCTGTCATCTTCAGCATGTGACTTCCGAGATCACCCTGGTTGTCAATATTTAGCCAGCAGAGAGAAAAAGAGACAGCATGGAGGCTTTCATTTCAGTTGGTTAGCACTCAACCTTACTGCCACATCTAACTGCATTTCCCAGCAGTTAGATGTGAAATGTCATCCAGCAGTAATATCCAGGAAAAAGAAGAAATGGCTCTGATGGACAGCTAGCTAGTCTCTGCCAAAATGTGTGACCTGGTTGTAGTCAATTTCCTGATTGATATTTTCCAATTATTTTCTTCAATTTTGCTTAACAAAATTTCCCTCTAATTAACTATGAGTATTTGACTTGTTTTTTTCTCAAGTGAATTAGGTTAAGTATCTCATCGTATATCATGTTCAATTATCCCCAAACTTAATGACTTAAAACTAAACTTTTATTATTTGGGAGGAGGTTAGCTGTGTGGTTTTGGCTCGGGTCTCTCATAAGGTTGCAGTCAAGATATTGGCTGGGCACTACTGGGCATATACCCCGAGAAAACCATAATTCAAAAAGAGACATGTACGAAAATGTTCATTGCAGCTCTATTCACAATAGCCCGGAGATGGAAACAACCTAAGTGTCCATCATCGGATGAAATGGATAAAGAAGATGTGGCACATATATACAATGGAATATTACTCAGCCATAAAAAGAAATGAAACTGAGCTATTTGTAATGAGGTGGATAGACCTAGAGTCTGTCATACAGAGTGAAGTAAGTCAGAAAGAGAAAGACATACCGTATGCTAACACATATATATGGAATTAAAAAAAATGTCATGAAGAACCTAGGGGTAAAACAGGAATAAAGATACAGACCTACTTGAGAATGGACTTAAGGATATGGGGAGGGGGAAGGGTAAGCTGTGACAAAGCGGGAGAGAGGCATGGACATATATACACTACCAAATGTAAGGTAGATAGATAGTGGGAAGCAGCCGCATAGCACAGGGAGATCAGCTCGGTGCTTTGTGACCGCCTGGAGAGGTGGGATAAGGAGGGTGGGAAGGAGGGAGACACAAGAGGGAAGGGATATGGGAACAGATGTATATGTATAACTGATTCACTTTGTTATAAAGCAGAAACTAAAAAAAAAAAAAAAAAGATATTGGCTGGGGCTGCAGCATTTTAAGGCTTGACTGGGACTGGAGGAGTCAATTCCAAGATGGCTCATTCACAATGCTGGCAAGTTTGTGCTGGCTGTTGGTGGGAGACCTTGAGTTCTTAACATATGGACCTCTCCATAGGGCCTCCTGAGGTTCCTTAAAACATGACTGCTGGGTTCCCCTAAAGAGTGTGATACTAAATAGAAGGGGGATGCTGCAAAGTTTCCTATGGCCAAGTTTCAGAAGTCAAACACTGTCCCTTCCACCACATTCTATATAGCTACTAAATCCAGCCTACATTCAAGGAAAGGGGAACTAGGCTCCACCTTATGAAGGGAGGAGTGTCAAAAAAAGTGTGTCTATATTTTAAAACCTTCACACTTAGAGTTTTGATTTTTCTAAATCCTTTCATCCTCTTTAGTGTTGCTAATATAATACTTCTTTACCTAATTGGTACTTTAATTAACTCCTTTACTTAATTACTTTTTAAATTAACATTCTCATTTTTAGGAATGTTAATTACATCTTTTATTTAGGATGTATTAATGAGAGCACTGAATTTGATCTTTAAAAAGTCAACTGACTTTGGGTCTTGCAGAGACAAATTAGGCTCTCAAGCCCAAATGGAGAGAGACATAGGTCAGTGGATGTGGGCTACAATTAACAGTGGATGTGGGCTATAATTAAACTGACCTTGAGAGAAGAGCCAAGCGTTCCACTTCAAAATATAAGATGTGCATAATGATTTGGGGAAAAACCTCCAGTTCCAGTTTCTTTTTCTCCTTTGCAGTAACAAATCTGTCCAATTCTCTCAATCAAAACACCAAGTTATCTATTATGGTGGAAAATCATTATTACATCATAAAAACAAGTGATTTACTAAATTGATGCTTAAAGAGGTTAATGATGAAAACTAACACTATTGAGTGCTTATACTGTGCCAGGCCCCTGTTTTCATATTTTACTCATTTAATCCCCACAACAATGCTATGAGGTAGGTACTCTGATTACCCTGATGTTATCCATGAGCAAACTTAGATTTACCATTACCAAGAAATTATTAGTTTGCCCCAATGATTAGCTTTGTCACAAAGTTCATAAATGGCAGGGTTGGGGTTCAAACCTAGAGTTTGGTTAATAAACTTGCTTAAGGTTAAAGGTAGTAAATGGTGGAGCTGAGACTTCCCACCCAAGTCTGACACAAAAATCCATGCTCTTTGTATCTATACTAAGCTGCCATTTACTTCTGTAGTTCTTTTCACCTGAACTGCCTGTCCTTCCCTTTGCCAAGGCCAACCTCATTGATGATTACTCACATCATCATTGATCTCTCCTTTCTTTAAATGACCATAGCACTTAGTCTCTATATCTGTATTCCACAATTCACCCAGTGTAGGCTGCCTTGTATTGATCACTAATTGTTTCATGGCTTAGACGTTTCTCTCCAGTTAGACTTTAAACTCTGGGAGTGCAAGCACCACTCTTACCTCCTAGTATCTAGATTAATACTTACTCATACCAGTCACTTGATGATTATTCATGACTTGCATAAATAGGAACATGATAAATTCTCCTGATTTATAAATTCTTGCCAAAACAAGTAGTCTGGCCCCAATACTAAAGTAGCCTCTTATCTTGGAAATCAGGGTAAGAAAAAAACCCAAGAGGAGAGCCACAAAGTGGATTAAAGTTAGAAAGCATGACACAAGGGAAAATGTAAAACAACAATAACTTCCAATTATAGAGCCAAAGACTAAGGCATAACTTAATAAAAATTCACTAATTTTGATATTCAGGAACATTCATTTCCACCAGAAATCAAAACATTGAAATTAGCATCTTAAACATGATTTTTATCATTAAATTGGGAAGTTTTTCCTTTTTTAAAAGTAATATTTAGGGGTTCCCTGGTGGCGCAGTGGTTGAGAATCTGCCTGCTAATGCAGGGGACACGGGTTCGAGCCCTGGTCTGGGAGGATTCCACATGCCGCGGAGCAACTAGGCCCATGAGCCACAACTACTGAGCCTGCGCGTCTGGAGCCTGTGCTCCGCAACAAGAGAGGCCGCGATAGTGAGAGGCCCGCGCACCGCGATGAAGAGTGGCCCCCCGCTTGCCACAACTAGAGAAAGCCCTCGCACAGAAACGAAGACCCAACACAGCAAAAATAAATAAATTAATTAATAAACTCCTACCCCCAACATCTTCTTAAAAAAAAAAGTAATATTTAATGTTGCCATGAGAGATGCTGTCTCATACATTGCTTCATAGGAGCATCAATTAATACATTTCTTTCTGGAACACAAATTAACAGTTTGTACCTGAAGTCTTCAAAATATCCCTTCAAGAAAACTTAGAGTAGAAATATTCAAGGAGGTAGATAAAAAATTATTTACAAAGATATTTATCACTGCATTAGCTAAAACAAGGAAATACTGAAAATAATCTCATAGCTCAATAATAGGGGGATTGCTGAGATGGGGTAAGCCCATAAAATGAATTGCTGTAAAACCCCTAAATATGATTTTCAAAGATTTTTAAGGATATTGAGATATTTTCAAAGATATTTAAAGATATTTTATGGATATGCCCATAAAATAACATTAAATGAAAAAGTTCATGATGTAGACCCTTTTCTCAAATATAGCATCATCCCAATCATGTGCAATCTGTGTGATTTATATATACATAGGACAGAAGGAAACATCAAAATGCAAACAGTTATCTCCAGAGTGAGGTTACTGGTGATTTGTTCTTTTGTTGTTTTCTCTAAATTTTCTTTCCTTTTTATTTTTTAAAGTGCTTTTAATTTTTTAACAAATATTTTTTATAATACTATATGCCAATATTTATTCAAGGGATTTACAGATATTAACTCATTTAATTTAATCCTCATAAGAACCCTATGAAGTAGGTGCTGTTTGATGATGAAACTGAGGCACGGAGAGGTTTAAAAATTTCCCCAAGGTCACACAGAGAGTAAGCTGTGGAAGCAGGATTTGAGCCCATCCACTTAACTATACTCTGATTGTGAAAATCTTTTGAAACCAGAAAATAAAATAAAATAATTTTTAGTTGGAGAAAATTATGAGCTAATTATACAGACTTCTCTGGGCTAATATAAGAAGGTAAGAAAGCAACATTAAGAATTCAGTTATTCATTAGGAAAGACTATTCTGATATCCAGGATTATTACACTAAAATGAGTTATCAGGCAAAATGTGGGAAGTTCTCAGTGAGGCAATAAAAATGGGATTGGTGGTCATCTGGTATATATAATGTCTTCTTGCTGAGATTGGTGGTGTGACTCTCAAGGTCCCTGCCAGGCCTATGATTCAGTGATTCATGAAATAATAAAGCAGAGTTGGATGACCCAGTTTGTTCCCTAATTATATTTATACTCTCATCCTTTAAAGGAGTCACATAGATGAGACTCTCCTTCCTGTAAATATAATAATTTATTTTTTTAAATCTACAAATTAGAATAACATACATAATCTAAGTACTTTCTAAGAAGAGAGAGAGAATCCACTGTTTTCTCACCTTTCTTCTCAGACTTGAATAAGTCAACTGAGGAAAATATAGTAGAAAGAAGAATTCGTCAGCACATTGTCAGGTAAGTATAAGGATTACACCATATAAATAGCTATGATGAATAATTTATTTGATAGCTAGATGGCATCATTTGGTCTGAACTGTACTTCATCAGTTTTCCTTCCTCTCCTATTAGGGCTTTTATGAGTTTAGGTTTTGTGTCAGAATATACGTCAGCGGAAAGAGAAATACCTGTTTAACAATTTAAAAATATTCTTATTTGCCAAGAGGCCTATAGTTATTCTGAGAAGTTGGTTTTATTGTTGTTGATTTCTATCCAATTGCAAAAGAAAAACAGATTAGTAGGAAAATTACTAATTTATTTTCTCACTGTGCTAAACCGTACTGGTTTTAAAAAGGAATGGCCCACTTTGTAGCTTGTTACTCACAGACTGAACTTCTTCCTGCTCAGGGAGAGTGAGTGGAAAGTAAAACTACTCTATATGATAAATACAAGGAACTTTAGAGTTGGCTATAGGCATCTAGGAAGAAAAGAGAAGGACAGAGGGAGAAAAGAACAGAGGGAGAGGGCCCGAGAAAGTGGTTAGAGGCTTCAGAAGGAAAAGTCTACTTGTTGACAAATTCCCAGTTGCAAAGATGGCAGAAGGGTTTTGAAAATCAGCGATGCTGCATATTTAATATTAAGCTGGTCCCTAGTCCTAATTATTCTGTATGTTCTCTCTCAATGTCTTTAAGCCTTTCATACAAGTCAGCCATATATAACAGCCTCATATTAGTGGAGCCATGGGGAATTTAAGGGTAGGACATAGAAGAGAAGGGAAGACCCCTTGGCATTACTCCTCTGCTGATGCCCACATGGTGGGGGCACCAGCAGTCGAGGGGGACGGTTGTTCCAGAATTCCATGATCTTTAGCGAAGCAAGTGAAGATTTGAACTAGACCTAAGAGCAGCAGGTAGATGCTAGCATTAGTAGAAAAGTAAGCTCTGGTATGCACTGACGTCTTTTAATTTCTCCCAAACTGGCTAGAGGAAGGGGGTCCTTGAAAAGAGTTGTGAGTGAAGGAGGGAAGTGGTTGTGGATGAAAGCTACAAACACTTGTGTTATGGGAGTAAATGGTAGAAATTGAGATAGGAAACAACAACTACATGTCATGGTTATGTAAACTGAAGTTTATTCTACGAATAATGGAGGAAATACTGAGATTTTCTTAAAAAGAAAAATGACATAATCAGAATTTAGTTTTAGAAAGAAAACTCAGATAATGGGGTAGAGATCAGATTGGAAAAGTGGGTAAGGACTGTTGGGAAACAACAGAAAGGGGCCAAGGAGAAATGATGAACTTGAAGAGTGAAGGAAGAAACTGAGAGGAGGTAATATATTAGGCATTTCAAAGATTAGATAAAGTTAATGACTGATTTGAATAGGGTGGAGCAATTGAGAGAAATCACTTGGATAATTTGTCACTGACCAAGTTATGAAAAGCATAGGAAAAAGCACTACGTTTGGTGGAAAAAAGATATGCTGAGTTTGAGGTATGTGGGGGACATCCAAGTGAAGGTGTCTAATGGTCAGTGGAAATATGAGTCTGGAGTACTAGAATGAGGTTGGGTTTATTTATGATATAAAGCTATGTGACAATATTCTCTTAACCCAAAATTAGGACCCAGGGTCTTTCAAATTTTCAATGGTGAGTGAATTTATTTTCATGAAAAAATTTTATGAATATGAGAATGTGGACGTATATTGTTAGATTTTAATTAGTTACCATCAAGTAAAAAAAATAAAGCCATTGAAATCAAAATATCCCTGGAAAGTCCAGGATATATGGTCACTATACTCTCATCTCATCTATTTCAAAGAGGGTCAATACAATTGTGATGTAAACCAAAGCTTAATAATATTCAAAATCAATCAGAAGGAAAGCAAGGGAATACCTGAAGTTAGTCAATAGCCACAATAAAAGCTTAAAAGTTAACCTTGAGGTTTCTATTAAACAAAGTGAAAAACAGAGTGAAGAATATTGGATCACAGTTATGAAGTACCTGATAAAAAGAAAGTCTAGATATTAATTTAGACAGAGAAACATTTCCTTGTGCAAAATTTTAGGAGGTATTATCATGTGGATCTTTAGATAAAGGCCAGTGAGTAACATAATGGAAAATTATTTTAGTGAGGCTAAGAAATATTCTTCATATCATTAAGTCCAAAAGGAAGATAGGTTTTTCAGAAAACTAGGATACTACAGCCCAAGTTGCTTTCTGATAATAACTTAATTAAGGAATGGAGCCAGAATTATCTTGAGGATTGAATAGTTAGCATGCTTCTCCAGCTGACTCTTAAATATCGATTGTTTTCAAGTAAGCTTCTTACAAAATTGCTGAATTTCTGATCTTTCATTGAATTCTCTGATGGGTGTCTAGAAAGTATGTTTCAAATGCTTCAGGTGTCAGTTATAGGGGAAGAGTTGAGATTCTACAGTGAAAATTTCAGAGGCTCCTTTTTATGTTGGTCCGTATGGAAGTTCTTACCATGTGTCCATGAATGGGGTCCACTAGGGATCAGGCAAAAGTCCATCTAACTTAAAAAATTACTTTGAATTTTTTCAATCACTAAGAGAATTTTCATTCCATGAAAGGTGCAGAATATGATTTTGGCTTGAAAACTTTGAAGGTTTATGTTTATAATGTGTGACCTTGGCCAAAAAAAATAACCTCTTTATTGTCTCTATAGAGAACATCTTGGTGAGTCTACAAGGTCCAAATGAAGTCTCAATAATTAATAATAATAATTATCCTTCATTACTGCTTTCACTGAGCACCTTCAAATATTATCTCTTTTAAAATCCTTCTGGATAAGGTCATTTAGTGTTGCCTACTTAAATATAGGGTATGCCAGTCAATGCAAATGTTTTCACTGTTAGATTATGCTAATGCTACTGAAAATAATCTGCCAATGTGCTTCCTGCTTTTCCTAATACCCTGATATGGAACAGGCTGGTTCTTACAAACTCTTCCAAAATAAATTCCATAGAGACAAAGCCTGCCCCAAAAGATCTGGTCAGAATGCTAGGAGCACTTTAGACTTTAGAAGAAGATACCCCATTCCAATTATTGTATGTCAAATGTCAGAGTTTAGGGCAGAAATATAGAAGGTCAATATGTTTAAATGTTCACCTCTAGGAATTGTGACGTATTCAATAAATCATGGGCTTTTCTTAGTGAAAAAGACTATCATTTACAATAATAAATGAGTTTGATAAGGTATTTTCTGTTTTGATACAGGAGGCTGTCTATGAAGAAATGGCTTAGAAAGAAACAATTTTTCCAATGCAGGTTTCTTGTGAGTGATGTTTCATAGTAGAACCAAAGCAGAATCACTGCGAATCATGGTATTCAAATCTTATCTGAGATTGCCCGTACATGGATCCTAGCAATGTTCAGAAAGCTGTCAGTTGAAGAATAGCATCTTGCAGGCTTCCTATACTTGTATTAATAGGACCCTTCCAGGTGGGTCTCAACCCCAAACTGGGCCATGCTTCTAAGAAACACGTTCTTAAATATACCATATCAGCTTAAAAATTGAACGTCAGTATGAAATTGTTCTGGTTGATCCACTTATACATGTTTATCAAGATTTTTTTTTTACTGGAAAAATTAGCTAAGAAAGAATTCCATAACATCTAACATGGAGAAATTGACTTTCTAAAAGCAGGTCCATTCTTTCTCTTCCATCATCTCTGTTCCCTCTACTAGATGCTTCTATTCATGTCCTAGTCTTTGAAATCAATTGATGCAAACTGCTAAGACCTTAGCAAGGTTGTATTGTGTATGGGGTCACCAAGCTCATAACCACTTCTTAAAGTCTTGGATAATGAAGGCCCTTGAGAATAGTGACTTAAAATCGAAGCATTACAGGTAGCTGGAGAAGAGAGTACCCCAGATAAGGCAGATATGTCAGACCTGACCCTCTGTTCTCAGGACTGGCTAAGCTCTGATCTCCAGTTCAAACTTGAAGCTGAGGGTCAAGGACGATATTAGTGTAGGAACAGCAAATGTGCCCTATACAATCTTCACCTCTTACACCTAATTCCAACCACAGGCAAATCCAGTACCAGAGGCTGTGTAGGTTGAAGCTGTGTACCTGAAATTGATAACCACATTGACTTGATATGATGAAAACTCAAGAGGAAGAGACTGGAGGGCCCAGACACATTGGAGCCCTAAAATGATATAGCAGGGAGATGAATACTTGGATCAACTCAGCTTGATTGAATTCTTACAGGTTTTCTGCAGCTGAGGGAATGAGTTCATCTCTGGCAAAACTAGGACTAATCTTACTCTTACAGGTGCCTAGGAGAGTACAGAATGTCTTTAAATGTCAGATACATGCACTTTTAGCAGCCAGTAAATTGGAAGCAGGGATCAAACCAGAGTGAAATGAGCTGAAAGAAGAGGCACAACCCCTCCAGCAGCAGTTCAAGCTCAGATCCTCTGTGTCATTGTCCAGACATGACCTCCCCCATCTTAGCCTAAAGGGCAAGCATAGCATAGGGAAATATTCTGTATCCTTAAATGGCATCAGCAGGATGAGGCAGCCACAAGACTTTTGTCTTTAACTTCATCATGCACACAGATAGGGTAAGGATTTTTTTCATCTTAAACTCAAAGCAAACCCTATTTCAGAGCTGGAAAAACTGTGAATGGCACTTAGAAATTCACTTTTTTATTCAACCTCCATTCTCCTGCTCCTCAGGCATAACCAGAATTTTATTCTCTCCCTTTTATTAACCCTTATCTTCCCTTTATCACTCTAGGAAAGTAATGGTATTTTTTTTAGTCAAGCCAAATATTTGGGAGTTTTATTTGTGTACGTTGTTTTTGTTTTTGTTTTGTTTAGTCTTGGTTGTAGAAAATGCCAAGTCTATTGAAATTCCAAAAAACCACTGTGGCTTATGGATGCCATCTGTACTGTTGAATTGGTCTCCTTTCTCCCATTGCTTGCAGTTGGTTTGTCATGTTGTTGTTACCCAGACTTAACCTGCCATTTGGACATCCTCTCTTTTATCTTGGTTGTATTGTGGAGGCAAGAGAGAAATGGGATATCTTATAAAACGCTATCATATTTTCCCCCTGGGAAATGGCAATTTCTGAAGGCTCACTTTTTCTCACACATTCTACCTTCCTAAGGTGACACAAAAAAGAAAAAGGAAAAAGTAGGAAAATTTCATGTCTTACCAATTGTTTTCCCCCAAGTACCTTTTCAATAACTCTTCCACCTTTTTTCCTAAGTACTGCCATGTTAAACTGTGCGCATGAAAGAATATTTAAATAATCAGAAACCTGTAATGTTACTAGATGGAAGAATTATTGTTTAATTCTGAGACTATGCAAATAGTCAGTAGACCTACACCTGCCTGTGTATGATGATCTGAAGATCATCATAGTTTCAAGGATTCAGATACAGATTTCATTAATTGAAATAAAGATACTGGTCAGAGAATTAGACCTTTTACTAGAGAAGAACCTTGCATACCTGCTTTGAGTGCTAGGTGTTGGTATATATTTGTTTATTTCTCAAAACACCATTAAGGGTAGACATTCTTACCCAAGTTATAAGCGAATACATTCTGGTGGACTTCATGGTCATCCCCAAGTAATCTAAACTTCAAATTCAAATCTCAATAATCTATTGTTTCTTTTATGTTACTTATAAAATCTCTAAAAGTAGTGAATATTGGAATTTATGTTTTAAAACAGTCTAATACTATGCAAACCATCTTATGCCTAGATTTGTGTTTATTTAGCTAAATTCCAGGGCAGAGTTTTTAGCACTTTAGAAGCACAATTAGCATTTTTCAGAATTTATCTAAAATGCAGCTCTTTGCCTTTAACTTGCTTGGGGTTTGTGTTTATTGTGGCTGACTCATAATACCTACTTTATCTGGGCTGATTTGAGACAAAACATATGGGAGTGTTACGATGGGGAAAAGTTTGTTTCTTAGACTTATCAATGGGAGGAGAGGAAAGGTTTAATTACGATTCAGCCATATAAATGGGATAATTTAATCCCATGAGAAATATGAACTAGGAAATATCTGGAAGACTGTAGTAAGGCAAAATAAAAGAAAACAATTTGGAGGAAATTAATTCTTATGAATCCTTTCATTTGTTCAATAATTTACTGGTTAACTGTAATATTCTAGGAATTTTGCTAGGCAAATAGAATATAAAGGAAAGAAAAACCAAACCAGAAGCTACCTACCCTCAAGGAATTTTAATCTAGTAGAGGAGACAGGTGTGAATCAAATAATCACATATGAAAATAGTTCAATTGATGATAAATAAAACAAAGGGAAAAGGACAGGGAGAGATGAAACTATAATATGGGGAAGGAAGTGACACTTGGACTGAGACCTGAAGTTTGATGATGGTGGGAAGATAAATGCTGTAGTTCAGGTCACTGAAAGTGTCACCAAGGTAGGTTCTACCCACATGGTTGAATTGAAAAATTTCTAAATACTCATGAGTGAGTCTGAAAGGAGGAACAGATTAAGAAATTAGAGAAAATGTGGAACCTACAATAAGCCCTGACCTTGTGCATTATACACTAAGTTTGCTTTGAAGGGTTTTTAGGCTGTTCACAAGAATCAGCTGTTTGTCCTTAGGAAAATGTATAAAATAATGCCGGATATTTTCCTTCATGTTGGAGGTAATCCAGCATCATGGAGGTTGAAACCCATCATGTCAGGGTGTATTATGTACTTTTATTCTTTGAATCTCTGAAATTTTAGTCAGGTGTGCTTGGAGAGATGATAGAGATTATTGTCTATGCCAGGTTTATCTGTGTGCAAAGAGGCCTACTTTCACGAAGCACAGCTAGTTCCTTCCTCAAACCCTGTTTAAATGATGCCCGTTCTATCAACTTTCATCTTTGGTGTTAATAGCAAAAAGAATGAAACACTGCCGAATCATTTTCAAACATTACTGCATTGAATTGTAGTTAGTTAAGAAGTGGAGGAGGGATTACATTAGGTCAAGAAGGATTCTTTGTTGGCCTTTCTTCCCAAAAGCTGTACAGAAAGGCACCAAGCCCTTTGGCTAGGTCTGTTTTGTGTTGTGATTTGATGGAAATCAAATCAGCAGTGGTCCAGGAGAAAGAGCAAGTAGGTGGGTCATTTATCTGCAGAGTTGGGAACTGCGATTATGCATTCTTGGCTCTGGCTCGGGAGCTGAGTCCCCACAGAAGCACTGGCATAAGCCCCTGGGACAAGAAAATGAAAATGCTCGTAGATAGAACCTGGGCCAGAAAGGGAATTTCTTAGATTCCAGCTCTAAAGGGACTGGGGAGACAGATTATAGAGGGCAGAGCTGGTGGGTCAGGATCCCACCTCTGGCTTTTGCCATTTCTGGCCTGGACCTTTCAAGAACTGAGTGTAGACACAGCCTTTTTCCATGGTGATACCTAAAACCAAACCGATTTGAAAAACTGTTAGGATGAATTCATTAGTTTGTTTATTGCAATATTAGAGGCTTTTGAGGGTATAAAATCATTTAAAATCTATATTTTAAATAGCACATTAAAAAATATTGAAATACAACAATGATGATACATTAAAAAAAAAGGCTGACTAGGCTGACTAATTTTTTTGGAAGTGAGAGTTCTTTGTATATTTTTTTTAGAATGAGCCCTTGAAATAAATATATTTCATAAAGGAATTGCCTAACCTTTGGAAAGTTTGGTTGATGTTATGAATATCCTCATGTAAGGACTAAATAGGAAAAAAAGAACTCAATTACTCCACCAGGAAGAGCGTTAGGACTGCATATAATTTGGATAGATAGGGAAATAGGAAGAGGGTAACATTTCTTTTGCCTGTGGCTTCTGGGAACAAAGGCTTCTATTGGATGTGAGACTATCAGTTTCCAGGTCAAGGTGATTTTCCTGGAGAAGAATAAGAGAGTCAGTTTAGATGCTGTTAAAATATCTTACAATAATATGGAAAAGGCATCTTTGCTTCGGGCATGGCCTAGCTGTAGAACTATTCCTGTGGCTCTCATTTAAAAGGATAAGGGATAAAATAAATAATTTTCATTAAGTCATTATTAATAAGAGTTCACATTTATTTAATCCAGCTTCTGTGCAGATCTCTTTATATTGATTATCTCTCTTAATCCTTACAACTCTTTGAGGTAGGTTCTATTTAGATGATGAAAAAAAATAAGGAGTAGTGAGATTAGAAAACCCAAAGTAATATCTAGTAAGTGTATGATCCTGGACTGGAGCCCAGGTTTCTGACTCCAGAAACCATGTTCTTAACTGCTATAGCATACAGAACCTAATATTGTATAAGCTATACTGAAGATGTTTATTGGATTAAAGGAGGAATGGGTTCATGAATGAATAGAAATAAAAATAAGGTAAATAAAGGCAATGAGGTTCTCTTGCAAAGGAAAAAATTTAATAAAGATTTTGGCTGTCGTGAAATTTTAAACACACACACAGAGCAAAACGACTCACAAAGGACCCTATACAAGTAAAGAGTTGCTAAAAACCTTCTAGGAAAGGTGCTAGGTAGGTGGATTTCTTCTCAAAGAAGGGTCTCATAGTATTCAGAGGGAGGGAGAGAGAGAAAAACAGTCAGAAAGGTAGAGAGACAGAGAGAGAAAGACAGAGAGAGAAACAGAGAGACAGAGTGAGACAGAGCCCTAGTGTTTCATTTTAATTTAGGAATTCAGGAGCTGGTGTATCGGAGCTGCAATAAGAGGAGAATTCTTTAGTTGACATAGTCCAGCCAGCTCTGAGCCAATCCCTGAGCAAACAAATCACCTCCTTTCCCTTCTGTACTGCAGTTTGGCTTGAGTGTTGAACCAGTAAAAGCTTTGGGGGTTGTAGCACTTACAGGATAGTTCACTGTAGATTATCATATAGAGTTACATCACTGTGCCCTCTCCAGTTAATGAAATCCTTGGCTAGGGCTCATATCAGACACCAGCCATCAGGTATGACATTGCTGCAGCCCAACTACAAAGTGACATAGAGAGAATTTTGAAAAAGGGCAAGGGGATAATTGCATCTCTTCTAAGGAGAGCTTCGGGCACTCAGCCAGGTAAAGGTTAAGACAAGTTAATGTTGCAGTCAGAGCAGAAACAAGCCACAAGCATTTGCTGCCTCTCACACTCCTGCCAACGGATGCATTCTGTCAAAACTGCACTCAGAGTGGGCTTGCTACTAATCATCTAGCTCTGCTACTGGCAACTCATCTCCTAAGATAGGATCTGTGACCGACAAGGCCCGTGAGAGCCAGCGTTGCTTCCCTGGTGCACTTGGCTTTTCAACCCAGATTGCCAATCCCAAGATGCTAGCTTGACCCTTGTTCTGCTTTCTCTAAGCTTCTTGGGGGTATCACTTGGAATCATCAGATCCATTATAGGGTCTGTATGTCAATGTGCTCTGAAAACTTTCTAAGCAGTACTTTGCATCAGGTATATTAGATGATCAAGCCACATCAAATCATTCTTGTTACAGGCCAAAATATATAATGGTTCGACTTAACGTATTTATCATACCCCAGTTTTTGACTGTACAAATATATGTATATATTTGGAATAGTATCAGTGACTTTGTTCACAATTCCACCTGCTAAGTGCATAGCTCAAAGTAAGTGTAAGATGGGGAAAGGGTATTTGTGTTTCCTATTGTCTTAATTTCGTTTTCCTCCATTACTAAGCTGATTACACATCTTTTCATAATCTTATTGGCCATTTGCATTTCCTGCTTTGTGAATTGTCTTTTCACGTGTCAGTCCTTCCCCTGACTCAGGTCAAGAGAGTTAAGCCTGGGTGGAGTTTTTCTAATACCTCCCTTCATGTAGGATGTAAACCTTATGGATCCTGCATGCATGTAGAGAGCTCAGTTTGCATGCTCACTTACTGGTTTCCAACACCCCCTTTGTTTCTGCTACACATTTAAAAGTATACTTGTTCTGTTTTTACTTTGTGATGTTTTTTCTTTTAATAAAGGGATTATTATGGTAATTTGTCCAAACTATTCCTGGAACTGGAAATTTTCTGTTAAATTTACTTTTGGGTTATTATAAAATTCTTATAGAATTCATCAAATGATATATCCTAGTTACATCATCAAAGATGTTCTGCTTTTAAAAATGTCATTTTTAAATGCTCAGAGAGAGAAAAAAAGTTTAACTTCTCTCTTGATAGCACAAGAAGAAAAGCACAATTCAACAGGAAAGTGAAAGATGCAGAGTTCAGTACATAAATGATTCAGTGCCAAACAAGTAATGGTATAGACTCCAGAGTAAACTGCAAAGTATTTACCAAGGGGAAATTGCTCCTGATTTGATGAGGGAAAAATAAAAGACCTGACCAAGGAAGTCATAGGGAAATTGAGCACATAAATGTACTGTTAATTCTGGCACCATTAGGCTCATTTTCTCTGTAACAACTACATAAAATTTAAAAGTACATACATGGGGGCTTCTTGAAGGCATTAAAAGCGATTTATTGGTTTAAAAAAATAGAAGAGAAGCAATTTATAGCAGCAAGCACTTAAATCAACTTTGTTAAGGTCCTTTCTCTGATAAAAGTAATTAATTAATTCACCCTATATGTAAGCTTAAGAATACCCTTAAGAGGACAGCAAAAGAAAAAGTCTTCAGAATATTATAATATTTGAAAACCAATCACCATTTTATTTTTCTTATTATGAATAGTCTGTGCTGAGGTAAATATTGATGTATCCAATCTGGTGGAACATAGTAATACAAAAAGAATGTTATATACTTCTTTCAAAGGAATTTCACTAAATTAAGTCTACATATTTGTTATCTTTAAATTATCCACATCAAGGATGATCCTAACCATTTAGTTTGCATAATCCTAATCAGGCATCACTGTCTCCTACTTTCAGCAGTAAGAAATACCTGGCTTCTTAAATGCTAAATTTGTAGACCCCAAATTAGGAAATGAATGAACAGTCTATAATCTTATCCTTTTCTAGTATTGCTCATTTGGGTATAGTCTCCTAGCTCTTAAGGGAACAAAAATGATTAATGGAATTTCTGAGGTCTGTGATCAAAGCAGAGGTCTTCTGGGAAGACCTCTTGGCGCCATAAGCTTGGAACTTATGCTATTACCAGGTAAAGAATCCTTTCCCCAATTTAGCATCATTCTTGGAGTTCCTACAACAGGTACTGACCCAGTCATTTTGAACATAGCTACAAGGAGATGTTAGATGTATCCTTATGAAGAAAAACTGATTTTATTTCATGCAGTGATCTCACTCTGTTCCTCTAAATTTGCAGATATGTATCTTAGGTTGTAAGAAATGAACATGTGGATTTGATAAGGTTCAGGAGCAAAGACACTGAAGTTAAATATCTCAAGAATATACTGTAACAGATTCAGAATTTTAGTCCCTTTCATCTATTTTTAAGTCAGGAAGGGAAACAAAGAGATGAAGTGATTTCCCATGTGCTATTTACTGAAACAGACAGGTGAGGGGGACCCAAGAATTCTGTAAACGTAAACACTTTATATCATATGCTAAAAGAGTTCCCCGATTTCTGAACATAGTAAAATTTAATTTCTGTATCATCAGGTAGATTTATGATCCCAAATTCTGGAATGTTGCCTTCCATTTAGTTGGAGGTGGATAAAACCCAAAATTGAAAATTTAATAATATAATAAAATAACTTTAAAGTTCAGAAACAAATTCAAACTCTTTATTTTTCAGTTATACCTTACTTTCTTATTACAAAGTATTTTATTGTTGCTTTCAAGTGATTAGAATATAATCTAGGATCCCTTTTAAGCACTAATTGAATGACACACACCAAAAAAGAAAAAAAAAATTTTTATTCCCTCTCATTCCTATATTCCCCAATTCCTTATAATATACTTTTTCCTGTTCTTTTTTCTCTTTTTGTCTGTTCATATTCTCATCTAAACCTTAAGTTCACTTTAATTTGGTAATAAATTTATGTTGCTATTAATATTCAACTTCCACTCTGACCTTAGTTCTAATATGAGTTTTAGAAAATATAGTACTTACTTTTCTTGTTGCGTCTCCTATCTTAAATATATTTATTTATTTGTCATTTATTTGCTAATTAAGCAAATCATTAGCAGAATTCAAAATGATTTCTTAAACTTCTGTTAAAAAGCAAACCATGAGGGTATAGAATGCAAAAGTGAGATTGCTTTTTTATTAGCTTAAAACAGAAATCTTAGTTAGGCTTGGACACTTGAGAAATAAAATCAATGATGCCAATTTACTATTTTATTGTAGTGTAAAATGTCCTCTTCAGAATTAATTTTGAAAGACATATTTTTAAGTGGGACTTCCAACCTTATTTTCTTGCACTATATTTAAAACATTATTTTATAGTAATGCCTACTCTTTGATTGATATTTGATTTCTCATTCGAAACAGTGGCTGCCAAAAGACAATGACTATCTTTAAAATGCTGAAGGAAAAAAATATTGTTAACCTATAAGTCTATAACCAATGAAAATATCCTCCAAAAATAAAAGCTCAATAAAAACATTTTCAAATGGACACAAATAGAGGTTATTATCACCAACCATCCTGCACTATAAGAAATGTTAAAGGAAGTTCTGGCAGAAGGAAAATGATATCAGAGGGAAGCCTGGATCAGTAGAAAGGAAAGAAAAGCATCATAAAGGGTAAGTATGGAGGTTGTATTAGTTTTCTGTTCTATGTAACGTATTATCGCAAATTTTGCAGCTCAGAACAATGCACATTTATTATTTCACAGTTTCTGTGAGTTAGGCATCCAGGTACAATTTAACTGCATTGTCTGCTCAGGCTCTCATAAGGCTGCAACCAAGGTGTCAGCCAGTCTGCTTTCTCATTTGGTAATGACTGAGGAGGAATATGGTTCCAGAATCACTTAGGTTGCTAGCAGAATTCATTTCTTTGAGGTCACAAGACTGAGGGCCCTGGTTTCCTGCTGGTTATTGGTCACAGTTCTGAGAGTCTACCAGTAGTTTTTAGAGGCAGCTTCCAGTTCCTTGCTACATGTCCACTAAATTCATACCAGCAAGGGGAGTCTCTAGAGTGAGTCTGCTAACAAGACAGAGTCTTATATAATGGAACATAATCACAGGTGTGACATCCTATCATATTTGCCATATTCTATTGGTTAGAAGCAGGTCAGAGTTTCTGCCTACTCTAAAGTGGAGGAGATTATACAAAGGCATGAAGACCAGAAGGCAGGGATCATGGTAGGGGGCACCCTTGGGCCTGTCTACCACACAGGTAAATATAAAAGATGTTTTTATTATCTGTAATATATTATAAAATTAATTTTAAAATCTGTTAACAGTTTAAAACAAAAATAATAACTATATTGTGGAATTTTAAAATATGTAGAAGTAAAATGCATCTCAACAAGAGCACAAGGGGAATTAAGGATAAAATGAATTTTTCTGTTTTCAGTTTTTTTACAGCACTCATGAGGTGGATCATTTGATAGTAGACTGTGGTAAGTTAAAGATGCGTAATATATTCTCTAGAAAACTGGTTCTTGAAGTGTTGTCCTGGAACTTAGAAATATAAATTCTCAGGTCTTTCCTCCTACTTTTTGAATCTAAATCCCTGAGATTGGTACTAGCAATATGTGTTTTAATCAGCTCTCCATACAATTTTCACCATTCTAAAGTCTGAGAACACTAAAAAAAAAATAACACAATGAGGTATAGTTACAAACATAGCTCAGTAGAAGAGATCAGATAGTATACCAAAATATACTTGATTCACACAAATGAGTGCTGTAAAGAGAAATGGAGGAACATAGAGCAGATGGAACACATTCCATGATGAAAAACTTATACGTAAATTAAAAACAGTATAAAACAGAGTAGACATTTCTGAAAATTGAAGTGCTAATATAAATAAAGATTTGGAGTAACCTCACTTCCAAAAATGCAGATGAAAAGGACAAAGAGATTAAAGCAGTCAGAATGAAGCTGATAGCTGTAATAGGCAGTCTTCCCAGTAAGCATAACTGGTGCCCCTGAAGTGTGGAACTCAACAAATGAAAGAAAAAATATAAGAAAATTCCCCCAAATGAAGCAACACCTGAAATTGCCATTCAAAGGGCACATAGGTTCCAGAAAAATTTGATTCCAAACATTCAATGCTAAGGATAGCATGAAAATTTGAAGGCAAATGTTCAACATCAAGGCATATCATGAAGTTATTTAATTTCAGGCATCCACACACAAAAACAAAAATATCTACAAGGGAGAAAAATTAGGCTGGCATCAATTTCTGTACACAAACATTCAATGCCAGAAAACAATGAAGCTATATTCATTAAGTTCTGAAGGTAAGAACCTAAGAATATTATATCCAGCCAAGATAGTTTTCAAATAGAAGTAGACATTCTCAAACATGAAAGAATTCAGAAAATATAATGCCTATAAGTCCTTCTTGAAACAAATACTTGACCACAAACTCTAGCAAGTTAAGAAATGGATCAAAATGTTTAAGAAAATTTGAGAAATGGAGAAGCTTAGAATAATTAACACAACATGAAACATGTGGGGGATTGGAAAAGGATGTGTTAAAGGTGTGACTGTGTGCTACCAAAAGGCAAACTGAGGCTGGAGACCCAATGAATCTATGGTGACACTAAGATTTCCACCCTTCAGCTGCCCAGTTATAGGATTTTCATGACAAGTGCCAAGAGAAATAGAGAGGAAAATAAACTGGTTGTACTGACAAGAAAGACATTATGTCTTATGCCAGATAAGGAAGAAGCTAATTCATGAGGTGGTAAGGGACGGAGAGAAAGGAAGAGATTTAAGGTGCTTGGAAAAGTGCAAGAACAGTTGGAGTGGGGATAAAAGAGTGAACATGGTGAAAGACTATAAGGTTACGGACAGGAATTAATACATCTGAGTGGACGGAAATAGTTATATAAGGTTCCGGAGAGAACTATTTTGAAGTGACAATAAGGTTTTGGTCGAGACCATGCAAGTAGGTTGGTAAAGTAGCTTATGGGTGCATAGTTGGAATGAAAGACAGTTAAAGAACTTTGAGACTGGTTTGTTAGGTAGGTCATTCACATGAAAGCAGATGTTTAGATTTACGATGCCATATCATTGACCTTTGAGAAAGGTTACATTTATAAATTTCCATCCTTCACTTTTTCATTCAACAAATATTGCCTGAGAGCTATTCTGTGCTAGGCCTCCTTCACAGGCTTTAGTCGGATAACAAATTTACTCTCAACAACTGTATGAGGTAAGTGCAGCTGCCATCCCTATTTTAGAGATGAGGAAACTGAGACACCAAGGGGTTAAGGAATTCAACTAAGGCCACTCAGCTGGCAAGTAATGGAGGCAGGATTCAAACCCAGAAAGTTCAGCTTCAGAGTGAGTGCTCCATATGACTGCTATCTTGTTTCATATTGTCCCATCCTCTGTACCACTTGAAAATGAGGGATTATCAATATTTGCACATAAAGAAGCTTTGTCATTCCTTCAACCATTCATTCAACAAAAACATTACTTGACTGCCTAGGCACCGTTCTGTGTGTTGGGTGTAGCAGCAAACGTGACAAACAAGAGTCTACAACAGTGGACCTTCTCCTTTCTCTCCTAATAAGTGAAGTTTTCTAATAGCATCTAGAAGAGCAAGATTTCCCTCTTTTCTCTTACTTTTCAAAATTTTCCTGGCTGTTTTCACATGTTTATTCATTCTAACTAATTTTAGAATCATTTTGTATGTTCTCCAGAATCATGTTAAGACTTTGATTGGCAGTATATCGTATATAGCCATGAGTTAGGTAAAATAAACATATTTACAGTGTTTGTTTCCTATTTAGAGCAATGTATTTCATTCAATTTAGTTGTTTTTGTTGTTTTAATATACCACATAGAAAGATTTTTTTGTTTTTCATTTTTAAATTTTGGTTCTGAACATTTTGTGTTACATTTATTTTTTAATGTTTTTTGTTGCTGTTATAAAGGAAAACTTTTCTCCCGTTAAATTTTCTAACCAGTTATTGTCAGTATATAGTAAAGCTATTGATTTCTACATATAAATTTTGTAACCAGTGACCATGCTGAATTCTTTCATAGTTTCTAGTAGTTTTTTTTTTTTTTTTTTTTTTGTGGTACGCGGGCCTCACACTGCTGTGGCCTCTCCCATTGTGGAGCACAGGCTCCGGACGTGCAGGCTCAGCAGCCATGGCTCACGGGCCCAGCCGCTCCGCAGCATGTGGGATCTTCCCGGACCGGGACACGAACTCACGTCCCCTGCATCGGCAGGTGGACTCTCAACCACTGCGCCACCAGGGGAGCCCTCTAGTAGTTTTGAATGTACTCTCCTGTGTTTTCTAAATATATAATCATGCCATTGTTTTGCTCCAGGACAAAAAGAATGTGTGACAGAACCAGGATTCAAATTTATATCTCCTGATCGCAAGTTCTATGCCATTTCCACAATGCTGCAAATTGTATTTGTAAGTGTATGGAATAGGCTGCATGCTGCATGGTATGGTCCAAGAAACAATGATCCTGGACACCTCCCTAAAAGTACCTTCTCCTTGCTGCTTGTCATGAAGCCCAAAATGTTTCGACCCTAAAGAATCATTCCTTTGGGTCTTGAAAGCGGTTTAATCTCAAAAACAATTTGTTCACATGCTATAAGGAATAATGTTGTAAGGCATCTGTTCTCAAAGTGGGTCATTCCTTGCTAGACTATAAGCTTCAAGAAGGGAAGAATCACTGCTCTCACTTATGAAGACTTCAGTGCACCAAGTATGTTCTCTAAATGTATTTGTTCAATGCAAGTTAATTGAAATATATGGAAAACTAATTCATAAGATGTTAATAGGGATTATCTCAAAAAATCCATAATCAAATACACTTGATCAATGTTAGGTCAAACAACGTTTATACAGGTCTATTTACTGGGGAATTCCCAGAAGGTTTATAAATCTGCAATTATCTATTGCGATTCTCAGAGAAGGAACTAGATTTTCAAAGTTTGCAAACTTATTTTGCCATGGAGCCTTTTCATTTCCTTCAGAGCATTTTATGATTTTGAGAGTGCTGCTAAAAGTGACGCTGACCTAATGGATATCAATAGTAATTAGCTAACAGAGAGCTAAGATCAAAGTCCTGTGGGGCACGGCATAGGGTAGAAACCTGTGCGGAAGGGTGATGAAAGAAGCAGCAGGGAAACTCAAAAGATAAACTATGCCTACTGTTCAAAATTTTCCCTAATTCTCACTTCTGAACCCATAATATAATCTTTTAAGGGCAGAGAATATAAATATGTAGTCACTAATCCGGCACAATCTCCCAAATGCTGTGACCACTTTCTCCCTTATAATAACATCTGGAGACCAGTCACGGTCCTCCACATCTATCTGCAGATCAGGGCAATCTTCTGCTGCTGGAAATCCCAGGGGCAAGTTAGCTGGCTACACCTAGCAACCGTACATACTTCTCTGTGATACTCTTACCTCACCTTTATAAGTTTAACTCCCAAATTTCTCTTTTATCCTGATTTCCCCATCTATTTTATCTGTTTTTTTTTTTCTGTAAGTATTTTTGCAAGCTCTTTTGAGTCTTTATTTGCTGGACAGGAATATAAATAAACACGTGAATAATATCGCCAGACAGTTTAGGAGGTACTGGGGCCCAGTCTCTACTTTTACAAAGCTCCTAATCCATCAGGAGACCAACACCTAAACAGACAATTACAACGCAATGTGACAGGGTTCTATATTGGGGCATGCACAAGGTGTAAAATAAACAAACACCATCTAGGGAAATCCAGGATGCTTCACTTTGAGACAATTCAGTAGTTCATCTCATTTCAAATGCCAAGTAACTCTACAACCATTTCTCTCTGGATGGGAAATGCATACTAGAACTTTTTCAAGCAAAAGGTCCTCCCCTCTTAAATGATTTTCCTCAGGACAACATTGAAATATTGCAGAGACGGCAAACGGGAATCTCACCAAGTTTGGGGTGACAGAGGGAAATCAATCTGGAATTAAAATATATCTCAAATATTCCACAGTGATCTTACACATCTTAGTAACTACTTACATATATGGAAGTTTATTAAGTGCTTTAATAAATACGAAGCTCAGCAAATTACACCTGTGGACCAAATCTAGCCCAGCACTTGTTTTTGTATGGCCAGAAACTGAAACTGACTTTTACATTTTTAAATGTCTGGAGAGAAAAAAAGCAGAATGGAATATTTTGAATTGTGAAATCTCTACAAAATATAAATTTTAATGTTTATAAATAAAGGTTTTTTTTTTTTTTTTTTTAAACACAGACACGTTCCTTAATGTATTGTCCATGGCTACTTTGCCCTACAACAGTAGAGTTGAGTAGTTGCAGTAGAGACAATAATGACCCACAAAACCTAGAATATTTACCCTCTGGTCCTTTACAAAGAAAATTTACTGACCCCCGAGATACGCCATTGTTCAATCTGCACATGAACTATAAAGAAGTTAGGCAAGTAGTTGCTACAATTGAACAAATGAAGAAAGATGCTAAGGAGTCTAAGATCACATCTCCTGTGAGTACTTATTCTAGGCAATTAAATGCAGATTCCTGACCTCACATGGAATCTCTTTCCATTACAGTAAACATACATTTTGGCCATTTTGTTTCAGTTGTTGTTACTAATATTGTTTGAAATTTTGTCTTGGTTTTGTTTTCTAGATAGGGTAAAATTTCTGGTTCCTTCTGCTGAAGTGGGAAAACTCTCTGGCCTAAAAATACTCAAGAAATCTGAAGTGAGGTCAGGTTGACTCCAAAACCCACACTCAGAATTTGCTGCCCAGAAAGCTCTTGCCTACTGATTCTGTGAGCTCTGGATAGAGAATAGTTAAATAATAACTCACTAAATAAGAGGAAATATTGAATTCCAACTGGGGTTCAGGTGTACTAAGCATTGTTCACCTTCTTGCTTTATTCTTCTGCTAAGAAAATAGGATTGAGTACCTTGGTTGGCATTTTTTAAATCTCTGGATAAAAATGATATAAATAAAAATTTTCCTGTGGGTTTCAGTTCACATCTTCCCCCACATTTTCAAACATTCCTTCTCCCCTTGGAAAGCTGCTCAGCAGAGTGCCACTGCAGAGATGTAAAAGGCTCCATGGAGGAGAGGGGGGATAGGACATTACTGAAAGAAAAATAAAATTTCTATGCAACAATAAACTGAGCTGTGGGAGCCTACTGGTATTATGAATTTTTTAATCATCAATGAGATAAAGGTCTCTAGAAGATTTTTCTGGATTTCAACTATTATAAGAGCCAAGAAAAACTAAAATAAACCAAACCATAGGCAAGTCTGCCAGGTAACTTTACAAAGCTGTAAAAACAACTAAGCTATATATTTTGCCTCTCCTCTCATTTCTCTAACAATTCCATTATTATATATGACATTTTGAAAGATTTTTTGATAAGCCCTCTAGAACACTGCATATATTTTTACAGATGCTATTTTTAAACAAAATAAAATTCTTTTACTTTTTTTTCTGTTTAATTTCTGGTAAGATATTTTTTGTCATTGTTATTTTGCAGTACTTTACACAGTTGTTTTGTTTCTGAAAAGAAGACTAAGAAGGAGGTGGTGGCGGGGGAGAGAAGGAGGAAGAAAGTCTGCTCCCAAATTATGCAAAAGGAAAGAGAGTAAAGCTAAATAAATACTGTACAATATTTCCAAGGCTTTCTTAAGAGAAAAAGCCACAAATTTAACTTTTCTTACCATTTTATCATCAAATGTCAAATTTATTATGTACAGTAAACGACATGAGGTCATTTGCTTTCTTTTCAACTGAGAAAACCACCTCCTGAATTAATCGAGGCTTAGCTCATAACAATAGACATAGATCATTTAACATTTCCTGCTTAAAGTATGTTCATTATGTACTTGCTGATCTGTTTCAAGGCTGTTGCTATGCATAAAACTATCGACTATATAAGGCAACAAGCAATGAGGAAATGCCATGTGCTGAAAGCGAAAATGGTCTTCAAATTACTTTCAGTTACATCTCTATTGATTTATGGCTTTCTGACAGAAGTGTTACACTAGGTCATTAATAACAATAGTAACTCATATTCCCATGCTGCATTCTGGTTTCCAGCCTACCTCCACTTGAATGCCTTCATTTGATCCTCAGAGTAAGCCTGTAAAATGAGAAGGCACCTTGTTTCCATTCTACAGTGAAAACCCAGGCTCTCTCAGAAAGTGACTCACTGAGGTTAGAATAGGTAATAAGTAGTTGGGCAAGAAAAAGGGCTCAGGACTTCAAATCCAGAACACCTCCTACTATAGCCACTAACTTAGCAAACATTTAACATATGTGGTATCACAGAATGAGCAGGAATAAGAACAATATAAGTAGGATAGAATAAGAGTAGTTTTACAGAAGAAATCAGGCAACTTTTCTGAATCACACAGCTAATAGCAGTGCTACTCACCTCTTAGGTCTGATGTGAGAATTAATGAATCTAATGTATGGACAGTGGTTAGAACTGTGCCTTGCAGAATAAGAACCCAATAAATGGAAGCTAGTATGGTGATAGCTATAATGGCATGACTCACATTACATTGAAAATAAATTTTGTTGTCTTAAATTGGTCTTTCAAATAGGTAATACGTGGATAAGGCACAAAATTCTAACAGGGCAAATGGGTTTATAGAGAAAAGTAAGTCTCCCACCTCTGTCTTCCAAACATCTGATTCTGCTCCACTGTTATCCATTTGTAGAGTATCCTATTTCCCAAGTATTTTGTTTCCACATGTTCTCCCTTTTCCCAAAATGTTGGCCATAACTTTTATTTTTCTCTAAATTTAAATTTATGTGTTTTTGAATAGGTCATATTATACAAACTGAAGGATGATTAAACACTATTCTGCATCTTGTGTTTTGTTACTTAACAATAGGATAAACATATAATTTATCATTTCAATCAGCCAATTTAAGGATGAAAATGACATAATTAGTAATTATACTAGGACCACAGGTATAAACCATGACTGTCCCATGCAAAGCAGGACATAGCTACCCTACTAGAGGGTCTATGTTAGACATCATTTAATACCAGTACATAAAGTGAGTCTTCATTATTAAGTAATTTAAATTTAAAACAGCCTCTGTTTGGATGGCAGCAGTATTAATCCCATCTTTTCCTTAAAATTCAAAACCTTTGTTTGATAGAGGACTCTTAAGAAAAGTTGCTTGGGTCAGTCTTTGCTTTTGCTAAGGTGGCCACATGGAATTTGTTTAGAATGTAAAAACATTTTTTTTTAACAGTCTTTCAGTATCTAAATTCAGCATGCAATTTCGATTTCAGGACACAGGCCTAAAGCAACTCTCTCAGCAGATTTGTATTCTGTTTCCAAAGAAAGCACCCCAACCCTTATGAAGCATGCTTCCTGGGATTCCCAAACTTGTGTAGTCGCCACTCTTTGGATCTAGGTCAGCTCTTTAACTCACCTTTGACCACAGAATGTGACAGAAGCTATGCGGCATGCTTTCCAAGGGTAGATTATAAGACGTCTAGGGGCTTCCCTGGTGGCGCAGTGGTTGAGAGTCCGCCTGACGATGCAGGGGACACAGGTTCGTGCCCCGGTCCGGGAAGATCCCACATGCTGCGGAGCGGCTGGGCCCGTGAGCCATGGCCGCTGAGCCTGCGCGTCCAGAGCCTGGGCTCTGCAACGGGAGAGGCCACAACAGTGAGAGGCCCGCGTACCACACACACACACACAAAAAAAGAAGTCTAGTAGTTTCTAGCTAGGTCTCTCATATACTTATTCTGGGGATAACCAACAACAATGTCAGAAGCATGACCACCTTGAGATTGTCATGCTGTGAGGAAGTCTAATTTAGCCATGAGAAGAGGCTGCATGGAGAGAGAGAGAGATCCATAGCCTCCGGCTATCCTAGCTAAAGCATCAGACATGTAAGGAAAAAAGCCTTCTTGGATGTCCAGACCAGTCAGCACATCAGATATTTTCAGTCCCATTTACTATCTGACATGAAAATACATGAGAGACCCTACAGGAAAATCACCTAGCTGAGCCCAGTCATCCCATAAGAACCACAGCAATAATAATTGCTGTTTTGAACCATTTAGTGTTGGAGTAGTTTATTACACAGCAACAGATGATTAAAGCAACTCCCATCTTTGTTTGTAGAATGGTCTGATGATAGTGGCAACAAGTAACCCCTACCCCACAATAGTCTGAATTGCCCTACCATTTTTCCTAACACTGTAGCCTAGGGATTCATACGGTCTACCTCCTAAAATGCAACCCACACCAGTTTGACCTGATTCCACAGAGTAATCATCACCAGTTTTCTGGCAGTTTCTACAGTATATGAGTCCTTATTGTCCAGTGCACCACTTTCTTCCTTTGGTCAATTCCATATTTTATATTCTATTACTCTTAGTGGCCTCATTTAGGATCCAGATTCTGAATTAAGGATTGCATTTGGCTTCATATAACTGAATCTTAAGTTTAATCAAATGGGGAATTTTTTTTTTGACATAATAAGAAGTCACAGATGGGCAACTGGGAAAGAAACACCTAGTTACTGACCCCAATTTCCATCACCTTCTTCTTTTGCCATAGCATTCATGATTTTTAGCTGAACACATGGCTACTTTGCAGTTACTGTATAATTAATTTCTGGCTGTGGGATCTAAATATAAGTGTCCTATGTGACTTCTGAAAAGTATTTTTAACAGGAGACATCATGTCCTTCTTTTGTCCTCTTTCTTGCTCATGAATTAAATGTGGATTTAGTAACTGGGTTATTCGGCCTAGCACCCTTCTTATTCCCAAAGTCATAAGCAACAAAATGCAAGGAGTCTCAGTGTCTAATGATTAATGGATCACTATATCAGCCCCTCTCAATCCCTCGACTTCATTTATACCAAAGAGAAATGAAATTATATCCTGTTATGCCAATGTTATTCTGAGATTTTATTTTGCTCACAACTGAAATTACTCTAATACAGTCAAGGCTGGTGCAGAAGCTGTAAAGTGTCTACAGCGCCCAGGCTGCTTCCATCTTTCTGATCCACCACCCTTTGTGGCTCTCATCCTTAGGCTACCTCATTGCAGCTAAATAGCTCTTCGTCCTTCAGCTTTCAATTACATTCCAGGTAGAAAGAAAAAGAAGGAAGCAGCAAGGTGGGAGAGGTGATTCAAAACTTTTTAGAAGACTTCACTTATGTCACACTGGCCACGTTTTGACATTTAATTTAGTAGCTGGGCACACTGATACCCTAAGTAAAATGCAAGTTCTATTAGTAAGATAGAACAAGAAATGGAGATTAAGGAGACTTACAAGCAGAGTATACCACAATAGTATGTCACAAGTAGTGCTCAGAAAGAATGTTCTGAACTTGGCAGAAACGCCAATGAGTGTTTAATATAGGCCCTTAACCTACATCCTAAGTGGAGATGTACAATTAAGACATTTTCAAACATTTATTAAACTTCAGTAGGGGGGTAGGACTGGATACATCAACAGGGTGGTCCCATAGGCCACAGTTCAAACTAGAGTCATCTCAAGAAAGAGCACATACATTTAGAAGAATAGTGGGCTGAAAATGAAATCCAGAGGGAAAATTAATGAAAAGAAGCTGAGTATAGGGGAGAGAGACTTTGAAACACATCAAGAGAGTTAAAGTGATAGTAAAAACCAGAGAGAGAAGTTTATGAAAGTTATGATTGAAGATTTCACATATTACATATAGTTTGAAATGCAGCTGGTGGGTACAATACACTAAGGGCTGAAAAGTGCTCATACTATTTATTAATTTGGAGACTATGTGCTACATTCAAGAATGGTTTCACTAAAATAGAGAGTACTGAAACCAGTTTGCAGGAAATTGAGGACTGAAGGGAGAATAAGAAAGTGGAGGTATAGGGTAGACTACACTACACTAGCCTGCTCTACTCAAGCTTGGCTTCTATATACATCCATATCTTTTTATAAATATGAAGAACAAAGGTTTTAAGTACTTGGAGGACAGGAAAGGGTAATGGAAGATAAATGTATTGCTTTGAACAAACTATTCAGAAAGCTCCTCCTTTATTGAATTTGTATTGTTTGTTTTATGCTGGATTGCACTGAAGTTTTATTGATTTGTAGCTACAAAGATCCAAGGCTATCCTTAGCCCAGACAGGTGATACCTGCCTCTACTGGTCCAAAAGAGGTGAGTGTCTCTCTGCCAATGCTGGAAGACAGTTTCAACATCAGACTGCCTTTGATATTAAATGGTAAATTTGAATATATTTTAATATTTAGATTACACACATTTGAATTAATCAACAAATTATGCTTGCTTTTTAAATAATGAATGAACCAGATCCAAAGGACAAATGTTCTGAATGATATTGTGTCTGGAGCACATGACAATTCTACCAAGTTGATTTGATATGCAAGTCATTGAGAAATCATGTTAATTCAATCAAGAAGAATCAAGGTAGAGCCAAAGGGAATAAAGGAACAAGAAGGAACTGTATACCAGGCCCTTTATACATATTAGTTCCTCATCAGTACCCTAAGAGGTTTTCATTTTGAGATTGAGGAAAAATAAGGTTTAGAGTGGTCACTAGTTTACTCAGGAGTCCCTATATAGCAAGTAGCAGAGGCAGGATATGAACCCACAGCTTCCTGACATTCAGATCAGCACGTTTTCTACTCTGCCCTCTGCATTCTAGAGTGAATACTTTAAAGAAACAGAAAGTCAAGGGGCTTTTAATAAATTACTGATAAAACTGTTCTACTTTTATAAAATTAAGCATTTGTTTTTAGAGGAAAGCTCTGAAATAATCTGACCAAGGGGCATCTGTAATGAAGTAAAATATTGAATTCTATAAAAAGGAAATTGGCTGATGCTAAATGAAGACATCTACAAATTTATGTAGATAAATTTACTCTATCGAGGTAGAGTTATCATTTCTTCTAGAGAAAGTAACGCAAGGTTCTACTCACGTAGTCCAGTAGAGTGACCTACCTGCATTACAAACTCTATATATGGTAAAGAGAGGTCTGGTGAAAGTTTTGCAAGGCCCAAAATTTCAACGTTATTTAATCTGCCTGAAAAGAGACCTTGCCAGGATTACTGGGAACATTGTAGCTATTTCTGTGTTTTTTCTTACCTTGTGCTCTGGCTCTGAATCAAGGAAGAAAATAAGTACTTATGATACACAGTAGTTTGTGTGCAATATATGTTGATGATGTTTTATATAAAGGGGTATCTTTTTATCTGAAAAAAAAAAGCCATAATGAAGACATCTGTCCTGCGTAAAGATCTCTTTTGATAGCCACTCAGATCGTTTTGCTCATCAGCTTGATATTTTTCTTAAAGTTTACCTGTGTATGTTTTGCATCCCTCTGGCATTGAAAATTGTAGCTTCTATGATACTAACAGGAAAGAAGAAATGCCATTCTAAGAGTGGCATGCAGACTAATAATATCTAACTATCATTAGAGTTGTCATATCTACAAATTTATGTAGGAGTACCATCAGGGAGAGAACCGGCTATCTATAACGTTAATCCCAAGAATCATTAATTTCCCATTTTGAAAATAATTTACAAACCACGCTTCAAGTAAAGAGAAAAAAGAAGCCAAAAAACCCCTGTATAATTTAAGGTAAGCAAACTGATATAACTAGTAGATCTCAAATACAAAATGGCTCAAACACAATAGATGTTACTTTCTTATGTAACAGTCCACTGGTGGTGCCAGCTTGCTGGTGGAGGGTAGAGTAGGGTGGTGTGGAGTTCTTTCCACAAAGTCTTTTGGAGACCCAGGCTGATGGAAGCACTACTACTCAACTCATAGCTCCAAGGCCCCCCTAGCTGTCAACATCCAGATTGTGAAAAGGAAAAGCTCATGGAGGATCACACATGGTAGACTTGAATTGGCCAGGCGTGGGAGTGGCTTACACGGACATGCTGATTCTTCACTACCACTCATTGTCTCCAGGTCCAACACTGCTCAGTTGGAAAACTTCAAGGCCTGAGGAGTGGCAGATTCATGTAAGCAGAATTATGGACAGCATGTACAGGACTAGCTTCTAAGTAGTTTAGACCAAGGTGGTCAAGTCACAAGATGACATTAGTTTTATTTATTGACATGGGAGTACATTCAGGATTCAGAATTCAGAATTTAATGTGTTAACTCATGCATGTGTAAATGCCATGTACCTTCTTCAACTAGATTGATTAATTGAAGCCTGGCCTGCAGCAAGTGGTGGGGAAATGCGGGAAGTGCTGGAATTTCCCCAGCACATTTTAGATAAAGGGAGTCTAAAAACATCAGAAGGATGTAAGTTTACCTATTATATGCCAACTGTGTAGCCACCCTTAACCATATCCCCTAGGATATGGGCTCAGAGGATATTTCCCTCATCCACACAATAAGAAATTGTAATACTAGTATCTTTGAAAAACTCTGCATTAATTGTAAGCCAGAGATAGTATCAGGGAATGCCTCAAAGAAATTGGGCTCTTGGATTTTAATAGGAATATTGGGATCCTGAACTGGTAGAGTCAAAGTGGTGATCACTTAATAATCAGATAAAGTGGGTGAAAGTATCACAATAAACCTCAGGGGTAGAGTAGCATCAGAGTGTTTGGAACACAGAGATCTATGACAATGACAGTATTTCTTCATGTGGCAGGAACTACAGTAGACTTCATTATCTTGATCTCAGGGTTATGTCATTATTCCTGCTCTATGTTATATGTCATCCAGATGCCACTTCATCATCTTAGTACCCCCCAGAATATCATTCTGGTCCATTATATAATATGATGCTACTTGGACATGTTGAGCAGAAAATAGTAAGCATCTCTACATGCCTACTAAAACATATGCCCAGCAGAATATGGGAAATAAGTGCAAGAGTTCAGGGGCCTGCTCATTAGAAAAATATCTAGGTCTAGTGGTCTGTGGGCACATCCAGATATGTCCTCCAGTGTGAGTGACAAGTTGTAAGTTGCCCTCATATATCTTACCACCAAGAAAAAGGCACATTGCTTGGACTCTTTGGATTTAGGAGGCCACATTTAACATATTTGGGTGTGCTTTTCAAGCCACTTATTAGATGACACATAAGACTGCCACTTTGGGTGAGACTTGGAGCAAAAAAAGGCTTTCCAGCAGGTACTAGCCATGTTACAAAGTGCCCCTGCCACTTACATCTTATGAGCAGTAGACCCAATGGTATCAGAATTATCTATGGTAGAAGAGACCCTGAATGGAACCTCTAGCAATACCTAGAAGAATAATCACAACACCAACCTCTACAACCTGGGGTTAAGAGCAAACCTGCTTCTAAGCAGCATTTTCCATTTGAAAAGTAACCCTAGATTTGCTACTGAGCCCTAGAAGACTGAAAACCTAATAATGGAACACCAAGTGACTATGTGACCCACAATGTTCATCAGAATGTTATCTAGTCTGTTGAAGCATAAAGTTGAACACGCTCAGTAGTATGTGGAAGGCACAAGTCAACTTCATGAGTAGATGACTCAGACTCCCATGGTGTCATGGTGTCATGGTATTGTACTGTCATGGGGAGTTCCCTCTAGGCAAAAAACAAAGAAAAAAAATTTGTGGACCTAGTTATGAATGGGTCTGCATGGTGTGCTGACGTCTCTATCTTCCACCTCAGTGCTTACTCAATGGGCCCATGTGCAGAGATGCCATGATGGCAATTGTGGCTCTTCAGAGCTTTAAAAACTTGGGTCTCCCCCAACAAAGGTGAGTACTGGACCAAACAACAGCAAAGGCCAGTGTTGAGTTCTGCTTGGCCCATTCCCTGAGGTGCCATCCAGGCATCTAGTGCCACATAGATTATTTTGGAGAGCGCTTCTATCATCAGGTGGTGAGCAAGGCAAAGTTATCTGCCCTCTTAGGAATAGGTATGTTTAGATGCAGATTATTCTTTTCTGATTGCAGTTCTTCTGTCAACACCATCACCTGTGGACATGTTGATCTTAATAAAAAGTCTTATTCATCACCACATAATTTAGACTAGGACACCATCTCAGATGAAAGAACTCATTTGCTGGCAAAAGAAATGCTGTAGTCAGCGCACAGCCACAGAATTAACTGGTCTTACCGTCCTTGTAACCTAGAAGTAGCCGACTTGATAGGATAGGTGCAATAGCCTCTGGAAAACTCATATATGGTGATAGCTTGGAGCTAACATTCTGCAAGGCTAAGCTGATGTCCTACAGGATTTGTTATGTGCCAGTGGTCAATATATGGTGCCATCTTACCAAAAGCCAGAATGCAGGGTCCGAGGAAAGAATGCAGGTGGGAGGGGATCATCTCTATAACCTTGAGAAGTGGAGCTGGAGATTTTAGTACCTCGTGGAGGAGTGTTTCCACTAAGGAATACAGTCACTATTCCACTAAATTGTAATTTAAGACTGCCACCTGATCATTTTGTGTTTTTCCTACCCTGAACCAACATACAAAGAAGGAGAACATTGATAATTGATCCTTATTATCTGGGAAAACTGGGCCACTGCTACACAGTGAGGGCAAAGAAGACTGGTATCCAGGGATTTACTGGGTTCTTTCTCAGTACTCGCTTGCCCAATAGCACTGGTCAAAGGAAAACTGTACCAATCAATGAGGACTTGAACTCTGGGAAGAAGGATCATCCCAAAGGAAGAAATAAAAACAGCCACGGTGCCAATAGTGAGGGGAACATAGAAAGATTGATGGAGGAAGAAATATATGAATACGTAGTCCTTGTGACTAGTTACAGAAACAGGGACTGTAGGGCTAATTTTATTTTAATTAATTGATTCTCTCCACCCTGTTTACTCTGCTGCTGTTTCATGCTGGTCTCAGCCTATTGATAACCAATATTGTGGCTGGACCTGGACCTGTGGTCTAATTATGACCGCAAGATGCTCTCAGCAATAACCATCAGGAAACTTTGGAAAAAAAAGTTTATTACTCACAGGTCCTGAATAGCACAGGACACACCTAGGACCACACAGTGAGGTCACAGGTAGGGGGAGAGAGAAAGAGAGACAGAGACAGAGACAGTGGAGGAGGTGGGGGAGGAAGGCCCGGGACTCTGCTTTTATTGAGGTCCAGGGTGGGGGCCTCAGGTTTCCAAGGCTCACTCTTTAATGATGTGCTTAAAACACAAGAGCAGTAATTTAAAGCATGGAAAGGGAAAAAGAACAAGCGGCCCAAATGGTCAGTTATCAAAATCAGCCAAGACTTAGAAAACAAAGCCTGGGTGGGGGGAAGGGGAGCTGGCTCTTTATCTAGTCATGTGGCTGGGAATGTGTTTATTCAAGATATTTAAGATAGCCATCTTTGAAGTGGATGCTTCTTTGAAGTGGATGCCTGAGCAATCAAAGTTTAAGTCAGGTACTTGCATTACAGAAAGAAAAGCCAACTGTCAGGGCTTACACTATAGCTACCTTAAATAAAATACACTGGTGCTAATATTTTAACTTCCAGGTAAGACTGACTGAATTGACACCAATCCAAAATGACATGCTAACTGATAAGAGTTTTTATTCCTCTGTGTGGGAACAAGGTGTTTCATCTTGACAAAGGACAGCAGTGGTTGTTGAAGGAGAAAAGGGATAAACTGAGTATTCACTGCTGGCCCCTCCAATTCTACTCTCCATCCTTCTCAACCTTGGGGGATGACTATATGGGCAACATCAACCAGGCTCCCTTGTCCTCTGGCTTCCAATAGGGTCAGCCAATTAGAGAGTGGGAGAAAGCAGAGGGCAAAGTATTTTATCTTCCTGCTTGACCATGGTTTGTCAGTGGCTGCATTCCTGAAGGACACAGATTCTGCCAGGCAGCCCTCTTTTATGGCTATAACTACCACCTGGTACTGGTAGCCTTTCTTTGATGCCCAAATTCCTGCTGTTGCCAATCCCAGAGTGCTTTATCATCCCTTGTAAATTTCCCTTAATCCTACCCAAGCCTTTATAAATACTTTTATTAAAATCCTTTAATTATTCCCTTTTTAGTATGGAGTGTTTCCTATGAGGATCCTGAGAGATACAGTCACACAGAAAGTGAGACTTAAGAATAACAAGGACAAAAAAGAAGTGTTCTAGGCAGAGAAGACAGCAAATATAAAAGCTGCAGGGAAGAGATAAATTTGTGTTTTTTGCAATAGAAAGAAGGCTAGTGTGGCTGGACAGAGTGAAGGATGCATTTGGAACTCTGGGAAGCATCAGCATTTAAAGGATAAATTGAGGAAGGTGAGTCTGTGTTAGAGAACAAGAAAACAAAAAAATCAGAAAGATAGCAGGAAAAAAAAAAGTATTACAATAGCAGAGGAAAGTGTGTATCAAGAAAATGCAAATGAAAACATTGACAAATAGCACCAAAAGCCCAGCTGAGGTTAGAGATAAGGAATTTTTAGTGATGCCAAACTAGGATGTTTTTTAAGAGCAGAAAATGCTTGGATTAACCCCAAATTAGGTCTTTATATTGTGCAATAACAGAAAGAAAAGAAGGCAAAAGATTGGAGAATTGTGTCAAGTGAGTAATTCAAGTGATAGGCCATTGGGTACGTAGGCAAGAGTATAAAGTTAGAAGGAATCACATAGTTTGTGGGAAAATGAAATTGGATTTGTATACAGTTGTAAAGTAGATGTGTAGAGTAGAGAAAAATGAGAACCTGATTTGTGGTCAGAGTGAGATACTGAATATTAATATGTATGCAAGATATAAATATATCACATGACCCAGCAATTGTACTCCTAGATACCCAAGAGAAATGAAAACATGTCCATACAGAAATTTGTGCATGAATGTTTATAGCAGCACTATTCATAATAGCCAAAAGGTGGAAACAACTCAAATGTCCATCAGTGGATGAATGTATAAAGAAAATGTGGTGTACCTATACAATAGAATATTATTTGGACATAAAAAGGAATGAAGTACTGACACATGCTACAACATGTATGAGCCTTGAAAACATTATGCTAAAAGAAAGAAGCCAGTCACAAAAGACCATATACTATGTGATTCCATTCATAGCAAAGTCCAGAATAAGTAAATCTATGGACACAAAAAGTAGATCAGTGGTTTTTCAGGGCTTCAGGGTTGAGGAATGGGGTATAGAAGGATGATAGCTAAAGGATATGGGATTGCTTCTTAAAGTGACAAAAATTATCTAAAATTGACTACGGTAATTGTTGCACATACCTGTGAATATACCAAAAGTGAACTGTACACCTTAAATAGGTAAATTTTATGGCATGTGAATTATATCACAATAAAGCTGTTGATAAAATGAAGTAGGCAATGGACGAGTCCATCCTGAAGACATGGATATGAGCTGCTAAAGTGGGATGGAAATGAAGGTCAAGGAACTAAAAAACTAAGATACTGAATGAGATATCTTGACCTAGGATGATGATGGGATTAGAAGTAGAGCAACATACTGAGTCTGATGCCAGAGTCCTTAGTGAATGTAGGGGAGTCAGTCACTAGGATATTAGCAGATGTCAGTGATAAGCAGAAAAGGTGGTGGTTAACTATATGTCATTGAACTACAAGTAGGTGCTCTTTGTTGTATGTATCTTTGTTAAAAATTTCTTTTAAGGCAAATGGTTTGGATAGATCAATGCCTATCAGAATGCCTAGTACCCTACACATGCCTGAGGGTGTGATAGTAAACAGCCTCTGCTTGGGAAAGCTGCAAGGTCTCAAATGTCCCCTGTGTCTATTAATGCAAGGATGAACCAAGGGCATTTTTTGAAAAATTCAGTCTTTTTCAGGAGGATTTTTTCTTTTCTTTCCTCCATTTTTATCCTATTCTTTCTTTTTGAACCAAAAAAAAAAGTATCAAAATCTATAAAGAATTGAGCACAGAGGAAAATAACAGAAAGATGAGATAAAGTGGGAGAAGGAGAAGAGGACTCACTGAACTGAATAGAGGTGATAATAGAGAAGACAAATAATTGAAGTAACTTGTGTTTTGAATGGCACCAAATGAGGACATGAATGAGATGAAGGAAAAGATTCACTGGTTTTGAAATAGCTTGAAGTTCTGGAATGAACAGACTAGATGATGCTTGATGCCTGTGGAATGGCTAAGCTACAGCTACATTTCAGCAACTGGCCTGTACCTGGACTTCTGGTTAGGGAACAAAATGTGCCACACACTGGGCCATTCACTGGGATATGAACATAAATAAAACAGTCCTGTACTTAAAGAATTCCCTCGTTATTACAACAAAATAAATGTGGAATATTTATATCCTGTATTAAGGTAACAAGCAGTGATGGACAAAATCTGGAAGGTATTTTCAAAAAAATTTTAAGTATTATTTTATATTCAATGAAATGCACAGATCTTAAGTGGATAGGCTGTTCAGTTTGACAAATGAGTACACTAATGTAACCCACATCCTTATCATCAAAATATTCCCATCACCTCAGAAAATTCCCTCCCACCTCTTTCTAGTAACTCCTCTTTATTTTTCCCCAGAAGCAGTCACTCATCTGATTTCTATTATCATAGATTATTTTTGCTTATTCTAAACTTCTTATAAATGGAATTATAAATTATATGCTACTTTGTTTTTGGCTTCTTTTACTCAACGTTTTTGAGATTTATCCATGTTGTTATGTGTATCAGTAGTTCACTTCTTTTTATTGTTGTTCCATTGTATAAATATACCACACATTATTTAACCATTGTTCTCCTGTTGATGAACACCTGGGTTTTTTTCCAGTTTGGGGCTACTACAAATAAAGTAGTTCTAAATATTCTAGAACAAGGCTTTTGTGGATAGATGTTTCTAGCTCTCTTGATAAATACCTAGTGTGTAACTGCTGAGTCATGGGATGTACATATGTATGTTTAACTTTTTTTTTTTTTTTTTTTTTTTTTTTGCTGTACACGGGCCTCTCACCATTGTGGCCTCTCCCATTGCGGAGCACAGGCTCCAGACGCGCAGGCTCAGCGGCCATGGCTCACGGGCCTAGCTGCTCCGCAGCATGTGATATCTTCCCGGACTGGGGCACGAACCCGTATCCCCTGCATTGGCAGGCGGACTCTCAACCACTGCGCCACCAGGGAAGCCCTGCACGTTTAACTTTTGAAGGAACTGCCAAACTATTTTCCAAAGTGGTTGTACCATTTTATATCTTTACAGCTATGTAGGAGATTTCCAGATGCTCTACATCCTCTAAAGCATTTAGTATTTTCAATCTTTTATCGATTTGTTTTAATTTGCATTTCCTTGAGAATCAGTGATGTTGAACACTTTCTAATGTGCTTGTTAGTAATTTATAGGTCATTTTTGTGAAGTGTTTCCTTAAATATTTTGTCCATTTTTTATACAATTATATGATATTATTATTGAGCTGTAGGAATTCTCTGCATATTCTATATATAAGTCCTTTGTCAAATGTATTTTGACATTTGTATTATGAATACAATAATTTGTATTATGAATATTTTCTCCCAGCCTGTTGTTTATCTATTTGTTTTCTTAACAGTGTCTTTTGATGAACAGAAGTTTTTGATTATAATGAAGTCTAATTTATGGTTTCATTGTCTTAAGAAATCTTAGCCTACTCCAAGTTCATGAAAATATTCTCCTGTGTATTGTTCTAGAAGCATTATATTTAATTTCAGCTGTTATTTATAGGTCTATGATCTATTTCAAATAATTTCTGAGTGTGGAGTGAGGTAGAAGTTGAAGTGTTTTGTTTTATTTGAATACCCAGTTTTTCTAGCACCATTTGTGAAAAGATTTTCCCCTTCTCAGTGAATCCCTTTGATGCCTTTGTTGAAAACTACTTAATCATCATAGATGCATATGTAAGTCTATTCTGAGATTCTGTATTTTAATCTATTTATGTATTATTATTTTAATATATTTGTCTACTATCTTTACTACTGTAGCTTTGTAACACATCTTGAAGTCAGGTATTGCTAACTTTGTTAAAAGACTTTTTTTTTTTTGCTATTCTAGGTCCTTTGCATTTCCAAAGATACTTTAAAATCATTTTGTCTATATTCTTTAAAAACCCACAGGGAATTTAGACAATTTGTGATTACACTGAACACACACACACACACACATACATACATACATACAAAATTGGGGGGAGATTGGACATCTTAACAGTAGTACCTTCCAATCAATAAATATAGTAGTTCCTTCTATTTACTTAGATCTTTTAACATTTCTCTCAGCACTCTTCTGTAGTTTTCAGTGAAGCAATTTTGTGCACCTTTTTAAAAATTAATTCCTTAGTATTTTATGGTTTCAACACAATTATACATGGTATTTAAAATTTTTTAATTTCCTATTTTTCATTGTCTAAGACATTTGAAAGGAAGAATTTGGTTTTACAACTGCTGTGTACAACTGATAGAGTTGGGAACGGGAAGCAACTGGGAAGAGAGGATCAAATACTGAGTCCAAGCATGTACGTACTGGGGATCAGAAAAATATGCTGTTAAACTGTGAAATAAAGAAGCTGACTGAGGAGAAAAAATATGGTGTTCTTTTTTAAAATATTTCCCTTCATCTGTTTTTGTGTGGTATAGATTCTCAGGAATAATTATAGATCCCTTTGTAAAGATTGAGAGGAACAATTCCTCCTGTAGGAAATAATGATTAAACTAAAAGTCTTCTACAAAACAACACTCCAAAATTGAGATAATATTGAGACATGATTCGACTAAGAACAGTTTTTGTATAACAGACCAAACTGACCTGGTTGCTCCCATTACCCAGAACATAAGGCTGGCTACCTGTGTTAAGTATATTAGTAATGCTCAGAGGTTTAACATAATAAGGGCAGAAACTTATTATCAAGCAGAGTCTAACATATGCCATGTCCTATTTTGAGTGTGTATTTGTGCTCACTATTACCTAGTACTCCCAGTGATTTAATGCATCCTACAGAAGAAATTTTTATTTGAAAACTCAGCACCATCCTTATAAACAAGTAGGGCTGCATTAAATGCTTTGGCAGGCAGAAATGAGTGTAGAAATTTTATGCTCCTGAGTGTGTAATTTTTGCTATATATAAATTGCTATGTTAAATCAATATGCTGTTTCCAACTACTGAGAACATGTATCCTATTAATTGATCATGAGATTATACACTTTCCCAGAAAATTCTGACCATCCTTTTTGAAAACTCTGCGGTCTACAATTTTAATGACCTTTCACTGTGTCCATTTTCTTCGGACAATGATGTAAGACAGCAGTTTATTTAACACCCTAAATCTGGGTAGAAAAGCAAGGAATATAGGGTTAACAGATAAGTTGTAGGACATACCAAAAATAGGGTTTATAATAAGGCAAATATATTTAGAGAAAGAATGAAAAAGGTGTGAAAATAAAAAAGGATGGGGAAAGCAAGGTAAGATGTTTTCCAAGTGAAGAGAAATTTCTAGGTCACAAAATTCTGCCATGCATGGCCATGCTGGTTGAACAAAGATCTTTATAATGATACATAGTTACGTTATTATCTTCACCCTCCTTTCTCTAGTAAATTAGTTCTGACTCTGGCTGAACAAAGAGATCACATCAGAACTTTTTGAAAATTCAGATTCCCGTCAGCATAGATTTCCTGAATCAGACTATAGCAAGGAGCATCCTGGTAATCTGTATATTTTTAAAAGGCCCGCTAATTAAATGAATGCTATTTAAAATTGTTAAGAATCATATATGTAAAACTATTGTGTTTAGTTGAGGAAGCAAGCACTGGAAGAACTAAATAATGTAGTAGTCAAAAGTGAATTCTTCTGGGATATGATTCTGTAAAGAAGAAATGTAGGACAAGAGATTTGACTTAAAAAAAAACTAGCAAAATGTAAGATAAAGCTCATCAGTTAACACTTAAGAAGAGGGAGATGTGGGATACACTGCTCTAAGGTACAGTTTTAGAGGAGTGAATGGGTCAAAATAAATAAACAACAGAAAGGTTTTGCCCACAGAAAACTCATCTACTAATTCATAAAAATACTCTTCCTCAAGACTGATATTTAGCTCTCATGACCAGTATGACCATACCAAGTGTTAAAATACCTAAATATTTTCCTACCTATTGGGAATATATCCTCTCCCCAGACACCTAGGACCCTCTGAATCTACCCACATTCCCCAAACTAAAATGTTAATGTCATACCAGGTATAGCAAGGGGTCTTTAGGACACTGCCCAAGACCTCTGCTGACATCTATTTGGACTGGTCAGTGTCTTATGGGATGGTCAAAAATATGAATAGCACCCCTGCTTTCCTCTTATCCCTGAAGAATAATGGTTAACTTAATTGTACATGCTAAGCCAAACTAAGTGTTTCATTACCTTAGAAAAACAGTGGTCAGAATGGCCATCATCAAAAATCTACAAACGATAAATGCTGGAGAGGGTGTGGAGAAAAGGGAGCCCTCTTGCACTGTTGGCGGGAATGTAAATCGATACAGTCACTACGGAGAACAGTATGGAGGTTCCTTAAAAAACTAAAAATAGAACTACCATATGACCCAACAATCCCACTACTGGGCATATACTCTGTGAAAACTATAATTCAAAAAGACACACGCACCCCAATGTTCATTGCAGCACTATTTACAATAGCCAGGACATGGAAGCAACCTAAATGTCCATCAAGAGATGAATGGATAAAGAAGACGTGGCACATATATACAATGGATAATTACTCAGTCATAAAAAGGAATGAAATTAGGTCATTTGTAGAGATGTGGATGGACCTAGAGACTGTCATACAGAGTGAAGTAAGTCAGAGAAAAACAAATATTGTATATTAATGCATACATGTGGAACCTAGAAAAATGGTACAGACGAACCTATTTGCAGGGCAGAAATTGAGACACAGATGTAGAGAGCGGACATGTGGACACGGTGGGGTTGGGGGTGGGATGAATTGGGAGATTGGGATTGACATATATATCACCACCATGTGGAAGGCAGATAGCTAGTAGGAACCTGCTGTATAGCACAGAGAGCTCAGCTCGGTGCTCTGTGGTGACCTAGATGGGTGGGATGAGGGGTGGGGGTGGGAGAGAGGTCCAAGAGGGATGGGATATATATATATATATAGCTGGTTCACTTCATTGTACAGCAGAAACTAACATAACATTGTAAAGCAACTATAGTCTAATTTAAAAAAAAACAAACAAAAAACAGTGGGAAGTTTGCATACATTTAAAGCTAAAACTTATATAGTTTTATATTCTGGATATACACAATGAAATGAAGGAATAAATGAACATATGAATAAATTATTTAATGAGCAATATAAAAGAACTTTATCTGAGGGGGAAACCATATTTTCTCTGAAATATTGGTATCCAAAATTGCAACAAAAAGCAAGACAGTGGTGGAGCCAGTTGTCTTGATTGTGCTGATATAAGCTTGAAACTTTATTTTGTCTGTGAAGGACAGTGCCAGGGTCTATATAAAAAATTGCTACTGCTTTAAATCTTCAGAGCCCTGCCAATGAGTGCTTCAGCAGTCTTCTACAACGTACATACGGCAAGAGTAATTGCCAAAGGGTCAGACAGAGAGTATTCCAGGGGGATTTAGACATATGCAGACCTCAGCCCAGCCTGCCAGCTTGACACCCCACCCCACTCTATTGATCATGATGGGAGCCTTGATTTTTATAGGCTTTTATTTGACCTTATAAAGTTAAGTTATAGAAAGACCAGCAGGCTCATGCCAACTCTGAAATGTTTTCCTTTTTAGTCACAAGGCAATACTCCAAAAGATTTTTATTCAGGCAGTTGAAGACACAGGTGGAGGAGAAAACTGTTTTCTAGAGAGTGTTGGGGCTTCTTGAAAATCTAGTTACTTTGGAAATATTCCTGTGGTCCAATAAAGCACTAGGGACTCTAGGGTGTACAAGTAGTTCTAACTCAATTTCTTTGTCCACTAATTTTCATTTGCTACACCATGTTCCGCAAATTATGTTTGTGAGGTTTCCCAAACTAAGTTGTGAGCTTCTTAAGAGCTAAAAAAATGTCTTCCATCTTTATATCCATTGCAACTAGCACTGGTGTCTGGCATATGGAAGTTGTTCAACTAAAGTTCTAGAATTGAATGGAATAGAATAGAATGAGATCAAATGGATGAAAGGGGAGAGAAGGAAAGAAATGATATTTAGGAAATTAATTAAATTTAGGAAATTACAATTAATTTTTTGTTTCTCTTCTTGATTCTCTAAATGGGTAATATCTATAATCTCTTATCTCATGGACAAAGCTTAATTTTATAAGAATATCTTTTGAACAATGCCTTGAATCTTTAGAGGAAAGATTTGGGAGGCAGACTGCTCCCTTTCCCAAAGATGTCCATGCCCTAATCCCTAGAACTTGTGAATAAATTACATGGCAAAAGGACTTTGCAGATGTGATTAAGGTAACAGAGAGAGTATACTAAATTATCTCCATTGGCTGAACTTAGTCACATGAGCCCTTAAAAGCAAAGAAGTTTATTTGGCTGAAGTCAGAGAGATTCAAAGTGTTAGAGCGACTCATCCCACCATTGCTGGAGGAGGCCACATGGAAAGCATAGTGAAGACATGTGGGCAGCTTCTAGGAGCAAAAACCAGCCACTGTCTGACAGCCATAAAGAAATAGAAACCTCAGACTTATAAACACAAGGAACTAAATTAAGCCAATGACCTGAGTGAGCTTGGAAATGGTTTCTTCCACAGAGCCTTTAGTAAGGAATGCAGCAGCCCTGCTGACAAGTTGATTTTAGCCTGGTGAGATATATGACAGACTTATGACACAAAAAAACTATGAGATAATCAATAGGTCTTGTTTTAAGCTGCTAAAATTTTAGAAATGTGTTACAGCAGCAACAGAAAATTAATATAATGATTCAGTGACTGTATAATTCTCACATTTCTAAATAATTGGGGACTTAAAATTTTGATTGCTCTTAATATAATTAGTGAAATAAGTGAATTGTCATATCTGGGCCTCCTGTTTTGTTTGGAAAAAACACATGATTTATTAATGCATCATTCATTCAACAACTATTTATTGAGAGTCTATATGTATCAGGTACTGAGTAATGGTCTGTGAGTTATGACATCAATACAGTTTACACCGATGACTCTAGGTGGAGAATTGGAAGTGTTTAGATTATTTAGTACTCGATTAGTTTATCTATGAAAAACGGAAGTGTTACTAACATTAACCACATATGTAAGCTAGAACTAGCCATTTTATCTCTCTGGATATAGTTCATACCTTGCTAAAGTGAATGGTGTGTCAATAAACCAGTGTTCCCAGTGTTCTATGGCATACCCCACCTGGGTATATTAGTTGTATTGTGTTGGAGCTGGGGAGGGAGAAAAAAGGTTTTATGATCAGAAGAGAACTTTCTTAGACTCCCACTACCCCTCTCAATTACCTACCAATATCTGCCTCCACAAATTCTACCTTCCCACCTGCTACCACAAATAAACTCTTTGTGCTGATATCTAAAGCCAGAATATTGCTTATGCTTATAGGAAAATGCTGTAGCAAGTCCCCCACCCTCCTACATCAATATTTCATTGTCTTCTGGATCATTGTCATAAGCATACAGCATATGACTTTTTACCATCTTTCAGTTGGAAAATAAATTCCCTTGGCCCTACTTTCCTCCCACCTTCTCTTTGATCCCATTTACAGCAAAATTCCTTGAAAGAGTTGCTATACTTATCATCTCCAATTATCCCTCTTATTTTCCCCCAAAACTACTTCATAAGGGTTTTGACAGTACCATTCTTCCAAAATTACACTTGCCAAGGTCACCAACGATTCCACATTGCTAAATCCAATGTTTAATTCTCAGTCTCACCTTACTTGACCTGTCAGGAACATTTGGTACAGTTGTCATTCCCACCTCCGTGATCCAGTGTCATCATTCATCTGCCAGGACACCATATTCTCCTGGTTTACCTCATATCTTGTTGTCTATTCCTCAGTCTCTGTTGCTTGTTCTTCCCCTTCTCCCAAGGCTCTTGATGTTGGAGGCTCCAAAGCTTATTTTTCCATCCATTTCTATTTTTCATTGACACACTTTTGGGGACCTCTTAAATTTCATATCTTTAAATACAACTGACATGTTGATTTCTTCCAAATTTTTATCTCCAGCTTAAATCTCCCTCCTGAACTTCTGACTCATATATCTAACTGCCTTCCTAGCATCCCCACATCTATGTCTATGCAAGATCACAAACTCAAATCTGAATTTTTTATCTTTCCCCCAAAAGCTAGCTCCCCACATAGACTTCCCATTGAAGTTGATGGAAACGCCATCTTTTAAGTTCCTAGAGCTGAAATCCTGAAAGGTATCTTTGACACCTCTCTTTCTTTCATATTCCACATGTAATCTGGAAATTCTCCTGGATCTACATGCAAAAATCTCACCATTTTCACTATCTCCACTGTTATCCTCCTAGTCAAGATCATAAGTATCTCTCACATGGATTACTGCAATGGACCCCTAATGGGTTTCCTTGCTTCTGTCTTTGCAAATCTAATCTCATCTATTCTTTTTTTTTGGGGGGGCGGGGGGGTTGAAGGAAAGATAGCCTTATTAAGGAAGCCAACAATCCTGGGGAGAAGGTGGACTCATGTCCCAAAGAACCAATTCCTGACTCACCAGGTTTTGCTCAGAGATAATACAGGAAAAGAGGAAGGGGCTACATGCTGGGGAAAGGGTAGTCTTTTATTTTCAGAGATGATTATCATGGTCACTGGCACCAAAATTTCATCATGTCTTGCTTGCAGTTGGAATGTTATCAGGCCATGAGTCTCTGGTTAGTTATTTCTGCTAGTGTTGGAAGGTCTCCTGCAGAGGTGGGCGGCGGCTGTGGCTTACCGTGGGGACGAGGACACTGGCCTATAGTCTATTCTTAATATAGCAGCTGAAACAACCTTTTTAGAACTTAAACAAATTTGAGTTATTTATCTGGTCAATGCCTTACAGTGGCTCCCCATTTCACTCAGAGAAAAATCCAAAAGCCTTAAACAGCCCACAGAAATCTTCATGAGCAATCCTCTCCATCTCTTCTCCTGTGAATCTCCCTCTTGCTCATTTTGCTTCAGCCACAGTGGCCCCCTCACTTTTGCTTGAATATCAAACCTGCTCTTGCCTTAGCATTTGTGGCTGGTACATAGTAGTCATGTAATAAATATTTGTTGAATGAATGAAATGTATGTTCAAAGTTAGTTGGTCTTCTTTACTGATGAATTTCTAGGACCTTTAATACACTGATTATATTTGAGAATCTTCCAGTCAAATACAGTGTGCAATGTTTTCCATACTTATTTGAACACAGAACTCATTTGTCATATAATACCTGTTAACATATCATATTACTTGCATCCCACAGTTATAAAAAAGCTACATCAAATCAGTTTTTAGGTCCTTTCTATATACAAAATGTATAATTCCACCAGAAAAAGTTTTGCAATCTTAAGTTGCTAGGCATGGCCTATCAGTGCTATTTGTCCATTGATTTACTCTACTTTGAAAGAGGTAATGCACTTTCCAAGTGGCACATAAGGCCATCCAGTCAGAGATTTGGAACAGATAATTTTACCTTCACTGATCTCATTTATATACTTTCCTCTGCTTTCAGCATATTTTGCTTCTGAAATCTGTAACATTCCAATTTGTTACAGAGTTTCTGGACCCGTTAGAGACCTTAGAGATGATGACACATATTGTCATTTTAAAAATGAAGAAACCTACTCAGCAATGGGATTTTCCCCAGGCTCTGACTACTGGAGCCCCACTGAAGCAGGCCCCATCAATATGGCCCAATATGTCCAGAATAAATAGAGTAGTGAATTATATATTACACTCCAAACTTACTCAGGTGCATTTTTCACTTATTATCACATGGTATACCAAAATGTTTTTCTGATCCCTCCCTCCTTAAATATCTAACAACTTCACCCTAATTATGACACTAATTACATATTAGCCTCTTCCCCTGGAGATATGATTTTTCTCTGAGTAACTTACAGCAACTTAGATATGAAAAAATAAATCTCGTATGTCTATCATAACACATGTCCTAGTTAATTAATATGATCTTTGGCACTATACCATTTTTTTAGAGGCGTAATTCTTTCTTCCGTTTTAAAAAGAAAAATAAAAACTTCTCTTGGCCCTACTTCCATCTCACTTTTTCTTTGGTTGCATTTTCAGCAAAACTTGGAAGAGCTGCTACAGTCTCTGAGTCTGCTTGGTTCTAGCAGAATCTGTAACCTGCCTTTGGATATATCAAAACCAAGAGTATTTTCAACATTTACTTCTCAAGATGCTGATCCTTTCAATTAATCTACTAATTTTTAAACATTTAAGATATTTTAGATGAATGTGTTCTTAACATCAACTTTCTCAGGAAATATTTTTAAAGAATACCAGGGGAAAAGGTAAAGAATAAATTTGATTCCCTATAAAACATTAATTTGTTTTAGAAATGCTTTTGAGCCCCTATTTGCTTTTTTGGAGGTCTGGGCCACAGAGATGAACAAAGTATCTGTTTTTAAAGACTGTACCATCTAGTGGAGAGGGACAGAAAACTAAACAATATCAAGAAGCAATCAGGTAGTGCTAAATGCTATAATAAAGATAAAACAAGATGATATATTTGAAAGATTTGAGGAGCTATTTAGATTAGGCTATCAGGGAAAGCTAAGTGTCTTTAATGTGGATCTAAACCATGAGATAGCAAGTCTCTTAAAAGAGGTGAGGGAAAAGCTCTCCAGGAGAGAAGAATGTTCGTCAAAGGCTAAAAGTGGTACTAAAATTGGTGCCTTCAAATAAAAGAAGACAGGAGAGTGTGACTGTAGCTTGTGAATGAAACAGAATACAGTGAGAAATGACAAGAGCAGTCAGCAGAAGGCAGACCACATAGGCCTGGGGGCTGAAGAAAAGGGCTTGAGTTTTATTGTAAGTGGATTGAGACGTCATCAGAGAGTCTTAAGCAGGTATGGTTTGATTTCTTCTTTTTAAAAAATAAATTGCTCTGGGTTCTGCATGGAGACTGGCTAGCAAAGGGAAGAGATGAGAGGAAATTTTAGCAAATGGAGTCTGTCCGGTACACCTAAAAGTATACTGTGAAGGCGTATTTTCTCTACACCTAAGACTCCTGAGTTTGCCACATGAGAGGCTTGAGTCAGGGTAAAAGTAATTTTAACTTGTTCTGCTTTTGTCCAAAACATTAAAAACTCATTTTGAAAAAAAATTTTGGAAATTTTTCTAATGAGGATAATAATGAGTAACTTTTTACTTCTGAAAAGAGATGAAAGGATATAGAGGTCTCTTAATTTTGTGTAGTAGTTTCACCATGTACTTAAATCACCATTCTTATCACTACTGACCTCATCTCACAGACTCAAGGTTGCCTGTGGATACATGGCACTGTGGGTACCTAGCCCTACAAAAATTCAACTTAATTTTATAACATGTTCTGAGTTCCCTGGAAGGTTCCAAGGATACTGAAATAAATAAGGCACATTCTCTGCTCACACAAAGTTCAGAATTCAGTCATGGACACAAGACCATAAATCAGTATCTGGAATAGAAAATGTGTTTTGGGAAATATGATGAGGAAATAAAGAACACTGCGCAGGGTGGGGAGGGGTGTAAAGATTATTCAGGGAGAATTATTGAGAACATGGGATAACTGAGCTGTACCCAAAGAGCAGAAAACAAGGGTGGAAAGAATTCAATCTTTACCAGAAGAAATCAAAAAGCAAATCATAGATACTTTGAAAGTGCAAAGTATGTTAGGGAAACAGCAAGTCCTACTGTGGGGCTCAGGCTCAGGCCCACGCTTTGTCAAGCTAAAGAAAATTAACCGAACTGTTGAAAATGTAAATTCACAGTGAAATAAAGTTTCACAGTATCTAAGATAGGAGATTATTTCCTCCCTTCCCTTTAGGATAGTTCATATACAGTTGCTTTAAAAATTGAATTTAACAGTTTCTTAAGAGAACTGTTTTAAACTACATTATCTTATCTCTTGCCACGTGAGGGGTAAACTTCACATTAATCTTCCTGTTAATGTATCTTCTTTTAAACTTATTAATATTGCATTCTGGTCTTAGTGTTGAGTGTGACATCTTTCTTGTTTTATATTTAATTTTTTCAATAAGCTGAAAATAAGTTTAGAGCCACTCTGGGTTATCTGGACTGTTGATGTTAAAATTATAACTCTCTTTTTGGATTTGCTTCCATAAAAGCCATTTATAGTTTATTGCCTCAACAATCTTTGTCACAGGAAGAATTAATTTCTTTGAAAGGTTATGGTTTGAAAGATTCAAAATGATCACTGCCTTGCCTATTTTAGTGTAATCATTATATGTGTGTATATATACACATATGCACTAAAAATATATTTTATGAATTATGGGATTTACATCTTGGTCAGCCACTGAAGGACACTGTAGCATGTAAGATTAGTTAAATTTTCTGATCTTGCCAAGGAATTGAGCATTTTGCAAAATAACTCAAATTATTGTTAACCTAGATGAACCTCAATTAATGCTCTGCTTCAAAAATTTAAGAATGCATATATAATGTCACATAGTTGTGAATCTGCGTGGTTTAAATCACCTCTTAATCAATTTTGCTAAAAACAGAATCCCAGGAAAGAAGCACCATATAGCTCATCTGCTTCACAGGATTCTCACTCACATGGAGCTCCCTCTAAGGGCCAAATTAATTACTGCACCACAGTCCTGTGATAAGTACTTTATATGCACCTCCATTGTCCACACAGCAACACCATGAGACAGGTAGGTCCTATTACTCTCATTGAGGAGATAAGAACACTGAGATGTAAACAAATGACCTGATCTCACACAGCTAACACAAACTGACATCAAGATTTAGAACCAGGCACCTCTAATTCTTAACCTCTCTACTAATGTGTCCTTAGCCATGATATAAATTTGAAGATGAATGAGTTCAGTGCACACAAACCAACTGCATAAGTATCAGGGATAAATAAGGCACATTCTTTGTTCAGTAAAATACAGCCTCATGGAAGCAAAGCTTTCTGGAAGAAATGTAAATTACTATACATTTTATGTGCTGTCTATGCATTTACATCATCTTTTTAGTCCTCAAAATAACCCTATAACATAAGCATTATTATCCTATTATTAAATGAGAAACCTAAAGATATAAATTAACTTGTCTAAGGCCACAGAGTGAATAATGGAAAAATTAGGGATTCAAATCCAATTCCTAGTTACTCTAAAGCCCATACTCTTTCCACTGCAAATTGGGTGAGCTTTTGGTGGTAAAGCTTTGTTCAGTGTTCAGTCTTTCCACTCCCATCTCCAAGTTGTTCACCATATTAAGCTATTGTAGAGCAACATGGAAGTCACTTGTATAATATGGAAAACCCAGGGATATTTGCTTACAGGAATCCATCTGTGGTAGATGGAATAATATGCCTCCCCACCAAAAGATGTACATATTCTAATTTGTGGAACGTGTGAATATTTTGCCTTACAAGCCAGGGGGTAGTTTGCAGATGTGATTAAAGTAATGATCTTGAGATGGGGAGATTATCTTGGATTATCCAGGTAGGCCCAATACAATCACAAAGGTCCACTATAACTCAAAATTGGTCATAGACCTAAAAGTGAAATCTAAAACTATAATACATCTAGCAACATATTTGACCTAGGTAAAGATTTCTTAGATTCAATGCCAAAAGCACAATTCATAACAATAAATTTTTACATTCTATACATTGAAGAATCTCAAAATAAGTGTGCTGAGTGAAAGATGTCAGACAAAAATTAGTGCATACTATATGCTTCTATTTGTATAAAATTCTAGGAAATGAAAACTAATGTATGGTAGGAGAAAGCTGATCAGTGTTTGCCTGAGGATCACGGTAGGAGATGGGAAATAAGAATTACAGCTGGGCCACCAAGAAATTTTTGGAAGCAGTAGATATGTTCAGTATTTTGATCACAGTGATGATTTTACAGGTATATACCAATGTCATAACTTATCAAACTGCACACTTTTAATATGTGAAGTTTATTGTATGTCAACTATACCTCAATAAATCTGTAAGAAAATCAAGCAATGTAATTCATCATCTTAAGAGAATTAAAGAGAAAAACAAATCAGTTCAATAGTTGCAGAAAGAGCACTTCACAAAACTTAACACTCATTCATAATAAAAGGTCTCAGCAAACTTGGAATAGTAGGAAACTTCTTGAATGTGATAAAATGTAACAAAGAAAACCTATAGCCAACATCATATTTAATGTTGAAATATTAAGGCAAGGATGCCTCATCTTACTGCTTCTATTCAACACTGAACTAGAATGTTCTAACCTGTGTAAGAGGAAAGAAAAAGAAATAACATAAAGATTGGAGAGGAACATGGTAAACTGTAATTATTCAGAGATGACATGATTGGGAATACTGAAAACTCTGGAATAAATAAAATAAAATTCTTAGAAATGATAAGTGAATTTAGCAAGGGGGATCTTGTTCAAGAGTTTGGGGGGGTTTAATTTCTTTCCTAGAAGAAGTTTTGGATAATGGAAATAGATAGACTGAATTATTGCTCAGTATTCACTTCCTTTTCCTCAGTCCATGAGAGAAATATAATTTCCTGCCCCTTTGATATTACACCTGACCGTGTGACTTGTTTCAATTAATGAAATGTTGGCAGACATGACACAGAGGAAGCTTGAAATGTATTTATGCAGGTAGGCTTGTTACCTGGAGTTTCCACCATCACCATGAGAAAAGTATGCCTAGTTTGGGACACTAGTCCCAGAAAGAAAATGAGAGACACTTGCAGAAGAGTTGCCCTACCCTAGCTGTGACAGTCAGATCCAATCTACCTCAGACAATCCCCAGCCAACTCCGAGATGCATAAGCTAAATACATGCTCATGCCACTAAGACTTTGTGGTTGTTTGTTATGCAGCAATAGCTAACTGATTCTGAGATCGTCTGCCTGGCAAATGTTATGAAAAATTTTAGTATTCTCCAGAAATTAATCAGACATTATCTCTTATGTTCAGGCAAAGAGATAAATGTATACTGTGGAGTAAAGAATAAAACTGAGTCAATAGGATCTATGGTCAACAGATTTTCAACAAGGGTGTCAAAAACATTCACTGAGGAAAGAATAGTCTTTCCAACAAATGGTGCTGGGACAACTGGATAGCCACACATAAAACAATTAAGTAGGACCCTTACCTCATACCATATACAAAAAGATTAACTTGAAATGCAGCAATGACCTAAATATAAGAGCTTAAACTATAAAACTCTTAGCAGAAACTGTAGAGGTAAATCTTCATGAGCCTAGATTTGGAAAAGAATTCTAGATATGACACCAAAAGCACAAGCAACAAATGAAAAAAATAGACAAATTGGTCTTTATCAAAATTTAAAACTTCCGTGTTTCAAAGATACCATTAAGAAAGTAAAAAACAGAATGGGGGGAAATAATTGCAAATCATAAGGGACTTGTACCTAGAATATATGAAGAACTCTTTATAAAAAGACAACCCAATTTAAAAATGGGCAAAGATCTGAATAGACATTTCTCTAAGGAATGTAATACAAATGACCAATATGCACATGAAAAGATATTCACATCATTAGCTATGGGGAATGCAAATCAAAAGCACAATGGGATACCACTTCACACAGAGTAGGATGCTTAGAATCAAAAGATCGGGTATCAACAAGTGTTGGCAAGGATATGGAAAAATTAGAACATTGATATACTGCTAGTGAGAATGTAAAATGGTACAGCTGCTTTGGAAGACAATCTGACAGTTCCTCAAACAACTAAAAATAAAGATACCATGTGACCCAGCAGTTCATTTCCTAGAGAAATGAAAATAATGTCCACACAAACACTTGTACATGAATGTTTATAGCAGCATTATTCATAATAACCAAAAGGTAGAAACAATAAAAATGCCTATCAATGGATGAACGGATGATCAAAATTTAAAATATACAGACAATGGACCATTATTTGGCCACAAACGGGAATGAAGTACTGATATATGCTACAACTTGAATGTACCTTGAAAACATTATGCTAAGTGAAAGAAGACAGTCACAAAAGTCCACATGTTATATAATTCCATTCATATGAAATTCCAGAATAGGAAACTGTATAGAGACAGAAAGTAGATTAGTGCTTGCTTAGGGATGGTGGTGGAAGGAATAAGAGAATAGGAAAGTGATGGCTAAAGGGTACAGAGTTTCTTTTTGAGTGATAAAAATTGATTAAAATTGACTGTGACAATTGCTACATAATATTCTGAATATACTAAAAGCCATGGAATTGTAGCACCTTAATGGGTGAATTGTATGTGAATTATACCTCATTGAAGCTGTTTTAAAAAAGGATAAAGCAGAAATTATCCTTGTCATGATAAGAAAATTTTAACTTTTTCTAATTAAGGAAATCTTTATGAAGAGTTTGAGATTTCAGATGAGACTTGAGAAGCTGAAACCAGAGGTCTTAAGAGATGAAAGACTAGAAAATAAGAATACTTTAATTAGCAGAGGAAAAATAGGTTCTGGACATGCCTCAAAGGCAAAGAAACTTTGAGCATTTGTGGCAGTGAAGAAGGGAAAGACAGAAAAAGCAATTCTCTGGCTTTATCATAGCACTAACCACACAATTGTGTGATTATCTCTTTATAATTCCACCCAAATTCTGTCTTTCAGAAAGTTATCATTTATTTCAACAAGGATTAGGCTATTATTAATTGACAAAGCAGGAGGTCTTACCACATTATAACTACATTTCTGTTCCTGTGAAGCTTGAGGGAAGGCTCAGGGACCACATAAAAGGTATGTGTTGAATATAACACTAATTTAAATAATGGCAAATTGAATGATTTTGATGTGGATTGTATAAAAATAGTCCAACATTAAAACTACTCTTCAAAACCATGCATCTAACTGTCACGTGCTAATGTCTGGTTCAGTATGGCAGACTGAGCACATGTGTTTGCCTCTCATTGTTCTCAAGACTACCCTGAAATCTTAGTAAAAAGTATATTGAAAATAATAAATCCATGTCAGCACTGAAAATGAGAGAGTATGTCAGGTGCATAGTAGAGATTTTGATACATTTCTGGGAGACAGAATTTGAATGAGTCATTCTAATTGAAACACAAGAGCAAAGGAAATTACAGGGCTACAGTACTTGATTCTAGGCTCTAAGTTCTATTGGAACTTTGAATCACTTATCAACGTGTTTAACTAAGAACACTTTGGACCATTTGGCCTCTCTCCCCTCCAGTCTAGCAGTTAGCTGGAACATTTGCCTCCAGTTAGAACCTCAAACATTTTCCTAGGTAGGCTCCAAGTTGTTGGCCTTGGAGATGGGAAAAGAGTTAGAGCAGATCCTAAGATAAATTTAGGTCTCAAAAAAGATCTAGACAAGGGTTGTTTTTGCTTGTTTGTTTTTGGTTAATTGTGAGGGCCTCAAACCAATTTGCTTGCTCCTTAAAAAATCCTTATAATAAGAGTTCCAAAAGGCATGGGGATGAGGGCAGAGGTAATGAATGGTATGAAATGATAAAGAAAAATTTCCTGATTAAAGAAAGACAGGATAGGAATAAAGACGCAGACATAAAGAATGTATTTGAGGACACGGGGAGGGGGAAGGGTAAGCTCGGACGAAGTGAGAGAGTAGCATTAACATATATACACTACCAAATGTAAAATAGATAGCTAGGGGGAAGCAGCTGCATCGCACAGGGAAATCAGTTCCCTGCTTTGTGACCACCTAGAGGGGTGGTATAGGGAGGGTGGGAGGGAGGTGCAAAAGGGTGGGGATATGGGAATATATGTATACATATAGGTGATTCACTTTGTTATACAGCAGAAACTAACACAACATTGTAAAGCAATTATACTGCAATAAAGATGTTAAAACAAACAAACAAAAAAAGCATTATCCTTAGAGGAACACATGGATAGCAGCATTGGTTTAGGGTTTCTCCTCTATCCAAGTGTACTAAGTATTTGAGAAAATTCACACAACAATAATTTAACAAATACTCGTTAAAGTATTAGAATCAAACTATGGACTATAAATAATATAACTTTGCCAATGAAGAAGCAATGTAAAAATTTTGAAAAGAATAGGTGAGAAGAAAATATCAGGAAACTGTAGGAGAACTAACTGCCCAGTTTTTGATAATTATCATAATTAGATAATATCTAGATGGGTTAATCAAGAGATTTAAATATGTTGTTAAACACTGAGAAAGTAACCATGAGTACTAAAATAATAATACCAAGAAATGGGACATAAAGAAGGAGATGCAGAGAAAGTGGCCCTTTGTATCCATGAGTTCTAAATATATCTAAGAATTCAACCAATCAGAGATAAAAAAATATTCCAAAAAAACAATTCCAGAACGTCCCAAAAGAACAAAACTTGAATTTGTCTTACGCTCAGCAAAGTATAAGTAATCTAGAGATGATTTAAAATATTTGGGAGGATGTGAATAAAATACATGCAAATAGTACATCATTTCATATAAGGGAATTCAGCCTAGGCAGATTTTGGTGTGCATGAGGTGGTCCTGGAACCAATCCCCCAGGGATTGGGGACAATTGTACACCAATTCCTCATCTTCTACAGTGAGATACTGTCTAACCATGATAAATCAAGAAATGTAATATGTTACTACTAGAGTTCCAGTAGTAACCACTGGAAGCATTTAAAACAGAAATGTCTGAAAATTAAAAGTTAAATTTCTGGGGAGCACAACTGAGGCTAAGGGTGGGAAAAAAGAGAGACTTTTCTTTCCATACCTTTCTCTACTGTTTGAACTTGTTTTAATTTTAATTCTTTATTTTCTTAATACAAAAATAATAGTGTTTTCTCCCCTTGCAGTCTGTATTTCCAGTGTCAGTCATATAGCTGTCATTCAAAATGGAAAAAAAAATGTTTTCTTAACCTAATTGTCTAGATAAAATTGGCAGGTTGCTCTTTTATGCACTGGAATATAGTGGTGAACAAGACAAATTTGCTTTCATGGAAAGTCTTTGCTTTCTTAGAATTTACTCTGCTTTTTTTTTTTTTTTTCAGTCATGCCATGTAGCATGTGGGATCTTAGCTCCAGAACCAGGGATTGAACCCGAGTCCCCTGCAGTGGAAGCACAGAGTCTTAACGACTGGACTGTCAGAGAAGTCCCTGCTATTTTAGAATTTATATTCCATGTGAAGGAAATAATAAATAAACAGATAAATAGACAATATAATTTCAAAAATGTCTCATTGCTAGGAAGAAAATGAAACGGTTTAATGTGATAGAGTGACGGAGTGGAGATGACTAGCTGAGGTTAGGGTGAGGGGAACAGGAAAGACCTCTCTAAGGAGACCATACTCAACCCAACTTCTGAGCAAGAAGTGAGGCAGACTGTTCCAAGTACATGGAAGAGCAAAGACAGCATCCCTAAGAATGGAAAGTGCTTAGGGAATCCAAGGACAGAAAGATGACCAGTATCATTATTAATTTATTATTTATTTATTTTTGCTGTGTTGCATTTTCGTTTCTGTGTGAGGGCTTTCTCTAGTTGTGGCAAGCGGGGGCCACTCTTCATCGCGGTGCGCAGGCCTCTCACTATCGCGGCCTCTTGTTGCGGAGCACAGGCTCCAGACGCGCAGGCTCAGTAGTCGTGGCTCACGGGCCCAGTTGCTCCGCGGCATGTGGGATCCTCCCAGACCAGGGCTCGAACCCGTGTCCCCTGCATTAGCAGGCAGACTCTCAACCACTGCGCCACCAGGGAAGCCCCGACCAGTATCATTAGAGCAAAGAAAAGGAGGAAGTGTAGGATGGAGTTGTTGTAATTACTAATTTTTAGTATAATTCTATGTTGGTGTCTCCCAGTTGTGATTTAAGAAAATTCTAGTGAGACAGATTGCCTTTCTTGATAGAGAGGACAAGATGGGATTTGGGGAGCATGCTCGTCTCCTTAGCAACACGAATACTATGTTTCTTAGTTACAGGGATTGGAGACCCTGTCTGGTTTGTTCACCACAATATCTCCAGTACCTGGCTCATAGCAGACATTCAATTACGTTGATTAAATCAGGGGAATCATCTCTGAAGTGGACATTTTAATTTTATATCATAATTTTTGGGCTACATATTACATTTCACCTATTCAGGAACCTTTTATTGGGTTTCTTTTTTATGCCAGATACTGTGCTGAGCACTAGAGATACAAAGATAAGAGTCTGTTCTACTCACAAAGATTTTATAATCTACCTAATTTATTAGAGTTTATAACATAATTGTAGCTTAACATTTGTACAATGACTATAGGTATCATTAAACCATTATTCATGAAGTACAAAAAGTTATACTGACATGAAAAGGCACTTCAGTGAATTACAAATATGAGGGTCTCATAACCAGTGCAATACTTGTGTCCTTTCTATTTCAAGAGTGAATTGTGGCCATTATTTAATCATTTTCACAGTACTGCACACTCAACAGTTCTCATTGCTATGCTCACAAAACAATACTTATTTCCAACTGTGGTTGGGCTGACAGCTGTCTGAAAAGCTAGAACAGATTTTTTTCTTAATCAGAGTCAATGCAGAATGTGATGATTTCATTTTAAAATAAATTTGGATACCCATAAATAGTTTTTCTTTTTAATTTGGGTACAGCTGGTCTGACCACCCTTATACAGTGATTTTGAAAATCACTTTAACTCTTGCCTATTTATAAAGTCAGAGAAGGAAGAACAAAATTTGTATTCATTGAAAATTAGCTATGGCTTCAAAGAGGTTATGTATATGAACATCTCAAGATGGTGACATAAGTAGGATGAGAAGAAAGGAATGTTAAAATAATGGACATTTGTGCCCATGATGTTTTTCTTTTTAAACTATACCTTTAAGTATCATAACGAATGGAAGATTATACCACCTTCCAACAAATTGACATGGTTTTTAACAGATATAGGGCAAAGTGATAAGAGAAACATTTGCCAGGTGGATAAAAAATCATAAAAATGGAAGGGCCATTTGATCTAGAAATTAGTTTAGAGCTATCCTAAATGCTTCTCAAACTTATCCGTTAAAGAAACTGATGATACAAGTGAATGTGATTCCTCCCGTTTCCACACACCCTTCCACTTACCCTCACCTGCTAGCCTCCGCATTCTCAAAGTGGCCTGACAGCAGCTTGAAATTTCTTTGAAATTCCAGTTTTATACCTAACATGTATGCATGTTTTACATTCTACTCCACTACAAAACTACATATATCAAACATAAAAACAATAAGTTTATTCTATAACTTCTTATAAAATTAAAGACACCTGGAAAAATGTACCTTCCCTTTGATTAGAAACAGAATAAGAATACAATTAGGCAAGTGCACAAAGATATGCCAACAAGGATAGAAATGTCAGTGCTCTTATAATCAAGCTAAATCTTAAATAATGTAAATCTGCCAAAATGGAAGATTGGTCTAATAAATAATCATATTGTGGATTACTACACTCCTATTAAAAACTTAGCGAGGATGTATATTAATTAAGAAAAAATAGGTAGATGATCATGGCATAGTCCCTAGATAAAAAATAATAAAAATAAAACAATTTAGAGAGCTGATACCATTTAAAAAATATATGTGCCTGTGTGTGTTTGTCTGTGTATCTCCCCAATTTAAAAAATATATTTATCCCCATTATAATATTTCAGTAGAATCCATATCAAGAGAATCAGAGTCAAAACATTTTAAAGTAATATATTTAAATATTAGAGGACAAACAAGGTAGCAAACTAACTGCTTATCTATACACTGATGTATTTTCAAAATATGCATTAATAATTTGTGTGATTTTCATTGGGACATTTTGCATATATGATTACAAGGATATATGTACATATACAAAATGTTATCAATAGCTATCTTTGTAGTGTGCTGTAATAGGTACATTTCATTCATTATCTCTTTTTTGCTTGTTTATTTTCTGATTATTTCTAAAAAATATAAATTATATATGTAAATAAGAATGAAAAATGTACTATTTCACATTGATACCACATTATTAAATGTTGAATTGCCCCAATGTTGTTTTAAAAGTCCGTAAGAATACAGAACTACAACAACAAGCTTTCATTTTCCCTCTCATACTTTTCCATTTCAAAAAGCTCTTAGATCCTATGCTCTCCTCTCCCTCTCAATGACTTCAGCCATTGTCTCTCCCTAACAGAGGACTTTTTCTAAGGTAATATTACTGTTCTATACCTATAGAATCATCAAGATTGCGTTCTTCAGTACAAAATAGGAATTAAAGAGGTCTGATTGACTACCTGGCAGTTTATAACTGTTAACATTTTGTGTCAGTGAGTGAGTAATCCATTTTAACAATGCAGTTGACTGGTAGTAGAGAAAAACTTATTAGGGAAAATGAACGGTAAATGTGAACATGATTAAAGATACCGTACCCTCTCTGAGCAAAGAAATAAGATATTCTCAAAACCAAGCCTAGTGTCTTGGGGGCTATACCCACCCAGAGTGCAGGTGCCATTTCTAATCTGCATAAAGGCAGCATATGGGCTAGAGGTAGTCCTGTATCTGCATCTTGGAGGGATTAAACAACTTGACCAAGATCCATTCAGAAATTAACTACCTCTCTTTCTCTCCTAATCAAATTTCTTTTAATTAAATGTGCATTCCCCTATAATACACTAAAACAGGTTTCAAGGCATTGTTAACACAGATAAATAGCCTTTATTCCCAGAACACTTTGCAAGCATAAGTTCATTGATTTCCACTCCCACTTTTGGATCTTTTCTAGTTTTATTTTGGCTTTTTCTTTATTGAACAGACTACAGAGTTTGCTAATCACAAGTTAGTACAGATCTTCAATAAAGCAAAGGGCTCCACAAACCATGGAGCTACTTTAAGCTATATAAATATGTGAATATCAATTACAGAAGTAGATGGGAAAAAAATTAAATACTATCACAATTTTATTAAAAGTGATGTTTCTGAATGATTTATTTGTAAAATTTGGTCTCATATATTTTATCAGATATTTATATCCTTGATCTTCAGTGATCACTCAGCCAATACTTGTACTTTGAGATCTGCAAATTCCTGAGACCTCTCAAGTGGTGAAGAATTGAATTGAATACGGATGTCTATGAAACTTTGCTTACAGTTTGACATTTGTACTCACACTTCATTTTACATGGAATCCTCAAAAAGCTGGAAGGTAAGACACCACTACCTCTAAGCAACTTCCACCTTCCTTCAGGCTAAGTTAGATGCCTCCTTCCATTATCTGGGACTTCCTCTTTTAGGGGAAGAAAATTATTTTTCTGTCATCCCCCAAAATAAGTCCTGGAGAACAGAGAGATTGTCTTTTTTGTTTTTGTATTCACAACATCTAACATGTAGGGGGTAGGCAATAAATTTTTGCTAAATAATTATCTGAGGGGAAGAGAAGACAATGTGTGGTTTGTTCTTATAGATCTAAATTCATAAATGGGTGAACTTTAAATTCCCTTACCCAGAAATCTATAGAAGATATCAGACAGTCAGACAGACAAAAATTCAGAAGACACACAGATACACAGACAGAGACTGGTTGAGACAGCTCTTAACCTGCTTTGATTTCACTTAAGGTGAATCTGTCCATCACAACGATATGGAAAAGGAAATAGGGAAGAGATGAAAGCACGGACTGAATGTGATGGAAAATGAAGGGGAAACGTATAGGCAAATACATACACAGGAGCAATAAAAACATCTATAAACATGTCTCCAGTCTAGTAAACTTGAAAGGAGGGACCATGAACTGAAAGTCTGAAAGCATAGGTTTCAGTCCGCTCTTTCATTTGCTGTTGTTACTAACTCTCTTCTCTCCCAAGATATAGACAGACAAGTTGACCTTCCCACACATCAAATTCCCCATTGATAATACAGTGAGATTTAACCAAAGTTAAATCTAAACCTTCCACGAACTATAAACTTTCGCTGCTAGAAGTCAGTCTTTCATACTCTGTCAATATTCCAGAAGGGGGCAGCATTTATTCATAATAGGGAAACCAAGAAAAAGTTTTACTTTAGCTAGCTTTCAAAGTAGTAAAGGTTGAGAAGTTGGATGAAAGGAACACTTAAACTTTTTCTTGAATTTAGTGTGAGTACCTAAGGAGGTCAGGAGTAGTAAAGTGGGTGGAAGCCTGGTGTCTGCTCTGCTGTGTAGGAATTTAATAAGGAACAAGTCAAATGGCTCTGTGAGAAAGAGATCATCCCTCTGGCTCACTCATCATTGAATCCCTAATGCTAAGTGCTGTTTCTGGCACATGGTAGTTGCTTACTAAATGAATGACTGACAAAGAACAGGGATGGAATGGGTTCGTTCCCAGGGCAAGTCTCACGCATGAGTGTGAAGTAGGCAAATCTATCTTTGGAGCGTCTCTCCTTATACAGCATTCTAGGTCTCATCTCTCTTTCCATGACCCTAACACAGTCCTGCACCCCTGCAGCTCCACTTACCCCTGCACCCCTCTTCTTTACAATTACTGATTCATCCATCCATTTACTTAACAAATACATTGAACACCTGATATATACCAGATTTTGTTCTGATGCCCCTGTCCTGACAAAATACATACTAATTAACTTTATGCCTTAAGATATAATAGTTCCTAAGGGTAGCTACATTAGGGAGCAAGGTTAGGGCTGAGATTATTCTGCTTTAAATTTGTGCAGGGAGATGGATTTAAACAAGTGAGTCTCTAATAAAGGACACATCAGGCAGAGAAGGTGACAATTTGGGGTAAGAGGATCTGTTCAGCTCCTGAGGAATCCCATCACTTATGTGAACTCTCCAAAAGTAGACTTAATTGCTTTGTTCCAAAACTGAGCAAATGGGAGTGGCAAAGGAACCTTAGAGAACACTTTTTCCACCTGTTTCTTTTTTCATACGAGAAAGTAAAGTTTAGAGAAGGTGTTATTTTCCCAAGGTACTGCTGACTAGTTGCAGAGCAGGGTCTAGAAACAATTCTCCATGGTCCCTGTCTAGTGCTCTCTCTAGGTGTCTATTACTCTTTTAACAAAACTTATCCCCACACACTCACTGTCTGTTGCAGTTTTTTTTGTTTTTTAACAGACTTTATTTTTTTTAGGGCAGTTTTAGACTCACAGAAAAGTTGTACTTAGAAATTAATTTAGTTCTTTCATGGATCATTTCTTTGATATTGTATCTAAAAAGTCATGGCTAAACCCAAGATCTATATTCCTATGTTATCTTCTAGGAGTTTTATAGTTTTTCATTTTACATTTAAGTCTATTATCCATTTTGAGTTAACTTTTGTGAAGTGTATAAACTCTATGTCTACATTCATTTTTTTTTTTGCATGTGAGTGCCCAGTTGTTTTAGCATCATTTGTTGAAAATATGATCTTTGCTACATTGTATTGCCTTTGCTCCTTTGTCAAAGATCAGTCACCTATATTTGTGCGTGGGCCTATTTCTGAGCTCTCTATTCTGTTCCATTGATCTGACTATTCTTTCACCAATACCACATTATTTTGATTCGTGTAGATTTATAGCAAGTCTTGCATTTGGGTAGTGTCATTCCTCCAACTTTGTTTTCCTTCTTCAATATTGTGTTGGCTATTCTGGGTCTTCTGCCTCCCCATATAAACTCTAGAGTCTGCAAAATAACTTTCTGGGTTTTTCATTGAGATTGCATTGAATCTATGGATGAAGTTAGGAAGAACCAACATCGTGATGATATTGAGTCTTTCTATCCATGAACATAGACTAACTCTTCATTTATTTATTTATTTGATTTCTCTCATCAGTTTTGTAGTTTTCCTCTAAAAATCTTGTACATATTTTGATTGATTTATACCTACATATTTCATTGGGGTGTCAATATAAATGTTATTGTTTTTAATTTCAAATTCCACTTGTTCATTGCTGGTATATAGGAAAGCAACTGATGTTTGTAGGTTAACTTTGTATACTGCAAACTTGTTATAATTGCTTATTAATTCCAGGCAATTTTTGGTCAATTCTTTTGGATTTTCTACATGAACAATAAAGTCACCTGCAAACAAAGACATTTTATTTCCTCCTTCACAATCTGTATACCTTTTATTTCCTTTTTTTGTCTTAATGCATTAATTAGGACTTTTAGTACAATGTTAAAAGCAAGTGGTAAGAGAGGACATCTTTGCCTTATTCCTAATCTTTGTGGGAAATCTTCAAGTTTGTCTCCATTAAATATGAAGTTTACTATAGGCTTTTGCAGATGTTATTTATCAAGTTGAAGAAGTTCCCCTCTATTCCTAGTTTGCTGAGAGTTTTTTTTCACTATGAATGAGTGTTGGATTTCTTCAAATATTTTTTTCTACATCTATTATGATCATTTGATTTTTGAATGCTGAACTAACCTTGCATGCATGGAATAAATCCCAGTTGGTCAAGATATAAAATACTTTTTTTTTTTTTTTGCTGCACCTCACGGCTTGCAGCATCTTAGCTCCCTGACCAGGGATCAAACCCCAGGCTCCAGCAGTGATAGCACTGAATCCTAGCCACTGGACTGCCAGGGAATTCCTTATAAAATTCTTTTTATACACTGCTGGATTCAATTTGCTAGTTTGTTTTCAGACAGATTACTAAGCTCTCCATTGCTTTTATTTCCTCTTTCTGTAAAACTGGAATAATAATCTTTGTCACAGATATTTTTCTAAAAGCCCTGTGCTGCCAATCTGCAAGAATGGTGAAAACCCATTAGCTCAGGAGCTAAGCCTGATTTTAAATACAGCTCTGCCACTTCTCAACTACATAGACCTGGGCCAGTCATTCACCCTCTTGAGGACTTCACTCACTTATTTATCATGGAGTCACTAAGGACATCCAAAAACGGCATTCAAAAGCAGCTTCTCAAAATTTTAATTAGATCACTCACTTTTTTTATTTCTGTCAAGATGATTAAATGCACTATGTACGTGAAAGCACTTCTTTTTTCCTCTCTTTTTTGTTATCCTGAGATTGCACTTCCCAATAAAGCATGATCAATCAAGATTTGCTGTGTATTCTGTTTTCTAAAAAACTTGAGCCACGGTGTTCATTTAAAGTACCATTATTATTATGTATGTATATGTATGGTATAATAAAGTACCATTATTATTAGGAACATCATCAAAGCATTTTTTCTTTTCATTCATTTCCTGTTTTAAGTTGTTGACTATCCATCAAGGCTATCCTTATGAAACAATTTCATTCAGGTGAAATCAGATTAAAAAGGACACCAAGTGCAGCTCAGAGGAAGAAAATACATCCCAAGAGAGCAATGAGAATATTAAAGATTTGTCTGTAAGGATGGAATAGGTGCCCCTTCTGTTTCAGAAACTCCTCTGCTTTAGCAACCATCTGACTGGTGCTAACATGTCCCATGAGTCCCCCATTAGAAACCTCCTTTAAAAAGCTGTCCAGTCACATGGTCCCTTGAGGGGGTACCTGGCCATAAACACACACACACATACATGTGCACATACCATGTGTGGCCTAGAGTAGTTCTCCATTTCACACTTCCCAGAGTCTAAGGCCATGGTTCCCTGATTTTCCTATTTTGCCCATCTTTTCATAAAGTAAAAACCTCTTTGTCACAAAAATATAGGAGTTACATAATCTCAGAGTAAATTGCTTTTCTTTCAATTAAATAAATTTAGCCATAAGAAAAAGTCCCTACATTATCCTTATTTTTCTCATTTTACCTCATACTGGTGAAATTTTGTCACAGACTGGTGTTTGGAAACCACTGGCAGAGGGGCAACTCAGTTAATGAGCTAAATAGAGAACTGGGAAAGGCTGACTCACCTCACCAAAGTGAGGAATGTTCCAGTACAGAAAAACACTAGGAAATACCCGATCCAAGAAGGACAGTTTAGGATCAACCTCAATATTTTAAGTGGTTAAGACCACTGTGCATTTAATAGATGTTGTACAACAAATCAGATGGGAGAGTGTTGGTCCAGGCACCCAGGCCTTCTCTTTCTTTTGCAGAGATCATCCTTACAACCAAAATCAAAAGCCCAATTTTTCATTACTTTTATAGATATTACTTCAACATAATTTTTCTTCAAATATATCTGAGGTATTATGGCCAAAGCCAAAGAACACTGAGTAAGATTAACATTCATGAATATATGTTTGTTTGTTTTGAGAAACCCTGACAGAGTATGAAGTTCTGGTTTTTTTAAGAATCATTCAGGGAAGGACCAAACAAAGTCCCTGCCCTTGAAGTCCTAACTTTCCAAGTTTATATACACATAGCACACATAGTATGAAAGACACAGGGCATGTGAAGGGTTAATTTTGTATTTGGTTTTGATATCTGCTTTAATTCCCTAATAGAAGAAAAGAAAGGAAGGAAAGAGGATGGGAGGGAGGGAGCAAAGGAGGGAGGGAGGGAAAATGGAAAGCTATAATGGTGGTTCCCAGAAAGAAGGACAATGGCTGGTGGGAGATTTATGGGAAGTGAAAGCCCTGATCCTGCCCAGCTAGTCCGGGAACTCTTCCTGCTGGGGGGTGATTTGTGAACAGCTGTCTGGTCAGCAGTTCCAGGGAGTCAGTTCTGGCCTCTAATCCTCGCATTTAGAATCACTAAACCCAAGCCAAGGTTGTTTTCCAGGAATAGGGCTTTATAGGGTAAGGCTACTTCATGCATTGTGTGGTAATTAGTGAACAGTCCACTTCATATTTAAGAAGAGTCAGGACAGAAAAAAAAAAGTAGTAATATTACCAAAGCTTGGAAAGCACTAATTTAAAAAATATCGTTTCTTTCCAGAATAGATATGGCCCCACATGACAGTGGGTATCAAACAGTTAAATACTCAAACCTCTGAACTGATAAATCATGAAGGACTTTCACTGATGCTTCCGAGTAAGCGTCATGACACCAATAGTTCTGTTTAATAAACCAATTTTCAGTTCAACAGTAACAGCAGCTAGCATGTATTGAACTCTTCCCACATGCCAGCCAGTGTCCTAAACACTGATATCACCTGCAATATTGCATTTAGTCCTCACAATAGTTCAGAAAGTTAATTAATATACTTATGTTCATTCTACAGATGAGGAAACTATGTCTAAGAAAGTTCAAGTAACTTATTCAAAGTTAGTTCGATAATAAAGGAGGAGCCAGGGTTTCAGCCCAAACAGTCCAGTCGCAGAGCCCCATGCCTCCATTATACATTTACTCCCATTCTAATAGTTACTTTTGTCACTCAAAGTCACTCTGAGCTTTAAAGTCATATAGATATAGATTTAAATCCTGATGCGTGACCCTAGAAAAGTCGTTGAATTTCTTGGAATCTTAGTTTTTTATCTGTAAAAGAGTAATCATACCACTCTGCAAGATTACTGTGAAAGTGAGAGGTAGTACATGGAAGCCATTCAATACATGGAAAGTATTACCACAGCACAGACAGGACACAGACCATCAAGATTAAAAAGGGAAAATAAGCAGACAAAAGACACAGAGACCAGGCACTCAGGACCTATCTCCAGGGTAAGGGATAATTGGTAGTAGATCACCTTCACAAAGACTGAAGGAAGTAACTTCCCTTTAAGCAATTCAGTTGATAAAGTAAAATTTGAGTATACTTGCAAACAAGATTTCAGGTAATAATATTTAAAACAAAACAAACAAACAAACAAAACCCAACAAGAAAGAGGAGTAGATCCTGTACAAAGAAAGAAAACAAAACCCAAACCATTACAAAAGATTATGCTCTGAGCCACACCAAGTCAAATTTATTCACATGGTAAAGGAGGAATTGATGTTTGTATCAGAACCCATCTGCGTGTCATATATAATGCAATATCCACAAAAGCATGTTAAACCAGACATAGTTCTTTATCCTATGCTGTGGAGGAGTCATCTCTGTGACTCTATTGTCTCAAAGAAGCTCTAGGTTAAAGAATCACTCTGGTAGAACCCTAGAGCATGGATATCCACTGGCAATTGCTGTCGAGAATCTAACGTGTAGTGTGGGAAAACAAATAGATAACAAACCTCAGAGAAGATCACGTTAGCTAGGTCTCCAGCATTCTTGCTCTCTGCATTCTCTAAGTAATGTAATTTCCCAGTCCAGTAGAGGTTCATAGCTTTTCCACTGTGGAAACACTAAGGATCTAACATGAAAAGGAAAAAAAAAATTAGGAAAGAGAGAGTGGAAATGATAGCACAAATAGCAAGAGTACAATCTAAAAGAGTCTGAGAGGGGATCTGCTGTGCTAGTGCAGAAATCTCCATGAGCATTTTGCTCCCATATGTTGGAGTCTTCCATTCTATAGGTCCCTATCTTCACAGTGCACAGCAACAAAAACATAAAATTTATGAAAATAAAACCTATTTTTTTGCTAGTTTGTCTTTTGTACATAAATTTTGCAGACAAAAGCTTGAATTTAAAAAATTCAGTCAGAAACTTGCAGTTTTAAGATTTACTTAATTCCTATCTACTAAAACAAAATCAATCTTTTGGAGAGATCCTTCAAAAAGGTTTTCAGGGCTTCCCTGGTGGCGCAGTGGTTGAGAGTCCGCCTGCCGATGCAGGGGACACGGGTTCGTGCCCCAGTCCGGGAAGATCCCACATGCCGCGGAGCGGCTGGGCCCGTGAGCCATGGCTGCTGAGCCTGCGTGTCCGGAGCCTGTGCTTCGCAACGGGAGAGACCACAACAATGAGAGGCCCACATACCGCAAAAAAAAAAAAAAAAAAAAAAAGGTTTTCATTCATTAAATGTTACTATGTTTTTCAGAAACTGACTTTAAAGACTGCTATTACAATACAAAAAAATATGCTTATGACTGTATTTCTCATTTTATCCCATGCCATGGTGTTTTAATCTGCTATTATTACTTGAATACCTAGTAGGCAATCAATGGATATTTGTTAAGTAACAGGAAGAATTTGCTAAGGAGTTTGAAATCCTTTCATGATTTCATAATTTATCATTTCACGATAATTAAGACCAAGAGCTCTGAGATCAAATGGACCTAATTCACTATCTGTGTCATTAAGCAAGTTTTTATAACTTCTTTAAGCCTCAGATTTTTTATTAAAAAAATCTCAATATATAATTACTTCTTCCATTGGGTGGTCACTTAGATTAATAAGATAATTAATATAAAACTCTTAGCTCAGAACCATGCTCATGGTTCTAAAGTGCTAAAAAACATTAGCTACTAACAATTTTACACCTCATCTTAGCAAATAATGTACACAATTCTTTAATCTGCCTTTAATCTTTAATCTTGCATTCTTATATACTAACAACGAAAAATCAGAAAGAGAAATTAAGGAAACTATCCCATTTACCATGGTAACAAAAAGAATAAAGTACCTAGGAATAAACCTACCTAAGGACGCAATAGACCGGTACTCAGAAAACTATAAAACACTGATGTAAGAAATCAGACACAACATAAACAGATGGAGAAATGTACCATGTTCTTAGATTGGAAGAATCAATATTGTGAAAATGACTGTACTTCTCAAAGCAATCTACAGATTCAATGCAATCCCTATCAAATTACCAATGGCATTCTTCACAGAATTAGAACAAAAAGTTATACAATTTGTATGGAGACACAAAAGACCCCAAATAGCCAAAGCAATCTTGAGAACGAAAAATGGAGCTGGAGGAATCAGGCTCCCTGACTTCAAAGTATACTACAAAGCTACAGTAATCAAGACAGTATGGTACTGGCACAAAAACAGAAATATAGATCAATGGTAAGGATAGGAAGCCCAAAGATAAATCCACACACATATGGTCACCTAATTTATGACAAAGGAGGCAAGAACATACAATGGAGAAAAGACAGCCTCTTCGATAAGTGGTGCTGGGAAAACTGGACAGCTACATGTAAAATAATGAAATTAGAACACTACCTAACACCATACACAAAAATAATCTCCAAATGGATGAAAGATTTAAATGTAAGACCAGACATTATAAAACTTTTAGAGGAAAACACAGGAAAAACACTCTTTGACATAAACCACAGCAATATCTTTTTTGATCCACTTCCTAGAGTAATGAAAATAAAAACAAAAATAAACAAATTGGACCTAATGAAATTTCAAAGCTTTTGCACAGCAAAGGAAACCATAAACAAGATGAAAAGACAACCCTCAGAATGGGAGAAAATATTTGCAAACGAAGCAACTGATAAAGGATTAATCTCCAAAGTTATACAAACAGCTCATGGAGCTCAATATTAAAAAAACAAACAACCCAATTAAAAAGGAAGACCTAAATACACATTTCACCAAGGAAGGCATAGAGATCCAAGAGGCACATGAAAAGCTGCTCAACATCACTAATAATTAGAGAAATGCAAATCAAAACTACAATGAGGTATCACCTCACACCGGTCAGAATGTCCACAAACAATAAATGCTGGAGAGGGTGTGCAGAAAAAAGAATCCTTTTGCACTGTTGGTGGGAATGTAAATTGATACAGCCACTGTGGAGAACAGTATGGACGTTCCTTATAAAACTAAAAATAGAACTACCATATGAGCCAGCAATCCCACTACTGGGCATATACCCTGAGAAAACCATATTTCAAAAGGACACATGTACCCCAATGTTCATTGCAGCACTATTTACAATAGCCAGGACATGGAAACAACCTAAATGTCCAACAACAGATGAATGGATAAAGAAGATGTGGTACATATATACAATGGATTATCACTCAGCCATGAAAAGGAAAGAAATTGGGTCATTTGTAGAGATGTGGATGGACCTAGAGTCTGTCATACAGAATGAAGTAAGCCAGAAGGAGAAAAACAAATATTGCATATTAGTGCATATATGTAGAATCTAGAAAAATGGTATGGATGAACCTATTTGCAGGGCAGGAATAGAGATGTAGACATAGAGAACACACACGTGGACAGGGTGGGGGAGGGGAGAGTGGGACAAATTGGGAGATTAGGACGGACATATATACACTACCATGTGTAAAACAGATGGCTAGTGGGAACAAGCTTTAAACACAGAAAGCTCAGCTCCGTGCTCTGTGATGACATAGATGGGTGGGATGCAGGGGGAGTAGGAGGGAGGTCCAAGAGGGAGGGGATATAGGTATACATATAGCTGATTCACTTCATTGTACAGCAGAAACTAACACAGCATTGTAAAGCAATTATACTCCAATTTTTAAAAAATCTCAATATACAATTACTTCTTCCATTGGGTGGTCACAGATTAATAAGATAATGAATATAAAACTCTTAGCTCAGAACCATGCTCATGGTTCTAAAGTGCTAAAAAACATTAGCTACTAACAATTTTACACCTCATCTTAGGCAAATAATGTACACAAATCTTTAATCTGCCTTTTTGGCCATATAAGGTATATATTAAGCATTTTTGTGATAGTATCAAGTATTTGGTCATTGCAAAATGACATACTTTTTCGTGGAGATTCGTGAGACTCATCGACAAACAGACGAACAAAAAATGTCTCAGAATCTGACTTGTTCATGACTTCATCGTAGCTTATTGGTAGCAGGAGATGGAAGTGGATTCAATAGCAGAGGCAAGAGCAAAGAGACCAGGAGAGAGAGAATAATACACTAAGAGGAAAAAGGGAAGGCCCATTTTCTGATGCTGAGCCTCACACCATGTTTGACAGGCACCACTGAAAAAGCTGGGTCATCCATAATAACAATTACCTGGGAAGAAAAGGATGCCCCTCCCTTTTTTTGGCAGGGGAGGGGCAGGGAGGGAGATGGAAAGAGAAGAAAGAAGCAGAAAATTTCACTATACACAAAATGGAGATCAAGGTGGGCCTGCGGGGGGCAGTGCGGTATAGTGGACAGAGCATGGGCTGTATAATGAGATAGATCTAAATTTGGTTTTGTAGCTGGGTTATTTGCTCCCTAGGCTAAGTACCTATTGCTCTTTAACAATTTGTGCCATGCTCACTTTACCTTTGTAATGGTAATAAAAATTATAATTATAAAATATATAAATATAAAAATTATAATTATGTCATAGGGATGTTGTGAAGATATAATGAAACAATTCTGGTTGAGTGCCCAATCCATTTTCTGGTCTTAGAAAATACTTCTCATACACTCTGCAGGCAAGGAAGGTACAAAAATCCTTGCTGAAGCATTGTTTCTTGCACTGGTTTAGTCATTTCTTCCATATGCATTCCTGGTAATTGTGGGAGATTTGTGTTGTGTCAATTTAGCTAAACTGGGACTACATTTCCCAGAATCCACGTTTCCCTCATGTGATCAGTTCTCAGCTAGCTTCTGGTGCTGAGAAGGTTGATGCAGCACAAGGCACTGCTGCAGCTCCTGCCTGGTGGTGCTGACCCCCTGGCTTCTTGGCTGGAGGGTGTCAGCAGCCAGATGCTTAACTCCTCCAGATCCTACTGCATCTCCTGCTCTGAGTTCTCCAACTCCTGGCCCAGATGTGTGTTTAGCAATGTGACAAAGGGGCACCAGCTTCTCCTGAAGAAAACCCTCATCATCAAAGTTTGAAACTTGGAGGCAGTAAGGAACCCATACGGGTTCCAGTTCATTCTTAAGGGTTCCAGCTCAGACTTGCAGGTTCCAGTTTGGCCTTTTTTCCCCCACTCCACAACCATCCTCCCTTCCCAACCATCTGCCTGTGGACATCAGGTTCCAGCACTAGACTCAGACACTAAACTTCACATACACTGTTTCTCCTGTTTCCATAACTGTGTAAGGTCAAAACTTTATGATAAATGCCTTTTAAAAATATATATCTATATATTTATAGATATTTTCATATATTTATCCTGGTCATCTTCTCTGATAATCTGATAAGAACCTTAACTGATACAGTGGGCTCTCTCTGTTCCAGGAACTATGCTATGGACTGACAAAACTGATGAATAAGGTACTGACCCTATAGTTACAAAATTATCACAATTCTTAAAGGAAAAATCAGCCTTTGCTCACCATATAAGAAATTATAAAGTTTCTATGGATTTGCCTACTTTGGACAGATCATATAAATGAAATTATGTAATATGTGACCTATTGTGTCTTCTTTTTTTTTTCACTTAGCATGCTTACTAAGTTTATCCACATTGCTGGATGTTTCAGCACTTCACACTTTTATGACTGAATAATATTCAATTGTATGGATATATCACATTTTGTTTATTCATTTATCCATTGGTGGACATTTAGGTTGTTTTCACTTTTTGGAACTATATAGTTCCAAACTAGATAGTGATAGTTACACAACATTGTGAACATACTAAATGCCACTGAATTACACACTTTAAAACTGTTAATTTTATATTATATAAATTTCATTTCAATAAAAAATTTTAAGGCTATGAAGTTATAAGGTTGGTTTCCTTTAGTTTAAAAAAATTTACATGTATCTATAATTGTTCAGAGTGAAATTGAAGAGACTCCATTAGAGTTTATGGGTGCCAAACCAGTAAAAATTATGTTCATTAAACTAGATATTTTCAGTGATAAGGTCAGATGTTTTCCACATTTGACTCCAATCTTCTACATATATTATTCTTTGCTCTGCTATTTTGCTACAAGCTTGCCACTGATTGGCTTCTTGACATGCACATAAAATCAATTAGCATTCAGTCTCTGAGAATAATTCTCTTAATAGATTACTGCTTTCACCATTTAGCCAACAGAAAAACATTTCTTTCCATACCACCCCATACATATATAGGAAGGCATTTGGTAACACTTATCAGCTTGCACATGCCAGCAATTAGATGTCAGTAGAATTCCTATGTTCAATCCCTGTATACAAGGAACATAATAGCCAAAATTTCCAGTCCTCTCACAATTTTCTGAACTCATCAATATTTGTCCTTTACATCGGTTAAAGGCCCACATCTGCCTCCAAACTTCCCCTAAAAAGGGGAGAGTATGAAAGTAGATTTCAAGATTGAGGATATGCCAAGCCAGTTCTCTTTCCCTCATGTTTCAGGGAGTACAATAAAAAGCCAGTATTTTCCTTCAACTGCTAACTCCGCTTTCTTTTTGTTGTTGTTGTTTTACTTTTTTTTACTCCAAAGATCTAATATGAATATCACTGTCTTACAGATATTTCCGACCCCATCTCCCTCCATTATCCCTCTCTTGCACTATACTACAGTCACACTGGTTTACATTTGGCTCCTAGATCATGTAAAACTCATCTCCGGCTCAAGACCTTTACAGTTGGTGCTCCTTCTGCTTGAATATTCTTCTCAACAAGGTAATTTTTTCATCATTCAAGTTTCAAATCATTTAATACCTTTTCACAGTGGGCTCCCCTAGCTATAGCAGCCCTTTCAGTCACACTCACCACATTACCCTATTTATTTTTTATTTCCTGTTTCCCAAAAGTATATCATATATCCTTAATATAGAGGGGACTCTGTCTGTCTAGTTGACAGCTGTTTTCCCAGAGTTTTGAACAATGCTGGAGCAGATAGGAGATGTACAATTAATACCTTGACTGACTGACTAATAAACTAACAGGTACTAATCATGCTAATAAATGTAAAATTGCAATTTGATTCATAGTGGTGCCATCCTTGTAACAGAGGATGCTGGAAAAGATTGGGTATTTGTTTCTATATGCATGTATGCATGTATGTATGTATGTTGGTTGGTTGGTTAGGGTTTTTTTGAGGCGGGGAAGGAGCAGGTTATAAGTTCAGTTTTGACATTTTCATTTTGAAGTATTATTGATGTCCCAAGAAGTGATATCAAATAATTGTGTAGATTAAACTGAACTTAAAAATTAGAGGTGTGTATAGGGATAAATTCATGAGACATCTGCTTCTCAGTGCCTATTAAATGTGGGCATGGATAAGATCATCCAGTAATAGCAAGAAGAATAGGAAGAGAGGACTGGAAGTAGGAATGGATAACAATGGAAAGGAAACAGAACAGGAGTGGTCAGTGAGGGAGGAGGATAACCATGCAAGTGTGGCACGCTGAAGAAGGGAGTTGTTATGGACTGAGTATGTCCTCCAAAAATCCATAGGTTGAAGTCCTAATCCCCAATGTAATGATATTTGGAGGTGGGGCGTTTGGGAGGTAATCAGATTTAGATGAGGTCATGAAGGTGGAGCCCCTGATGGGATTAGTGCTCTTATATGATGAGAAAGAGACACCAGAGCTTTCTCTGTCTCTCTCTCTCTGTTTAAACAAAGAAGAGGTCATGTGAACACACAGCAAGATGGGGGACCTCTAAACGCCAGGAAGAGGGTTCTCACCAGGAACCAAAACTACCAGGACCTTGATCTTGGACTCTCAGTTTCCAAAACTGTAAGAAAATACATTTCTGTTGTTTAAGCCAATTAATCTGTGGTATTTCATTACAGAGCCCAAGTTGACTAAGACAGGGGTGTTTCAAGAAGCAGAGGATCAGAAACATGTATAACTGATTCACTTTGCTGTACAGCAGAAACTAACACAACATTGTAAATCAACTATACTCCAATAAAAATTAATATTTTAAGAAAAGGAGATAACTGTACAATGTGTTAAGATGCTGCTGAGCCTGAAGTAAAATAAAGACTGAAAAGTATTCACTGAATTTAGTCACGTAGAAGTATGGAATATATATATGGGACTTCCATATATATATGTAATATATCCTAAAACCATTTGGTGATATGCCTTACTACAACTTCACAACACTGTGAATTTATGTCCTATTTATATTTCATCCTAACTTTAAGATTTTTATTGGAGACTCTACTACCTAACTAGCTTATTCCTCTGTCTTTTTGTTCCCTATTTACTATGTTTCCTACAGGAACCATTTTACATGCCTCTTTATGTAAGATTCTTTACATGACTCTCTCTCATGTAAAGGTCATTTGTCAAGATTTCAGTGACCTTGAATCGTTCAAAATGTCCATGGATCACTTCTCCAGTTTATAACACTTACCAGTTCAGACCTGCTGTATTGCAAACTTTAGATCCTTATTTTAGATGTCAACTCTATAGGAATGCTGAGCACAAATGACCATATATTCTGTTTCGAAAATCTTGTTTTGACAAGTTCTGGGGGTTCCAGGCATATGCTGAACAGTTGAGAAACTGTAGCCTCTCCAGCAGTTTTCATTCACATCTTCTATTTAGGTGCTCATCTTCTGAGTGTAGAGGGCATTTGTTACATAGGGCAGTTCCCCACCAACACTCCTTTCCTTATTGGGAGAAACCAGAGATCGTTGGATTACCATCCAATGATCTTTCTTTTTTCTTTGGAGCACTATCAGCCAGAATAGAAGCAAATGTTCCAGTCTCAGTCAACCAGAGGCTCCAACATGGGACAGTGACTCTTTAGCGAGGGACACAAAACAAAAGGGACCATTTCAATTCATTCACAGCAGCAGCAGCAGCAACAGCAGCAGCAGCTCTACAAGATTCTGCCTGGGCTAAAGACTTGACTTCCTCCCTCTTGGCATAAAAGAACAGAAGTGCCTTGGTTCACACCCAGTCTCTATTCCTGGTTTTCTGTCCTCCCATTGATTTTATGATGTCCTTGGTATCCTTGAAAATTTATACACTTTTTTCTTTTTCTTTTTTCCTAACATTAGCCAGGTAGTTTTTGTTACCTGCAATCAAAACATTCCAAACTAACAGAGAGGGAGGTCTTCACATGATGGACCCAAGTAAGAACCTAGTAACCATGGTTAGTGGCTGAGCTGGCACTTCCTGACAGAATTATTTGTTACTCTTGGCAGATTTCAAGGGGGAAAAAAACCCACTGTTTGGCCAGAGCTTCTGTTGCCAGGGACTATCACTCTGGGGGTATTCTCCAGAGAAAGAGAACACTGGGGGAGAAAAAACCAGCACTGCAATTTAGATTGCCACTCCATTTAATAAATAGGGAAATGGTGTTACTTTACCGGTAATTAATTTTTTAAAAAAGCCCACGTAAAATGTCAGCTGGACTCTGTTTATTGGAACATAACAACACATTAGACAAACTTAACCTTGTTGATTTACCCGAGACAGCTAGGCTGACAAATTTCAATTGAGCCTGTTACAAAGCTGGCTCTGACGTGTAAAAATGTCTATTTTGAGTCAAGACTAAGTAGGACTATATACGTATATATGTATTTTCCTGCCTCTAATGAGAGAAACAGACATATGAAAAAGTTGTTTATCCTTTGAGCACCAAAGATCATACTGAGTCCCTCTGAAATGTTAAAATTTGGAGCCATTGGTCTGTTATCTACAGAGAGAAAAACAATACTGTGGGTTCAGGAGAAATGGATAGGAGGGTTTGAAATGGGAAGAAAAACACCAATAGGAATGATAAACTGGGTTTTAATGACAAAGTCACTTTGCCAACTGTAACTCGGGTGCTGGGTAAGCTGATCTGACTTCATTAGGTGATAGTCAGCCTCCCAAAGCCATCATCAGGCTGGAAGAGAGCCATATGTGTTAGTCGCACAAATGGACATTGATTTTTCAATAAACTGGAACCCAAAGCCAACATCACTCCAATGATATCTTTTCTCAGGAGAGAGGATTTCTCGCTCACGCCTGGCACCATGTCTCAGCTCTTATATTACAAGAATTACATGGGTGAAGCAGAGTAGAAAACATCAGCTCACTTAAGTCATGTGATAAATGAGGCAATTAAGTCAATTAGATGCACAGTTACTGAGTTATATCTGTTTTGCTTTGTAAAATATAATTTTAAATAGGATCATCTGTCTTACCATACTTGACAGCATTAGAATTCTGTGGGGCAGAAAAAAATGTGGTTCATTACTCTATAAAAACAGTGCCTACTCTCTCAACTGGATAAAGTAACCTTGCTCTTTAAGTTAGAGGTAGTTATCCCTTAACTCTTTCTCTGTAAGAAGGGAGGACACATTTTGTATTTGCTAGTTGTCTGCATTTCTTTAAATGAATGGCTTTTCTACCATCATCATGTGTTTGGGGGATTAGTAGACAGAATGTTAAGTTTTTCAATGCATCATTTACCAGATGCATCTCTTTCTGGAGGAAGAGAGAGAGCATAGTTGAAGAAGATTTACGTTACTCTGGGAAGTGTCATTTGAGTGATTTTGTAGTGAAAAGATGAGCAGGCACCCTTGTCTAAGAGAATAGTGCCAGGACCTTTAAGTGGCTTAACTAAAGGTGTTCACCACCACTGTCTCCCCTTGGTATGCAGAACTTGTCACTGGGGAAGAGGTGTATACATCTACAGAGGAGACAAGGAGGTCTTTCCAGTGACCATAATAAGACCCTTTGCTTTTGGAGGAACACTTCTAGAGCTTCTGACAGATTGTGATGGTCCTGCCTAAAGTGTGTGGACAAGTTAGGACACCAGGAACCACCATGGGAAACTAACCATGAATGAAGGTAATACTGGACTGGTGGACAAGGCTAGATTAGAGACTTATCAAGAAATTGTTTATGAGCCAAATTATGTTTCCTTTGTTTTAAAGTAGTGAACCAACTAAACTCAATGAGCCATTTAAAAGTTAGAGGACTTCCCTGGTGGCTCAGTGGTTAAGAATCTGCCTGTCAATGCAGGGGACACAGGTTTGAGCATGGTCCGGGAAGATCCCACATGTCACAGAGCAACTAAGCCCGTGGGCCAAAACTACTGAGCCTGTGCTCTAGAGCCCGTGAGCCAAAACTACTGAGCCTGTGTACCACAACTACTGAAGCCTGCACACCTAGAGGCCATGCTCCGCAACAAGAGAAGCCACCACAATGAGAAGCCCATGCACCACAAGAGTAGCCCCCACTCGCCGCAACGAGAGAAAGCCTGCACACAGCAATGAAGACCCAACGCAGCCAATAAATAAATAGATAAATTTATTTTAAAAAGTTAGAATATTTCACATATAAATATGAATTACTTTGGCCAGGACACATGCTCTGCAATTTGCTCAAAAGCCTACCACTCACATATATATTCTTACTCTCCCTGCTTCACTCATTTCTTTAACTTTCTGGAACACAGAAGGCAGTTGAGTTCTTCATCTTTTGCCAAGATGGTTGTGGGGAGAGGCTACCAATTCTGTCACAGATGGAGCTGAGACTGGAAGCCCCTCTAACCCCTCCACATGGGAGTACGGTTGAGAAACTTTGGCTGAACATGTGGAGAGAAACTGAGTTGTAGCCTTGGGAACATCCTTAGTTGAACTGGGCTTGTGAGTTGTTTACCTCACACACAAGGGGTGGGGACCTAGCAAGAGCGCTATTGCAGGAAAGGACAAGGACATTAAACATGGATTTTTAAGGTATGATTGCTGGTCAAAGAATATGTAAATCCTAAGTTTGAAAAATATTGTCAAGTTGATCTCAGAAAGTTTGAACCAGGTTATATACAAACCAACAGTTCATGAGAACACCAGTTTGCATACTAGTCAGCAGTGGCTATTATTGATCTTTTTAAGTTTTGCTAACCTGATTGGGAAAAATTGCTGCTTTGATTTGAATTTTCCTGAATACTAGTGAGCTTACTAGTGAGCTTTCCATATTTTCCGATGTATGCTGGCCATTTTTATTTTTTCTAAGAACTAACAGTCTATAACTATTGTTCCTTTTCCTTTTTCGGCTATTTGCTTTTCCTTATTGAACTGTTGGAACACTGAGATGCTTCTCCTTTCTCTGTTATATTTGGTACAATGTTTTCTTCCAGTCTGTTAATTGCCTTTTAACTTTGCTGTTGCATCCTTCATTGTGCAGAAATTGCTAATTTTTATTTAGAAAATCCATTAATTTTTTAAAAATGATTTTTGTGTTTAATGTCTTTCACAGATAACCTCAGCTCCACAACTGCCAAAATAATCTCCGAATTTCCTTTAATAAAGCTGTTGGTGTTTTACATTTGTATTTGATTATTTAATCATCTGAAAGTTGTTTTATGTTTGCTATGAATAGAAATATAACTTTTTAAAATAAATAGGTATCAGATTACCTCAACACCATTTTCTCATTATTTGAAATTCTAATTGTATCTTAAATTAACAGGTATCTTCTTGCTTTTGGGTTCATTCTGAAATTCCTTAAGGCAACTTCCTTACTGGAGATAGGAGGTTGCTGATTACTCACCATTCTTCTCTCTGATTTCTCAAAAAATGATAATAGACACTTAGAGTCTGATAAGGATGAAAATGTATAGCATCTGGTTTACATTGGCTGGGTACTGTCCAGTAACCTCTTGAAAATATAGAACTTCTAAAATATTGTATAAGAGGACGTAGTCTGGTCTGGAGCCAAAGTGAGGTTTTCTTTTTCTTCCCTACAGATCTAGATCTTAGGATCTAACTGTGAGGAGGATGAGATCTGCAAAGCAATTACTCAACCAGCTTAAGGAGGAGAATGCCAGCATCCTAAACCCATTTTCTCAGAGTATTTACCCCAATAATATCTCCCCCTACAAGGAGAAGCAGAAATTCTCTCTCCTCTAAGGAAAAATACAAAACAAAGGAATGACCAACCTTCCCAACATACACTCTCATTGTTTATCTTTCTCAATTTTTTCTTTTTAGGATATCTTTGCACGTTTTCTCTTTGAGATGAATTTTAAAAGAAACTTGTAACTTTGATTTTAAAATTTTTGTTGGGATTTTACTTAGAATTGCATTTAATTTACATATTTATTTGGGTACAATTATCTTTAGAGTAATGAGTTTTTTTGTCCTGATGCTTACTTAAACTTTGCTATATATACTTCAGTATAGTCCTATAATTTTCTCTATAAAGGTCATGTGCATTCTGCTAAGTTTGCTCATGGGTTTTAAATACTTTTTATTGCTATTGAGTCGGATTTTTTCTCTTTCATTTTTCTAATTAGGTTTTTACTTGTAAAGTGATTGATTTTGTATGTTGACATTTTATCAACATGCTTTGCTAAAATTATTGTTACATTCCATCTCTCAGACAATTCTATTATATGCAAGTAATAAAAGTTTGAGGCTCTTATTCTAAAATTTCTGTTTTATTCTATTGCCTTGTCGCATTGGTAGATCTCCAGTTTTAGCAGCCATGATGGTGCTAGGCATTCTTATTTTGGTCAAGACTTAAGTGGGAATGGTTTTAATGTTTCATCATTATGATGTTTGCTAAGGTTTTCTGACAATTTTCTTAACTAAATCAGGGAGGAACCTATTTATTCCTAGTTTGACTGTATTAACAATGGTATTGATTCATGAGAAATTCCTTTTTTGTAATGAGATAAGTGTATAATATCTCTAAATGTGTTAATCTGGTTGAATTATATAAACAGATTTACCAATGTGAAACCATTATTACACTTCCAGAATAAATCCTGGTCATTTATATTATCCTCTGAAAAAGTTGCTGGCTATAATTTGTGAATATTTAACTTGAGATGTTTGTACTTAATGTTTGTAAATGAAATTAATCTATAGTTTTTCCCATTTTTTTTGTTCTTTTGTTTTCTGGTTTTGTAATAAGAGTTATTCAGATTAAATAAATGAGTTTTAAAGTTTTTAAAATCATTTTTAATGCTTTGGTAAGTTTATTTAACAGAGTAATTATCTTTAAAAGTTGAATAGAACTGGCTTATAAATTCGTTTTGAACTAGTGTCTTTTATAGGGATAGATTTTTTTTTTTTTTTTTTTTTTTTTTTTTTTCTTTTTTGCGGTATGCGGGCCTCTCACTGTTGTGGCCTCTCCCGTTGCGGAGCACAGGCTCCGGACGCGCAGGCCCAGCGGCCATGGCTCACGGGCCCAGCCGCTCCGCGGCATATGGGATCCTCCCAGACCGGGGCACGAACCCGTATCCCCTGCATCGGCAGGCGGACTCTCAACCACTGCGCCACCAGGGAGGCCCAATAGATTTTTAATATGGTTATTGATGTATTCAATTTTTACCTCTTCAGTCATTTAATTTATACTTTCTTAGAGAATCATTCACTTTTTTGTTTTTATTATGGTTTTTTTGAGCAAAGTTATTCATAGAATTCTGTCAAGATTTCTTGACATTCCATACCCCTAGTTATATTTTTCCTTGTTTCAAATTACTTTATCTTCTCTCTTTTTTCTCTAATACACTTACCAAAGAGAACAAAAAACTCATTTTATTGATTAAATCTATTATATACTCTATTTTATTAATGCCCACTTCTTTCTTCATTAATTGAGTCTTGCTCCCACTTCAGCAGGAGTTCATCCTTAGTGTGTGCTTTACTGGAAGTTTTTGAGAGCCGCACTACAGCACTGTGAGATTATTTATGTGAGATTCTATCAGTTAATGAGAGCCTTTAAGCAATCATTGAAATTAAGGGAAATCATGTAAATTTAATTACAAATCACATTATCTCTGGGTGGATAGATCTTGTGAAATCTTCTAGTCTAACTGTATTTTTTGTTTATTTATTCAAATAATATTTTTGAACAAAAAATATTCGATTCCCTATGTACTGCCTGCTATGCTATGCACTGAAGATGTAGCAGTTAACCAAATAAACATGGTTCCTACCTTCATAGGGCTTCAGTCTGATGGAGGAAACACATTAAACAGACAAATAGTTCACGATAAACAGACAAACATAAATAAATAAGTGAATTTTAATTTTTCTATGCATTTGGAAGAAAGAAAAAGGTGCTATGAAAGAGAATAATTTAGATGGAGAAATCAGAGAACGTCTCTATGAGGAAATGACATTTAAGTTGAGGTAAGAATGATGATAGGTCTTAGGTAGGCAAATGATGAAGGGAGGGCAGTGGAGGTGAGAAGAATGGCACACGCAAAAGCCTGGAGATGAGAATAATTCTGGCTTGCTCAAAAATTAAGAATGAGATTACACCAAATTAAGCTGTGGAAGAGAAACAAAACTAAGATGTAGGCCCAGATCTGAGCTTGATGGGTCTGTAGCTACAATCAGAAGTTTTGGATTTTATTCTAAATAAGATGAGAAATCACTAAAATGTTTTCATCTGGGGAGTGTTACAATATAATCTACCTTTCCAAAGACCCATCTGGCTTCAGGGCAGAGAACAAATTGGAGCAGAGCAAGGGTGGAAATGAGAAGAGTAGTTAGAAAATAGAGAGTAGTTAGAAATTGTTGACATTGTTAACATGCAAGAAATAATGGTGGCTTGGACTAGAATGGTAAAGTCAGGATGGCAAATGCACACTGATTCAAGGCATTTTACAAGATAAAAGCAGTATGACTAAGTGATGACTTCTTTCACTGTGGCAAGATACACACAACATAAAATTCACCATTTAAACCATTTTAAGTGTACAATTCAGTGGCATTTAGTACATTCAACGCTTGCAACCGTCACCACTATCAAGTTCCAGAATATTTTCATCACCCTAAAAGAGTCACACCCATTAGGCAGTCATTCCCTGTTATGGGCTGAATTATGTCCCCCCAAAATTCATATGTTGAAGTCCCAACCCAGTACCTCAGAAGATGACTGCATTTGGAGATAGGATCTTTAAAGAGGAAATTAAGTAAAATGAGGTCATAGAGCAGGCTGTAATCCAATATGACTGTTTTTTTTTTAACATCTTTATTGGAGTATAATTGCTTTACAATGGTGCGTTAGATGAAGACAGAGTGAGAAAACATCCATCTACAAGCAAGGGGATAGGGCTCAGATGAAATCAACACTGCTAAAACCTTGATCTCAGATGACTAGCCTCCAGAATTGTGAGAAAATACACTTCTGTTGTTTAAGCCACCCAGTTTATGGTACTTTGCTATGGCAGGCCTAGCAAACTAATGCACTTTCCATTCCTTCCTCCCCTCAGCTCATGGCAACCACTTATTTGCTTTTTGTCACCATGGATTTGCCTATTCTCGATATTTCCTATAAAGAGAACCCTACAATATGTGGCCTTTTGTGTCCAGCTTCTTTCACTTAGCATACTGTTTGCAAAGTTCATCCATGCTGTAACATGTATCATTACTTTGTTCCTTTTTATGGCTGAATAATATTTCATTATATAAATATATCACTGTTTTATTCTTCAGTTGATGGTTGATGATGACTTTGATGTAAGGAATGAGAGAGAAGAAGGTGTCAAGAATGACTTCTAGATTTCTAGCTGGAGAACCTCAATGAATGGATGACATTTATTGAGGTAGGAATGAAAGTAGGAAGAGTATATTAGAGGGAAGATTTGGAAAGCTTATGCCTACAAAGGGTTAATGACTAGTCACATGGCCAAGGCAGGTCTGTGTCCTCCCATTCTATTGCCCTCTCTCTTCCTCTAACAAATCAGCATGGGTGAAATAATCTAAACCATTTTACTGGTTTCACCTTTTCCTATCTTATCAAGTGAAATTATTCCTGGTCATTTCTAGCCCTGTACATGCCCTCTGGCCAATCAAAAAGTTCCTGAAACCAACTAACAAAAACTACGAGCAAAGACTTGCAATATATGAACACGTAACTGGGTTTAAGTACTAAGCCAGCCACAGTATTAAAATTCAATCAACTAACCAAGTGATCCTTTCTCTTGGTCTCCTGGAACATTCTAGTTCATTTTAAACAGTATTTTTTCTAATTATGAAAAAGTATGTACACCTCGTTTTAAAATTTGGAATATACAGGGCTTCCCTGGTGGTGCAGTGGTTGAGAGTCCGCCTGCCGATGCAGGGCACACGGGTTCGTGCCTGGGTCTGGGAGGATCCCACATGCCATGGAGCGGCTGGGCCCGTGAGCCATGGCCGCTGAGCCTGCGCATCCGGAGCCTGTGCTCCGCAATGGGAGAGGCCACAACAGTGAGAGGCCCGCATAACGCAAAAATAAATAAATAAACAAATAAAATAAAATAAAATTTGGAATGTACAGAAAGGAACATAAAAATAAAGTGAAAGCTGCTTATGATCTCTCCACTTATAGATAAGCACTATTAACATTTCTGATTTTTTTTCTATAAATTTTACAGAAATCTCTCTCTAAATTCAGGGGTTGTATTTCCTAAAGAACTGTGGTTGGCAAAACAGCGATTGGCATGCTCAAGGTGCTGTAGGAAACATAGATTTAAGGAGAAGTGCTAAACTGTACTGAATTAGTTTTAAACATAGCAAACAGAAATTCTAGAACAGGTTTCCTTAAAAAAAAAATCTTAAATACTTGTTAGAAAGCCCTTGTCTAAATCACTTTCTTCTTCAGTTGTACAGGAAATATTGTTCCAGTGTCACGACCTGACAGGGTTTTTACATGCAGACTCTATCACTTTTTATATGCAGACTCTATTACTTTTTAAACAAGTTTTTATTGCCTTGATATATCTTTTGCATTCCTGGCTCTGCAACATTTGTTTTTGCAATTAGTGGCAAAATGTTTGAGTGCTTTATCACCCTTATCCCTTGCCTTGTCCCAGCCTCCTCACAATTTATCATTGGGCTTAAGAACACATTTCTTTGAATGTAGCCTTCAATTTCTCCTATGAGAGTGTGTGTTCTCTTTTCTTTGGAGTATCCCATAGACTGGCTTACATGATATATAGGAGAAGCTAACAGTAATAGTGGTTTTCTTTTGTTTAAGAGAATCTAACAAAAATGGGAATGATAATCATCTTGATCATCATCAACAGCAAGAACAGAAGCAGCAGCATAGAATGACATTGTCCAGATATTTAATTGACATGCTCATATAAAACTAAGTTACCTAGAAGTCAAAATTTTCTAATTTTTTTTATGTTTATACAATTGAAATCTATTGTTTTTGTCATCTGTAGTCTTCACTTAATATCCTAGAAGAATTTCTCCTGTATGATGAAAAGTTATGAGAAGATATAGTCTTTCTTTGAACAGTGTAAAGAAGGATTGATGCATTTCACAGTCTAATGCTTTGTTTTTGCAGTAAAAATATAAATGGCTGTTAAGGAACATCCTCTCCAGGAGAAAGGCAGCATGAAAACTGGTTTCCTTATTGAAAACTACATGTGGCCAGGGTCAAAGAACTATCTACTATGATCTCGTTCAAGGCTATGGTGAATTTCCAGTGCCACTGCAAGTTGGTGATAGAAAGAATAAAAATAAAATGTCTAAATTTGGATCACTGTAGCTTGTCGCAACTCATCTATATGAATGTACCCTTAAGTGCAAGTCTTATTAAAAAGGAAGGACCTAAGAAGGGCTAGGCTGATCCAATCCCATGGCTCCAAAGCCAATTAGCCATATTTGGTCTCATGGCCAAGTGAAAATAAAATGCTGATCAGCACAGAATGACAGATTTTGTGGCAAAAACACAAAGTCAAAGTAACTGTCATTACTTGTCAAAATCCCCTCTTGCCACGAGGTAATGGTGAAAACATGGCTAGAGTTTGAGCCATTTCTGGAAAAAAGTCATCTGGTCAGATTGCACATGATTCATTTGTTTCAGAAAAGGTTAAAATACCAAGGTTGTTGGGCTTCCCTGGTGGCGCAGTGGTTGAGAATCTGCCTGCAAATGCAGGGGACACGGGTTCGAGCCCTGGTCTGGGAAGATCCCACATGCCGCGGAGCAACTGGGCCCGTGAGCCACAACTACTGAGCCTGCGCATCTGGAGCCTGTGCTCCGCAACAAGAGAGGCCACGACAGTGAGAGGCCTGCGCACAGCAATGAAGAGTGGCCCCCGCTTGCCACAACTAGAGAAAGCCCTCGCACAGAAACGAAGACCTAACACAGCCAAAAATAAATAAATTAATTAATTTAAAAAAATACCAAAGTTGTTTCAAAACTGACTTCAGCCAAAAATCAATTTTTTCACATTAAATTTAAGCTACTGTATTTTCAAATATTTTTTAGAATATTTTATAACATAGTACTTCTAGCTTACTGATATGCATAATGCATTTTATATATTAATTTTCTTATTTAAAAATAATCTGTTTTATTTTGGAAGATTAGTATTTTTATGTTCTTGGTCAGTATCTATACACTGTGTTTAAGTATTTAAAATTTTATGAAAATAAAGATTTGAGTGACTGTTTGGAATCACTGAGATGGAAAGAAGAGAAACTATACTATATTCCCTTCCCTCCAGGCTGGGTCACCCTAAACCATACCACACATTGTCTCCTAGAAACTGTATTCATCTCACAAATTTTACCTAAGGAAATTTCTTATCTTCTAGCCTAGGAAAGTGAGATTTTGGATTCAAGAGATTTATGATATATTTCACAGCTAAAAATTAAACTATAAATCCCAGTAGCTGGAAGGAATAATTAGTTGGCCTTTGAACAATGTTTTAATTTACATTTTGGTATTAACTTGAAATTTTATCTCAACAGCTGTAAGATTTTTCTAGTCAAGCGCATGAAGGTTCATTGCTCCTTTCATTCAGTTATTCAACAACTATCTTGTGCCAGGTGTTGGTGTTAGCAGAGCAAACAACGTCATCATTCATTCGTTCCATAAATATTCATTGGGTACCTACTGTGTCAGGCATTGTTTTAGATGACTGAGATATATCAATGAACAAAACTGAGACAAAATTCCAGCCCTCAACGTGCTTACATTCTGGTTGGGGGGAGGAGGGGAGTTAAATAGAAGATAAACATAGTATGTAAGTATATTATGCATTTTGTTAGAAGGTGAAAAATACTATTTGAAAAAATATATAGCAAGGTGGTCAGGGAAAGGATTGAAATTTTAAATAGAATAATCATAGAAGGCCTCATTGAGAAGGTGACATGTGAGCAAAGACTTGAAGGAGAAGAGGGAGTGAGCCATGTGCATATCTCCATGGGCAAAGGGAAAAGCCTATACAAAGACTCTGGGATAGGACAGACTGGGCCTGGCATGTTTGAGGCCCTGAATAGAGGCCAGAATATCTAGAAATGAGTGAACAAGAGGAAGAGTCAGAGGAGATAAGGATAGAGAAATAAGGGGAAAGATCATGTACAAGCCCATTGGAGGATTTTGGCTTTTATTCTGAAGGAGATGGGCAGCCATCGGAGGGTTTTGGCTCAGGGAGTGACCTGAGCTGATTTAAAGTCCATGAAAGTACTCCTACAAAGGGTTTTGGTATCCTGTACATGTTCTCCAAATTTACTGACTTCCCACATTCCATTTCTACTGTCCAGTTCTGATATCTCTCCCTTCTCCTCGATGCTAAGTCTCCCTTTGAATACCCTGCCCTTTCAGTATTTCACATTCAGTATTCCTCCACCTTTCACATGAGCCCTTTATAATTTGTATCTCCTTTTTAAAAGTCAGTTTATCATTTTCTCTACCTATTTTTTAGTTTTTATCCTTCTTTCAAATTATTTTGCTACTACAATACAACCAAAATGGAGAATGTTACCTCATTGTCATAACTCCCCATACTGAACTATATTCAGTATCACGTTCCCACCCATTTCCAAATGAGTGACATTCTCTGGAATGAGTATCTTAACAACTATGGATAGCACTGTCCTAGGTAATGGCGCAAAGACCTAGGCATATTCACCATTTCCTAATGTATTTTTAACTGGTGTGTCACAGCCTCTGAGTTTCTGTGTAACCTCTTCTAAATTTAAAACTTTCTGCTATTTAGCTCCCTGAATGGCTAATAGAAAAAAATGTGGGTTTTTTTCCATTTCATTTCCATGTACTCTGAAAAGAGAATAAGGTTGTGACCAGAGTTACTTTAAAGAACTTGTAACATTGGGTAGAAACAGAAACAACGTTCATTTGAGCACTTTGTGACTTGTTATGATCCTTTAATTGTGATTTCAAATTGTTATTCAATTTAGATGGCAGCAGAAGATTACATTTTGCAGGAACGTCTATTGTACTTTGGCAGCTGTTCAGCGCCAATATTACAACTTCAGTAGACAAGGAAGAGGCCTTCTACAAAGGGGCCAGAATTGCAACCACATTCTGGAAATTTTTAAGCAGATCCAGCTTGCACCTTGTTTTAGTTTCAGATTGCCCAGAAGATCCTGGGATAATAATTCAAATTCGAGTAATTTATTTGGTGAGTAGAGGCAATACCATAAGAAAAGTGGGGAGGTAACACAAGAAATGGAAGGCAATCAATAAAGGATATACTATTCCAGCCACCACAGTGGGCAACTGAAGCTTATTCCCACAAGGGGACTCTGGGAAATGGTATAAAACACATGCCTCAGAATTATCCTACCCAAGATGCAAGGGGGCTGTGGGTATATATATATATATATATATATATATATATATATATATATATATATATATAAACTTCCAGATTCATGGGTCAAGAGCTGTTCTGTGGGTATTATTAACTCAGTGCTTCTAGTATGCCACTTTTCGAAGTTGGGGGTAAGGAGTTGAAGAAGACAAGTCCTTGGGCTCATCTGGAAGCTAGAAGTCTGGCAGAGCAAACTGAAACATTTGAGTGATCTGATAGCATCTGCTACACATCTGGATCCACCTCCCCTCCAGGGTTGCATATATTAACTCACAGATTGTCTGCTGCACAATTCCATGGAACACAATGCACACAGATGACAAGGTGAGTGGTGCCCCTCTGGAGTCATGCAGCTTGACCATGCCTATCTGGGGCCCAGTTCAGTCCACACAACTAATAGTTGTTTTGGTACTTATGACATTAAACAGTCAACTTCTCTCATAAACTTCTCCCACAATTAGTTCTCATCATAGTCTACAGGCAAGGCCTGACTTCAGCCACCATGATTCAATTATAGAAATTTCTGAATAACTTCCATTGAGACTGAAACTGAATCTTCAGAGTTATTAACCCTTGTCTCTTTAGTATTATTACTTTTCACTAACTGGCCTGATCAACCAGACATATGCAATCCATTACAATTAGTATGATGCTCCTGGAACCAAAGTGAAGACTGATGGGTTACAAAAGGCAAGATGAAAAGCTAAGAAAAGTTGTTCCCAGTATAATGCTCTTTGTATCTTGGGCCATGCTCTCTTTCTCTACTAATATGAGAAGAAACACATACCATTTAACAAATTCATGAAGCACAAACAATAACCCCTCTTTGATGTTGGGTATAGTCACATGAATAAGGCACACTCTCAGCCCACATTAAGTTCATGGTATAGGAAAAACACAGCCATGAAAACAATTGTAGTACAACAGCTGGTAACATCTGTATTGAAACAATAGTCATTAATGAGGGGTGTTAATATAATTTTTCAAATTCCAGGCATCAGTATTTAACTGTAATAGTCAAGCTGTATTCACATAGCCCAGGCATCCATATTTAATAAAGTCTTTAACTTGGAACTTTGTGAAAACAATACGAAAATTTGAATATGTTTGAACTTATTCATTGACATGGGAACTGTACAATTTGCCACACCTGAACTTAAACCAGGGTATTAATAATAAGCCAAATACCATCCAGTAGGGTTCTGATATCAGTGTTTGGCTATTCCTCACTTAAGGAATGAGCAGAAGAGTGGCCAAGACAATAATGTCTATTCTGATCTCAACTGGATTCTTCTTCTTCCAGGTTTGCTGATTTTCTATGTCTCCCAAATTTTCTTTTTGTCCCATACAATCTACCCTGGGATTGTGTCATTCTGAGCAGTTATGTGAAGTGTGTTTGAAATAGAATCTTTATCACTTAGTTGCTTTTGTGTTTTGGTTCCCTCTAATGTTTTCTATAAAATGCCTGTTCCTGTTGCTTGGCTGTCTCACTAAGCTGACTACTCTCTGGTTATGTTCTCCTGCCATAGTGAAGGACGACTACATTCAGCTCCAGGTGTTCTGAAGATTTGCTTCCTAATTAGAGCCTGTGCTCAAAATAAGCCCCCCATTTCACAGTGTCAAGGCTCTTCCAATATACAATACTATTAGCAGCTTACCACTTGAGGTTCAATTTTCTGAGGTCATGTGATAAAAAAAATGCAGGAACTAGAATTTCCAGTAGATACTGAGTACTCCAAGTGTATATTGACTCTACCAGGTAGGTCCTGTTACAACAAAAGAGTCTTACTTGATCTGTGTTTGAGAATAATAGAGATGGCTTTATAGGATTTTTAGATAGACTAGTTAATTCTCCAAATACTAGAATTTCTTGGATTAGCCATAGCATTAGCTCTCTGGCATTCCTTTCATGGAGTAAGGAGGATTCCGTTGTGTGATTTCTTTTTTCAAAAATTGGCAACTTCAATAGTAGATCTTATAGCACTATGTAGATACTCCATGAATTTTGAAAAACTTGCTAAAATCACTATAAAGTATACTCATCACCATAAATTGGTCAATTATTGCCAATACTCTTCTGAATTCACTGCTCATTGCTGTCTATTCCACCTAGTGATATGATCATAGAAAATAAATATGGAGTGCATCACTAGAATTGACTTTCTCCAAAAGGTCTGTCTCAGAATTTTCCTTTTATTCCTTCACATGTTAAGCATCTATGCCTGGAACTAAAGTCAGACTTAAGGAGAGGGTTAAAACAACAACTGGGGAGAGAGAACTTATACTTATTGTGCACCTACTATGATTTAGGTATAGCTCCTTATAACTATCTGATTTAATCTTCATAAAATTCTTATAGGCTATAAATTTTCTCTTATGGTCGAGGAAACAAAGAATATGAATGACTTTCTTAGGATTTGAATATATGTCCTTCAGACTACTGAGGTCATGCTTTTCCATTTATGTTTCCGCTACATAAGATAAGTGAAGTTGAAAAGCTGTATTTAATTAAATCTTGATCTTCATGTCAAAACCATTTCTATTTGAAATATTCCAATTCATTCACTCAATAGCCAATATCTCGAGCATCTGCTTTGTGGGAAGTGTTGTATTAAACGTATCCCTACCCTGCCCATTCTCTATCATCTTGTTTTGAGAAAAGAACTGGTCTTGCTAAACTTCCCACATGCTCAAGGACATGACACTTTTACAGATTTGAAAGTTTTTAAATTTCAGAAGGATCCTTGTTGGTTGATCTCTTTCAGATATATTTGAGGTACAGGGAGGAAAGTTAATGCCACTGCTTTGTACATTTTAATTCTTTGACTTGAAACTACCAGGACAATAAACTGGACTGGCTCATTCCAATGAACCAAATATCAAACTGGGTTCCACCCCTCTGTAAACTTTGAGCAAAACAAAGAGTCCTCCTCAGATAAAAGAGTGGTCCTAGCAGTGGACGGACATCCCAGAAAGCAGCTGTGCTTGTCCAGGATGAATCCATGACATAGTCTTAAATAGATCTACCAGACAACCAGAAAAATACTGAAACCGTGTCTCACAATGCCAGAAAAAAAAAAATCTCATCTTCCCCTGATTTCATCTACAATGAAATCAAAGATTGGATTTCTGGAAATATTTGGATGACTGAGTAGAATTTTATGCAGCTTCATCTCAATATTTGGTAACATTTAGACACAGCCTGAGGTTGCTAAACTCAAGCCATTCCCTACAGTTAAAAACACTTTTTTTCTCCTCCTCCCCCCAATAAAAATGGTCTCATTGTTCTTTATTTAGTCTAACAGAAGGATCCATGTACCAGTACTGCCTTAGCTTTGCTTGGCTTCAATTATACAAACTAACCACACTCAGTTGGATGGTAACTGCCGTAGCAGTGTGCCTGCCCTCTCCAATTCATGAGTAGAGTTTTTCCACCCTCAATGTCAGGTACAGGATATGAATCAAGGATCAGAATTCTCTAGTGCAAAGGAGGGGAAGTTCCAATGAAATGATACTGCTTCTAAGATTAAGGTATACTAACCTGCTCCCTCATACATAATAATAATAAAAACAGCCAGATTTTAAGTTGATTAATCACTATGATCCTGGCACTATACTAACTTCCTTACATATATTATCTCATTTAACAATATGGAATTTATCTATATTTTGTCAAATTCTTGAATACTTGAATATGTTTCTCTCTCTTTTTTAAAATCACAGTTTGTTTTAATTCAGTTGAGCGGTTCGTCCTCTCCTGTTTGCGGTCCCTGAGGGCTGTCAACTCCCTGCTGCCATGCAATACCAATTACATATTTTCAGACCACTAATCTCTCTCCACCCCACCAGCTTTCCTGCTCCTGACCACAGAGTGACAACATCAGCTGCACCATGCCACGGAAAAGAGGACTCAACATTTCAGGAGAACCAGCTCAGCTAAGAGAGTTTCCTGAGTTGTGAAAAACCTCTTAGCACTTCAATGTTGTATTAACCTCAGCTTCACCTGCTTTTCTTTGGGTAACAGGGATCATTAGCCATGTGAACACCTTCCATCCAACCACAAACACAAACAGGATGATGGCTCTTGAACCAGGGGCAACTTCTCAGCCTGGCAACAAGGTAGTACAGCTCAGTGGGCAGTGTGGCTGAGTGGAAACCCTGTTTTCATGAGAGCCAGAAAACCAAGATATTGTGTGACTCTAAGCTAGTATTTAGCCTTTGGCTCTACCTGAGCCCAGTTCGAGGGGGCTTTTATTTATTTATTTATTTATTTATTTATTTATTTATTTATTTATTTATTATTTTTGGAAGGAGCCTTTTAAATTAGATAACTCCTAGCCAAATATAAAAGAAACTACTTCCAAGAATGAGCACAGGTCATCACCTGTCTCTGCCAGTAATTCAGGTCATATATTTTGACCATATTCAACCAAGCCTCCTGTCGACCCTTATCGGGCCCCAGGATCCTTTCCTGTTTCAAAAAACACAGCTTTGACAGGATTAATGAAAAGTTTTATCTTATTATTCCAACTTTACACTCACTTAAAAAACATCATCACTAAGCATAGGTATGGTATTTTCTTAATTTCTCCAGTGTTCTTTATTGTTAATTGGTCATTCTCTGGAACTTTGATCCAGATCTTGTATGGATTTTGAAGTTTAAAATAGTTATTACAGGATCATAGCCAATTACATTATGATTATTTTCTTATTTCTTTTCATTCTTCCCTCCTTTATTTTTAACCTAAAAGTATTTACTTTTCAAATATAATTTTCTCCAAATTGCTGGGTCTTAATTCTAGAGGGAACATGGGATGCAAAAGAAGTTTCCTGGTAATATCTCACAAACCACTGAATTCATCCATCTTTCACAGATTTCTGTCTCCAGACCTTCCACAAACGTGTAGAACAGTTGTACTCTACACTTTGTTGGATATAACTATTTTCAAGGCTCCTTAATCTGTTTCTGAAAGATTGAACCAGTTTTATTAAAGGTCTTGTGGGTTGTTGAGGACACAAAGTAAGGGAATTAAGTTTAAAGTATCAAAATAAATTACTATGATATTCATTTGTCTTACAGATGGGGAAGTGATATCATAGGGTACATTAAGACTCAGCCACAACCACACAGCGCTACAGCATATGGGAGACTCAGAAACAAAATGCTATTAATGATCTAAAGCTTTCATATATTGTGCTACACGATGCCTGATATTAGACTAAACTAAGACACTCTTTTTTCCAAAAACTTTGCAGGGAAAATCATTATGTAAGCAGATGGTGCTTCTTGACCCAATACTTAGTCTGTGTTCTGAAGTAAATGTTGAACACAGCACCAGAATGACCTTAGTCATTGGCCATTTGTTCATAGAGGAATTAAACAGGAATGAAAGTACCGTATATTTTGCCATAGAGCAATGAAAGGAATTTTTATAACAAATCAAATACTTTATCCAAATTCAGAGTAAATATTTTATTTGTAATTTCACTGTCAGCATTTTTTTGAGTGCAGGAAAAATTGATATGAGGAAGGGAAATGGGTCTTCTCATGTCTTCTGGACAAGTCTCAGGCTAATGATTACCTCCAATTAAAAACAGTGGATGTGATGAAATTGAGCCACGTTGCAGAGAGGAAGCATGGAAGTCAGAGTTAACCCTCAACAGAGGCACATAGGGTAAGTAGATATATGACTTACTATATTACCATATTAAAGTTTCTAAGAAGTCCAAAGTGAAAAAGAAACAGGGTTAATCAGATATTTCTACAAGGCAGAAAACTTGGCTACCACAGCAGTTTTACATTTTGGAGCTTTAGCCTCTGAAGAGAAATTTTGCCACTTTCTTATTGGGCTTCAAGTTCCACATTCCAGACAAGGGACTCTGTGGCTCACTTGCTGACCAATCAGCTCTGTCTGGTGCTAGTGGTTGTGACTCAGGCTGTACTAAGGAGGCAGTTCCTACAGAGCCATTTGGAAAGGAGTAGAGGGCTGAGCAGTTCCTACCTAGACAAAGGTGCTGGAATAGGAAATCCTATAGGTGTCCATTATAAGTATACATAGGTAAACAAAAGAGTCCACAGGTATGAAGAATAAGAACTTAGTCAGTGGAGTATAACAAATTGGAAAAGAAGGGGCTGGTGGTACAGAACAGAGAATTTTCAGTGAATGGCAGATGCACTGAAAGAGGATGAGTCCAAGACAACTGCAAGGTTTGAAACCTGAGTGACGAAAGGAGACACTTTTTATGACATGCCTGGAACTGTTCTAAGTACTGTATACACATTAACTGATTTAATTCCCATAACAACCCATTGTGGTAAGGAAACAGAGGCACACAGAAGTTAAACAACTAGTCCAAGAGCACATAGCTAGTAGGTGGCATGACGGGGGCGTCAGCAGGTGTGTCTTAGAGTAAGGAAGTGGCAGAGACAGTCAGATTTCACATATACTGAACCATCTAGGGCCTGAGACAGGCTCTTACGATTGCTGCCATAGAAGACAGAACGAATATCTCATATCTCATTCACCTTGAGTGGGTTACATGTCCATTCCTGAATAGGTCATTGTAACCAGGACAAGAGGCTATACATACAGCTGGCTAATTGTGGTGGGGGCAATCCCACTTAGGCAACAGGACTGAGAAAGGAGGAGGAGGAAGAATTCCCACAAAGCAAAACTTTGGTTGCCATTGCTAGAAGATGGATTAAGTGGAGATTGCTGGCAAAAATAACAACTGAATACCACAAAAAGGAAACAAAGCAGAGTATTTCACTCTTAGAAGGGTCATTAGAAGCTGCTGAATCAGGAGAAGAGGAAATAGGGGACTATGAGATGGACAAGAGAATAAATAAAAGCACTATTTGGGGTCTTCTTGAATTAGTTGGGGAGATTTCATCTGGGACTAGAGTTCTCCACTGCGATTGTTGGTACCAAGACAGAAAAACCCTGATTTGTCGTTAAACTCTGGTCCCATTTTTGCCCTTATATTGTTGACTTGGAGGAAACACAAGTTGACTCTGGAGCTGAACCCCCTGTGCCATGTGTGTTGAAACATCATTTCCCTTGGCTGTCTCTTTACCAGTACTATATTTAAGTACATTTATTTCACTTGCATGCTTCTTTTATCCTCACTTAGAGCATAAAATCAAGAAGTAGGATTTCCATAGATAACTTGACCTCATTTCTTTATATTTCAACTTTAAAAAAGCAACTCTTCTACCAGAGTGACCTTATCAAGGTTGAATGAGGCTGGTATGAGAAAAGACCACTGACTATCCAAAGTTCTCCTGAGTTTTGCCCCGCATCTCTCCTCTCTGAGGTTGAGTGTGGTCAATCTCAATTCAGCCTCAACTCAGTCATTCTCTTGGATGAAGGGTGCTGAAACCAAGATCTGAACCTTGAGAGGAAAGGAAATGTATAATATGTAAACACTAAGTTGCTATAGACCATCTTTCTCTCAAAAAATGTGTGGTTTTACAAAAGCAGCCTTTCATTCAATGTAACAAGTAAGCAAGGAAAAAATGTTACCTCTAGCCTTAATTAGAATGACCATTGATTACTAAGCAATTTTTAATGTCACTCTTTTTAGCTGATTAGAAATAAGAACTTCAATGATTATGGAAGTATCTCACTGCTATATTTAAACAGATTTCTAGATTATTGCTATAATAGGTAACTTATTGGGTAGGTAGTGCTTAAGTAGACAGGAACTACTTACTGACTAGCTGCTTCCATAATAATCTGGTTATGATAAAGAAAGTATCAAGTTATAGACTAGTAAGTTTCAGATCCTTTAGATATTTTTAGTGGTTTAATTCATTTCCCCTTCATATACATAATTTATAAAAGTAGTATTCCTAGCTTTTGTTCATCTTTGAATTGTACAACATAGAGTCTGCCTCTCCACGTCTTTCCCCTCCCCCAGATTTCTGCATATTTACTTTTCCCTCTTTAAATTGAAAGAAACGACATGCCTAGTACCTCCTTTCTTCATACTAAGAAGCAGAACAACACTGTCATCTGCTTCATTTTATAGATACTAGTGATTTTCCTCTAGAGGGATAAGTGTTGATTAAATATTTTCCATGCTCTCTCTGCATTTCCTGGTTCTGCAGCTCTTGTTTGCCTGACCCAAAGCAAAAATATTGCTTGGTTACTGAAATATTTAAAAGACAAATTATCCATATTTGAGTATTACTCACATGACCAAAAACGAACCAGTACACCTTCTCAGTCAGTTCATGAATTTAATAAGTGGCTTTTCAAAGAACTCTTTATAATTGTACTGCTTTTAGAAATATAATCTGTAAGTTGATTTCTAGCTTTTGTGTAATAAATTTATCAAAGTATGTACAAATATGTAAATGTGTGTTTATATTACCCACAGCATTTACATTTGTCAGCTAGAGAAACTATGATGCCTGTTAATTGCTGTATTGACAATAATCATTGGTAGGTCTTATTAAAGAAACTATTCTATTTTCAAGACGCGTCATAGCAACACTAATAAATAACAATAGCAACAATAGCACCAACTTTTTTTTTTAACATCTTTATTGGAGTATAATTGCTTTACAATGGTGTGTTAGTTTCTGCTTTATAACAAAGTGAATCAGTTATACATATACATATGTTCCCATATGTCTTCCCTCTTGTGTCTCCCTCCCTCCCTATCCCACCCCTCGAGGTGGTCACAAAGCACTGAGCTGATCTCCCTGTGGCACCAACTCTTTTCATTCTTTTTTCTTCATTCTGTTCCATGGCAATGATTTCCACCATTCTGTCTTCCAGGTCACTTATCCGTTCTTCTGCCTCAGTTATTCTGCTGTTGATTCCTTCTAGTGTATTTTTCATTTCAGCTATTGTATTGTTCATCTCTGTTTGTTTGTTCTTTAATTCTTCTAGGTCTTTGTTAAACATTTCTCGCATCTTCTCCATGCCTCCGTTCTTTTTCCAAGGTCCTGGATCATCTTCACTATCATTATTCTGAATTCTTTTTCTGGAAGGTTACCTATCTCCACTACATTTAGTTCTTTTTCTGGAGTTTTATCTTGTTCCTTCATCTGGTACATAGTCCTCTGCCTTTTCATCTTGTCTATCTTTCTGTGAATGTGGTTTTTGTTCCACAGGCTACAGGATTGTAATTCTTGCTTTTGCTGTCTGCCCTCTGGTGGATGAGGCTACCTAGGAGGCTTGTGCAAGATTCCTGATGGGAGAGACTGCTGGTGGGTAGATCTGGGTGTTGCTCTGGTGAGCAGAGCTCAGTAAAACTTTAATCCTCTTGCCTGCTAATGGGTGGATCTGGGTTCCCTCCCTGTTGGTTGTTTGGCCTGAGGCGCCCCAGCACTGGATGCTACATGCTCTTTGCTGGGACTAATGGCAGACTCCTGGAGGGCTCATGCCAAGGAGTACTTCCCAGAACTTCTGTTGCCAGTGTCCTTGTCCCCATGGTGAGCCACAGCCACCCCCCGCCTCTGCAGGAGACCCTCCAACACTAGCAGGTAAGTCTGGTTCAGTCTCCCCTGGGGTCACTGCTCCTTCCCCTGGGTCCTGATGTGCACACCACTTTGTGTGTGCCCTCCAAGAGTGGAGTCTCTGTTTCCCCCAGTCCAGTTGAAGTCCTGCAATCAAATCCCACTAGTCTTCAAAGTCTGATTCTCTGGGAATTCCTCCTTCCATTGACTGACCCCCAGGTTGGGAAGCCTGACGTGGGACTCAGAACCTTCACTCCAGTGGGTGGACTTCTGTGGTCTAAGTGTTCTCCAGTTTGTAAGTCACCCACCCAACGGTTATGGGATTTGATTTTATTGTGACTGCACCCCTCCTACCATATCATTGTGGCTTCTCCTTTGTCTTTGGATGTGGGGTATCTTTCTTGGTGAATTCCAGTGTCTGGAATCATTAGCCTGAGATTTGTCCATAGGGCTGAAGGATGGACTGCAGCATATTAACAAATTAGACTCCACCTCAGAAGCCTGGATCTTTCTGTTTTTAATTTAATCAGCCCCATTTAGCCTCTTTAGCTTTGCTTGAGACATTCTAGAACAGTATATGATTCTCTTGAGGACATTTTGAAGTGTGTCATATTATCTCCTTTTTTACAGATGTGGAAATGGAGGCTCATTTAAACAACTGACTTAGGTCAGGACACTGGTTACATGGGTAATGGAAGAGATGTAAAGCAAGAAACCTCCATGGTCCCTAGGGTAGAAGAGCAGAGGAGAGGTAGTTTTCCTACAGCCCAGAATCCAGGGTCACCCAGTGAAAGCCGGAAACACAGAAGGCCTACCTGTCTTGCCAGAATTTTGTACTAAAGAGGGTAGAGATGTCCAGTGGGAGTCAAGAGCAAGTAAGTAGATACCGGAGACCCGTCCATAGCAGGAAAGAAAGGGAAAAGCACTCTGGCTTCCATCTTCCTTTTGCCTTCCAATCTACCTAAAGTTGGTTGACAAAGTAGTCTAGGAAATGTGGTTCACTGTTATATAGAAGAGAGGAAGAGAAAGGCAAATAGGGAAATGACTACACACACTCCCCTGCTTAAAAGATTGCAACCCATACCTGAGCTTTGTAATTTTTTGCAGGACAGTAAGTCTAAAGTTCAAGAAATGTCCATCGACAGATGAATGGGTAATGGTAATGGAATGGGTAAAGTAATGGAATATTACTCAGCCATAAAAAGGAATGAAATTGGGTCAGTTGTAGAGATGTGATGGGCCTAGAAACTGTCATACAGAGTGAAGTAAGTCAGAAAGAGAAAAACAAGTATTGTATGTTAACGCATATATGTGGAATCTAGAAAAATGGTACAGATGAGCCTATTTATAAGCAGAAATAGAGACACAGATGTAAAGAACAAACGTATGGACACCAAGGGGCGGAAGGGTGTGTGGGATGAATTGGGAGATTGGGATTGACATATATACACTACTATGTATAAAATAGGCAACTAACGGAAACCTGCTGTATAACACAGGGAACTCCACTCAGTACTCTGTGGTGACCTAAATGCGATGAAAATCCAAAAAAGAGGGGATATATGTATACATATAGCTGATTCACTCCGCTGCAGAGCAGAAACTAACACATTATAAAGCAACTATACCCTAATAATAATAATAAAAAAAGAACTCAGAACATACAATGAGAGTCTACAAGTCTATTAATACTGAGATGTATGCTACTGTGGTTTAAAAT